>NC_088856.1:28306952-28996952 GCF_963853765.1 Magallana gigas
ACCTCGTGCAATTTTTCAACGTTATCATCCTGGCTTATTAATGGCTGATGCAATGCAAAATCTCCGTAGACTTTTTATTTTGGGATGTGTATTGAAACCTGAAGCGGTAGAGGGGGCGTTTCAAAACAGATAATCTGGACATTTTTCATATTAGTGGATGAACGTAGTCTGAGCACAAAGGTATTTATTATTATCGAAATATCAAGCAAAAAGTGGTGGAAGCAAAAACTCGGGACAGAGTATGATTGACCCCTCTCTGCAATGTCAAAATTTTACCCATTTTGGCCCATTTAGACCTTGCCCTACCGTGTTCCTTGTAGTCTAACATGTCCCCTCCCTGCCAGTCTGTACCGCCCAACCCCCATCCATGTCAGTTTCACACTATTTCACTTACCGTCTGCCCTACTTTCTTCTTGCATGAAAAGTGAGCACATCTGTCAACAGCCGCCATTTCGCATCTGACTCCCACACACCCCCTATAACACTCTGGGACCTACATGCTTTACACCAAAATACAGAAATGACTCCCTGCAACCATAAAATTATCACCTATAATCAATTCACTAATTTTCAATTACAAACAGGCCTTCAAATACACTAACACTCATTTTTACTAAAATATTGACGGGTACTTTATGCAAAACTGTCCCTTGCTACTTGTACCATAAATAACAGTTTGAGAGGTTGGCAACTCCGCCATTAGCGTGTTTTGTTGTCGAAAAATGTTACGGGACCAACCTTACTTTGAGAACAATGTACATATTAGTAAATTAATATATTGATCTCAAACCAACCGTGTATTGATTTTATATGTCTCTAGGTCTATGTAGCATGTGGAAATAAAAAATATTAGAGGAACAAGAATTGAAATAATTTTACTAAAAACATGAAAGATTAGATGAATTCTTTGTATGTATTTGGGAAGTTCGAAAAAAAAATGTGTTTTCTTTTATCATATTGAAAATTTTGAATTTACTGGATGGGTGTAAATTTACAAGTTGTCATATTGTAAATTTACAAGTTGTCATATTGTAAATTTAGTGTTTACATCTACCCAGTTTATTAATATACTCATAATTAACAATATGACAATTTTCTGACCTTAGTCGCCTTTTGTCATTGCGCATTTTAAGTGAAATGGATTTTAGGGGTTCTAAAACAAAATTAAACAAAATTAAAGCATTTTAATTTTGTTTTCGATTATTATGAATGATTTTTTTAAGGTAAAGTTATTACTCAAATGTAGAAAGAAATAAAATGGTTAAGAAAAATATTATATGTAAGTTTATAAAATGTAACACATAGTCGGGCGTAAAGATGCGTTCTTTAATAAAACGCAAATATTCGAACTAGCGCTAAGTCTGGACGTGCTACCCCTTTATGAAACGAGCCCCCGGTTTACACGAAAACGCTACACCACTTATTTACCATTACGAATAATAGATTATCGATTTTTCCAATCATATCCTGGAAAATAACGTAAACTGATACCTCAAGGAACATGGGGTCATTATGAAAAAAACCCGGGCCATTCTAAATGATATGCCAAATTGCCTAGCCACTTTCTAACTATATATATATATATATATATATATATAATTATATATAAAACACGGCCTTTTGCGCAAAGGCTTTGCTATTCTCTCGCTTGCTTCAAGGTATAACACCGGTAATCGGCCAATCAAAATGAACTTAGTCAATTGTAGTTCCATATATACTTCAGAATTATTTTTTTCCTTGACTGAATTTTTACATTTTCCTTTACTCAGTTTTAAAATTTTTTGTACCACTGAGTAGGATATTTATTTTGTTAGGTGATGATCTTTTTTCACAGGGACTACTTCTTTCAGGGCACATGCAGCAGCTTCCTGGGGAGTGTGCAGTCTGTTTACATACAAATGGAAAACACGTGGTTTTGAGGGTAGACCTGTTTGGAGCTAGATATTTTGAGAAAATGCAGTATCGCTTGCCCTTTTTATGGTGTTAGCTGATGAGATAGGTAACAAATAACATTTCCTCCGAATATTTTGTCATGAAAAATACAAACTGATTTTTAAGAATTTTTTCCCCTCTATTGTGTTATATAGTGAAAACAATTACCGGTGTGATACCTTTACTCGCCAGATATATTATGCAGAACATAATAAGAGCATATTCATGTATTCTTTAAATTGTCATTATAAATTTCAGGAATCCAAACTAGGTATCCCTTGCTCCTGCTGCTTCTACAACTGTAACCACAACAAAATAATAGTAAACTTTAATTACGGTGATTATGGGAATTTCTGGATTAACAACCTTCATGAAAAATAATCCACAACTGGCTAAGGAATTTCCGCTGCAATCAACAAAGGTAGTCATAGATGGCAATAGCCTGTACCACTTCATATTTTATTATAACCAAGTTGATTCCCTTCACGGTGGGGATTATGACCATTATGCCCTAAAAATCAGAGAGTTTTTTAGCCTCCTTCACACCTGCAACATCCAACCATATGTTGTTCTTGACGGTGGAAATGAGCCAGATGGCATGAAATTCGAAACGATTCAAAACCGAATGAAACATAGGCTTAAACTTGTTAACCAATTGGCAAAAAATGAAAAGGATATTTGCAAAGTTATGCCAATCCTGGCATTTGACACATTTAGAGCAGTTTTGCAGGAAATTAGGATACCGCTTGCAGTTTGTGATTTTGAGGCTGACAAAGAAATCGGATTACTGGCAAACAAGTTAAATTGTCCAGTATTGTCTAATGATAGTGATTTTTATATCCTACCCTTAACAGCTGGATTCATACATTTTGACTGTGTAGATTTCACGTTGCAGGAAACTAAAATGGAGAATAAAAGCTCAGAATATTTTCTTCCTGCTCGGCTATATCATGTTGATAATTTTGCAAGTTTCTTTCCGTCGTTGGGTACCAAAGTTTTACCCTTGTTAGCTACTCTTCTAGGAAATGATTATGTTAAAACAAGTATATTCAAGCCATTTTATTCATCAATCTGGAAGTTGAATGGGAAAAAACAGTTTCGTTTTCTTGAATTTGACCATAAGATTCTTATAGTTATTCTGTGGTTACAAAGTGTGAAAACATATGATGAAGCTATTTTTACAATCAAATCAAAGGCTCAGAATTCAAACGACAGAAAAACCATTTCAAATGCGTTCAGAATTATTACAGAAAGATTTACTTTCAATAAAACAGAAAACGAATCTTCTCTGTATTCGCTTTTATTCGGAAAGCAACCAGATATTGTCAGAAAAACAATACGAGGGTTCAATAAATCAGTAATTCCGGAATGGTATGTTCGGGAGCACAGAAAAGGGATTCTTCCACCACGTTCAATGGACATTGTCACATTACACAGAACATTTTTAACTCCACAGGTCGAAAGTTCAAGCTCACAAGCATCATCTTATAAGTGCAGTGAAAAACTTCGAGCATTTATGTATGGGATACTACTTTCAGAAGACATTGCTGTACTGGAACTGAAAGAAGGGTTGATTACAGACAAAGAGTGTGCTGTCGAGGAATATAATCAAAAAGACGATTTCAACACGAGTATATTTGTCCACCCTCTTCAAACATTGACACAACACTGCACTCTCCCAAAGCTGTCAGAAATTAAAGATCTTTCAACACCAGACAAAGAAAATATCCTTCGCATGATATTAAATACCGATTCCTTAAGAAAATATCGAATGACCAAAGATCTTGAGCTGGTTATTGGCATTATTTTATTTTGGGTAAAAGAAGCCGAGCCGAAAGTAACACTACATCATTTGCAAAGCGTTCTTGTGTGTATGATAATGCTAAAAGTTAAGTGGGTTGTTCAGGGAGGCGACACTGGAAGCGAAAAAAATTTGATAGAAACTGCAGTTCTGAACATGACCGACAAAAGTTTAGAAGAGGTCGGTACGAATCTTCTTACATATAATACCGAACTTAAAGACAGTGTGAACAATCCAGTAAAGAGTGAATTAATCCACGGATTTGCACAGCTCCAGACTTGCATCATGGCTACAATGCACTTTAACTCTCTATTGTTGCACCCATTTCCAAGTCCATGCATACCACACATATTTTCAGGGACGTTTTTGTACAATTTTTGTCTGGAGCTAAAAGAACAGAAAGATCCTGACTTTTTCATACATGAACTACTTGTAAAGGGCTCACAACTTACAGAATCATACCAGTGCCTCTTTGATGCTGTGATGGAGTCTATTGACCCAAACAGATTAGAACCAGCGACTAAATATTTAAATGAGAAGTTGTTCTGTAAAGGCAGGAGACCAAAGCTTGTTGAAAACGTTCTCCTAACCACTAGGAACAAGTTTAGCATTCTTTATATGAGGGACAGTGAGGATGACGACTAAGACACTTTTTAACTTAGTCCAGTGGCATATATTTTGAAAACCGGACTAGAGATTCATAACCCTGATTTGCAACAAGGGTTTATTAAAGATCATATGAAACGATTTTTAACACTATGATTTTCTTTCATAAATATAAAGCTTGGTATAAACAAATGTTAAAATACGTGAAGTAAGATTTTTTTTGCCTTTGCATTAATGAGAAATAACCGTGAAAACTCAGCACCTAAAAAAATTCTTCCCCGCTTATCGTTCTTGATTTTGTGGATTAATGACGTCACACAGACCCACCGTTGTAAACAATGCATCAAAACTAGTGTAATTTTACAGTAGTTAAGTAATTTTTGCTTATATTAACGTGTCTTTAATTATTAAAATATATTTGCGCTTTAGTTTGAGCCGTTGGCATTTTAACTATGTGCAGTATGTCGTCAATTTAATCATAAAAACACCCCGTAAAACAACTATGGATCGGGTAGTGAATGATTTTAAAGTGCGGTATGAATAATTTAGAGTTTTGTGTTAAATGTATACTGTTTTGTTAGATGAAATTTTAGAACTCGAAAGAGCGCGTTCCGTATCACTTAATTTTGAATGTCGTGACACACTCTCCTAAATTCTATTCTGCAGAACATTTTGTATTTTCTTCACTTAATGCTGGATGTGTGTAGTGTGCTCATCTTTGTCATATATTATACACTATAACATGTAAATGAATTGCCTGGTTTACTATCTTCTATCATTCAGGTCAAATATAATTAACAGTGATTTTTATGGCTTACGGCCATCTAGTTGCCGGATAATCTTTACGGCAAAGAGTTCAGTTATCTGAACATGCGCGACAAAAAATAGTTCTATTCGATTATTGCAAAGTTAACTGTTTGTCGTTCATAATAAATATCTTTAAGCAAGATTGTATTTTCCATACGTTATTATCACTTATGTTATTGTAACCAAGATGAATTGACTTTATTTAAACAAACTCGAAATCTAACGCGAATGAATATTAACTGCAGTGTTTTCCCTAGGCCGCATAGAGGTAGACGCCCCTGCCATGCATCACACAGTGCCGCCATGCTTTCCGCTATGCATACTTACATGTATTATAAGCAAAAAATCTTTTCCCAATTATTTCAGATCCTAACAGTGATAAGTAAATGTAAAGTTGTCGTTATTTCGTTCAATCTTCATAAAAACGTTTGCACCCATAGAGAGCGTCGCTAACTTCGATCGACATCGATCTCAGCAAGGGGGGAAGTGTTTAACGGTTAAAGAACTGAACTTATGATTGAGATATATTGAAACTGGGATTATAAATCGGTAATAAATGCATAAATAGAAGGGCAATTACCACTTGTTTTAATATAATGTGCCTTCTTCGACACCTCCGCCATTATCGAATGTTGGGGATTTTCCAAGATCTAAAAATAGCACAATGTTCCCTCGATGGACTTACCTTGGTTGTGCTATGATTGAACTGTTTATTTGTCGTAAAGATAATGGAAACTTGAGACCAAATGTAATCAAATAAGAAAACAATATGCAGTTAAGCTTGATTGCAAGTCATATACGGAAGCGATGTCACATTACTATAACATAGAGACATCGTATAGTATGCCTCTGAAAATGACTGTGTACACATATCATGTGAAGAGAGACTGACTGCAAAGTTATAGTGCAGTAATTAATTTTAATTAAATTTGGTGTCAAAACAAGTTTGCTGTAATTGCATAGTTCTGCCTGTTTCTTGCCCCCCCCCCCCCTCCAAAGAGTTTATCTCTGTACAAAGGGGAAAAAATAAAACAGAAGGTATTAGAACTGCCTTTTGAATTTATATTTCTTATAAAAGCTTGTGGAGGTCAGCCTCTTAAAAAAGTAGAAATAAACCCAGAAAATATGAATAAATATACATTTATGAAATACAAATAAAATGGAATAATACTTGTTGGTGTTGATTTCATGAGAATTCATTAATTATAGTACATAACATGCAGTACATTTCATCATTTGGTTATATTATTTTTACGCGCAGTGATTTCGCGCTGGCTGTGTCGCTGTTACGTGTTACATGGTGGTTTCAATCAGTTGATAAAAGAGGCGTCTAGATTTCAATCCTGTCTGTTTCGGTCACTAAGGTTCGACCAATCAACAAATGGATCATGTTGATATTGGTCCTGTTAGTTTTTATAGATCTATGAATTACATGTAGCTAGTTACTTTCTATAGAGCTATAAATAAACTAAAGTTTCCGTTAGAAATAGAGGGAATCATACTCGATCCATGTAAATATATTCATATCAAACCCGTAAGCCATTATGGCCCTTCAGGCCTTTGATTTTGTTTCTGTAAAGAAAAGTATTTTTATAAATTGATAATGCCTAATTATTCTAGTACAGAACCATCTGAGACAGACATACGAAAGACACCTTGATGGTAGGTTTTATTGTGAAACTTTAAGAAAGTTTATTTTAGATATAAAAGCCAGTATATATATGGCTAAATTACTGCCTCTGATTTTTTGAAATAATCACAAAACTTGTAAATATTAGATGACAAAATAAAGATCAAACTTATATACTTAGTTTTTGACAAAATGTACAAGAACCGAAACAATGTACATGCTCAGTAAGAATTACACCCCCCCCCCAAAAAAAAAACCAAAAAAAAAACCAAAGAGATGTGTCAAGCCAAAAAGACATTACACAACAAACTGAAAAATACAAATATGGGGTCTCGAAGAATCAATGGATGAACAAGAACAATATAGTAGATGAACATCCTAACGATTCCAAATCTGTCCTTAACCATATTCCAGCAACAGCACAGACAGTATTATTAAAGATATTTGCAAGGAAAAACTGGGGATCCAAATATCAGAAAACGATATTTATTGTTCCCATCCCACTGGAAACAAAAACAACCATGTGGGCATCCAAATTATCCGTCGTTTACAAAATTGGAAAACAAAGAACGCAGTATACAAAGCAAAGAGTGAACTCAAAACTCTGATATGTTATTAACTGTTACGCTTGCGTAAAATTTACTCTTTTTGGATCAACGACGGGAGAATTTCTACTAAACTGTCCGAAAATGGTCAAAGATATTTGATCAAATCCATCAGTGAACTGCACAAAAACGCGCCTCCACCGAGTGACGAACAACAAGGTTAAAAACTCTAATCCCTTGCTCTCCTCTTCTGAACCTAAAACCGATGTGAGCTACATGTATGTATGTTATAAATTGAATACAATACAATGTGCAATCAGTTATGTATGATATTATAAGCATTGTGTTCCTGAATGGTAGATATTTGCAAATGTATGAAAACAATTTATATTTATATGTACAACCAAGATATATTTAATGGCTGTGGCTAAATTACATAGCTACATTTGTGTTTGCTATATAGTAGTATTATAACTTTTGTAAGCCTAATTATATAATCAATTTGGTTTCTTGTCCAATATTGTTGTTGAGGCCATAATGTTTATTTTTTTTCCTACATATTCTTGTTTTTATTCATTTGTTCCATTCTTGATTTTCACTTTGTATTCTTTATTTGTATGCACACACTTTTTCAGGTTTTTGCGTACTTTATTTTTGACCTTCAACTTGTGTCCTGATATTATGCAACAAAGGTTATGGTCGTTAGGTGCATATATGAATTCACTTCTGTGTGCTCTCTCTTGAAAAAATGTTTTTATTTTAATATTTTCCTATAAAGACTACTTTTCAAATGTTTACTTTAAAACTTACAGTGGTTTTGAAACTCGTATTAAACATTGGCAAGGTGTTTTGAAAGATTAAACTGATCTTAAAATCTACTAGTACACAACTCTTAATTATATATATGTCAATTGCATATATGTAAACAGCTGCCATTTTATCCACTGACTTTTATTTTTGTTGTGTACAGATCTATTGTATTATATGTTTGTATTTGGAGACGGTGTGGTCTACGTTATGGAATTTGTGCCCAGTCCCAACTGTATTTTTGGACAATAAAAATATGTTCAAATCAAAAATATCTAAAGAATCAAAATAGGTGAAGAACAAATTGTCAAGATGTATCAATATGCAACTGACACTGCTTGTTTTACACTTAGGTCATCAGCATATCCTAATGGTATTTAAAACAAAGTCATTAGATTAATATGCAAATAGTTCTGGCTTAAAGATAAATTTTAATGAGACATAAATGATGTTTATGGATGTTAAAAAGTTTGTAAATATTTTTTTATCACTGTAGATATAAATACAAAGGAAACTTGATTTTCTGCAATTAATTGAAAAAAAAGTAAAACATGAATAAGATTTAAACTAACATAAGAAATAAGTTCTGAAGATATCGATAGAATTTTTAAAAAGTGGTATTTACTTTGATAGATGGGTCATCATCAGCATCTCTTAGATTATTTTTTTTTAAAGAAAAATTATTGGATTGATATGCAAAACGGTCTAGCTTAAAAAAAAAAATTAACAGGACATAAATGATGTTAATAGATGCCGAAAAGAATTTAAATAATTATATAAAATATTGTCTTCTTTTTTATTCTATTCTTTAATGAGACCAAAGCGTTACTCTTTTAAAATATACCCTAATTGAGATGTCTCTATCAAGTGAATTATGTGCACTTGATGCAGTAATGTGAAAATCTTAAATAGCATCATAAGTTATTCTTCTTATCCTTTTATATCATAAATACTTGGTAAACACAATGAAAAAATCATGTTTTAACTGTCACTTTGTAGGTAATATAAAAGAAATTCGTAACCAATCTCAGCGTTTTGTTTATTTTTACTAATGGAATATATCTCAATTGCTTACAGCCCCCCCCCCCCCCCCCCCGCCACCGAACGGCATCATGGAAGATCTTGACATCCCCTCCAAAGTGATTTAAAATTGAATCTAGGTATCGGGATTACTTTTCCTGATTTATCGGGTAATATAGAATATAAAAAAAACTGTTTCATTTTTTACATGCTTTCAAAGCCTTACAAATAAATTATGACGTCATAATCATAAAGCATCAAAAACGACACTTTGGAATCATTTATTGGATCCTGACCTTAGAGCTGGCATGAATTCATAAAAGCATTTACACATGTAGTTGCCATAATAGTTTTGATCGCTCTTCTACTGCCACTGGGGTATAAATACCAGTTGAGAAAGTTACGGTCGCTTGCTTTTCAATCAGGGAATTCAGGTTTAACGGACTTCTAAATGCATGAACTGCACACTGTAGTAAAATGATTTAGATAAAGAATTAAGGAAACAACAATCAATAAAACAAAAAATATATTTATTCTTTGAAAGAATTTCAAAGGTATGCATATTTTTGTGCTTAGCTAGTGCTGCCTTACTTGGCATGCACAACGAACACATGTGTCGTTCATACAAGGTGCATGGCGTCTACATCTTTTTGAAAACCTCGGCGGCACTACATCCAACAGTTCAACTCAGATAAATGATAGTAAAACCAAGAAAGTAACAACTTAACATAATTTTCATCGTTTCCTACAAAAACGTCCCGTTTCTAAAATCCATGCCATCATTGACATTCCTCGAGCTACAACAATTTGTGGTTTGTGCATGTGCTATGTGCAATATACACACAAAAGCAGGTTACAAATATCGAGGATTTGTGAAATATGTGTGCATAGATTTGAGTCTGTCTTGTTTCGTCGTTCATCGGATATTCCTTGCCAGTGCAGTGGTTGTCTAATTTTTTTTTGTTCAAAACGCGTTTCTACAAGTCTTTTCGTCGAATGTAACGTGTTCGGGTGTACGAAATACCTCAATGCGCTGAAGCATAGATAACCCTATCGGCCTTTTGAATGGGGTGTGTAGAGATGAGCAGAACTACAGAAATTGACAACTAATATGGCGGTAGTCGAAGATAAAAGGGCAATAATTCGTATTTATGAATTCACGTCAGCTTTAACATGTGTATTCAGTTCCTCGGATATGTATAAAGTGTTTCAATGAAGTGCTAAATTTTGCTATGAAAATGTTAATGTAAGGGACATATAGAGATTCTAAATAATCCGGAAAACGAAAATACATAATCAAATCAAATGTTCTGAGATTCACAGATATCTTATTCTAAAATGTATTATTACATGGATTGGTTCAATTTCTAAAAAAAAACCCCACCTAATTATTTTATTATAGAAGCACAGGTAGAACATACTGAATATAAATAAATACATAGTTCATAAACTTTAAAATTCCTTTGATTGTTTATGCTTAACACAAGTATAAACTAAGAATCAAACTAAATGTATCTTCTTCTAGAATATAGAGAATGGAGATATCCTATTTTACAAGATTATACAAGCAATCTGTGGCCTGAAGTGTTGATCCTTATATTTTTGTCGTCTAATGATTGAAATGGAATATAATTACGTAACAAGACACAATCCAGATTTTAACCATTGTGTCACATGCTGATGTCTTGCTTTGACTTATCCTACTTCATTGTCTTCGTTGTCTACTTAGGGTCGTGTATCACTTTCATAATGTTCACAATTCTCGTCTTTTTTACTTGATGTCGTCTGTGTACCATTACAGCAACAGACACAGTGACAATGGCAATTGACAGCACAAGGAGCACGACGACTATGATACTCAAGAGTCGGAGGTTGGTCGATGTACTCTATTATTCCCACAATTTGTTCAATGTTACCAACTTTCACCTGACAAAAAAATTAAGCTGTAGTAAAACAAGATGAAAAGTTAAGAAAATAAATTACTCAATTGTCTCAACAAAGTATTGACTTTGCATTACCTACTGCTCTACAAACAGAACAACGATACAATTATTTTACGTCTGATGAATTCAATGATCTGTGATTGGCTGTAATTTAACATTTACATATAAGAAAAAATAAAACATTTTATTTACCCGTATTGACCAAAGAGGTTACACTAATATTTGATTTTATATTAAATGCAAGGATTTATCATCACCATTCCTACGAAAGTTCGTGTTACTCATTCCAATGACTTTAGCCTGATGTTAAAAAAACTAAGTTAAGGATATTTTCCTCGCTTTTCAACGCTGACTTGGATAAGTCTGTATTAATTTGTCACTGAATTGTAAGGAAAAACAAGTCTGCTGCTTTTTCATTTGATACAATTATTCAGCTATACATGTATATGTTTACTCAAATCCGTTTAGCTGAAAACTGAAAAGAAATTTCTTCCCGAAACAAAATACATAGTGGTCTTTAAGATCTCAGAGCTCACATGGACAATGCATTCGGTTTAATGAGTGCATATCCCGCCTCTCTTCCTTTTTTTTTTTAAAATAAATGTACATATTAGGCAGTTTTTATCACAACAATGGTTTAAAAAAAATCATTCTGGTTATGATGCATTCCTTTGATTGGGTGAACAAAAATAAATCATCTTATAAAGAATCTTGCCTACGCCCTAAAAAGATTAACCTCAAAATAATATTAATTTGCTTAAAGTGAGAGTTAATTTTTTGTTCAATTTTACAGTCGCCCTAGTGGTATCAATTAGAGCAGCAATTTATTCTCCTATAGCTAGGTGAGGGCTTTGGTACCCTGGACGCCGACATGAAGTATAAAAAAGTCAAAGTAAACTAAAGCACCTTAACTGTAAATCCTGTTATTTTGTATTAACTACATATGATTTATGTTTGTAATTTTTGAATATTTTATCAAATGTTTAGGGCTAACGACAATAAATATTATAAACTTGATATTAGTTTTGGCTTTGCATAGTCAAAAATAATGAACCTTCTCACCCTGATGAATAACTTGTCCTCAGTTAACCTTGTTGGAGGTTCCTTGATTGGTGGCCGACAGAACAGTTCTGTCTCGGTCAAGCTTGTAATAGTGCAGTGTCCAGGGCCGACAAATACCAGATAGTCTTTCTTCTCCGTTGCAGTGGTCATATTTTTACCCTTTAAAAAGCAGCGCAATTCAATGCACCTTTATTGACGAAATTAAGCATTTTTGAAGATTTTTTTAATAAGATCACAGGAAAACTGTTGTGATGAACAGGAAACTAAATCAAATATAAAAATTGTTTTCCTAATGAAAATATATTTCAAAATATTATTTTATTCTCGTTTAGGATATTTCTTTAAAAAATCCAACAAAAATTATCCAAATATATGTTCAAACGTTTAACAACATATTTGATATTTTCAATGATTTTAAAGATAACTGTCCTTAATCAGAAAAAAGTTATGTCTCACGAATTCAAACCATTCCACATAATAAAGTGCAGCTAACAAATCAAACGACTTACAACTAGTTTGATGGAATCTTCTAAACGTGGATTAAAGTTGTATGTTGTGTTATCATTAAAAGCCGCGAACAGAGGGTCATCCACATACAATACACTAGACATGAAGGTATGGGAAAACCCATCAAGGTATATGGCGATATTGGACCTTGTGCCCTCCTCCTTTCGTAGCTTTTCGCTTTCTTTATTGCTTGGATATGTGCATTCAAGTTTAGTTTGGGTAAGAATTCTGCATCCTGAGCCTCTTTCCTGTAGCATATATTATGTTTGATGTACTACAATTAAGCAATACGTATACATGTAAAAGTTTTTGTTGTACATTTTTACAACATTATTCATATTTAAAAAAAAACCCTGAGTTTCATTTGCTTGGCAAGTGAGTTAGTTGTTGATTACACATTGAAATTTTGATATGGAAATTAAAAAACAATTAAGGTAACTATTTCGCGACATTCATAGTCTCGATCCAATGTCTAAATTCTGCATATAGCTCTCGCTTTCCATTTGCTACTTTGTTACATAAAGTATACATGTCAATAGCTTATGAAAATTTACGATATGATATTTATTGTAATGTTAAACTTACCGTACGAAAATAAATCGTTAAAATTTTTTACATGCAGTATGCGTTATACACAAATAAATTTAATTGCAGACTGTACTTAGATACCGGGTACATTTTTTCTTAGGAAGATCATTTTTGCAATTTTAGTTTACCATGATTTTGTACTTCGATAATTACAGTAAGGATGCTTAAAACACATATTTTGTGGTTGAGATAATATTACAAAACTGAGCCGAAAATAGTTCTCGCATAAAATATCATCAATTGTCAAATGGTGACTTATGGTTTTACTTCCATTGATCAATATTTTAATGAGCTTTATTCTCATTTAATAATTGATTTAAGATGTTACTGATTGTTAAATTAAATTTCATCCACCCATGTGACATTAAATCAGATGTACAAGCTAATCTTGTCTGACAAACCACGTATTATAGTTGATAACATAAGATATAACGATTCCTTAAATCAACAATCTTACCTCACTGTCCACAAATCCCACTGTACGATTATCTTTGGCAATGAATCCTTCACCAATCACTTTAAAAGTTGTTCCGCCGCTAGGATAAAATTCAATTTGCTCATAAAATCAAAATTTCTGTCCATGAATAAAATTGTAATTTAGACATGGAGACACAATATTTTAATTAAGAACATACTGAACTATAACTGACTCATTTACAACATTAAGCTTTATTGGTTAGCAAAATTATACAATGATTGCAGAATGAAAAAAAATTACAGGAATAATTAGATTTTAATAGAGGAAAACTAGAGATAACCTCTAAAATAAAGTTTCAAACGGTGACCTGTCTATTTATATAATACTGATCATCTGCTCTTTCGTGTGAAACTTTAATATCGTCCCTTAACTTTCCACCCACCTGCAAAAAATAATTTAGATAAGTAAAAAAGCTACCTGCCGATGGATTTCAACTCTGCAGGTTCAGTTGAAGTAATTATTGGGTCTGGTAGGTATTCAAACAAAAGGTTACTATCTACTTCTGTACTGGTGTCAAAATTCACCTTCAGTTTATACATCCCTAAGTCCAGTGCCCTTGTGTGTATACAAGTTATGTTTCCACGAACTGACAATGCTTTAATTCTACAAATGACATGTTCAGTACTTATTTCATTATATTTACAATTATTTCATTATAAATTGGTTTACATTAATTTACCAAGACGAAAACTTAATTATACTTTCTTAACAAAGAATCTAGTACGCTAAAAATATTATTTGCCTATGCAAATATATATTTGACAGGGAATGAGATAAAAACAGGTATTTCATTACTGATTTGCCATTCAAAAATTAAAGTTTATAAAAATCATGCATCTGTTTACCATACCTGTTTTTTTAAGTAACCGTCTTTTGGTAAAACCCATATTTTCAATTATTCTAATATTCCTACACCTACATGTAGAACTTTAAACAGGATAACACGCCCATTCCTATTCCTTTCAATCGCACTATAGACAAAATTTTAGCCGCACCTATTTCAACATGTATTCATGAGAAGTTTTTAGTCCATCAATGGAGAGTTAAGAAAAGTGAGAGCTAAATTAATCTACTTATCAATCTGCATACTAACAAGGTACATTCTAGAGGTACTTGTGATTTGACTAAGTCTACATTGGTTAACGTTACTGCATACTCCATGTTGCCAATATTTAGATTGTTTCCACTTAGATGAATGGTCCTTCCTCCAGACAAGATACCTTGGGTAGGGGAAATACCAGTTATCTTTGGAACCTATGGTAACAAATCACTGCACAAGCTGAATTCAAACATAATAATATCAGAAAACACAGCTGCTAATTTTGAAAGTTAAGGTGCATAAAAAATGAAAAATGTTGACATTAAAAATTGCAATAATTGTGGTTTAATTTGCACCTCACACTAGCTATGCTACCCATAATCTTATAAGAGGCATAATTAAGTTAAACTTTCAATTTGATCAAAAATGTAATATTACAAAAAACTTTCTATAAGATACCCAAATATAGAGCAATATTTCATGTTTTGAACTGAAAGAAGCTTAACTCAGAACAAATACTTAGATGCTATTGCCTTTTTAATGTATTGATTTCATTTTTAACACACATCTTTACATGGGCCCTGTACATTGGCATTAATACCTTGTATGTAAACTGAATGTCGTCTGACGAGTTCATGCCATCCACTGTCACAACCACCTGTCCACTTTCCTCAGACTTCTCCGGGGAATCAAAAGATTTGCTTAATGTGATGCATCTCATCCTGCCATAGACACATGTGATATATTGATAACTAGGTGTTCATCTCTGTTTACTGTAGAATGTGATAATTTCATGAGGGCCATTTTTCAATTTTTCATAAATTATGGGTTTTTTGCTTATTTGTGGGGATGTAATTTCACTGATACATCAGTTTCAATGTTAAATACGTGAAAATAGGTGAAAAACTAAATCTTTTATGATTAGTAATCTTCAGTACTATGTAAATTCGTGGGTGAGGGCTATACCCATGAATTCTACAAAAATTCAGCCAAGTCAAATTCTAATGATTCCACTGTACTTGACATAACTGTATAACTTGCAATTGTTCATCTGTTTTGCTTTTTTATATATTTTATGCTGTGTTGTTTAAAATTTCATCAACAAAATAATTAAATATTTTGTTGTGGTTGTTATATATTTTTAAAAAGTGTAGTTTAAAACAATATATTTATATTTGCGAACATGTTTCCTAAGATGAACCTAAAGAATAGCAAAAACCTTCAATTCCGTATTTTTTCATGACGTCACAATGATCATGGCACACGCTTATCGCTTGGATTATTATAAACATAAAATCTGGGTAATTTTAACAATTCTGTTAATTAATAAATTCAATTTGCCTTTTTTAAATGTAACTTTAAGCAATAAACAGCAATGGTAAAAAGTTCACGAATATGAATTTGGTTGGTACGTGATCAAATCCTCTCTTCAGGCTTCAAAGGATTTAATCACGTAACCAACCAAGTTCATATCATGGTGAACTTTTTAACTTGCTGTTAAATTCCTAAATCACTGAAGCATTTGACCAAAACATAATTGTTTATGATTATTGATCCATATTCATGATGGATGGATCCAAATATGTTTTGTGCGGATACTTCCATTTAACAAACCAGACACGAGTTACAAAAATTGTTTGCAACGCTTTTCACTTTGATAGCATGTATAAATCACCATTGGAAGTTGTATGAACAAAGATAAAATACTAAATAACCCAACAAAATCAAACATTACCTGCAACATTTTGTTACAGTCCTATCCTGTCGTATCATGTATCTATCCTTTCCTATCGTGTATCATTTCCTATCATATCGTGTGTGCATACTGTTCTATCTTGCGTTAATCCTATCCTATAGTGCGTGAACTCTATCAGGTTTATCATTCAATTTTAACAGTTTTTCTGTTTATCCTATCGTTTTACTGCGGAATGATTTTTATTCATAGGGGTCAATGTTCATGGTTAGCCCTCCTGGTTCGTGGGGATGTCATTTCGTTGGTAGAAGGTCCGGATAATTTTAATAAACATTAAACAAACGCGTGTGTATACATTCATGGGAATGTAAATTTGTGGGCAAAGGTTACTAACGAAAGCCACTAACATTGATAATTCCACAGTAATATTTTGTGCCTTTCCATAACAAGTAAATTTATTTCAAAGTTACAAGTCATTCCTGTCGCATTGTATATTTTATTTCGCATTGTATATTTTAAACAAATAATGTAAAATTCTATTCAGCAGTCTAAAATGATATTACATGTAATTGCTTAATTTTTTCTAGATAAAAAAATAAGAACATTATTACATGTAAATCAGATCTGTAAGAAGTGAAAATGAAAAATTAATGTAAACTATCAAAGTTCTTCAGAACAAAATAGCATATTTACCTGTATATCAAATATATGAACTTTATATATTAAACTTATTTCTGCATGGTGTTTCACATACCTCCGACCCACGAATGTAACATTTTCACATTGCACCCCAGCTAATGTAACTGTCACATCTGACTTAATTCCAAAGTTGAATCCCTCTATAGTGACCTCTGTGCCTCCTTCTGGAGGACCATCTGTTGGAGAAATCTGCAATACAGCAAACATATTTCACTTCATAAAATCAATAAAGCACATTAAAAATATAGGAACTATGATATGTGTTCCTAATATAACCTTGAAATTTAGTATCAATCACATATAATATAAAATATTGGAAATGTTCAATTTCATAAATTTTTGGGGGGCATAAATTCGAGCGTTTGAACCAAATTTTAGAAATATGCCAAGAGTCTTCCAACTTTATCATTAAGTTTCTGAAAAATTGCAAAAAATTTAACAACTGGAAAAGGAAATTTCCAAAGATGAATCCAAGGCTACAGTCCCTGAAACGTTCTACTTTCCCACTTGAACAGTGAGTTAACGGTGAGCGCACTCTGGGTGAACGGTGAGTGCATGCTGAACAAAATTTGGTGAACGCATATGAACGGTGAATGATATGTGAACGCTATGTAAACGCAAGATGAACGATTTATTTAAAGTGCCTCAGGAGTTACTCAACACTGTGGTTCATCAGTAATCAGGAAAAAATAACAAATTATCTACATGTATGTATTGTTATCAGCCTAAATATAAAATGATCTGACTGAACGTGAAGGTTTTGTGAATGGTGAGGGTGAACAGAGAAGCGGACACACTAAGATCAATATGATTCCATTTTTAGTAAAAAGTTAAGAAAAGTCCTCACTTTGGTAACTGTAGGTCCACCACAGGTGTCCGCCTGGCTGCACTGGTTATTATCTACGTCCACACAGCCTGTATTTTGGCACCACTGACACTCGTATCCCTTGGATTGATTCAGGAAGTGGCAAGTGCTACAGTCCTCTCGGTATGAAGAAAGTGACTCACATTTGTATGCTTCAAGACAGAGGGTAGACATTATACAGTTCTTTGCTATGAAATCTATGAAATATTTAAAATTGTTAAATTTATTTTTTAAATTTACCGGTACCATTATGTCATCAAAGAGAGTGATATAAATTTTCATAATTTAATTCTGCATGATTGAAGTGGGCTATTTTATTACCTTAAAACATAGGTAATCACAGATTACAGAGCTCACCGAGACGATGCATCACCTTTCTGAGACCACCTTTATCATATTACATAAAAATCATAGTTGATCTTGGATACTGTGGTGTGGTTTGACACAATAGAGTATATCATATGCTTCGAAATTGTTTGATAATGATAAAATAATTTCACACGGTATCGTAAGACACAATATAACTCAAAACAGTAATATAAAATATGATATTGCACCCTATGATACTATACCAAATGATCGTATGACATGATAATGTATCATTTATCATACATAATAAAATATTGCATCCTATGACACAATATAATATCATGATATTGAATCATATATAATATAATGTGATATTGTATCATATAAGATACATAGAATGATATTGTATAATATAATTCAATATAATTTGATACTATATTGTATCATATGATATAATACAATGCCATGTCATAAAATTATACATGTATATTATATAATTAAATATCAAATAATACAATATCTTATCATATAATATTGTATTACAATATGCAATGTTATGTTTAACAATATCATATCATAAATACAAAAAGTTTGATACACTGTCATATCTTATCATATATTTTTTTTTTACAATATAATACTTTGTTTTCCCTTGGACTGAAATGTCACACTTTCATTGGTTTAAACATGGCACGTGATTGCCTCATATATCTCTATGTAGGCACCGTGAGGATAAATAGTAGACAATATGGCCGTCATTGGCCGCCGCTTCGCCTACTCATCTCGACATTGCATATTATTTAATTCAGAAACCGTGTTCCGTAAGTTCTTAAAATATTTAGAGTTTTTGCCCTTTGAAATTATTTTTAAATTAGAGAAGGTGAGTAGGTGAGGCGAAGCCGAGCCATCTATGAGATGGATCAACCCAATGTATTTCCGTAGTGTGTCAGTAACTAACCTAATAAGTAATAATATGATGTAATAATGTATCGTATAATGCATAGTGTATCATATCATACAATATTGTATTATAGAAATCATGTTAATATATCATCAGCTATCTAGCAAGTTTGATTAAGGTAGGAGTTTTTTAGCATCCTTGCTAATGGAGATCAGGCTCTGTATCTGAAGCTACATCTGCGATTCCTTTATATTTTAGTTAAATCAACCATACAAGTTTGAAATAGTACTATTATCTATTAAACATGAGACCTGTTTTAAAAAAGTAGACTTCCTCCAGCATCTGAAACCTATTGCTCTGATTCAGCATCTATGCCTGTGGAGTGCATCAGAATCACAAGATGCATAATCTATTCAAATTTGATAAATATAAAATATCACACTTTTGTTTTTATCTCGGCCCTGGTATTAGCCCGAGCGGTTGGAATCGATACCATCGGAGGGCTGATACCAGGGATGAGATCAAAACAAACGTTTGATGTTGTTTATATCATATATCAAAAATCAAAGACTTTAATTCCAAATAAGAAATATAATTTATCATGAAGTAGCTATATATTTTTTTCGGATTTACAAAACTTGTTCGTTTTTATTTCTTTTTATATGTATTAAAACTGTAAGAGTTGTTTTTGACAAACCGTCGTCATTTGAAATACAGTAGAAGAGAGTCTGTCGTCAGAAACGAAGCACTATTTTCTAGAATTCAAAATAATCGAGAGAGAAACTTCCCTCCTACGCAGCTTCGTAATGAGTCAAATTCTTTCGCTGGGATTTCGAAAGTTTCCCGTCAGATTCCATTCATAAAGATCCATACTGTTATAGCAACTAGTATAGAAAGTTGTTTGAGAACGTTCATAAGCGCGTCCATTACTATAACCATTTAATTTTTACAGTCTAATCTCTGGTTTTCTAAGATTAAGTCTCGTTCCGTCCTTCTCTATATCCTCAATAATTTAAACGTTGATTGATATTAAATAAAGCATGCTATTGTTCTAAATACACAACCGTTATGTAGGTAACCTCCCCTTACTTAGATATACATCACTCTTTGGCGCTATTTTTGAATAATTATTTGTTCAATTTTTGGTAATGAATAAAAATATTCAGACGTGTAAGCTGATAATTTGTATTATATATTCGTTATTATATCGTTATTTCACAAACTAGTCTCAATTTAAAGCAGAAATATATATTGAAATTATCGATTTTAAATTTGAGGGCTATACTTAACGACGGGCGGAGACAGAGAAATATCAGCCCTGATGGCGATACAGCCCTAGCTTCCGGTTGCCGTCTCACCTAGTCCAAAACTAGGGCTGATACACTACTAGGTATATGATATAGACTGAACCAATAATAACTAAGACTTGTCTATCAAAGGGCACTTTAAACAGCTAAAATCCAAAAATACACAATCCATGCCCACCCAGTTGGGTGAAGTAAGGACCAGTAATTACTTAGATATGGCTAAAAAAGGGCACCTGTACCAAAAACTTTAACCTGCTTCAAAATCTTAACCTCCTCCGGTATCTGAAATTTGTGGCCTAGATTCAGCACCAAAATCTTTCCAGTCCATTTTAAGTAGGTCCAAGTGCATCATCCATGCAAGTTTGGTTAAGATAGGACAAGTAATAACATAAATACAGGACCTGCAACAAAAATCTTAACCAGGTCCGGATGCCGACGCAAACGCCGGAGTTATAGGATAAGCTCCCCCTGACTTTGTATCGGGGAGCGACATATTAACTTATATCATTTAGAGTGGTGCCTAAAGTCACACCAAAAATAGCTTAAAAGACAGTGTTAATTTAATTGGTAATTGCCTTGCTTTCTACACTAAGTAACAGAAAATTAAATTTTAAGGGATGAAATCATTAGATACTAATTTATAATTTATAAACAAATAAACTTGAGATGAAAGTTTATGCTTTTTTAGTTAAATATTTTGCTGTTAAAAATAGCCTATGAGTAAGATATTGGGTAGCCTTTCAATTAAGGCTCTGATTGATCAAACTGCAAATTTTCATGGTTCTATAACTTTCTTCTCTGATCCAATTTTTTTAAATTCCATTTTCAACCCTTGATGTTGACAGTACAACCCACATTTATCAATCATAAGTAACGATTGGTTTAA
The DNA here is from genome assembly GCF_963853765.1 of Magallana gigas. NCBI lineage: Eukaryota > Metazoa > Mollusca > Bivalvia > Ostreida > Ostreidae > Magallana > Magallana gigas. Next base: position 28,328,378 of record NC_088856.1, read on the forward strand.
TCAATGATCAAAGAGATGGAGAAAAAAACTTTAATGGGTGGGTCTCTTAAAATAAAATGTTTTGTTTACTTTGAATGAGAACTTCATTAATTTATTACACAATTGCTATCTTGCTTGCCACTTTGAGAGTATAAGATTTGAAGAAGATTATATATTGAAAATATCTTATGTTTTTGTTAATACACTTAATCTCTTTGCCATTAAGTTTTATTGATTTTTTTGTTCACATGGATATTCAAAATCCATTTATTACAAAAATTGTAACTGCTGGTTTTTTGATATTAATACTAATTAAATCATCTACATGTAATAATTAAAGTTCCTTTTTGTTTGCTAAAAAACGAAACTGGGTTATTTTAACATAAACTTTATTGAAGAAAATTGAATGCTCAAAAAAATCTCTTGAATATATATGGGCTTTAAACACCCCCTTTTCTTACCATTGTATTAAGTATTTGCAGTGCTCTTCTTCAATAACTCACCATTCAGAGCAACAACTCCATCAAAAACTTCCAAAGAAACATTCCCGCTTGGCCCATATTTAATTTCCACACTTTTGGAGCCTTCCCCCGTCGTCTGTGAACATAAAAATCTTCAAGATTGTAAATAATAAATATATTAAAACGTTTTTAATTGACAAAAAATATGAAGTTGATTTCTCTAAGTGTGTTTGTGAAAATAGACATTCTGAATTAATATATATATATATATATATATATATATATATATATATATATATATATATATATATATATATATATATATATATATATATATATATATATAATGCCTGAATAACTCGTATAGCAGAACATTTATTATATGTTAAATCCCGTCATTTAAAAAAAAAATGTATTATCACTTTCATACAAGACTGATATTTTGAATATTTAGAATATTTTGTTTTAAATTTTTTTTCTGCAAATGCGTTACTTAAATATCCTACCTTTATACCTAAACACTGTATGTTGTTTGTTCCTTGTATCTTCTCCCCAATAAAATAGCCTGGACCATCAACGTAACACCGGTACGTAAACTGTATGCATTTAAACAACAATAGGTATTATTCCCTCATCTCCTACAGAAATTAAGCCCTGTAAACCAGCTAGTGTATCTCAAGTTAACCGTGAAATGAAGTCGTTGCTAAAAAAAGTTTTCATTTTCTTACTTTTCTTGCTTACTCTTGAATTTTCTAATCCCCCCCCCCCAACATGACATGACTTAACATGTAAATGTGCAAAGTATAATGTTTACATGCAGGAAAATATTCGACCTGTTTTATTTTCGCCTTCGTTGGCAGCAGGTGAATTTAAGACTGGGCGAGTTCTAATGTCTCAAATTATCTTTCTTCAAACACAAAAGTTACCATGTCTGGGCGAATTCAAGACTAGGCGAAACCAATTGCAATTGTAAAAGGGCAAATGTGACACAGGGTATATAACTCTGTATACAGTATATACATGCACAGTAAAAAATCTTGTACAAGCCACCTTGAATATCATTACCACAATTGTTTTCAGGCACAAAGCAATGTGAGAACAATAAAAAAATCTTACATTTTCAGGTACTGAAAGATTCTTTCCTGTGAATTGTAATGTCTTTGACCGTCCAGATGGAATCGACACAGTCTGGCTTAAAATTTGAGGGCAATCAGAAACCTAAAAATCGAGCAAAGGTTTATATTTTCTCTAAAGTTCTATGCCATGATTTGTTTAGAAATACTTCTAATGGAAGCATGTGTTTGTATTTTTATTTGTATTAAATTTATACTTACCGAATAGAGTAGTTTATAAATGGCCTTATTCTGCAAAAAATCACAAATAAAACTAAACCTCATTGAGATGGCAACCATCTGAGATGGATTAGCTTTAATAAAGGACACTACGATGGGAAGCATATATGGGGACTTTGTTTTGTTTTGACCTTGCCCTCTGACTTAAAAATTCAGATGAAGATCGGGTATGAAAATCATATTGGTGATTGCAAAAGATTAGGCAAATATGGTAAAGGGGAGAAAAATAGGTCCAGGCAAGAATTTTACCCAGACATCTGACACAGAAACTCAATTCAAGGTCAATCAGACTCCTTCTGTACAGGGCAGTACAGGCAGTGATTTGGTGAAGTCCAAGAGGACTGGGCCAAAGTGAGAGAAATTATGGTTCAAACATAGAAGTTTATGAGATCTGACGAAAAATTATGGTTCAAACATGGAATTTTATGAGATCTGATCTTGTCACAGAACACCCTTTACCAACCAGCACTTTTAAGTTATGTATGACAAAGATTGGAGAGTGGTCAATCGAGGTCTAAACTAGGTCTATGGTCAAAACAATATTTTCTTAATTTTATTACAAAAGTCTGATATAACCTTAAACTTTTGACCTAGAAATATTGTATAAGATCACAGAATACCAAAGGCTTTCCCTGAATGAAGTATAAGTGAGATTGGTTCAGTGGAAAAGAGTATATGGTCTGGACATCGATTTTATACTTAGGTCTGCGATGACCTTACCCTTGGACTTCGAAAGTTTATTCAAGGTCACGTACTGCACACCTTTCACCCAATGCTCTGTGTGGGTAAAATATGATGCACATAAATGGCCAAAATAGAAAAAAAATGCCCTAAGCATGTGATCTTGGATAGACTGACTTATTTATCTCCATAGTGAGCAGGCAGAGCAGGGTCTTAATAACTTATGATGGGAATTGTTTTATAAAAAGAAAGAATCATAAGTCATAGCATTATAAAAACAAATTGTTCAAACCAAAAATATCACTTATCCAAACTCTTTTGGCATACAGACTCTGAAACGCACTACTGCACCAGCTGTACATTTCTAGCACGCTTCTCGCACGCTATACGGTTTGTACGATACGATACGTTTCTCGCACGATAAAATGCGCTTCTCACACGGTAAAGTACGTTTCTCATACGATACGATACGTTTCTCATGCGATACGATTCGTTTTTTTATACGATACAATACACTTCTTATACGATACGATACGGTTTATACGTTTTAAATACGTTTTAAACGATACGATACGGTTTATACATTTTTTGAAAACGTTTTATGCGCTTTTGATACGGTTTATGCGCTTTTAATAAAGGTTAATGCGTTTTCAATACAGTTTAGCGTTTATAATACGGTCTTTAGGAGTTAATTACGTGATCATGTTATGCATATTGTACATGTACAATAATTGAGTAATTTATATGTGTTGTATGCGTATAAAAAAACTGCAATATGCACTTGTCGCGGTTCATACTGAATCTTTGCAATAAATCTTATAGAATGAATGCATATAAGTTAAAATATTTGATAAATTTGCATGGAAATATAGCAAGGTTAACAGTTTTTTTTTTTGGGGGGGGGGCAAATAAGAAAAGAATGGACGAGACTCTTCTCGTGAACAAAAACCGGATTAACTTGGTATACGAAGCTTGGTATTCAGTGGTTTATTGTCTGTACGTGTACATATCAAATAAATTACATGTATTATGCCTTATTAAGATGAATATGGAAGCAAATGACAAATCCATCAATTGTGTACAGTGTTTGGAAGCCGTCATCCGAGTTCTGTTTCATATCATTGTATACCTACAATTTGCAAGGTGACCGCAATTAGCTACTGTTTGATCCCCAGAGACCCGTTAGACTATGTATACACCTGTATTCAGTCATCCGTATAGAGAGAGACGGGAACGCTGTACCACGAAGCCCTACCTCTATGTGTACTCTCTCGTCATGATGGGGTAAAATTAATTAGGAGATAGCACCTTGATAAGACCCCCATCAAACCACTGTGACATACATATATGTTTATATCCAGTCAACCAAATCTAGGTACACCGTACCCAATTCATAAATTGTACATACATGTACTACCTTATCTTGGACACTTAATTCACCATATACTTTTCATTCATTCACTGCGTGTACGTGTACTAGGTATATATATATGCAATGTATTCATGTTCGACTCTTAGCGTTATATGTATTTAGAACTTCATCTTCTGGTGGTTCTGTCATACATACATTTTTCAACATGTCACAGTAAAATTCAATTTTCATTCAAATCCAAAGATCCTACACGTAGTACGCTCAGTTTACTTTTTTTTCATGAGAAAAAAAAAGCGCTTGTCGTCGTCACAAATATTGCAGATACCGATCATAGTTTGATTTGGATAACACGATTTGTCATGTACATGTTTGAAGTTACCTTCCTGGCCACCCTTTAGTAGCATCGTTCCATTACAACATCAACTTGAATAATAGCCCTATACACAACCACCCCGTCCCATACATACACACTGCCGATAGGGGATACACCAATTATTCACGTAACTGTTCTTTATCTCTAAACGATTGAATAAAATTCATTTATTTTGTATGTTACACGTACATGTAGTGAAAATTTGTGATTAACTTATACCAACATTGTGATCTATATAAAATGATCATAAAAGTGCCTACAATTTACGTTTATTGAACACATAAAAATGACTGCATCATAACATGTAACAATTTGTTAAAGGAAAGTAGTTTTTTCACTTTACCGTGTAAAGATGTAGTAACAAAAAAAAGTAATGTTAATTATTGAATATTCTAGATTCAGTCACAAATTAAGTTACTTTCAAAGGTCAAGTTTTCTAAAGGCAGAAATAACCTTTTCCCAGTTACGGGGTTTACCAACAACTATTTTGTAGGTTCAATTAAGAAGACTGCTAGTTCTGTACCTTCACGATGTAAAAATTAAAAAAAAAACCCAGTCGTAAAACCTGTGTATACACATGTGACAAAACTCATGAGGTTAACTAATTCGATTAACATGATTTAGATTTCAGATTACATTTTCGTTTGAGTCTTCAAATTAATCGAAATACTTAAAACAGCGCGGCGTGCAGGGACGTGCATATACATGTACGTGTACTTTAGTATGGCCAAGCACGAAAGATGGGGGAGGGCCAGGGCAGATGATTGAACATGAACAGACTATATAAAATAGCTAATTTATGACATGCATACATTTAACTTTATTACATGTAAATACATGTATTTTCTAAATTCCTAAATATGTCTGTCAATACCAGTTTGATACTTTACTTTTCCACATGATATATCGTGAAATTCGGAAACATTTCGCCAATCATAAAATCATTAGATTAAAATAGCAATCGGAAATCGGAAGTACGTGAAACTGAAAGCATGGTTGTGAAGTTTGATGGCAGCGTTTTTCGGCATACAATTAATGTTCCTACAAACTATGTTAGACTTTATAAAGGTATGCAAAACTCGCTATTCTCAACGAATTTATCATTTGGTAATTTTAAAACTTGATAAGTCTGATACGCACATGCATAATATGTATTACGGTGCGACCGTTGGGGCGAGCGCAGCATGTGATAAAATAATGAATTATGATAAAACAATAAGAATAAATTAAAAGTAGTGACGTAAAGTAAACGAATTTGAATGCAAAATAAAATAAACATGCCTTTTTTCCAGTAAAATTTCATTATTCATAATTCATAAGATGTTGTTATCTATTTTATATATAATATATAGAATTTATCTCGGATAAAATGTTGCTGAATAATAAAGATTTTAACACAATGTACATTACAGTTTATTTCCTTTTTTCTTGCAGCAGATATTTTTCTTAAACTTACATTAAAAAAAATGACATATCACAGAGTCCCCCATCCCCTGTTTAAAAAAATCAAATTTACATATAAAAAAAAATTGCTGATCATATAAGGAAAATGGATTCCCCGGGAGCATGTAATAAATGGAAGTGAAAATAAAGACACTATTGAGCAGTTAAAGAGCTAAAGGCATACTCTTCACCCGGGTTAGAATTTTCCTGATTTGAGAATTTCTTTTTCTTTTTGCTTGCGAAGATTTTTTGAATGATGTTGCCACGCCCCCTTTTAAAAAACATTCCTGGAAATTACCGTAAATATAGTGAATAAAATTAATGTGAGCATTCATCCAAATGAGAGCAAGTTACAGCTGTGTCCTATCTTTGAAGAAATGTCCCCATTCGTTAGCTCTGCAATATTTTGAGAAGATTTTGTTAATTATATTTCAGCAGATTACAATAACTACTTAGAGTAATTTCCCCTTATTGTGACGTCAAAGTTCACGTCGTTCAAGTGTCGTCTGTCTCTTTGAAAACACCCTGAAAAAAACTACGCAAAATATAATGTTTTGTTCACTTTAAAGCATTATGTTCTTGAAATTACATAATTTATCTGTTTCTATAAAGTTTTACTTTGATTCTCACGAGATGGTATCCAGTGTGACGTCACTAGAAAGTACGATAACTCCGTTAGTCGTATGTAATGGAATTTGCGTTGTGTCAGCAGTATATTTACAATGCATCTACATAGTCCTTTATCTTGTTCTCGTGAGAGTGTGAAATGGGAAACCATAATTACAGGGCACTACTGGGACGATTAAAACAAGGCATTACTGGTCCAATTTACTGACGCCAAAAAAAAATCCGTTGAATGAATGTGCAAATAGTCCGAATTTTCTATTCACACACGCCCTGCCGGTAGAGCTCGCTTCGCGCCGGCGAGCTGCGCTCGCTATTAAAAAAGGCCCAGATTTTGCATTGACGTGACAGGTAGGCCTACATCGTTTATCAGCTGTAGTGTATCTGTATAGCTTGCATTGGAGGTACAAAGTTAGGGTATAGGACTGTTTCGTGTGATTTTACTTAATTTTACTTTTTCTTATTTTTTACTTATTCTAATGGATACTTCTAAAAAAAACTACAAGTTGGGGGGGGGGGGGGGGGGTCTATTATCATCTACTTCTTGTTGCAATGCGTTATTTTCATACTGTATGGTTTGATCATTTATAACATATTTAAATGGCATTATATAACAGTCAGTCTTGGGTAATAAACAATGTCACTGCCAGCACACTTCAGTTTTTACTCTTAAAAGGATATATTAAAATCAATTAATACCTGTTAAGACCAATTCTATGTAAGAATCAAAATTCGGTGGCCACGCATAGTCACGGATTTTCTTCATACTTGACAATTTGATAGACTTTGGTGAATAAAAAAGCCCAACACCATTTATTTGTTGCTATGTGGTCCCGTTGCCATAACCGCGGGAAAAGATGTAAAAATGGCATTTTAATGCTTATTTGAGGACATATTGTGAGTAATGTGCAGAACTTCGAGTTTCCAGGGTAGAATATATTATTTAAAATAGTTGTCATTTTTCAAAAGAAAGAAAAAAATTCATGGAGAAACGCATATTTTTAGAGTGTTTCCATGGTTACCAAACAGAAATTTTAAAATCTGTTTTCTTCATTTAATTTGAATAAAAAGTGCAAATCTTGGATATTTTTGGTAAGCACTATTATGATTGTGCAATTAAGAATTTAAATAGGAAATTTGAGACCGTTGCTATGGTAACAAGCTTAAAAATAAGGAAAATTATAATATTTTTAGGAATCTTTGAATGGATATTATTTCCTTATAATGAATAAATATATAAAATCAAATGAAGAGAAAAAATAAAGTATGTCCTTAACTTTAATGACACTTGAAAAAAATCTGAAATTTTCTAAAAATAACTGCTGTTGCTATGGACTTTTCCAAAAGTAAGAATTTCTGTGTGATTTTTTACGCAACTTAATTTTCCATAGCAACAGCACTTCTCTGTTGCATAAAAAAAGCTTTTTGTGGTATATAATGAAAATATAGATATAATTGTACAAATTCCAACTAAAACAATTGCAAAAAAATTCTAAAATTGGGAATTAAAGCATATCAAAATCATGTTCAATTTCTAGTTTTTCCTATTTTTTGGCCTTGTTGCCATAGCAACGGATGTTAATTTTCATAGTAAAATATATATAGCATGGACATTGATATGAATGTAAAATATTAATTCTTATTTCGACTTATCAAAAAACTGGCAAAAACAGATTTCAAAATTTCGTAACGGTTTCCATGGTAACATTTTAATAGTATTTGTTTCTCCATCAATTTTTTGATATAATTAAATAATCGAAAATAGGACAACGGCTGTTTTTTGTCTTCGGTAGTTTACATTAGTGGGCAAAACCTTCTAATATGGCTTCAAAGTAGGTTAGTTTTGCTATTTTTCCATATGTATCTTCGATTACTATGGCAACGGTTACCCCTAGCAACCAACTTTTGTAGTTTTTTTGCATTTTACACCTAGGTGTGTCCATGTATGAAATATAAGGAAAATTGGTGACTATGCGTGGCCAGACCCTTTTATATCTTTTATTAATTAGGAAAGTTTAACGTGTAATTATCTTGATAATCTTCCATAAATGTATAATTGTTGTAAATTGAATTAAATAAATAACGTAGTTATCAAAACAGTGTAAAAGCAGATAATTTGCTCTGTTAATTCATATAACATGTACATCCAACTGGTAAATAGGGGCAACTAATCCCTCTTTCATAAATAAAGAATGCACACTTCAATGCCCAGAGCATATAACAATTTCCCTCTTTTCTCTGTATTACATCTATTAATTAGCTTAAAATGTTTGTGTACAGTGTACATGGAATGGTGTTTAATTGCCTCTTCCAGTGTACTATGTCTTGTTCAATTTTACACCATCCCAACAAACCAGTACTCTTACACCTGTGACCTAGGTAATCACTCCTATAGCCCTTTTCACAAAAAATCTTACGATTGATTTTTATCGTAAGTGAAAACTTAAGTTTCATAAAACATCTTATGAGATTCTTACGTGTAAAATGTGTCGTAACTTTACGATAGCACATAACCTCTCGTAAGTATTTCAAAACTGTAAATAATAATCGTATTATGTAAAATATACAAGAAAAACAGCTAAATTTAATGTTTTATAACGCATTATACCGTTATTTCGCATTATATAGCAGTTATTGTTGAAAAATAATACACAAATATTGAGAAATAAATTCTCCAAAAATTTTTACGGCAAATTTTTCTCGTAAGATTTTCCTACGTCACACTAAACACACATTGTGATTGTGACGTCATATTTTGATTTCTACTTCATCACATTAGTTTCACCCGATGTAAGTGGTATATAATTTCAGTTTTGCATCTTTTTTTATGAGAATGTTGGTTAATTTATATGTTTCTCCTGTTTTATAAGAATTATTAAGTGAATTCAAGTCGTTGCTAGGGAAAGGATAACTCGTAAGTAAATTCTTAAGTGAAACCTTTTACGAATGCGTTCGTGAAAAGCAGTTAAGATTTCTCTTAAGATATTCTTAAGGAAGGGGTCTTTTCTGGTTTTTGACTTGTCAAACGTAAATTTGATTAATTGTTCATTAAATCAAGATGAAAGGAAATTAAAATAGTGTATTTTTCTTTCTTTTTTACTATCATACAACTTTGCCTAGAAAAAAGTAATCAATGTTTAGAATCTAACAAGGACTATATTTTTGGCGTGATATTGGCATAGGAAAATATCACATGTTTCGCAATTCAGGATTGCTGTAGATTACTGAGTCTGTTTTAGCATTTTAAAAGCAATAACATTTATGTTGGATTTTTTTACTAATGTGAACTAATTATATGATACTTGGGTTTCAGAATATGTTTTTATAATATGATTTGCCTATCAAATTACATTTTCATAAGCTTTTAAAAGCGCCCTTTCTATACATTGATTTTTGTGAAAAAATCACTAAAATTAGTTTTTATCTCTTATTAAATGGTCAAAATATTAGCTTTTCTGTCAATTTATGTCTTTATAAAAAGTCTTCATAATACATAAAAGTCAGAAATATTTTATTATTGAAAGCATAAAAAAATAATCTAAAATCCTTCAAAATTTAAGAAAATTAGAGGAAATGCGGGCTAAGCAATATCATTTTTAGTATACATATTTATTCCAATTTAGTAGTATAAGCTGAGAGACATTCTGATATTCTGTCATTTCATTGAAGAATAGAATCTTCAAATCTTTAACAAATGTCTACAGAACTACAAAGAGCTACACTTATTTTTATTATCCTTTACGTTGAAGAAAAAGGTAGTGACCTTGACCTGACTTTAGTGCAAAAACAAAAAGGTCAAATTTGATACAAATGATAGAATTATTTGTTAATATGATCCGTTTGACTGTGTCAAAATTTCATGAACTTCTTATTATAAGAAGTATGAAAAGACTCCTTCCTTAAGTTGAAATCTTACGCAAAACATTAAGATTTTTTGTGAAAATGGCTACAGGTTATTTCATTTTCACACCTTAGTATGACTATGATCACAGTGTATAATTCATTTCAAGCTGAATACATGATTGCATATATATAATTTATGACCAAAACAAATGTTATTTTGATTGCACTTATTAATTTATTATTATACATCATGTGGTTTAGAGTTAGTAAGTATGAAAAAATAGTAGTTATTTGAATTTTATTTTAATATGAAATTTTTCATAAATGCCACTTACAAAGTATGATGTTTTAATAACAAGGAACCACAAAATGATACTGTACACAATTTGCCACTGCAACTTGCTCTTAGACTACAGAACCTTGCCAATTAATATATCGCTTGCTATATCCCCCTAACTTAGAATTAAAAAAATGTAAGTTATATGAGAAAACAAACTCTATTTTATTGGTCGTTTTTATAAGTTTATAAATTGTTTATTTTTCTTTTGTCAAGCAAGATCAGTCTGATAGATAGGCCCATGACCAACAGCATTGGTTTGTTGATGCATCTCTGAGAAGGTGTCCAAGTAGCGTTGTGGACAATGCACTCGCTTCTTACTGCTTGCGAGTTGGATCCCTGTGATTGACTGTGGTTGTATGTGATAGGGTATGGCGATCGCCAGCTTAGGCATGTGGTTCTCTCCGGATACTCCAGCTTCTTCTTACACTAATGACCCCTTCGCGCTAACATCCGTGCCAACGAGAGATATTAAATAAAGTATGTAATATAAACTAATATGTATAATTAGATGCAAAAAAAAATCAAATCAAAAATGTAAACATATAATCATAATTTGTAGCTCGATCATAATATCTTATTTCCATTACCTGATAAAGCCGAAAACCATCAGGGTACTGTGCAGCCGCAAATGGTTACAAGTTGTCCTCTAAGATTTCTTGATAGATTTCAGAGTCCATGATTCCATTGAAATGCACACATCCGTTCGCCCTCTGTAGGATATCCCTCCCCATACATTGACTTTGTAGGAATGCTTTTATTTTGGAGCCTTCCCTGGTAAGCGGTCGAGATTCTGTCCATGCTGGTGGAAATATAGACGACCAGAGGAACACATCTCAACACAACATTCGTCAACATATATTACATTCTTGTAGAGGTCATCCAAACCAGCTCAGCTGCTTAACACACCAATCAAGTCTATGCTTCACGTTCCTAACTGAGAGCAGCTGGCCATACTTCATTGTCTTTGATGACCAGTTCAAGCGCCTTCTAAGTGCACACACATATCCCTTGGTCACCTTTACTCTTCACTGCCTTTCTAGTCTTTCCAATACACTCTGAGCTATCATTTCTGGATTTCGAGACATCCAAATGATGCAGATGCACGATAAACCGGAAACAGTCACTTTTGGGCTTCCTAAATAGAAAAAAAAAGTTTTTTTACTCAGCTGCTCAACTCTATTCATTATGAATGGTTGGAAATTATGACATGTCTGAAAAAGAAGAATTCATTTCCAGAGGTTTATTTGTTTTTCTTTTTGTAAGATTAATTGTTTTACTTACGTTACGGCAATTAGCTCAGGTGATCTAAAATGATTTATTTCGCTGATTCCCTGAAAATCACTGAAAACAGACTCATTTCTTGTAAAAAGGTAAAAAGTTCAATGATCGAATTGATACACACCAATTCAGAATACTTAGTAATTTCTGTGAACTAAAGTTCTGGAAGTTCTAAAATATTACTGATAAAATCATGAACAATATGATTTAATTTTAGCTGCAATGTCCATTTTAGTTGGCTTTACCATATTTATCTTTATATTATAACATGTATAACATGTATAACATAGATGCAACTTCCCAACATCACAGTAGGACTTGCATGCCATTGGATTCCAATCATTTTGATGTTTAATATACATGTAAGTTGTTGGAGACATGAAGAATTATGTTAATTTAAACTTTTTCTGATTGATTGTTTGCATCAATATAATAAAACAGTTAAACTATACCACTGAGGGAGTCGTCAAGATTCCAGTTCCCCTCCAGCTAGCCTATTTCCATTCAACTCAGGAAATAGACTTGCTCGCGACAAAACTGAAATCTTGGCGACTCCCTCAACGTTATACTTTATCTGTAGATTTGTACATGCAGAATCACTAGATTTAGCAGTGTAGTTTGACTTACACGTGCACATAGCTTTATTTACATACATATACCTTCCAAAAAACTCAGTACATGAGAGCTTGCAAGCAAATTCTATTTTAAACAATGAGAAGTACACTATAGTTTTAACCTTCAAATGAAGTCTGCTGAACAAGCTAAACGTTTAACAATGCAGCAGTCCGTATTCTAAATCATGTAATTATACTGTGTGCATGTTTATAATGAATAAAAATATTACTATCATGTTTAATTTCACCTTTTCACCTTTATTGTACATGTATATATACAATAGCAATGCTTTTAAATGAACGTTTAATTGAAATGTTTTAATACGTTGGTGTTTTTGTTTAGAGGATGTCTAATTTACCGTCGGAATCGATATCCATATTAAATACAATGTAAAATGATTTTACTATTCAACATTTTTATTTTAAATTAGATTTCGTACTGAAGAAAAGAACGTTATAATTTATAAAACCTTCTAGTATAGATGCAAACTTGTGAGCTAAATAGAAATTCTTGTAAAATTTCTTCTAAATCGCATCTCATTTCGTCCCTAACAAGCTCTGGGAAAATCAACTAACCTGTGATCCAGCACACTTCCATTCGTCTCGAAACGGATGATGAAACGTAGTTGTAGTTCCTTTTAAGAAGATCACAAATTTTCACAGTCGATAGTCCAGAAACGTGACTGCTAATAATAACATTGCGAATTCCTAACAATAACCTCCTTCCACCTCGTCCCGACGCCATTTTCAAAAGGTTGATCTCGTTCATTTCTCGCCTGTACTCAGCACACGGTTTATACGATACGATACGCTTCTCACACGTTTTGTTTACACGGTTCTTACATGGTTTATATGATACGATACGGTTTCTGTACGATACGATACGGTTCTTAATACGATACGATTCGGTTCTTATACGATACGGTTCTTGTACGATACGATACGTTTCTTACACGGTACGAAACGCTTCTCATACGATACGAAACGCTTTTCATACGATATGATACGTTTCTAATACAATTCTAAAGTCCACGCTTCTTGCACGCTTTTTAGGTGTAGCAGTACGTTTTAGGGTCTGTATATTGCATATTTGAATTTTTTTCAAATATGTCCTCCCAATTTGAAGGCAACTTCCAATGATAAGAAGTGCCTGGAAAAAGTTTAAAAAAAAAATGTTTTACTTACGTAACGGCAGATACCCCTGGTTGGTTTACATACAGCCTCTTCTGTACACCAGTAACAATCTGTTCTTTCTTGCTCAATGCATTTTCCACAACTAAAAAGTTGAAACAACTGTATAATGATCAAAGATGGGTCAATATTTGAGTTGCGCCACTGCAGTCCTCAACTACCAGTTTTTTTTTCAGAGCTGTACTTAAGTCCAAATTTCCTCTGTTTTTCTAAAAGTTCAACTTTGTTTGAACCTAATTTCATAACATAGTGAAAATATCGAATGGTTTGTAAATAATAATTCATTTCATTAATACTTTTAGTGTTTACAACAAATTTTACCCATGATATTGAACTTTATGACAATCCGAATTTGAGAACTTAAACCATAAGTAACCAACGTTCCTCTTATTCTTTCATTTTCGATAAACCAGCCTGATATAGCAAAATTGAGTAAAAAGTGGACACGCTTTGCTGGATCCACATTGGTAGGATTTAAACCATGACATATTGGTAGTATAACTCATACATTAATTTGCGAACTATATGAACAAATTGTGTTAACGTCTATATGAATAAATGATGCATGCATAAAACGGAGAAGTTGAATTCGGGGATGGGGTTTAGTTGACAGTCTTTTAAATGAAATTCTCATTTGCGACAGTGATAAAAAAATTGTAGTGTTTGACCTAAAGATCAATATTTAGAAAAGAGATATGATGCACTATACACTCTGAAATAAAAATTTCAAAAAAGGTGATTTCTTCCAGTCTGCTGCAACAAAAGGAATGGAGGCCATGCATGCGCGGATCTAGAGGGGGGGTCGGGGGGGTCCCGACCCCCCCCCCCCTGGAAAATGAAAATAGTAAAATTATCGCGAAAATATGCCTCGGACCCCCCCTGGCAAACACAATTATCCTTCGGACCCCCCCTGGAAAAATTTTCTGGATCCGCGCATGCCATGTACATGTGTATGTACTATTTATTTATTCATTTTAAATTTTCATCACTGCCAGCTTCTCTCAATATCTAGCCATGCAGTTCCTTCTTTATTTCAATTTTATAGAACATGAATGGGTTATGTAAAGCAATTAAGAAATTTTTTGGACACAGTACATACAAAAAATGAACAAAAAAATCTGGTTCAACATATCAAGCAACATTAACTTATCATTTTAATCTGAATGAGTTAATTCCAACGCTTGCCCGCGATATCATATGTATGTACTAAACGAAGTCCATCCATAGGAAATTATAATATTAATTCTAAAGACAAAAAGTTGACATGGACCTTGATTTGCGCACAGCATCAAAGAACCAAGATGACAATGAATTATAGAAAAGTAGTGTTTATAGAATTTTAGAATGGATCGAAAATGGATATGAAATTTGTTTTTCTTCATACATGTAATTCTATGTCATTGCAGAAATCTTTGATCTTTTTCTACTTGCATTCTTTTCAACTGTGTCAAAATAATCATAACAGTTATCTACAACAGACTCCAGTCATACCTGGGAAATCTAGAACATCTGTAGAACAGTATTTGTCTTTCTGCTATGACATTGCCGTTCAGCAAGATCTGAAGTGGAATATCTCCCTCTCTGTCTAGAATATGAAGTATTGAAAACAATGTACATGCCTTTCTGATGTTTTATACTTATGATAGAAATTGCAAAAAAAGAAAAAGCTTTACCAAACTGTTTTGGCCGATAAAGTATGTTTTTGTGAAATATGAGCAAAATGGGGTTGAGAATAAATGCTCTAAAAAGAGGACTTTTGCATTGTCTGGTATGATCTTGACCCTTAAACTTCATTCAAGGTCACTGCACACCCTTTGAACATAGACACTATTGTAAGTGAAGTATAAGCAATATTAGACCAAGAGGAGAGAAGATATTCTCCAGACAAGAGATCTCGGATGGACAGATGGGCAGAAGGATGGAAGGATGGACATATAGACTGATCATTATAGAGTGTTCGCAGAGCACTGTACAAGTTCTCAGCCAAAATTAAAGTCTTCTTTTCATATTTTCTTATTTCTGGGTATTTTTGGATAGAAATTGACATACTTTAATTGATGAAATCCTTATTCATCCATCTGTTAGATTAAAGCATCATTTACAACCAAAAACATCTTGTTTTTGTGCTTTTTAGCAAGCCCCAAGTTTGCCAGGTTTTTGCAATTTACTGTACCAGTTATCAATTTCATGATGATAACGTGGTAAAAGCCCTGAAATTTGAATTATGCCCTTGTGAGGTCAGACTAAAGGTTGTTAGGGTACATGTAATGATACATAAAAAGAACTCACAAAATCATTCGCTTGTTATTATACTGTAATAAACAAAATCGTAGACAATTCAGTACATAATTGTGCAATCAGGTGTTGAACTTAGCTATGAATCTCTCAGAATTTAGTGAATTCCTTTTGTTTAAATACAAGTTGTATGTATTGATATTATGCGTTGAATCAAATAAGGGATATAATTACGTATCACAAAGAGGTTATATCTTTTTTTAAAAATTAATTATCAGGTCACATCCCCCACTGCTGTTAGTGCAAAGATGTAAAGTAGCAGTAAACAATGATTGTTTAAGCCCATGTTTAAAACTTATTTTTATTTATTTGAAAAAAGATGACTGGATTAAAAAAAATCTTGGATAGTCACGTGCTATAAACCCGAACTCTCAGTTTAGCCGATAATAACAGGTACAGCAATTAATAGTAGTGATTTCAAAATAAGGTACAGCAATGGAAGTCAAATGAAGTCGTACCCAAACCTACTCGTACCCAAACAGACTAATAATCCATTGGTCTGGTGGTAAACAATGATACTTGGATTGTAAATGTAAAAGATAATTTGTTAAGGTTAGGTTTTGTTATAATGTTATTTGAAGGCAGGCATAATTGTATAATTGAAGTCATTTTTCACTCAACAATTTGATTACAAGTCTGTTTGGGACTTTGGGTACATGTACTTTGACTGTAATTCCGCAGCAATGTATTTTGAATTTTTGTATTTTGTGAAATAATAAATTGTAAAATCTCTCATTCCTAAATTCTAATTTTCACTACATGCAATGGCTTATGGTTAAAGAGTTCATGACACATGATATTTACATGCAATGGCTTTTTGCTAAAGAAGTTCATAATACAAATTCATGATTCATGAAGTTCAAAGTACTGTCGTTAGGTGATTTTATTGATTATCATTCATTTTAAAACCAACGATATGTAATTTCACATGACAAATAGTTTCTTAGCTGTATTTGAATAATTACAAACATTTTCTTTTCGAATAAGAATTCTCAGGCTTTTTTTCAGCAAGAATTCCGAGCTATAGGTGGAAAACCAAATGAATCATGTATTACATGTTGTGTAAGCTAGGCCATCAAACTCTACAATGGCAGGTATCAGTGCCGGAATCAAAATAATTCTAGAAAAGAGTATCCAGGCAATTTTTTAACAAACAAATAATAATAACTAAAGTATAGTCTACTCCAGTACTGGTTCTATTTTGAGATTGGATAGTCTGCCCTTGATTCCAAACGCTAGCTTCTGCTGTAGAAATAGCCCTTTAATTTGGTAATCAGTCTTATAGAACTTTGTTGTATGAATACATACGACTAGAAAAAAATAAAAAAAATTGTTTGTACCATAAAAACCTGAATATTTTCAAGGTATTTATAATAAAATAAGTTTCATTAAAAAACAATGCTTCTGAATACATTACATTGAGCTAAATGATTATTTTCAAGTACTAAATCTTGATGATTTGTGCTGAGGTCCAAACACTGTTTTATTTCCGGTTAACAGAGCAACTGCATAGGAGAGTTGATTAAAATCAACTTCCAATGAAAATTTCTACATAAACTTTACAATTAACAAATTGAATAACATTACAATTACTGTTTGTTATAAAAAATATTATCATTGAAGCAAAAAAGTCACTGCAATTGATAATTGATCAATGACACAACAGTAAAACTCGTTTATTATTTTCTTCCTCGTTTCACTCCTCCGAAAATAAATCTTTTCTTGTCTAATTTAAAAAACAACAACAAAATGAAATAGGTTAGGTTCATTCGTTACAAGATCGCATTTGATAACATTAAGACACAAAACGTATACTGTGGAATCATTTGAATTCATGGGGGTCAATTTTCGTGGAAAGTTGGTTTTTTACTTATTCGTGGGGATTAAATTTCGTGGGTGCGTCCGTTTTCCCTTTCAGTAAAAAATAATACTCTTTCTAACAATTTTTCGTTGAGGACATAAATTCGTGGGCAAGGGCTACCCACGAATACCACGAAAATTGAGCCACCACGGATTATAATGATTCCACAGTATATATGTATAAAAAAATCGCATACTATATAGACAAACATGTAAATTGTGCATCACAAAATACAGGGCGGGCAGGGAGGGTTACTATCAACTCCTAACAATCTTATAACAAACGTCGCAATGACCAAAATAACACATGAAACACTATTTATACTACGCGCCAAGTCACTGGACTCGTGCGTGACGAAACTACTAAGTATAGAATAAAGATTTCCGTTATGTCGTAAAATCAAAAACGTTAAGAAATTCATTCATTTTTCCCTAGTTTTACTCCTCGGAAAATAAATCTTTTCTTGTCTAATTTAAAAAGAAAAAGGTTATAGGTGCGTTCTTTACAAGATCGCAATTATATAAAGGTGTAAAGTAGACTTAACGAATTTATATTCCCAAATTCATCGAAACTAAACGGTTTTTTTTCTGAATGCTGTCGTCAATATACCCATCCTTAGCCTTATCAGAAGCCTAACGCCCATGTACTTTAAGTAATCTATCTGGAACGTTATTGTTCGAAGCAGCAGTAGCACCCCCACTTCTTAAACTATGTAAAGAAAATTGTGAACCGTCAAGGCCAATGTTGCTTCAAGCCGATAACAAAATCTATCTTGCTCTGGTGTAGGACAATGGTTTAGATGCATTGCAGACTTTAAAAACCCCCGGAGATTTCTTGTAAGTTATAGCTGTAAACAAATAATCACTTGCAGAAACATTCAATTGCAATAATGAAATATATTTCTCAACCACAAAATGGGACACATATCATTTCCAGTTTTGCGATAATAACTACATTTCCTCTTCTGTAAATGCCAGTTTTGCTTTTAGGTATATTAATTTCTATCTTTGTTTCTTTCCATTTGATATCAACAACCGAATGTTTGATAATTCGCTGAACCGCAAAAATCCCGAAAATCCTAATAGGCTCATCAAGAAAACTCTCAACTTCAATGCATTTTCTGGATCTTTTTGATACTCCTCTTTAAGCTTTAAAAGAATGTCAATTGTTATTGGTTCTTTCCTATTAACTGGTTTCGCAAGAATCCGTTTTCCACCTTCAAGAGCAAGCTTTAGAAATTTTTCCTCACATCCAATTTATGCTATAACAAAATGCTTCTAGCACTGACGATGACACTCGTTGTTGTACAAGACTAGTCAGAAAAAGAGAAACTGTAGCTACTGAAGCCGGCAGTGGTTGAAAATTGTGCTGCAGACACCAAACTTTAAATCTTTTGAAATAACCGTCATATTTTTGGTTTGGTGCGTTGGACTTCGCACTTTTAATAACACCAGGCAAGAGATTAAAAAAAACGACAAGTTGAGGATGTTTTTAAAAAAATCAAGATGTCTCGCCAGTGGCCTTGATGGTTATGCAATGTCTGTAAATACCTCAGAATAATAACTGATTAATTATGACATCAAAATACAATAACAATAAATATAATTATCGTATATTTGGCAATACAGTCTTACCACTAATATATACAAATCTGAACAAGAGGAAACAGTCATCTCTTTTTGATACACTCCTTCACTTTTATATGTTTATATATAAACAAGAGAAAACAGTCATCTCTTTGGAAGCACAGTTCTCCACTTATACACATATATACAATCAAGAGCAAGTCATCTCTTTCGAAAGCACAGTCATTCTTGGATGTATATTCAGGTTTTAAAACCATATGTAATACAATCAATCATGATTATGAGTCCAGCCCTCCAAAACTTACTATGTAGCATCTATATTCAGCCCAAGTACTGTTGAATTTATTGGCTGCAAAAATACTACTCCTGTCAGAACCTGCACAGAAAAAATGCAAGGGTTTTTCATATTTGACATGCTGTTTGATAAACCACCGAACATTTCCTAATATATCAACAATAACTGGCTAGAATGGTAAAGATTTCCATTTCGAAACCACTAACACACCCTTTGCTTGACAATGAATATGCTTTATTGCCTTGCTTATTAGATTAATAGGTGGTACTAACCAATTCATATCTTGAGCCCAATCAAAAGCGAATGCGTTTACGCCGCTATTGCCCGGCGTACAAAACTGAGAATAAATTTTTTTAACTTTAAAATTTGAAGACCTTGCAAAAACGTCACATGTGAAAGGTGTCCAAGCTTGATCAAAATAATGAAAAATATTTTGATGTACGCCCCAGTCGTCAAAATAAAAATTCTTGCTATAAAAATCAGCCTCTTCGTTGTTTTTTTCTAGGTATCCATGCGACGGAAAGTTCTATGTTATTGACAAGACATGTAGAAAAGGCTGTAAATTTTGTTTCATGCTACCTGTTTGTGAAATCTTTATAACTTTTTGATTGTCCGAATATAATTTAATAAATTTATTTTGCAACACATGATTTTGTTTTGATTATTTAAATCAAGCTTGGGGACCTTTCACATGGTGAAGGTTCCCATACACTTTTTTCTCGATTAACAAGAAAACTTGCGCGCGCAAGATCCGTCTGAATTATGCTTGATATACGTTCACAATTTTCCTTTGTATCGCATACCCAGCCGTCTTCTTAATATATAATAACTGGAAATGAGTTAGTTCTCCAATGTGTTACTAATAGTCTCAGTGTCTTTGTAAAAAAAAATATCCCGCAGAACTTAAGCCAAACTGTACTGTATAAACAAAATAACGGATTTTACCATTAATTTACTGATGATGATCTTCGATTCATGAATATTGATACATGTATGATGATAACCACTCGTTAAATCAAATTTATCATGTTATTTCCTTTCTTTGCAAAGTTGATACCTTCTTTTATACCCTCAAATTTTACCTTTCTTTTCACAATGCCAAAAAAATTACATGTCTTATATCTGGTATCAACCTTGGTTTTTTGTTTGCTGGTACAGCCACTGTCAATGGATTAACACAAAAAGGAGCTTGAGGACATTCCCGAATGAGATCTTTTCCCAAAAGTTCGAGAATTCATCTTTCTTCAAAACCTGAATTATCCAGAGCGGATTTGTTGTTTTTCAGAAAAACTATATCGGGTAAATCCTCAAACTCTAACCTGTATCAAAACCTAACTACATTCAAAATGTAATCAGACGGTTTTAACACATTTTCCCAAAATTTATAGGAATGTTTTGAACGATTCTTAACAGAATTTGCATTTTCAAAATCTGATTGAACATCTAGCAAACTAAAATTAGAACAGTACTCAACTTCACTGTTTTCTGGTGTCTGTGTCAGATGTAACGGTTGATTCTGGGGCTGTGGCTGGGTGTCCTCTCTGTTGTTGATTTGTATATGGACAGAATCTGGCGAAATGCCCTGGAAGTTGGCAGTACAAACAGATGACGTTGTTTCCCGGTACTTGATAGGTTCCTCTGAAATACGTAGGCTTTGGTTTGTTAAATCTTTGGTTATATTTCTGGAATCCCGAATTCCCGCGAGAAAGCTGTCTAGGAGTGAGACCATCCAATATCCCGCACTTAGCGGACTGATAATCCTTGTTGTCGTAACTGTACGGATTATACCTTCTCTTCTTAGCGGCTGCACGGGAAATAGCAGAACGAAGTTTAGAAGGTCCTCAGAATTATCGGCCAAATCCGAGTCCGTGTATTCTTTAACGGTGTTTCAACCATGCCTGTCGGCGATGCGCAGTATCTTATTTTGGTGACATAGAGCTTCTTTTTCTTTTTGCATGATGTCAAGTACTTCGCTAATGTCATCTATCATAAGCTTTCTTTCAATCAGCTCGAGACTTCTTAGCCTTTCCTCGTTAAAAGAGAATTGAATTCTGTTAGCATCGGCACGCAAAACACATGACTAAGAGCTCTTGGACTGGAATTTCTCGTGAATTTCCGAAACAATGGCAACTCTCTGTTTCTCGAGTGCTGACTCAATGCGTCGGTTAAAAAAACGAATTTTGTCTGTGGCGTCAAATTGCTCCTCATCAATAGTTCTTGTCTGGTCTGGGTTTAAATTTCTGCCACTCGAATGATGAGAATACTTTGTCTCCGATTCCCCATATCTTATAAACACAATACTATCAACTCCTAACAATCTTGTAAGGAACGTCACAATGACCAAAATAACGTATGAAAAACTATTTATACTACATTGTGCGTGACGAAACTACTAAGAATAGAATAAAGATTTCCGTAATGTCGTAAAATCAAAAACGTTAAGAAATTCATGTACGAACACGGATAGAGCGAATTCTATGATAGAGCGAAAGGTTTTTTTAGTCCCCGGTAAATTTCGTAAGAAATCTTTGCAAAATATTACGGTTATAACGAATTTTGAATATAATATATAATATTATATATATATTTTGAATATAATAATATAATATATACATAATGAATATACAGATATAACGAACTGATTTTAAAGTTCAAGAGTTGTGCTTCTCGCAATTTTTAGAAGATAATAATTACTTACGTTTATATAAAATTAAGAATCTTAAGTTACTGTACTGAATTGCTGATACATTACATGATATCCTTTTTGTTCTACCACTTCTAGTTTCTCCCGGTATTGTACACTGAATCTGACCAGGTGTAATATCTTTTGGTATCGATCTTCCACCAAGTCTGCATGTCATGTTTTCATTAGTTTCCAGTGGTGGCACAAAAGTCACAGACAATGTTACTGGCTTCTGCATAAACAGATATCATTTATCGGAATGACTAAATATCAGTTTATAATGCAATTCTAGTTAAATATATCATGAAATTAGCTAAACAAATAATTATTCATCTTTAACGTAAATCATAACTGTACATGCCTCAAAATATGACACACGTTAACATCATTTTTTAAAAAAAAAAAATGGGTTTTATTTTCTGATTTCATTACGTGTAATAGAAAAGTAAATTACAAAGGTATGATGTTAATTTCCACCAATGTTATACATGAAAGCAAAATATCTGGACGCATCGGTTTACGTGTGAGTTTATTTGGAAACAGATTTACCATACGTTATTTTGTCTTATTTATCTGGAATACCACGATCTGGATATGGACGGACCGTTTTTACCACAAAAACACAGTTCAACTATCAATTTCGTTTTATTTAACCGGACGGTAAAATTTGTCAATACCCGACTTAATACAACAGAAATTTTACATCTGTCAATTGAGTTTTACACCTTTTCAGGTATTAAACCCTCATAAGTAGCTTGTATAAACACTTTAACTCTCAAACTACTGACAGTGCTTATAGTTAGATATGATTAGACTAAGTCACGCCTCACTGCACGTGGCTGGGGTATATTTACCTTTACACCTGTCAAGTGTCATCCCTTTTTAAAACATCCTTTTTCCAAAAGAAGAATAACCCAAACAAAATTAATTTTATTGGTGGTCAATCAAATGAAAGAAGTTATCTTTAACAAATTGTCTCATGAATGCTTTGTTGGATTAAGCCGGAAGAAGACAAGAAAACAAAATGAAAGCGGGTTAATCCATTGTAAGTGCATTTGTGGATCTTGCAATTTTCCAGCTAGTAACAAATAACTTTATTAATGATTGAAAAATAAATTTTCAAAATAAATCATCAACTATTGTGGAAATAGGCGTGTTGGGGAATGTAAAGTAAAAAGAATATAATGTACATGTAAATAAGCACCTATCACACGAGTTTAGCTAAATTCAGTTATTATTATAATTATAGTCCGATTAATATTTTTCCTCATGAAATAACAATATAAAGCAATGTTTCATACTGGTAATTGTATTCAACAGATGAATTTTAATAGGCAACTTTAATTTGTTGCTACTTTGTATGAAAGGCAAAGAAAAAAGTATTAACACTCATTATAATCAAATACTTCATCATTTGTGAAATTGGGACAACAATAGACACATATCATATATCTGGATGTTTCACCTATCCGGACGAGTTGACATGGGAACAAAAGCATCCGGATAACTGAGACTCCACTGTACCCACCCCATCCCCCCATGCCTGCCCTTAAAGAGTATTCAAATATGTTTCCTAGCTTTTATGATCTTATAGAATTATAGCAAAAATGTTCATTTTTGTGTTAACTTTTTAATGACGTCACAATAATTAACGAACGTGCTTATCGTTGTACGGTTGCATTATTGTGAACATAAATACATGGTTATGTTAATAACTCTAAACAATTTGCTTTCTCGAACATAAATTTCAGTAATAAACAGCAATGTTTAAAAGTTCAAAGGTATATGAACTTGGTTGGTATGTGATCAAATCTTCTTAGAAGTCCTTCTGGCTTCAAAGGATTAAATCACGTGACCAAAGTTCATATCTTTGTGAACTTTTAAACATGCTGTTTATTTCTTAATGTTCATACCGTGGTTTGATCCAGTTTGTAGGCATATCCTGAGGGATGATCATGAAACTCCAGACTCAGACATTGGTTTTTCACGGATGGAAGCCAGTAATCAGTAGCAACATTAACACATTCCATTTTTGAGGTACATCTACATAAAACGAAACCACCAAGTCATGAAACTGAAGGACTATTTTACATATCATTACAATACTCTTACTTAGCAACATCAATCTACTGTATGCAGGACTATTTTTAATTTCTTCCCCCCAAAATCTTGATAGTACATGTATATACCTATTGCTGGTCACACACCACCCACAGTTAGCGTCTCTGACATTCATACATTGTTGACAGTTATCAGAGTACTGTCCACACTGAGTCTCCTGAAGCAACTTCACGATCTTGAAACAGATATACGATACATTGATTTGATTGTTTAATATCAATTAGAATCTGCTTTCAAGTTTATTTAAAACTGCTAAGTACATGAGATAATAATTAAAGAGGAAAAAGGTTCAATATAATACTGCTTTTAAGTTCTAAATTCAGCACTGATTTTGACTCTCAAAAATGATTAAATTAAAGCCAAAATATAGATATACTAAAATATATACATAGCATTTTTACCAAATCTATCAAAAAATGGACACAAGCATTTCCAGATATACTGTAATCAATTTTACTAGTACACACAAAAATCAAATATCCATACCTTGTTTTGAGACATAAAGTATGTTTCTCCTTTCATATTTCTAACAGCTCTGATCTCAGACTTGTCCACTTTGATTTCTCGAAGCTCAATCGACTGGTTTTTCACTGGGTCATAAAAAACCTGAAAAGTAAAACAGGTTAATGGGTCGAAAAGCTCACCTACACACTGTAGCACTACTCTGATTATATCACATGTCTAGTTTTAAACTTAGAAAACAAATATTGATTATATCCTGACCCATGTTACTGTTTCCATAACCTTTGGTGAAAACATATATGTACCTTTCAAAGATATACCAAGTACAATTAAAATTGGTGAAAGGGGAAATATATTTTCTTCAACGGCATGCCATATCCTTTTTTTACCAAGAAAAATTCACAGGAATGAATACAGATTGGTTGGTGAGGGGGGAAGGGGCGGTAGGCTCGAGATTTATAACATGAAAATCTAACATCTTTTTCGATTTGAATGTTAGACATCAGAACACATGATTTTTCAACATTAACATCCAGGTACTACTGTATCCTGTCATTTGCAATGCAAAATCCTGTAATAATATTTATTTTTAGTTGTGATTTAAAAACAGTAGGAGGACTGTTAAAAGGAAGGATTCCAATACTTCTTTCAATCTAGACTAGTGAATTTATGAAATCAAAATATAAAGCAGAAAGTGGCGGAAACTGTGAGCACTGTAAAACAATTTTATTTGTGACAACCTTACAGGACAATTTCTTGAAAATAATCATGTTAATTGCGGGAACATTTTTGCAATCAAACCTTATCAATACTATGTGTTTATTACCGGCATATCCAAATGACAATGACTGGTTCGCAGAGAAAAATATTCATAACAACGAGGCCTTCGCAAACCTTGCAAAAATTTCTAACACGCGAATATAAGATTGTTTTAATTAGAGTACTTTAAATTAGGCAGACTGTAGTCATGTTTATGCTGTATAATATAACAAAAACAATCACTTATATATTTTTGTCTTACCTGTATAACAAATCCATTGTCTGTTCCAATATAGAGAATTGTTAAGTGATTGATATCTGAACTTCCAACGACCGTGACTTGATGAGATTTGGTGGAATACACAGCATTGCCTTCTAGTGGTAAGAGCCCAACAATAATACCGTACTGGGGTAGCTTGTTTGTTACATTATTACAATAATCTCCCTTTCTAAAAGCATCATCGAAATTCACAGACTGAAAAAGTGTGATTAAACTTAATGTAAATATAGTTTTAAACAAGAGGCCATTTGGCTATATTACCAACTAATGTCATGAATGTATTGTAAAGTATTGTGTAAAGTACACACTATTTTTAATCACTTAAAAGTGCGAGTGCATTTTATATATGGAAGCAAAATCTGACCCCTTTTATTCATGGAGTGTTTCTGGGAACCATGGGAGAAATTTCCCCTGTGTTCAAAATCAAGTTCCTTTTCTAACAGGATGAGTTTATAGTCTTATCAGATGTTGAGCATTGCAGTGCTCAAAAAGATCCTAAACAATTGTTTATATATTTGATATAAACCTACGTCAAACTTTGAAACGTTTATGAGGCCCAAGAATCGTCCATGGGCCAAAGTCTAAACAATTTTTAAGAACAAGGGCATCGCTAAGCGGAGCATCCCCTAGCGCCATGACTTGTTGTAGGAGGAAATGCATTACTTAGGAAAATACATGTAAATTTATCAGATTAAAATAAATACATGATTGTATGACACAAGTATTTTGTAAAACCACTTTAAATTCCTAATATCTATTTTATCTCGCTATATCAGAGATTTCGTTATATCTGTGTTTGTACTAAACGAGTTTTATTGTATATTGTTTTGGTATTTACGAAATAAAATATTTTAATATAGATAAATATGCATCAATAGTGTTCTTTTTTGACTCTAAATTATCTTTCAATAAATGTCAAAAACAATGCTAAGCTGTAAAAAGAGATTGCTTTTGTAAGGTATGGGATCTATAGGACAATAGCCAGGTGAATTTTATTTAGAAAATCACTCGGTTGTGAAGTAGTCTCTGTGGCTGTGGAGTAGGTTTTGTTGCGATAAATTAAGAATAGATACTTAAATCAACTCTCGAAGCCCTAGGCTTCTTTATAGAATGCCCCTTATCCTGCACATCGGAGATGCTTGGATAGGGAGGACATTTTAACATGCAACAAAATATGCAAGATTCTATGTTCTTTGATAGTATTAAAAACTTACCTGATTTTTACTAATACAGAATTGAATTGGTATATCTCCATCAAATATCATCTCCTCTGTTTTGAGATCATTTTTTGGACACGTATATCTGTGTTTTCTTGACTTTAGAAATGCCTGGTAAATCTTATTTTCTTCAAAAACACACATTGCAGACAACATGGGTTTTGAACTTGAAAAAAGACCCACTAAATATCTCTTTCCGGATATGGTAATAAACAATCCATGCTTGACATGAGTCAAGTTTGTCCCCCCTGCATTACAAGATATAGGAATGTCCTCATACACTCTCTTTGGATCCTCACTATCTATGGACTTACATATTTTAACAAGCTTTGATTGTGAATTCTGATTCACCAGAAGGAAAACAAAATTGTCATTTTCAATCACCACTCTATAGTCCATTACAACATTCCTTGGTGTTTTCAATATCATATCAAAAATTCTCCCAAATTTAGAAGAACCTATATTTACATCTAACAGGTCTGGTAAAGCCGAGAACATGGCAGCTTTCTCCAAGTTGTCAGGACTAAGTGGTAAAGTTGTGTATTGTTTTGCAAAAAGGACGATATTTTTCAACTGTTGAGAGGAACTTGTATCGTTTATATTCAAATAGATTCCCACGGCTGATGCCTGGTTACTGGATACTAAACGAAGAAAACTATTGATACTTGTATGGTCTAAGGAATCTTTATCACGTCTTATACATAGTCCACCTCCCAGTGTACCACACGTAATCAGGCTATCAGGTGTTACAACCATCACTGTATTGTAGTCATCTCCACAGTATTCTTTTTTAAATTCTTCAGATGGCAACTGTGGCAAACAGTTTTTATCTGGTCCAGTTTTTCTGGCAACCTTCTGAATCAGTTTGATGCCATCCATACTAAACCTGTACAGAATATTCTTACCGCTCACGAAAACGTTCATAGTTTGTCGATCAAACTCAATGTTGCGTAGAGGAAAGTTTTCTAGAGGATTGGTAAACTGATTCTCTACCAGCTTTTCTCTGGTTTGACCTCTAATTAAAACGTTTAAACACAAACATAGTGTGAAAAGAATCGGGACCATCAAAGAAGCCTCCATGTTATGCTGTTTACCAATGGTTTGAATTCAGCTCCTTTGTATAATAAAAATCGTCCTCCTCACATGCAGATATCAAGCAGTACTAAGTTTACTCAGTTTTTTTTTATTGTTTTGCACACTCCTCAACATATTCTGCAAAACAATTGAAATAACTGTTGTTGATCAGACAAGTAGTTGCTGTTTAGAAGAGTTTACATCTTTTCTATACTCACATGAACATTAAACAATTGCAAAATAAATATTTCTGCACTATGTAACAATTGTTAAAATTTGAAGACCGATATGTAAACAATCATATTGAACTGAAATATTTATGTGATGCAAATATGTTTTTGATATTGTATGAGCTAACACATATAGACTATCAATTTTAGCAATATCTCTTCAATTAAATATCACATAATTTTTTAACTGATTCAGATATGATAATCATTATTGAAATCAACGACAATACTTTATTTCATTTAAACACCATCTGAACTTGCCAATATGAATGCTATCTGCATTTTGATTCAATCTTTCAACCATGAAAAAAAAAGTTAAGCAAAAAAAAATTTATATAACTTAATTTATGCTTCAGAATCATACTGAAAAGTTGTACATTTTTAATTATTATGCACCATAGAAAAATCTGCAAAGAAATTAATACTTTTCTAGGTTCATGTATAAGATGTTGATAAGATATTAGACTTTGTCCCGGGTTAACATTGCATATGTTTTCTGACATTTACAAAATAGATACATTGAAACACCGTATTGTTGACATTTACATAACCAAGCTTTAAGCCTACAATAATGCTATTAATTTCACTACACTCTGTTCAGTTAGAATCATCTAACTATGTCTCGGGAAAGGTTTGATTTCCTCGTAAGAGCAATCTGCTTTCCCGATTTTTATTTATTCTGTGTTAATTAAATAATATAAAATCAACTTTTTAAGGTCTTCTGAAGACCCTGTACTGATTCTGATGATAATTCTTCATTACTGTTATTCTTCTTCTAGACTTTTTTTTAAACCTTGATAACTTTTTTTGTTTTTCGTCCGATTTCATTCAAATTTTCAGGGTGTATTGTAAATTAGATTTAATTTTTTTTTCACAAAAAAATGAGAAATCGTAACATCTGGGTTTGAGTAATTCCCCTTTTAAAAATATTTTAGGGGTATTCGTTTCCGGACAAAGGCTCCGAAATAGTCTGTAGCCAAAAATCCAAAGTTAGAAATCTTTAAAATTGACACTTTGAATGTTGTCCTCTGATTTTTGTATTTCAGTTTTTTCTAATTGTACCACTTGAATTATAGTAATCGAAATCTATGTTTTAAAAGTTGCAAACTTTTACTCATGTTTTTCTTCGTAACTTTATAGTTTGAAATATTTCTAAATGCATATAGAACAGAAGTTGTCAATAAACTAAAGGGCTCTCATTTGAGACCAGAAAAAAGGGCTTGGTCCCTTAAATAAGGGATCTAGGCGCCTGGAAAGTCTTTGCTGTATAACTAAAAAAAACGATACATGCTACGATAATGATGTCGTTGGAAAAGTTGTTCTTCATTATCTTAAGATTTATTGGTATTAAAAGCCAAAAATTCGAATCTCTTATTTTAATATAGTAGTATAGATACTGAAAATTCTTTATATTACCCATGTTCTTATTATCGCGATTCCACCGTTTTATATCAATTCGCGAGATGTAAAATCGCAAACGCGGGACTCTTCCCCTCATTTCTTATTGTTCAAAACTCTGCAAAATGATGGCTAGATTTTAAATTCCGCGAAAAGTGCTTCTCGCGATTTTACGCGGATATTGATTCCTCGCATTTAGTTAGGGATCTACAATGTATTATCTGTTACTGTCTGCCATGTACGGTTTAAACGATTTTTAAATTGAATTCAGCTGTTGCAACTCCAGCAACTCTCTGAATTCTTATATATATTCTTTATTTCATTTACATTACTCGAAGTTTATGAACACAACAATCAATAAAAAAAATATTAGAAAAACGATGAGTTACATTACATTATTATTTAAGTCGATAGCAGTAATTTATTCCATTTACGTCATGCGACAATCAAAAGACCTTCAATAAATATTCGTCTTATTTGTCTCACTGGTCTTAACGATCATGTGAAAGCGTAAGTTAAAGTCGCACTATATCATTGGGAATAAATATCATATGCATAGTTACCTTATGAAGCCTTGGTATTGTTTGGGTGGAAAGTGTCAGGTCGACAAGGAGTAGACAAAAGGAAACTAATAAATTGATTTATCCTAAGGATATCTTTTTTTAAATTTTCTAAAGTACAAAATCAAATAACTAAAATGATCATTTATTCATTTAAATAATAAGATAGCATGATTTACAGTATTTGACGTGCTTTTCAATGCTGTGAATTCAGTTGCATGGCATTTTAATGCATGTTATTTTATTGCTCATTTCTATAATCCAAAAATCGTGGCAAGACATTTAATAAAAATATCTATGAGTCCAAGCCTAGATAATTCTGTGAAATGCTTCTTCTAAACTTGTATTCAATAAGAATTAAATTAAACTTACCTAATTATTTGTTTTGCCTGAAAAACCCACAAATAATTTTCTCTTTGACGAAATACACCTATGTTCATGAAACTTCAAATAGAGATACAATACTAGTCTAAGCTACAGTCACGTTATTCTAGGATGCACACAAGTACTTAACTTCTTTTTGGTGAATAAAACTACTGTAAGTCAAATGTCTACTCTATTTGTTTTATCCTTACTTCCTTATTTCATAAGTTCTTGTAAGTGTGACAAAACGCAATACTTACCGCTAACATTTATTCTGAACATCGGCTTATACTAAAAGTTTAAATCTTTACATATTAACACGTAAGAAAGTTTTCTAGATGATCAGTTTCTTTTCAGTTGCTTTACGTTGACACTTTTTGAGATGACACTTTCCGTATTTAAGAAAACAATACAAAACAAGTGCTCGGTCTAGAGTTCCTTATTTCTTGATCGTTTGATCTTTCATTGACATACACAATAAATGAAAATGCAAAAAATTAATTTCCTGCCGATTAGCCATTACCTTATCCATGCACTGTCACATAAAAGCAACACATTACTTGTTTTGATTTTATGGCAATTGTAATTAACCTGTGGTGAGCCCCTCTTTCGAAATTTTACCTGTACGATTCACCTGTAACTAGCCTCAACTCACTGGACCTTTAAAATTAAAATCAGTCGTGCACAGTTTGGACACGGCAGTCCGAGGGAAAGGATGCAACCTAGACTTCTCCTGTTTTTATTGTACAAGTCCTGGCACATTTTTACTTTGCTTTCATATTTATAATTTTTGTCATTATTATCATTTTTTTAACGTTATTGTTTCATAAATGCAGTAAATGTCTTAAAACATCCAGTTACGAAGTTTCTCGGTAATTCCAACTTAAAGCTATTCACGTTTATCATTAAATATCTTTACCAGCTGTTACCTATATTTAGCATTCTTATTATGGTGGTCCGTTTATGTCTATATAAATGAGATATGTTCCGTTGGTCTTATTTTAGTAAGTGTTCAGTGTGAGTAAGTGTAAATGTATCCATAAGTAAAGTAATGCATGTATTTCATGTATGTTATGCGTAACAGAAGTTACGAGTAAGTAAAATGTCTATCATTGAGACATGCAGTATGTATGTATATGCCATGTGTTGGTATGGTGTCCACCTTGTGACATAAGTATGTATTTGTATTTGAACAATTAAGAGGTCTAAGTATTCCTTGTAGTTTTCTTGTATGATTCCACGGATAAACATTGTAAACATCTATGACTTTTAGTGAAGCATCAACCTCCTACAGGACCAGCACCAGCAGAAGGACAGTCTCACCACAACCGCTATACTTCACGGATCATCTATTTAATAAACAGTGCTCTCCTCCAATTCCAGATTTATGGACGAATCATTTGTCAATGTATTTTATAATTCAATGTAGAAAGGAAATATAAATCATTTAAGTAAAGTCAGTATTTATTTTTTATCAGTTGAGGATCAGGATCTTCTATTATCCCTAGGTCACTTAGTCATTATGTGACATCCACTATGTGAATTTGTACGCAAACCGAACATCGATACAAAAATAAATTGGCTACTTTGACAGTTTATTACAATATGTAAATATTTATTTTTATAGATAATTGTATCCTTATGCTAATTTCTTGTGTTACTTTAACAAGATGACTATATAGAATTACTTATATACCATGTATTCACTAATTGATTTTTTTAACGCCCTTGGAAAGTTTTAGTGTCCCACTACTAGTATTCCAATATTTTATCCTTTCGACTATAAACATTAACAGATATAAAGAGTAACAATGTGGTTTTTTTTCACTCAAAAATCTAAAGCCTAAAAGTGCATATAGACACCTAAGAATGTAAAACCCCCAACATAATCATGTATTTGAATTAAAACATTTGGGAAAAGTTATTCCACGTGTTTATGAGGTCTCGATCTCTATTCCTGTTGAATATTGTGTTTGTGGAAGCTGTCTCTCTGTCCTATCTGTCTTGTCCTACATATGTTCTGTAGGGTTGATGTCTAGACTACAAATGGGGTATGTTAAGACTTTATGAAGCGGTCCTTCACATGTTGTAAATAGTTAAATTGGCTTAATTGGTATATCTTCTACACCCCCGGTTCTATTGAATATCCGGATAAGCCCTGAAAGAGTTTTGTGGTCTCTGTTAAAATATTATATTGACCCATAATAAATGAAACGAATTTAGATAACCTGTTTTATTCTTTTACATAATAATTTCAAAGGTTGTAAAACAATTGGAAAATATAGGAAAACTATGTTTGGACCATGCTACATGTAACTGCTTTAGAAAGTTTTGGGGCAGACATGAGCCGCATGTTAATCAATCAATTTTATGGCTAAAGGTAGGGAACACAAGAATCAAATAATTTGGAAAAACATGCTCGACTAACATGTCAAACCCCCACTTGACGGTTTTGAAGAAAAATGAACATGGTTGGATACTAACCTACTCGATTACAAAAATTTTCTTGAAAATGAAGCATTTTATATAGCAGACGATAGTCATAGTGACCTCAAAAAAATTTAATGATGTCAATGTTTGATTACCAGATAATAAAAGTGGGGTGAAAAAATTTTGGCCAGTTGTAAAAATGGACACGCAGATACTGTTTTTTTTTTAAAAATAACAATTCACCGAAAAAAAAATTACTCAATCTTCAGTAAACAAGATCGATTGACAAATAATTAAATTACAGAATCTAGACAACGCCATGCGTTACATCATATGAGTTCAAGTAATAAAACAAAAAATTATCATTTAAAAAATCTCAGTTAACGTAATAAAAGAAATGGATAATTTGGAGATGTATTTTAAATAGTCTTAAAAATAAATCATAAGTTAAATATCCTAAAAAAAAACAAACAAACAAACAATGAATATAATGCAATTGATGATTAGCTATTGAGTAGGATAAGAACAAAACGTATATAAACAATCTTAATTTTTATATTGATAAATAAAGATAAATACAGCTACTTTTAATCAAAGTACTAAAGTACTGAAAGCCGGGCTCTTTGATGTGTCTTAGGCATATTGTGTAGTAAAGTCTGAATCTCTCTCTCTCTCTCTCTCTCTCTCTCTCTCTCTCTCTCTCTAATGCTTTTAATGTCGGCATAGCGTCAGAGATCAACCTAATTTTGTAAGCGGCTATTAACAAAATATGTCTGTCTAGTAGAAAAAAAGTTCAACAGTTGCTGCCTTGAATTTTGCAACAAGCCTTATGTATTCAATCCCCAATTTCTTCAACGCGCAGCAAAGTAGTTCATGGAAATTCACGGGCATTGTATGTGTCAAAAAATGCATAGTCTTGTTTTTAAAACACGTACTTAATAGGAAAAACTAAAAAAAGATAGACAATTCTCTCGAAATTTAAAAAAAAGAAACAAAATGCCAAGACTTTTGACAAAACGTAGCTCTTTGTGTATTTATTTGGTAAAGTGGAAGCATTTACTTTGACGCTGTTTGGTTTTTTGTTTACTTTTGAAGTTGTGCTATTTATAGTAACATTGGCGATTTGCCTGCCTACAGCCAGGACTCTGTTTTGAACCTTTAAAACCACATCAATTGGACACCCTGTATCATGTTAAAAGTGTTGATTTGGCTATTAATTAAAATGTAAACGAGTTAAAGGCTAATTAAACCCTCAGATTAAAAAGAAATTTCAAAAACTATTTTGCGCACGTACAGGACATCCCAAATAATATATCAAAGAAAAAAATTAGATATTGTATACAATGGAAATCAGGATTTGAAGAAAACCCCATTTTAGACACAAAGTGACACTAATGATTTAAATGAAATTTTCAAAACCGTATTGTAAATCAACATATCATACTAAATCAAAGTATAATAGATGATAAGTTTAGTGTGTAAACTTACAATCATCCTTGTCTTTCTTGCTTGATTTCTCCTGTGTATCAACACAATACCCAGCACAACGAAAATGATTAAAACGGAGAGTACAAAAATGATGATAATTGTGCTATTAAGTCGGGTCGGGTACTCTATTATTCCCACAGTTTGCCCCAAGTTACCAACTTTTACCTGAAATAACAAAGAAGGAAAAGTATACACGAATGTTTCAATGAATAATATTTAATTTTTTGCTAAAATGTATTCCACCTCATACAAAACAAAATATATTAATATGTAGATTTCAGAGGTCATCTAGACCGCATCTTCTAATGAATAATTACTCTTTCTCTCTCTCTCTCTCTCTCTCTCTCTCTCTCTCTCAATGGTTAATTGTAAAATGTTTGTGTGAATAAAATGTATTGGTATATCTATCAATCATGTTAGCACGCATTTCAATGATCTTAATTTACTGGAAAAAAACCCCTGCACTTTGGCAAGAGAATAGGAAATAAAATCTGAATAAAATCAAATTAGATGAAATAGTAGTTAAAATGTCAGTCACCATATTAACTTGCAATAACTTTTATTCATTCCATCCCCTATTTCTTTGATATCTTTGATAAACAGACGAATATTTACTCGTAGTACATGTATACTGGACTAGTATTAAATTTCATGCGCATACTGTATTTGACCAAAATGTGTAGTTTGTCATTACAATATGAAAAATGAAGTAGAAAACAATTTATGATTGTTTGCTAAATTTGTTTTTAGCAAAAATCCTAATATATTTGATTAGGTGTTTCTTCTTTAAGAGTTTAAGAGTAAGCTACCATATCGACGTTCATTCTTCTTTTCATTCAGTTTCACATTATTACTACAGATAGTAAAATCGACCTTTGCATTCTAACAGCCAGGGCTTTGCTTTTGCAAATCTTGGATTCAAAACATTATCTTGAGAGGTCAACACCGATGCTGAGGGTAAAGAAGAAGTCAAAGATTGCTAAAGTGCATTTAAATCAAATCCTGTTTTTTTTGCTAGCTATCTGTGATCTATTTTTGCAAATGCAATAAAATTTAGTCAACGTATGGTATAGAACAAACACAATAAAATTCCATTATTTTCTTTCATAATTCTATTTAAAAATAGGTTTTGAATGAGTAAAGTTTAAAAAAAAGAAATAATTGCTAACCCTGATGAAAAACTCTTCCTCATTTACCCTTAGTGGAGTTTCCTTTGAATGGGGTCGAAAGACCAGTTCTGTCTCGGTCAAGCTTAAAATGTTACCTTCTGCAGAGCCAACAAGTACTTGATAGTCCCTCACTCTTGTCACAGTTGCCAAATTTCCCCCCTATAAAAGGCAGCACAAATCAGTGGCCCACTTAATGACCATATTTAACATTCTTTGAGACATTTAATCAAAATTACAGAAAATCCACTAGTTCAAAGGCAAGCTAAAACATAACAACAATCAAAGTACTGAAAGTACTGATAGGCGGAAGCATGATTGCAAGTTGTCAATGTCATAGTGTTATTATAACTATTTTCTTTTTAAGAATTAGTTTGATAAGATAAAACACTATTCTAATATGTCAATTAAGGTATATACATGTAGTAAATGTGGAAATATTCTGTTACTGCACCAGATTAGTCTGGATCATGCCTTAAATAAAGATTCAATGAGAAGAGCAATTTAAACATCAAAACATTTGTTTTATGAAGTACATAAAAAGTCACATTCGTATAACAGTTGATACTTATATGCAAGCTGAAATTACAGGAATACATTTTCATTTATTATGCCGATTTATTAAAAATGTCCATTTTGATATCAAAATGATGAAAGATTATTATAGAAATTAGAATTTAGTAAACTGAACTTCTGAAACTGTAGTATTTTATTCTTTACAATAATGTTTCACAAAAATGCAGAAGTTACATTTGTACATCACTTGATTACAGTATTTTACAGAAACAAGTAGTATGTGTGTCACTTTGCTTACCTGAGAAGCAATAGCCATTGAGAAATCAGCTTCATAGAATAATTCACAAAATATCTGGACAATGTGTTGTAAAAAAGGTATTCAATAAAGATATTTTGATGTTTTCTTAATATATTCTCCAGTTTAACAGTAACAGGATGATTTCAAAGTCAATTCATATGTGGAGAATTGCAGACCTCTAATTGATCCTCAGATTGCAGTTCATATATTTTGTTGACAAATGTTTAAAACTTAGAAAGAATGTATTTACTTACTGTAACATATTTTACAAAGATCAAACATATATGCAAATGTTGAGAGTTACAATACAATGTAAAAGCCCAGTAAGTTATGGATAACTATATATTGATATTCAATAATGTACAAATTATGTGTCCTTTACAATTGCTCCATGTTGTACTGTCAAATCACAGGTCTCTAGTATTGAAGACATTTGAACTTTTTAGTTTTTATTTTAATACTAATCTTCAAGAGAACTTCCACCATTACAGAACATAGACTTTCAAAGAATCCCTTTATGCCTGCATGCCGTAATGGTGTTTTTGGAAAGCGTGTTATCCTGGAGTGTGCCATTTGTGGTAACAACAATTTCAATTCACTAGTGTTGTCTTGCATCCATTATACCAATGAAAACTGTCTTTTTCAGCAGGATATTAAAATGTGTTGATGAAAAATGAATAATGGATATGTTATCAAGCAATATTTCATTACAATATACTTGACCCCCAATAAAGAAAACATGGATTTAAAAAAAAAATTAATCTATAAAATATTTTGAATTTATATGTGTTTTACCTTAAATAATTTATTTTCAAAAGTATACATGTATTTTGCAAATAAAGGATGAGATATATAACAAGATCACACAATATGAATTATCAATAATTGTAAGGTTATTTTGGTATATTAAATACAAGTAATGGAAAATATAGTGATTGAACTGTAAATGAAAGTTTAATTTTTTTTTCTCCAAAATTCTTCAGATTTTAATTGCATTTAGTATTAGAATATTTACTATATTATTAAAGATATGACAACAAGATATATGTGAGTTAATGCTCACTAGTGATACCCCTGCTCTGATGTGTATACAAAAAAGCATAGTTAACATTACATGTAATGGGAAGTTGACATCAAATATTTTGAAAAATCAATCCTACCGAATGGCATACCTTAACAAAG
The DNA here is from genome assembly GCF_963853765.1 of Magallana gigas. Taxonomy (NCBI): domain Eukaryota; kingdom Metazoa; phylum Mollusca; class Bivalvia; order Ostreida; family Ostreidae; genus Magallana; species Magallana gigas. The sequence continues at coordinate 28,366,193 of NC_088856.1, forward strand.
ACTGAGTTAAAATTTCAAGCATCTGCGATTGTTGCTGAGATATCTTTGACAAAATTTGTGTTATAGACAAACAGACACACAACGGTAAAACAATATACCCCCTCTCCTTCCGAGCATGGGTATAATTAGTTCATTCTTAAACAAGAAAACCACGGGGAATATCATATTTAAATTTAGTTGTATTTACTAACCTTGAAAATGGCATTAAGGCCATTAAGATGAGGATTCCAGCATATTTCAGATGCCCTGCTTCCATTTAGAAGTTGCAAACGTGCAATGTTTGTCCCTCTTTAAAAGTGCTGAACTGAGAAGCCAACACCGCATTTTTATAGCAACCGTCTTTTTCTTTGTTTTGCTTGAATTTAGCTGTGCACCCAAATTTAGCAACTCTCCCCTTCACCAGAGATGAAGAATGATGTTGAGCTCTCATTGTCTCCTCTTGTCAGTTAATGTTAATCAGTTTCTTGACATTCATCTGAAAGAACATATACATATAGAACAAATAGATATATGTTACACTGTAGGTTATTATCTATAATCATTGTCAGGTATATAATTGAGTCTTTTTGGAATTGCAATTAATCATGAACGTGGTAGATCAAAGATATACTGGTATATAGTCCAAGTTCTCATGAATTGGAAATTTTAAAATTTAAAAACAAAAAATGCAGTCATCAAAATTATCATATAATAATGATGTAGAGAAATTTCCATAGGAAATTTTAGTCACTTTCATTATAGAGTAATGATAAGGTAATTCTGAGATATAAGTAAATACAGTGGGTAAAAGGATAAATCATATTAATTATTTTTAAATGTTCAATGAAATATCTTTGCAATTAATAGCCTATCTGGAATATTCATTATATCAACCAATGAATTGTATCTTGTATGATACTTAAAAGCTATATTTGAGATATTTTTAGAGAAAATTCATTTGCATTATTCATGAGTCATTTCTAAACCAAGCTGAATATTGTAATTTTTTGTAATCAAAATGAATAAACCCAATATCATACAGTGCTGTTCGTAACAAATTATAAAATCACCATATGAACATATAGATCTGCAAAGATGTCACAAAATATTAAAGGTTTAAAAAAGGAAATGTTATCTTCCTATATATGCGATTCCATTGTGCTAAATTTTAATCTTTAAAGATATCCTGTAGGCCTCGCCTTGTATAGTATTCATAACAAAAGACCGACATTTCAGAATTATCGATGAATGCCTAACACAAACAATATAAATTCTTTCATAAAATGTATTTACTTATCTGAGATTTCTCTGATTCTAACCCCCGCTTTTATATTGTGACATGTCTCCTCCGCACGTCACAATATACAAGCGGGGATTAGAGTCAGAGGAATTTCGGATTAAGAATGTACCAGCTCCTCGATCAAGATTATTGTAACATGAAAAACTAAAATGATGAGGCAGACGTTTATACAATGAAAAATAACACATTAATTACCTAACTTACCTTAAGTATGTCGAAGATGGACAGTCACCAGTTGTTCTCAACGTGGGTTTGGTGACAATAATTTTACACTGCATAACGTAATGTAGTTATTGTCTGAGATTACTACGCGAAACGTTGGTATGTTTAAAAATAATTTATAGGCATTGTATCATTCTAATAATCTTTTTAAATAGATTTATACACACCCTTGTTTTTTTTTGAAAAAGCATTCATTACCTGTTTCCCTATCAATTTTTCCTTCTGTACTCATAAACACGCAATTTCAAATTGAACTATTTTTTTCCATCGGAATTTCATCTACAGGCATCAGACTCCGTGCTTATCCTTTGTTTATGTCGCATACATCGCAAGAGTTATCGTTCGTTCCTGTACTATCAAAAACGTATATCTACCACTTGCTATCTTTGCTATAGGTATTTTCAATGGATAATTAAAAACGACGAAGTAAAAATTTAGATCTATTAACAGAAGCGATGTTTAAACGGGGGTCGAACAGTATGGGGGGGGGGGTATAGAGTTGTGTGCCCTTAGTTTAAATAACATCCGATAGTTTACCATGAAAAAGGGCAGGAATTTGACCTATGACGTAGAAGGTCATGAAAGCAATTGCAATAGGCGCTTCCGCCTAAAAATGTATTTTCTTTTTTATTTCATAAGTACTTTAATTAAAATTGATTGCCATTGAAATACGAGGGCTTTTCATTGGATAGTAGCACTACATTTACTCCGTTTTAAAGTATACCCCTGCTTGAACTGACCATTTATTGAAACGTTAATTATCACCCATACTATTGAATTGACACAAAACACTTTAAATATAGCGATATCCAAAGGAAGCACCTGTTCCAGAGCCAGCCTTAGGACACGGAGGGTATGACCACTTAACGGAAGCCCTGAATTAAATTTCGAACATCATGTCGAACAATTAATATCGTTAACTTATATAGTTTTTGCCAATAAACTAAAAATGCCTGCACCAGCGTAACTTCTTACACCTTAAGAATTTTAACAAGTGTTTTATGAAGTCCGTAAGCTATAGTTGAATTACAGTACAATAAATTAAAAATCTACTTTCATTTTAGACAAACAAGCTCGAAATAGCAAAAATGAGATTAAGGTGGTGGACGCAATTTGGCGGATCCAAGTCAGTGGGAGTTAGCATCAAAATATATACTTGCAATGATATAATATTGAATCATTACGTAGACACTGAGTTTAGTTATAAGGAGCCTACTTGGATTATATATAGAAGTTCAGAAGTTCAGATTCGTTTCTTGAATGTACGATTTTAGTTTTGATAAATAAAAGCTGACAAAGCGCGACCTCTTGCGAGAGAATGGAATACAATTTTCCAGAAGGGGGTTACCAAGAACGGGGTTTGACTAATTAACGTCATGGCGAAAAGTGTTGGACGGGTTAATCATGTATCGCAGACAGATACTTTTACCTTGGATGGGACATCTTTGGTTAATACAAAAAAGTTGATGAATAAAATGAAACAATTTGATGCAATTTTAGTTTTGACCAAACGATTTTTTTTCCAGAACGGGGTGCTCAGGAACGCTGTCAATCGGAACATCGCTCGGCCTTTTCCGTGAAGTCGAGAAATAAAAACTCGACTTGACGGAGAAGGCCGAGCGATGTCCCGATTGGAACGCTGTTTGGCTAATTAACATCATGGCGGAAAGTGTAGGTCGAGTAAACTATCGGGCAGATACCTTGGGTCTGACAACTTTGGTTTAAAATATGCTAATAAATATGCATAAATAAATGTATGCATTAAAGGTGGAAATTAAATGATGGGGGGGGGGGGGGGGGGGTGACCAATTTTTTTTTTAAACAGTCTTTCCCTGAAATTATCATTTGGGACCTTTATAAAAAAGGTTGTTATATTTGATCTAAAGAACAAAATTTAGAGATGTCCTAAATACCGGCCAACTCATTGGTTAAAAAAAGTCAGTTTACATTTTCCATCCATGCAGTTTGTTTTGTATTTCAATTCTAAAGAATAGGTTAAGAAAGAAATTAAGATATCAATCGGACATAGTGAATACAAAATTAAAAAAAGAATTATGCAGTTAAACTGTTTAGCATTGTACATGTATCATTAACGTGTAAAGGAAAATCATTAGGTGAATATTAAAGGAAAAGGAAACACAAAACACAGCGAACCTAATACAATAGCTAAACGCGGGAATAGAAGGAATAGAAGGAAGGTTCTCTACACAATTTTCTTTAATTGTAATGGTGTAGTTGCTCAGAACCCCCCCCCCCCCCCCCAAAAAAAAAATACCACCCATCCCCCCCAAAAAAGGCTGAAGTGTTTCAAAAGCTGTTTCTATTCATAAAATATTTCTGATTTACAAAATGATTACAAGACCAGAAAACTAATGTCAGATATGAGGGGTGGGGCGGGGGGTCAAACTTTCACATACTATTCATTCTACGCACACGGCAAGGTTCACACAAGATTTTTTGCTTGAGAATGAAATACATAAATGCACTCCCCTACATATTAATAAGATTCATTTCCATGTATCTTTTTTTAAAATTTCCCAATTTGAAAAATAAACTGCTAACTGGAAACTGTTTTCACTCCTATCCGCACTAGGTTCATTGGTTTTTCTGTGTCTGAGGGGGTATATATGTACCTGTTTCGGAGAGGCGCATTTCAAAGCTGATATAAAGACTTAATAAGTAGGTTAAAGTTAAGGGTGATTATTTTGAAGGAACCTAAATAAAATAAAAAAGAAAAGTTCACAAATTTTCATTTATAGCAAAAGTCTCACTATTTAATTAATAGCCCTCTTTTTTTTGAAAACTTTGAGTAACTTATAAAAAATAAAATGACCAATCTCATAAAAGCTTTATTATAAATCCGTAAATTTGGAATAATTCAGAAAAAAATTGTGTCTAACAAATATAAACAAAGCCTTAGATTTTATAGCAGCTGATACATCAACGGACTTACAGCTAATTCAATGGAATCTTCTACACTTGGATAAAAACTGTACGTGACATTGTTATAGAAAGCCAAAAACAGAGGGTCATCCACATACAATACACTTGAAGTGAATATATAGGAAAATCCATCAAGGTAGAAGACAATATTGGACCTAGTAGCTCTCTTTTTTCGTCGCCTTTCACTTTCTCTGTTCCTGGGATATTTGCACTCAAGTTTAGTTAGGGTGAGAATTCTGCATGTTGAGTCTCTTTCCTGTTTAAATTAACGGTAAAACAGATAATATACATACAAGCGTCCACCGTGACGCATTAATGACGCAGCAATAAGTGAAAAGTGTATATCAACACTTTTGTTTCATCCCTTAATGACGCAACTTTAATATATATGCCAATTAAAAAATCTCTTTGAAAGTTGAAGCTTAGATTTACACTTAAAGTTGAATTTAAACTAAATGTTTAGATTGATAATATTCTTCTTCTTGACAATGTTCAGTGAAAACATGAAAAAAGATCACCAGCAAAGTTTGCACTGTAAATTAAATGTTTAAACGATGCAGCAAAATGAATCAAGTATTTTTTTGTTCAGCACTTCAAATTAAAAGACGTCATAACTCCCATCACATCACAACAATCCAATTACAAAATTACTTAATATATACTGATAATTATCTTCATAAATATTCGAACAACGAGTACACAATAGATATTATTACCCTACTGTCATGAATTCCCACTGTTAGACTATATATGGCGAAAAACCCTTTACCAATCACATTAAAAGATGTTCCTCCACTTTGGAAGAAAACCACATAATTAATCATTTGATTTTTGGTGGGGGGGGGGGCGAATCAGATTATAGTTATATATATACTACGATCACTTTTGAAAAACAAATAAAGTTAATCCTTCATGAACTTTAAAAGAACTAGGTCACAAAGAGGCTGCCATTTTTTTGGGGGGGGGAAGGGGCATGTATTCTGCGTAGTCAACGATAATAAAATCGTCTGCTGTCAAGATATTAAGCGACTATCTAAACATATGCACAATTGGCTTAAAGGGACAAAGAAACGAGAATAAATATTTTGAATTTTTACTTGTTTCCATTTTAATGTCCACAGTGCTAATTCTGAAGTACTTTAAGTAGTCAGCGCAAATATAAATGTCAGTTGTCAAGTAATAGCGGCTATCTAGGCAAAAGCAAATTTTTCTTGCACCAGAACCTTGAACTTGATTGTCTAATATAGTAACTATATACATTGGTACTTATTATAATCAATTAATGATCACGTTTGGGCGATAAGCCCCGCTTTTAAACAACAAACCATATAACATTTCATAGCTTTTGAAGATTAACAATTGCCAATAATAAATATCAACTGAGTTTGTTAGAAGAGAAGCACATATACGTAGGGTTGGGAGACGATTTTTGCAAATTTATGATTTTATTTTACTTTACGTGATTAATAAAGCTCTTGATACAAGGGACAGAAATACCTACTTCTTAAAAAAGGCATAACTATTTAATTTTGAATTTGTGTGCAATTTACAAAGTCTAAATAATAAGTCAATCATTGTAGATATATAATATTTAAATGATCTGAAATTCACAGCAAATTATTTCTATGCATAAACATTCATGCAAATCCACAACAATCTATAGTTTAAGCACTGAAATACCCATAACGTCTGTTCGTTGTTTTTCAGGTAACATACCTGTTGATATATTCCAGCTCTACAGGCTCAGTTGATCTAATTATTGGGTCTGGTAGATATTCAAACTGGAGGCTACTATCTACTTCTGTATTGATGTCAAAAGTCACTTTTAATTTATACATCCCTGTGTCGTTTGCGCCTTTGGATATACATGCAAGTAATATTCCCCTCAAGTGACAAGTTTCTAATTCTGCGAATTATATCAGCGGTGAATAGTTACAGAAAATTATCAAAATGCATGATGATATTTTTTACAATACTTTTTTTTTTACCACAACATTAAAAATATTAGTTTCTTAATGTAATATCATGCGATTATTTAATTTCGTAGAATCTGTGTGACTGTATCAAAACATTTATCAAAGGGATATATCTATACTACTATATTAAAATAATAGACTCGAATTTTTGGGCTTTAATACGGAGAAATCGGATACTACAGCCTTTTGTTTTTATATGTTTTAAACATCATTGGTTCTTGAAGATTACCAATTTGTTTTTATTTTTTCTCAATCAAGCTTCGCCAATTAATAATCAAAGAATATTTTTCTTTAGTTTATGTTTCCACAATATCACATTTGCATGGATAAACTCAGAAACGATATAACAAGAACGGGTAAATTTTCATTGAAATTTTGTCATATTCTGTTCATCAAAGGAATATGGGAGAGAACTCTAACTCAATGCATCTATACTACTATATTAAAATAATAGACTCGAATGTTTGGTCTTTAATACCGATAAATCAGAAGAGTACTGTCTTTTGTTTTATATATTTTAAACATCACGGGTACTTGAAGATTACCAATTTGTTTTTGTTTTTTTTCTCAATCAGACTTCGCTAATTAATAATCAACGAAAGTTCCTCAAAAAAATTCCGGATATTTTGGATGTTACAATCTTGCGCATGCGCATTACATTCACGCTAAGTCACGGGAGGCTCTTTAGTTTATGTTTCCACAATATCACATTTGCATGGATAAACTCAGAAACGATAATACAAAAACGTGTAATTGTTGTTATTGGAAAGGGGTACAGCCCCTTTTCCCATTAGTTCGCATACACCTGTGTTTGGACGGAAAGTACCTGTTACTAAAAATAGCTTCAGGTGCCTAGCTGTCGCAATATGATTTTCGAACGCTGAATACACTGTACTGATTTTATAATGGTGTCTGTAACAACTGATTTGTCATAAATTCGGGAAACTCTGTGTATAACAGTAGTTGATATTCTGAACCGTGATAAGTTCAAGCAAAGTGCAATGGATCTATAGTGTAAATAGAGTACATGTACAGTGTTAATGAAGAGAACTGTTTATACTTGTGTACTCATACTCAGACTGAATTAAAACAAGATAACTAAAAAAAAACCAGAAGATTATATACGTGTTACTTAATCTCTCTATTCTGTTCATGTTTCAATTTAAGTGACAAAAAATACTACTACAGCGACCACAAAACCAAAAGACCTCCGCGTTACCACTAGGTCACGCATCTTACATTTTAAACAGATGCATTTTCAATATATATGGCTATAAACATGATTGTATTAGAAAATATACTAATTGAAATATTTGTCAAATTTTCAGTACGAAGACCACATTAAACCAAAACTAATTCAATGTAAACGTGTACTACAATACCTGTAGAACATAATTTTAATCGAATGTCTCTGGTTTAGAGTGTTTCAAATATAGTCAAATATCCAATTTTTTATCGTATACTAACTACTTTTCTATATATCTCTAACAGAACCTGAATATTTTGATGATGTCGTGTAAGATAATTAAGACTCTGTGAGCATGGTGATTGTGTAATTTGCGTTTCTTTGAATATATTTAAACTATCTTTTAAATAAGTTATATTATAATAAAGATATATCTTCACAATAAATTACGAAGTTTATATCATTCGGGTTAAAAAGATATACTGAGTAGAAATAGATAATTTTTATAATTATTATGTAGTCGATAGAAATCCAGCATGTAGGAAATCCAGGAAATCCAGGAGACCATGTAGAATGATGGAATAGGAATAAGAGCCGAATTAAACTTAAGTTTATCATGAAGTTGTAGGGGTTTTGCTAGTTTAATATGAAATATTCCGAGAGTTCCAAATGTCAACATGGTGAGTAAATTCTAAGCGAGTAAAACACGTTGGTGAAAAAGTGTTGAATTCTTCATTAAAATGAATTTGATTTTTAGATAAAAATTTGATTGTTATTTTCAATGCAACCTAATTAATTTTCTCCAAAATTGTTTTGGAGCGATTCTCCATTTTTTTGCTACATTACGTGTAAATGGGAGGTATCTTAACTCTGGTGGAGGCCTGTTCCGAGACACAGTTACATTATTCTAACTAACTGATACGATGAATGAAATATTAATTCGAATCTATAAAGAAAATCTTAATTTTATTATAATTTGATGACCTTGTATTATAAAAAAAAACGAAGATACTTTACAAAATGTTATTGAAATAATGCTTTTGAGCTGTCATCATCTGTATAATTTTTAGGGGCATCCACACCTTTGAAAAAAGTTTTGGTTGCAACCCTATCTATAAGGGTTCAATTCATCTGAGATCAATATACATGTACATGTAGGATCTCTCATGATTTGCCATGGAATATGATTTTTATCCACCGAGTTGTATATAGAAAACATACAACGAGTTGGATATAAAATTCATATACCATCGCAAATCATGAGAATTTATTTCTTATCCCATGTTTTACCACGTCGTTTGTTAAACCCAATCTTTTCTGTAACCATAATAATGGTGAGTCGAAAAACTTAACGCATTGAAAAAGTTCCTTGGAGATTAGCAATCAAATATTTTTTTTTTTCGTTTTCTATCATATTTTTATCAATTTATGAAAAAAACAATGAACCAGTGTTAAATGCTTCACATTTATAACTCTACATTTTTCAACTGAATTATTTTGTTACTTTTTCATTCTACGTCAATCAGAAAAAAAAATCCATATTTTGGAAAGAAAATCAACTTTTAATTACTACTAGATTTTTACCCGTGCGTGAAAGGGTTGACATAGCATATGCTATCGGACATTTACGAAATAGATACATCGACCCGGGACGTATATGTACTACTTATTAAAGTCTCTGCATCGACACACCGTATATATTGTTGACATTTGCATAACCAAGCTTTAAGCCTACAATAATGTTATTAATTTCACTACACTCTGCTGAGTTGGAATAATGTAATTGTGTCTGGGGAAAGGCCTTAAATCACCACAGTTAAAATGTCTCCCATATACCCGTAATGTAAAAGAAAATTGCAGAATCGCTCTAAAAGGATTTTGGATTGCATTGAAATTAACAGCCAAATTGTTTATAACAAACCATTTTGAAGCTGTAAATACCTTAATTTCTTCGAAAAGTTTAATTCTGTTATTGCAGAATTCAACATTTCTTCAACAACGATTTTTACACACCATGTTGACATTTGAAACTCTCGGGATTTTTTTATTATAGTAAATGCACTGTGTTAGAGTTATCTCCCGTATTTTCTTTGATGAACAGAATAAAAAAATGTCCAATGAAAATTTACACGCATTTGTTTTATCGTCTCTGAGTTTATCCAAGCAAATGTGATATTGTGGAAAAATAAAATAAAGAGCCTCCCGTGATTTAGCATGAATGTAATGCGCATGCGCGAGATTGTAAAATCAAAAAATTCCGATGATTTCCAGACTTTTTTGAGGAATTTTTGTTGATTATTATTTAGCAAAGCTTGATTGAGAAAAAATAAAAACAAATTGGTAATCTTCAAGTACCAATAATGCTTAGAATATATAAAACAAAAGACAGTACTCTTCCGATTAATCGGTATTAAAGCCCAAAAGTTCAAGTCTATTATTTTAATATAGTAGTATAGATTCATATAAACAAAAGTCCCACACTGGATTCGAACTCGGGGACTGCGGCTTAGTAGACCGATGTTATAACCATTACGCAACATTTAGAGACACCAACCCTTGGCGATACGATTAGGTTCACAATGGGTTGAAATCGCTATGTTGTGGTTTACTTTCGTAAAAAGTTAGTCACAGAATATCGAGGACCCTTATTATTTCATATTAGATATTTAACACGTGTTTTTATTTAAATTTACAAAACAGTTGTGAACCATTGATGACAAGCTACTAATTGTAACGTCTTATTAGTTCAGGTTTGACGAGACTTATTATTTTTGAACCAAAATAAAATTCCCAATCTAATTTATTTGTAAATAAATAAATTAAGTAAGTCCGCTTGCTATCAAATCCTATATAGCTTGTTTTAACAACCAATTTTGATATCCTTAATATCCCCCTCCCCCTTTCCTTTCTACGTCAATGAACTGGGATTTATATGCTGATAACAATGAAAGCAAAACACGTCTTGTTATTTAATGCATACCTACATAGTACATCCTACGGGTACTTGTGATTTTGAAGATTCTACATTGGTTAACTCCACTGCATACTCCATGTTTCCAATATTTAGATTGGTTCCAATTAGATGAATGGTCCTTCCTCCAGACAAGATACCTTGGGTTGGGTAGATACCTGTTATCTTTGGCATCTATATAACCAACCAGAGCACAAATCGAATCACACACACTCAGTTATCATTTTTAATTCTGGTTGTAACGCGCTTTCTGATTGGCTAAAAAATTATATTATATCGCATAAAGAATGTTGTCTACGTCATAGTAAGACTAACTTCAAAAACATATCAATACGCCTGACGTTACGTTTTAATTTTGTAAAATTTTACGTCAATTTAAAGTTCAAATGACCGTTTTTATCTACAATGAAGAGTAACAAAAAAAATTATAAGCAATGAATTCAATATTTATAAGTTTTATACAATATAAAATGGTTTGAAACAGTTTACGGTTTTGTATAAACCGCTTCGCGGTTTATAAAGCGTAAACTGCCCCAATTTTTTTTATATCGCATAAAACAAATAAATATTGAATTAATTCCCTAAATAATACAAAATTTAAAGCCACCCCTCACTTATATAGAACATATTTTAAAGTCACCTTACATGGAAAGCAGTTGTGAACTTTTGGTTTCTTAAATGTTTACTATTGCAACAAATTATCATGTTTTGAATTTGGTACTATAAAAATTTGCTAAACACCTCTGCATAACTGTGTGTGGCTCTGAATAATGTACGAAGTAACTTATTTTCTACATTTATTTTTCAAATCTATAACTCTTCAAATGGTGTGATCAAGATATTACCTTGTAAGTAAACGTTTTACTTTTTCAAGGACTTTTTTTGCCGAAATACAATGCACAAACTTTGACCAGGATAAAAGAGTCACAGAAGTAAATGTTTAAGTATAGTTTTCCTAGGATACCAATTAGTTATTGCTTATATATATTATACAAACTATAATAATTATCTTCATAACTTAATATGTCTCCATCCACTAGGTATTTTAAGGACATGCATTACCTTGTATGTAAACTGAATGTCGTCTGACGAGTTCTTGCCATCCACTGTCACAACCACCTAACCACTTTCCCCAGACTTCTTTGTGGAATCAAACGACTTGTTTGATGTGGTGCAATTGATTCTGTCAGAGAGATATGTAATCTGTTGATTACAAGATGTTCCAAAATGTTCAAATGAATACTGTTTACTGTGTACTGATTTTGTCTTTCATTTGTTATTCACTGCTTTTAATGTAACATTTTCCATTTTTACATTAATTTTACATCTTGTCTGGTGAAAATAAATTTATTTATCAATTAATTATAAATGTTTATCACAGCATTTGTCGCTGGATACGATGATTAATTAACATACTTTGAGTTGTTAAAGGGACTTGGACACGATTTGAGCTAAAAAAAAAATCAAAATTTATTTTTTCAATATTTTTGTCTAGAATTGTTAATATAGATGTTTTCAATGGTTTGACAAAATTTGAAAGTCTAATATCGAGTTACAAGCGAGTAACAGAGGTTAGAATTCTTTGTTCTGTAAACAAAGCTCGAGTCCCGTTAATGCTTACATATTTGTTGTACTGGTATGAATTTCAATCTAATGTTGCTGCTTGTTGTAATCAAATTATCTATGAACCCAGTGAACCAGTCTATCTTTTTTCCAAGTTATTTTGATAAAGAAATGGCAATTTCTTTACTTTACAGTATTTGTAAACAAATATAAGACTCGGGCTTTGTTTACATAACAACGACTTCTTTCCCCTGTATTTCGCTTGTAACATGACTTCTAACTTTTGAATCATTAAAAATACAAAATTAAACTATTTTATTCATAGAAATCAAAAATAAAATTTTCATCTGAAATCGTGTCAAGGTCCCTTTAAATACAATATTGTTTGTATAAAAAAACAGAAAACATTTACTTGCTAAATCGTTTACAAAATCAGTTTTAATAAGTTTCGGAATGTTTTACTTTCGGTCCATAAATGTCACATTGTTACATGGCACCCCAGCGATTGTGACCGCCACAATTGATTGAACTCCAAAGTTGAATCCCTCTAAAGTGACCACTGTCCCTCCTTCTGAAGGACCGTCTGTGGGAGAAATCTGTAAAATATCAATGATATTTCACTTCAAAATAAATTAAATAAATTAAAAATACAAATAAACAATGGTATTTGTTCTAAACAAATGACATTTGAATATACATGAAACAGTTAATTAATATAAAAAAGTACATGTAGATCTAGATACATACATGTACTATTGCTATTATCATATATATTTAGGGGATTCAAGTTGAATATGGGATCAGAACAATGAAATAATTCCCTGTTGGTCATATACATGTACTAGTAAGCAATATATTATACAAACACGTTTATAAAAAAGCTAGCCGATCGAGATACCATTGGATGGATTCATACAACCAAAATACACCGGTATCCTCTAATAACGAAATTCAGTATATATACCGACATGTACATTATTAAACTCTGTCAAAAATCTGTAAATTATTATCAAAAATAATACTTACAACAGCCAATAAGAGCGACAGACAGGCAGACAGATGGACAGATCCGAATCAATTAACCTCCAATTGTTGGTCCAGTAGGTAAAATACTCACTTTGGTAACCACCGGTTTGCCACAGGTTTCTGCCTGTCTGCACTGGGCATTATCTATGTCCACACAGCCTGTACTTTGGCACCACTGACACTCGTATCCCATGGACTGATTCAGGTAGTGACAGGTGCTACAGTCCTCTTTATTCGAAGAAAGTGACTCACATTTGTAGGCTTCATATAAAGACAGAGGGTAAAAATCGATCTGCAGTCTCCAAAGAGGTTGTGTACACATTTGATAAATCATTTGCAATTCCAAATTGATTACAAAATACAATTACATCTCCTACACTTGTTGCCTTTTTGTGAGAAAAAAGTGGAAGTGTAAGACTCTAAAATTTGAATACTCAGATTTACAAATAAAATATAATAAATTTAATGATTTTGATGAAATATTATATTTTATATTATAATTAATATATGCTATTATACATAACATTTTGAACCAAAGGGATCTGACCATTAGCCTATACAAGGTGTGCAAACCCGGAAAATAATACTGTTGGTATGATACATAAAAATCAAAACAATATAACGCTTACTAGTATTATATTGAATTTCTTTATGAACTATTTATATCATGTGTATTGTAATTTATCATTTTTAATATCATAAATTATAATTCACAATATAATGAATGCAGTTTAAAACAGAGCGGTTTCGTGTCGGAAATGTGATTTGAACGACTATAAATGTCGCTAATGATTCAAACATTTAATTGACTATGAGAGCGTATAATTATATGACAATAACTAATACAAGAATAATAAATTTCAGATTTTTGGGAAATATCAGTTAAAATCCTTGTTGAGAGACGAGGGAAAGTGACGTAGAAATGTACTCTCTTTATATATTACATATGTATGTATAGGGGAAACGAGTGTGAATATAAAATGCTACCGACTCGTGATATTTCTGTTATTCTCGACTTGAGACATATATAAGGGGTTGTTAACGATAATAAATATAAAATTTTTTTTTAAAAAAATGAATAACAAAATTTGAAAAATGGGGGGGGGGGGGGGGGGTGGGTGGGTGGGGGTGCATTGTCTTGTCCACGAGTACCTGAAGCCGAGGCACACTTGGTAGTATGTTTGACGTATGCACGCATAAAATTAAAAAGTAAATTACGATGAAAAATATCCGCTCGTGACTAATGAGGAAATGAGAATCGAACCACTTAAGGACTGCAACGATAAAACATGAGACAGAATACATGCACACATTGTGTATTATAATTATTTACTTCTGTTCGGTGCATTTTTTAACTGATATCGCGGCGGTTCGGTTTAATCGAAACTGGAATTATCGAAATCATTCGTTTTGGTTCCATGCTTATATTTAAGGAATAAAGAATCATTCTTTGCGTATCATGAGGTCATGGATGTGATAATTTTGGTCGGAGTTGGATCAAAATCAATAAAGCCCGAAGGGCATTATGATAGATTTGATCACGCACCCCGATCAAAATTATCCTCTCATAATATTCAAAGAATGATTCCTTATTACTTAATTATTGATATAATATTCAGCAATAATATTGTATTATTAAACATATGGATAAAAATAAGCAACCCCCCCACAGCGTCCCAATCATTAGTCATGAGGCAACCCATGCATTTGTCTTTTACTAATTAACAAATTTTAATTGTCAATGAGTCCATGACTAATTAGTCATGGACTCATTGACAATTAAAATTTGTAAATTAGTAAACGACACATTGAACGAATAAATTTAATTCAAAGTGGTTTTATTTTAGGACGCCAAAATATACTTGGTAGCACAAAGAAGTAGTGTGTTGGGTTATTCCCTATTTGACCTTTTGGTTGAGCCGCCCCCCCCCCCCCCCCTCGAGCACCCCCCCCCCTCCCCCCAAAAAAAGGAAAACAAATCCACTTTTTGCAAAGTATGTTTGGTCTATAGTAATACAGGTTAAATTGTTACGGGTCATCGAATCCGCCATCAAATTAATATTCAAATATCGAAAATTTCAAATGTACATGAATAAAGAAGTATTATACAAAAGTGTTGAACAGTGTACTTGTCTATTGTCTTATTACAATGAAATATCTATTCAAATTAAGAGAATCATGATGCGTATTACGGTTATTGTTCTGTAAGGCGATAACCACAATAGGCTTTATAAAAAGTGTTTGAAATCTTCTGGCTCTGGCTCTAGGCCTGGGCCCTGAGCCAGAGGAAAGTTTCACTAAGGGGTTCATAAATGCGAGACTACACACGTGCACTTACCGTTTTGTCCCTCGGTTACATCTGGAAAACAGAACCACAGAACAAGCAGAGAATGTGGAATATTACAGAACCTTCCATGTTGTAATTTGTCAAAAACCAATGTTCCTATAGGGAAAAGACGTCTTTTTCTTTAATTATAGAGGAAAAAATACAAACAAGCTAAGAAACTAAAAAATGAAATAGTAAAATAAGCATGCAATTTCGTATTTTAAAAAATGCACGATATACAATTTAAAACTGTCCTCTTTCAGTAAGTACTCAAATTCAGTTTTTCTGTGTCTTTGTCCAGTAACCATAAATGCACACACACGTTACTCATCCTAAAAGGTCTGACAAAGTAACGCTACAATGGACTAGATTTTTTGGCTCAATCCGCGCCCCATAAACTAGAAACTGATGGCTAGCGAAGATGTTCATGTATATCATACGAATCTATACATATCTTAAAAAAACCCCGCATACCTGTTTGTTGTGGATAAAAGGACAAACAAACAAAATACACTAGGACATTACAACAGGATTTTATTAAAACTGTAATTCCGTAAATGCATGCATGTTTGTTTCTTTATATAAATATATATACTTGAGCCCTGTTACACTCCAAGCTACATTTTACAAACAATGCATAAGCATAGGGTACCATTTATCTTACCCATATTTTGTTGCAAACGAATTTAAGGCCTTACGTTTGATTCTTTCACCGTATTTAAGTCCAAGTTTGAGACTGTAATTTCCTACTTTGAAAAATTCCGGTCCATAGATTTCAAAACGCAATAAATAATTAACAAAAGAAATTGTCCTAAAATAATACGCTCTGAAATTTACAAACCAGATGTTTTAGTTGAATGATACAGAATAAGTGTGACTTTTACATATTCAAATTATATACCAGTCATTGTGTTTTATTTAATGTGTGGGAAAAAAAATGAAAAATGTGTCAATATGGCACAAATAAGCTTCTGTAAATACCAGATAATAATTTACTTATCAAAAAAAGTTTCTTTATGAATTTCCCCCCCCCCCAAAGTTAATGATAAATACATGTAATAACAGTTTAAACAAAAAATTAAATAAATAATCCAAATTTGACAAATAGAACTTACCCGATGTAAAATGCCCAAGAAGCCAAAAAAAAAAAAAAATCAATATCTAATTTTAAAATATGGTTGTGCTTATCAGACAATAATTAACATCTTTATTCAGTAGACCACATGTTACGTGAACAAACTACCGGTTTAGCCCGATGATACACTCAATGCACAATACAACTGTATTCAACTTCCTGTTGTTCGCCAACTAACGTCAATAACTGCCGAACACATCTTTGGGGGGGTTTTAATAGTTTAAGGTCTTCCGTTTCAAACCTTGTAGTTAGATGCTAGGAAACGGGATACAGTACATGTATTATATTTATAATTATGTATCGTATTTGAAGCGATCCGTAACGTGAAAAACCGTATCGTATAAAACAAGAACTACTGTACGAAGAGTTATTTAAGACTATAACGTGCGAGAAACGTATATTAAGCTTAAGCCTGTAGTGCAGTTCTTTGTTGTCTGTAGATTCGTCTGCAAAATAAGGATCCTTTTTGGAACAACCCTAATGGTGTAGTTGGTTTAGAAAAGGGACATCCCGTTATTATTTATAGGTATGTATCTGCCTACGTATAGCAGTTAACGAATACGCTCAACGCTTAATGGTACATGTATGTACATGTAATTGGTTACGAGTTAAGATGATCCGTCAAGGCACTACCCACGATAATCAAAGAACTGAGTGTACTGAAATCCAAGCCAATTTGATATATAACTACATACAAATGCACATCTTATTTTTGAATCAGTACAGGCAATTTTACCAGCTTATTGAATACTTTTAGTTATCTTGAGAAAGAGATTATTCATTTTGATAACTAGGCAAGCATTAACTCTGCGCCTTAAACAAAGATTTGGGCACGATTAATTGAACAAATATGACAACAATTACATGTATGTTGTATTACGATTATTGTTATAATTATGACCAGTAGTTTGAAAAAAAATATATTTCTAAGAAAAAGATAAAAGATAATCGTACATGTGTATGATACACTGATCCATACAATTATATTATAGTACTCTTGGCCCGCATGCATTATAGAGTTAAGGCATGCGCGGATTCATTTTTTTCCAATGGAGGGGGGGGGGGGGTCCGACGGTTATTTGAGTTTGCCAAAAGAAATTTAAATCTTGAAACGGGGGGGGGGGGGGGGGGGGGGGTCTTGACTGAATCCTATAATATTTCTGTTTCCTTAAATTCTACTATTTTCTACCTGAATTTTACCCCTTATTTTGTACCTACATTGTAACCCCCCCCCCCCCCCCCCCGGTTCAGTGTCTAAACACTGCAACTTTTTATTTGCCCCCCCCCCCTCCCAATTTCATATCTTCCTCCCAACAAACAAGTACGTGAACCCGGTCCACCCTCCCCAATGTTTTCTACTTGAACCACCCCCTCCTATTTTAAACGGAATAAACTCTCATACTCTTTACGTTGCTTCCTCACTGATTTGGAGAGTTCCACATCCAGGTGTCCCCTAACAGCAGTTAGGTGTTATATTTATCTAACATTCGTTATATAAATTATTTTGTATGGGACAGAGATTTGGTTAACTATATGTATGAAACAGGCCCATCAGGAAACTTTTAGACAACATAATAAACAGAATTGAATCCATGGGTCAAAACAAGTTTTTCCTAATTTTCTGGAAAAGAATGTAACAAATAAATCATAAAAAAATGATTAAGCGCCAAAATCGTTCTCTTATCTGTGAAATCATGTTTCAAATTGATACATGTACATTATAGATCCATCAATACCATATTAGGGTGTCAAACCACCTTAGTTTAAATTTTACAATCATTGTGTTTTTTATTTTATAGTATTCTAATTTTTTTGCCAATGATATATATATATATATATATATATATATATATATATATATATATATATATATATATATATATATATATATATATATATATATATATATATATATATGTTTATCGTGAAATTAAATTAAAAAAACCCTTATTGCTCTCTTTTTTTCAGAGCCTTAATTATGTTTTTAAGAAGTTAATTAGCGATCGGTTTAAGATTCGAATATAATTCATAATGGAATGCTCCATGTAATTACATGTATATCTAACTAAGTTGTAAACGAACTGGTGACAACTATCATGGCCCCAATGCTAATTCCATGGAAAGATCACCGGCTATAGGTGTTGATAATAATACAAAACAATTTAACATGATACTGCCCAGGATGATCGGATTTGCTTTTATTAATTACTAATGAATACGAAATAATAAGAGCGATAACAAAGAGTATTTTACATTTTTTTTTTAATCTGATTGTGTATGTATGCTAGAAGGCAAATGCATGTTTGGATATTAGGCACATTACAACATCGATAAAATACTTGAAACAGCAGATCTGGACCGGGATTCAAACAAATGTTAAAATACTTAAGTTTTATATATGTAGCAAAATTACTACTTAAGTAGAAAATACATTTTTAGCTAAGGAAAATTACTTAAATCCCTTTCATATAAATTCTTAGTACAATTCTTAGCTAAGTAGCATTTTCTCATAGAGAAGGTAGGGGAAAACCGAGTCTATTTATAGATTCTATAGCAAACGACAACATTTTTTACGAATTTTTCTAATAGATTAGAAGTGTTTATACCTGATATCTCATACACATAAATTTTTATTTTTTTTAAATGAAGAATAATCAAATCACATTTTATGTAATGTTCTGACTTAAAAACCATTTTTCATTACATAGGCGTCGGAACCGGAGGGGCTAGGGGGGCGGGGGGGGGGGGGGGCAGAATAGAGGGTTCAGCCCCCCCCCCCACTTTTTCGCTGGAAACGTAATTGTTCCTTAATGTACCTTTGAAAGATTGCGAAGTTGGAGTAAAAGTCATACTAGCCCCCCCCCCCCCCCCCCCCCCCCCCCCCCGGATTAGGAATTTCGTTATAGGTGAAAAAAAAAGAATTTTTTTTTATTGGATCTATAGGTATACTCCCCCCCCCCCCCCTCCCACACGGATTAGGATTTTCATGATTTCGGAAAAATGTTATGGCCGGAAAGATTTTTTGTTTTGAAAGTATAGGTTTATCCCCCCCACGGATTAGGAATTTTCATGATTTAGGGAATTATGTTTTTTTTCTCTGAATATTTCTGAGGATCAGTATAGCCTCCGCCCCCCCCCCCCCCCCCCACTTTCAATTTGCTTCCGACGCCAGTGCATTAAGTTTTGTACAGTCTTGGTAATACCTCACATATTTGTGTACATGAATTTAGTTATTACGATTAACCGGCTTATCGGTCGAAACGAGTTTCAATTAACCCATGGCAATTACCTGTATTTTATATATTTACATATGTATCTTCAAAATTTACATGTGTTCATGTACTTACACAGAAGATTAATTTTCAGTTTTCAGTTTATGTATAATGATTAACACATACTTTGTCTACATGATAAGCACAATTTAAGCGGAAGTCACCTAGTATGGAATGAAAAACAAAATCATCTAAATTAAATGTATCCATGTATCAAGAGAGAGAGAGAGAGAGAGAGAGAGAGAGAGAGAGAGAGAGAGAGAGAGAGAGAGAGAGAGAGAGAGAGAGAGAGAGAGAGATACACAACTACTTCCATTGCCTTCAATGAAAAATTTTACATTTTCTTTTTAGAAAATGCACAAACTCATAGTAAAGGATAAAAGAAATGATTCATTCCTCAATGTTACACTGTTTTTTAAAATGGATAAAGTATAGCCTTAGGCAAGCAGTATCGGTGATCTAGTATAAACTCAAGATACATGTACACTTGTATTACATGAGGAAGTAGCTTCGATAACATGCATGGGTATTATGAACATGTTCCGAGCGGTCCGATTCGGCCAAGACTTTTAGTCTCACCTGCCCCATACCTGAATCAGAATTTGTTGTGTTCTAGAAGAATTCGAGGAAACGCCAAAAATTTCCAGGGAAAATGCAACAACAAAAAGGGGAGCGCCATATTACTGCCACAGGTAATTAAAGTTCGCTTATAAATTTTAGAAAACGTTACATGTATTTATTTAGTTTTATTTATTTTTTTTCAAATTGTGTGTCATTAAAAGTTGTTTGTTATTGAAATATCTATAAGCGTATCGTGAAGTCACATGTATTCAAATACTTAAACTTTTTATAGTATATATAGCATATAACAACATTTATTTTACCGCCGTTCCTAATTTTTGGCTCTGCATTCCCATTAGGTATGGATCTGCTTTCAGTAGCATTCCCATTTCAGTTGACTGCATAGCACTGTCATGTTCTTCTTGTAATTTAAATTCAATTTTAAAAAATAATATATGAGAAAAAGTTTGGGGTTGCTTGGTTGTTATTAAGATACATGTTTAATAGTGAAATATTAATCGTCGAGGAGAAATGTCGGAGCCATGTTTTTTTTGGGAAGTCTACTATATATATATATGACTAAAGTTAATCTGAAAATTTTCGTTTGGTGCCCTGCATGAATCCTTGACCATGTTGACGCTTCCTTCTTGTTTTTTCTACATTATTTAGCGCATTGTTACAACGCTCTTTGAAAAGTTACGAACATGGAATTTTGTTAAGTGCGTTAAATTCAGGAACAAGTCAAGGCACTTTCAATTGAAAAAAAAAAATTCAAAGTGCGTTGATAGCATCGAACATTGCTCAGGAATTTCATGCTGTTCTACAATGTAAATCATGACGGATTTGAAATAATTATAATAAAGAAGGATAGGAAGTAATGCTCAGCACGGAAAACTTTACACCCAGTAGGATAAATATTACAGCTGTTCATGTTGATATTGCAGCTGAAATCATCAAATCAAAAAAAGAATGTACATGTATATAAAGTTGAAATAGTCGGTTTATTGTTATACGTTCGTGTAAATATCTCTAGACAGCGTCTTCCCCGGTAGGCATTCTTGACACCTTCTTATTGTGTATATGGCGGGGTAGAAAAATTGCTTGACCATTTAAAAATGGATACGGATCGATGGGCTAAATTGGTAGCAAGCATTTAATTATTTAGTGATGAAAGCGTAGTGTCCACTCTGGATTGTTATTAATGTGGCTTAGAATGGCTGGATCGTAGACGAGTTTAATCCTGTTCAGTAGCCCGTGCATACTGTTTTCTAAACAACTTTGAAACCTACATGTAGTAATGGTGAAAATATCATTGGAATCTACACGCTTAAAATCACACTGAAATTTGGAACAGTCGCTTTTCTTTCGTGCGCTTTGCATAGTGTATGTTGGTAAGTACTTAATATTATCTATACTTCACAATGTTTTTGTGCAATCTCTAATAACCGATGATTTCTGGGTTTTTTTTTTCAGAAATTGAATTCTTTTTTTTTTTTGAATTACGAATCGTTTTTCATAGCAGTTGTTTTTCAATGCCTGTAGAAACACACCGAACATCTTGGGATACATTTAATAGAGTACATGATTTGTAGATTAAAAGGTAGACTGTGACCTTATAACACTGTAGGGTTATATATGACTGGAAAAGGTATCAATCCAAACGAATAAACCTCATACAAATACAGCATTTGTATTATAATAGTAACTGTGAGATTCGATATTGATCGGACTGAGTATATATGTACAGGTATAAAGGAATTGTATCGATTATTTTTGAATACTTTGGTATCTACAATATCATTTGCAGTACTGTACAGAAGCTAATACAGTATATTCATGTACAAAAAAAATAGGACGGCATTTTCAACTTATAAGTATTTTAAAAGAATTTACTAGGCGAACCTAGATGTAAGCCGCTCAATCTACTGTTCAAAGGGTCGGGAACGGTCACTGGATTACAGAGCTATTAAAATTTTGGAACTAAGGTTGTCAACACGTATTGAAATGAATTGCTGAGAGATCTTCATTTATTCAAAAAATATACGAAGCTGTTTGTTCCTCTTTTAATTACACGTCAGTTTAATTTAATTAGCACTGTTTGGTCTACTAACTTTTCAAATGTACTGATGTATATATATCCAATTCAAGGGTTAGATGTTTATCAAACTATTTCATAACAAATCCAAATGTTGTAAAATTTGAAAAACTGTTTAATGTCACAAACATAAACCAACTTACCAAAAATTGTAAACTATTAGATAATATATTTGAGAGAGTTAGCTCTCTTGGTTAAATTATATCTGTTATCCCTTCATCATGCCTGTACCATTGATTTTCATGTATTATATATATATTGTAGTGTGTACATACTGTACATATGTATTTTCTCTACACTGTAAATTCAGTTATGAGAATAAAGTTCATTGTCATTGTCATTGCTATGGTCGGGTCTTATGCTAATTAAGTCCTGCTAATTACTGTAATTGTAACAAATTGTGTTGTAAGTAAACTTAAAACATGCAATTACATGGAAAATATGTTTCGACTTGTCTTTTGAAAACAATTATTTTTAGAAACACAATAGACTAGAGTCTGTTTTCAAAAGACAATTTGAAATCATTTCAGTTCAGTTCTTTATTAACTTTAAGCTATACATTTGTATTGTATTGTATTGTTTATTAGTCAACAGCTGTACAGCTCATAGACATATACAATTAATATACACATGTTATAATACATATACTGGTCACTTGAAAAAGGCAAGTTTATACATGAAGTTTTCTGATTACAAAAGCATTCTTAATATATTTACCTAAATTGCACAAATCCTTTACATTTTGTGTTGACAATAATAGAATTAATTTAAAGACAGAGGGTTTAATATAATAAAACTTCTTAAGGAATTTTTCTCTTAAGTTACAGTAATAGGGACATTTCAATATAAAATGATATTCATCTTCTATATCTAAAGTACATAGAGGACATAAACGTCTTTGTAATGGAACATTGTTATATCTGCCAGTTTCGATGGT
Source organism: Magallana gigas (assembly GCF_963853765.1). Lineage (NCBI taxonomy): Eukaryota > Metazoa > Mollusca > Bivalvia > Ostreida > Ostreidae > Magallana > Magallana gigas. Next base: position 28,389,685 of record NC_088856.1, read on the forward strand.
AAGACAATGGGATGATAATCTTAATTTACATATAAGTTTCTTATATTGTAAAGGAATTCTTTTTGTTAGATATGACTGCAAGGTACAATGATCAACTAAATATCTATAGATTGTACATTTGGAAGAGGCATTTATGTCAGCTAGTAAAGACTGTTTAAAATTATCAAAAATACGTTGCTTGGCGATCGTTAAAATAATTTCTGGCTTTTCAAAAAATTGGTTTTCCCATAAGTTCATTAGCCCAATACTTGTTAACATATTCTTGATCTCTGCAGCCCAGTTTTTACATTTGTTTTTACCTAAAGTTTCATTATACATATTAACATAACATGAATTCAAAATGCAATTTCTTGATGATAAAAGTTTCATCCAATATCTTAAAATACGTATTTTTCTGATACATTGCAGAGGCATTCTGCCCAATTCACAATAAATAACTGCATTAGATGTGCCCCTTTTAACATTAAGTATGTTTTTACAATAATTAAGATGAATTTTTTCTATATCTGGGGCAGAATGAAAGCCCCAGACTTCACAACCGTAGTAAGCAATGCTTCCTACATAAGTGTCAAAAAGGGACAAAAGCGTAGTAAAATTAAGACTCATATTACAACATTTCCTTTTCAGTGCAAAAAGCGCCTTCATACATTGTAATGACAATTGTTTCTGCGTAACATGAAATTTGCCATTGTAATTCAACAAAAGTCCTAGATAACAAAAACTGTTCACTACTTCAATTTGTTCACACTTATAAAACCACACATCTTCTGTTCGCAAAATTCCCCCATTTCTAAAAACCATTATTTTTGTTTTGTTTACATTAACCGTTAACGACCATTTCTCTGTATAATTTTCTAAAGTATTCAACATTGACTGTAAGTCAGCAGCAGACTGAGCAAAAATAACCATGTCGTCTGCGTACATCAGTAAAAATAAGGATAGCTCTTGTAATTCAATTGGAGTATTTCCATTGCTTAAAAATTCCATTTCGCAATCATTGACATAAAGGGAAAAAAGGAGTGGGGAAATTATTTCCCCTTGTAAAACACCAAGATTATTCACAAAAAAATCTGATAACTTACCATCTAATAAAACACAAGACTTAATATTATTATAAAGTGAACGTAAAATCTTCAGAGGTTTACCTCTGATTCCATACATTGAAATTTTATTCCACATTTTAACCCTATCCACTGTGTCAAAGGCACGCTTGAAATCTACGAAGCCGCAATACAATCTACATTTTTTCGAGAGATATTTGTTCACAATTGTTTGTAATGCAAAAATGGCATCAACAGTACTATGAAATGGTCTAAACCCGAACTGTGCGTCTGTAATAACATCATTTCTCTCGGCCCATGACATAAATCTCTTATTCAAAATTGAAGTAAAAAGTTTTGTCATACAACTAATTAAACTAATTCCTCTATAATTGGCAGGATCAGTTGTCCCACCCTTTTTATATATTGGTACAATGAGAGACTCACACAGTATATGTGGAAAATGACCTGTTGTAAACATAGCATTAAAAATTGTGTGTACAAAAGGTACCAAAATATCCTTGAATTCAATGAAATATTCATTAATTATACCATCCAGTCCATGACTTTTACCTGGTTTTAAAGTCTTTATAGCATCTTCAATTTGCTGACCACTGTATTAAGCCGTCATTAAAGAGGACTGGAATGTCGTGTCCATTTTCAGACTGTAACAATCTCCTTTACAAGGAGAGCACTAGCTGTATTGAGATATAAAGGTTTATCAAGCACTGGAATGGATTTTCTATACAATTGTTTGCTTTTTTGAACGGGTTTTAAAAGAAAGAGTTTTGTGTTTTCTTTTGTACGCAGAACTTAATGGGACTGAAACTGGATTGATGATCGATGACTTTGAGAGTAGGTTCAGACATGTTATGATTATCATTAAGAGTTTAATTGGTGACTTTTAATTGGTGTTAAGATTTTTGAGCAATAATTGGTGTTAAGATTTTTGAGCAATATCGTGACACGCAAAGATCACCCTTCTTAGAGATTTATTTGAATATTATTTCAGATAACATTTGCACCCATATAACTCGTAAAAGTAAGAATCTTTTATGAAGGCTCGATGGTCATGGCCAACTTCAGACTCTATTAATCTCCTTTTGAAGAAGAGCTCTATATGAAAATAAAGGAAAATATCCAAATTTAAACTTGGTCAAAATATATAGAAATTTCTTTCCTAAAATAATGTTCATAGCTAAATAACTCATACTAATCCGAAAAAATTAAGGTAGTTCTGATGTTTAATTTGATAATTTAATAATTTAGCTAAATAACTCTTACTAATCCGAAAAAATTAAGGTTGTTCTGATGTGGAAATTTGACCATCTTGCTTCCTTAAGAGACATGGTCATGATTTCAGCTAAAAAAAAATTCAAATGTCTAAATTGATTTACATGCCTGTGGGTGTTTTTTTTATATGCTTGACCGAAATTTGACTGTTGAGTTAACAGCAGGGGAACCAAGCTCTGCATTGACATTGTAAACAAAGTTCGTGTCATAGTTAAAGTAAAGACTATATATATAAAAGAACATTACAAATATGTTCATAAATATATACTCCACAAAACAGAAGAAAAAATATATGACGTACAATGAGATTTTTACAACGAAGTGGGGCGAAGTCACTGTTTCCTTTTCTTTGGCCCGTAGAATCTGATCTAATGGTGCAAGGGGGTTGGGGTTGGTGGGTGGGGGTAATTTAGGTATACAATTATACATGTTCATATACTTGTAGCTACATATGTTCCACTTTGAAAAAAATCATGATATGCACCTAAGTAGCTGGTAACATAGTATTAAATTTGACAAAATATGATGTGCCTTTATTCCTGCCAAAATTTTTATATTCTGCCCGTGATACATGTACATGTATTTATTTAAGGTGGAATAACACATCGTCACAAAATGGCTGACCGCTGATCGAAACGACATTTTGTTTCATTTAAAAGATTTTATCGACGGCAATATATAACTTACATCATAGTCGGATGGATAAAGTGTCGGACTTGTGATCCGTATATATACCGAGTTCGAATCCCGCAGGGACAATTGTTTTTTGTTTTTTTTTACTGAATTGATTTTTTTTAGATAGTAATTTGTTATCCCCAATTTGCCAATTTTTCGCTTATTTGACATATTATATAGTTTATTTATCCTTATATCTCTCATAATGAAATAATTTACAGTTAATTCGACTGACTTTTTCCAGGTGTGTTATTCCACCTTAATGAAAACAAACCCAAAGGAAACTTCCCTGAGACACAAATAATGACCCCCCCCCCCCCGCACAAAAAAAAAAAAACAAAACGAAAATACAAAAGTGATGTACACGTATTTGTAGAACATGTAATTATAGGACATCGAAGTTGTACACATCTGCGCGTTCAAAGTCAAGAACCTATCAAAATTACAAATGACATTGCATAGATAAATCACTTTCCTGGTCTTTAAAGGAAAGTGTATCGGATCGGGGGGGGGGGGGCAGTGGGGGGGGGGGGGGGGTATTTATCTTCAGCCTTGAACTACACGAGCTTAATACGGTGAGTCATGCATCGCATATCTTATCGTAATAAGCCATATTATGCATTGTCAAATTTATAACTTACACGTATAGGAACTAATTTTGCTATCCCACATCGTATTCATTAATTACCGGTAATTAGTAATTACATAAAAGTAAATAGTTTCACCACTTGACGTCAAATTCATTTTTCATATTCACTGTCACAATAAACAGTTATAAGAAAAATCGTGCGCAAGGCCCATTCGCATAATTGAGAAATTAGATTCTTTAATCCCTCGTCCATGGATTCATGTCGATCAAGCTCCATGGACGATCCATATGGAGGGTAATCGTGTTAAAAAAATCCAGACATGTTAACTTGTAAACTTTTTTTTTCTTGTCAAGATTCCTCAGTTCCTTCGTATGATGCACATTTTGCAGCTTTATTGTTTTCATTAGTTAATTAAACCTTCAACTTTGCAAACTTTCAATCCGTTGTTTCTGCATTTGTATCTTCAGAATCGGCAATAGCACATCTGACATTATACAAATTATACAAGTTTGTCGAATTTTGACATGACCTTATATATGGCAAATGCCTTGTAACGGGAAAAGGCATGTCGTAATCGCCGGAATGGTCGAAAAACCCCACCATTAAATATTCAGCTAAACTGTTGCAATAAGCTTCAAATGAACGACACTTTTTCTATCGAAAATATCGGTATTATTTTTATAAAAAATTATGGAGATATGATTGAAACGGGACCAAACAGGAAGAGGTTCATGTATATGAAAATTGTTGCCGGTGGGACGAATGCGCTAATTTCTTTAATATAGTTTCCGTGGTATTATACGTAGTACGATAAAGGTTACAAAGAAATTCCTAATATCTTACTTCTTTAAAATAATTTGATATGTAATTTAAACTGGAATATAAGTTAATGCACATTCTTCTCTAGAAATTCCCTTAGTGGGTGAATATATTTTGAGCGGCATAGGGTTCGGAGACCGCCGTGAGGTCCCATTCAGCATCATTGCTTCTGAATTATAAGAATTTTGAGAGAATTTTTACCCAGGTTTTCCGAAGGAAAAATCCGGTTATTGAAATAGTGAAAATGGCGGGCAGGCGGGTGGCTGCCAAAAGGATACCCTTATTGTACCGATAACTCCACATACATGTACAGTTTTTAAGATAGGCAGTTGTTCTTTTGCATATCATTTATACATATACCAGAGGTATGCAAATTGCTAGGATTTTGATTTCTGATATTTTATGGAGAAAAAAAAATCAGCTGTTGAACTTAGTCATTTTTGGCAAAATATTGCAAATAGGTACCTCTATTGTACAGATATCTCCTCGTACGGTTTTCAAGATGGGTAGTTGTTCTTTTGCAGATCAATTATACATATATCAGAGGTATGCAAATTGTTAGAATTTTGATTTCTGATAATTTATGAAAAAAGATACCAGCTGTTGAACTTCGTCATTTTTGGCAAAAATATTGCATGCATAATTATAAAGTACCCCATTTCTCTGGATAGGCAGGATTGACAAACGGATTATGGATACTGTTCACAAAAAAGAAAACCCGGTTTGCTGTCACTCTGACAGCTTTTCTCCTTTTATTTTTCTCAATTTGTTAGAATTAAACGACTTGCAAAGATTTGGAAATTTTCCGCGGAAAAATGCATGTAACTATTCATGTATATATACTTTTTTAAAATATCAAAACGATTATGTTGTGCACGTGCAAGATAGGTAATAAAACAGTCTAAAATTCTTATAATAGAAATTCTATAATAATTAATTAAAGCACAAAGTTTTGTTAAAAATTGAAAGGTTTTGAAAATATAGTAAGTGTATACTAGTATGTTTATGCTTTTGTAATTATGTTTATTCTTCGGAAATTGGATTTCTGAAACTAAGGAACGGGGTGGGTCAGATGAATTTGATCGTTTATGAACTGGAAAAGTATTTAAATTAATCCAAAATAATTTAAAATATACTGTATTGACGATCATTTTACAAAATTAAGTATACGTAGCTGCTTTATGGTAAACAGTACGTGTTCACAAGTGGCCGTAAAGCTGTATTATATATAATAGCTCTCCGTAATTTGTTCCTCAACCAACTCCACTAAGTGAGTCTGTATTGAACAGACATTCAGGACGTCATACTCATATCCCGTAATACCGGTACATGTAACTGTTTGAAATAAAAAAAAATAATTGCCAATTTATACCATGATAGGTTTTTAGGGGGTCTTGTCTTAACTTTGTGGTAGTAATAAGAATGCCTTTGGTGATATTTTCTGTATTCAGTCGAGCTCTGTACTTTAACAATTTGTTGCATGGGTTTGTTCCCGTTTTGCACACATTTGAAAATTAGGTATCGAAAAAAATGTGTGCGAAACGGGAATTTGACCAGGTGATGTAATTTCTTAATTGCTATAGTCTTTATCACAGTTCCTGTGAGGGTAACCGACAATAAAATAAATAAAATATACCTACTCGCCATTGATATTTACATTTATTTTATGTTACAATATAACTTGCATAAAAGCACATTTACATAATAATTGATATCATTTTTCTTGAATTTAATTTCAAACATCGATTTGGCCATGAACAATTTCATTACTTTCTTTAAACAAAACAGATTTTTGTATAATGTTGTATATGAAGTGCTTTTGTTTAACTTACTGCCTTAGGAAGTACTTGTACATGCTACAAGTTTGAGAAAATATCATATGTTAATATTTAATTATTACTTTTGCTGATATAAATGGAGGTTATGTGACTAGGGAAAATGCTGCTAAATATTTTTCATTTATGCTGTGGCTTGAATAATCGAAGAAAATAGACAAACTGTATAACGATACGATGATAAATCGACATATTTATATGCTTCAAAGACTGTAAAGATATTTTCACAAACCTATCAAATGTAGAACTAAATAAATTCATGCATTTTCTCAGTTTGAGTATCGGATCAATTTTAACATTATTATTTTTGTCGAAATTTTTGTGCTTCATGTATTTAGCTAGCTACTTATTTGAAAAACCAGAAAGTGACTCGCAATAAAAGCGGCGATGTCGATCATAAGAATCAAGGTCGCTACTTCAAAGAGAGAAATATTTTGTGATAAAAATCTGTTTCCTTTTTGTTGATACCAAACAGCCAATTATAAACATGCGTTTTAGATTATTTGCAACTTAGTTGTAAAAAGAGACACGGAATACCCCATATGATTGTACATATTAGTTTTCCCCATCATCATATAATTATTGAAGCAGCTTCCTATTGGCTTAGCAATTTTTCCGCAATTCATTTAGTTTTATATCAAAGGTAAATTGACAAAAATGTAAAAGTCAAATCATTTACTCATTATTTTTCTTATCAGTGAGCAGAAATTTAAATTAAGACAGGCGCTCATAAAACACAGGTAAAAATCCAGGTAAAATTTTTGACTGAAAGCAGACTATACTTGCTATCACAACACAAATCACACCTATTGTTCTATACCCAATTATCAAATGTGTGCAAAACGGGAACACACCGTTGCATGTACTCTTATAAATATTTACATGTATATTCAAACAAAGTCATTATAGGTTTTATTTTTTACAGTTCTAAGAAGATATCTGAAGCCGATCGAATTCTTCACTCGTATCTTTTATACATTATCTCAATATATACATCAAGCTCATAATGTATTTTTCCAAAAAATCGTACTTCCCAAGAAAGGATGTTATCCAGAGATACTATTATAGGCCTACTTAATATATTTTTTAAATTTATTCCGTCCCCATTCCGGCGATTTGTAGACTTTACATTTGACGATATGAAACATGTCAGCTGTGCTATTTCAGAAAACGGAGATAAAAATGCAGAGACTACAGATATATAGGAAGTGTGTATAACAAACAACACTTTAACAAACAATTTACAGCTACATCTGTAGGAAAAAGATTGAAGGCCTGAGGGGTTACTCTAAAGTGTTTATGCCTGAGTTTTATAAGTTATATATGGTAGATTATTTATGCCGTCCACATAATTTTAATCAACAAAGAATATCACGTCAAGTCGAGATAACTATCTCGTCAAGTCAAGATAACTTTCTCAGGCACGTAGCATCGTTTTTGAAAGGGGGGGGGGGGACTCATCCGAAAAATCTTGACGAGAAAAAAAAAAGAAAAGGGAAATTGGGGGGGGGGGCTAGTATATAACTTCAATTTCACTGCTCATTTCCTTATTTTCATATCAAGTTTTTACATACTCCCCAAAAAGTGGGGGGGGGGGGGGGCAACTCCATGATAACTCAATTTTTTATATGTAAATTTTTTGCCGCGAGAAAAAGTTATTTTGATAGATATGATATAATGACGCTCAAAACAGTGTGTTTTAAGAGGCAAAATAAAAATCAACATATTTATATTTTTTTTGAGGACGGCCTTATAATTTTCATTAATTATCTTCTATGCAGATCAAAGGAATCCTGGGTAATGAGTTCCAAACTTCTATTATCAAATATTTGTTTATAACTTATTTTGTTTTGTGAACGGCTGTCATTGCAAATGACACGAATTTTAGATAAATTATTGAGATAGCTATCCCAACAAGGAGTCATTCTTGATCGAGAAATTAGAAAGTTGTCTCGACTTGACGAGAAAGTTATCTTGACTTTACGTGATATGCCATGCTGACCAAAAATTATGTGGATGGCAGAACTATGCCACCATAGTTATACGATCAAAATTACACTCATTCATACTCATGCAGGCTCACGCACCAACATGATTGCATACACGAATTTACACGTTTACAAGTCTGGATTTTTTATCCATGGATCTATCCAGTAGTAAGCGTAAGTAGGAGAACTCCACTTGCGAATTATAATGTAAAACATATATATTCCAAAGTTGAAGACTCGTTCCCTCTACACGTATTATAGTTATAAATAGAACAATTATCTTGTGATATATGTAACTGGGGGTTGGAATTTGCATGCATTTTGTGTATACTGTTACATGACTTGTACAGTACAGGCAACGCGGATCCCGTGTTTCCCGCGCCCCGTCACGGTATAAACACATCGAGGTGATCGGCCAGGTGAGACAGGTATACCGCATTCCCATCACGGTAAACTCATCATCTACCTGTCCCCGCCACGGTAAAATTATCGATGAAAAAGTATCGTATACAAGCGGGAGTTATCTCCCCGAATGACAAATAAATTGCATGTTTCTTTATATTTAATGACGATATTTAACCAGATTTTGACAGAGATTATAATCGAAATACTTGGAGTCTTTTTTACTATTTTTTTTTATTTCATAGCTATTAAATAAAAAATTGTGCAGCAATTGCAAATAAAATATTTTCGAATTCATTATCATATTTTAAGTAGGTCGTTTAATTAAAAATTATCATGAAATGATTTTAATTGCCAATAAAATTATAAATGTGTACGCAGTGTGATTGTGTTTTCTTAACAATTAATTTGTCCGCCTACATTTGTATTGTTTGTTGTTGAAGTCCATGCGTGTCAACTAATGATGAGTAAGTTATTAAAAATTAGGGCTTCCTATAAAATTACCAACCCGGTATTTTTAGCACGTTCCGTTCATTTCTTACAGGGTCTTCTACGTGTAAAGAACATTTTTTGTGAATTCACGTTTTAGTGAGTTTGTGTTGCGTTACTTTAAGTATGGCTCGTCGTGTATCCATGTCCTGTTGTCAGATGTCAACAGAACAGGAGGACATCATACAAGAAAAGGACCAGCAATGATATATAATGTAGTGATGACATCCCTATATGATTAGGTTGTCAGCGTCCCACCCAATCGACTCGACGCTATGATGTTGTTCTCCACTGTCTTTCATTACTTTCTGCAAAATGAACACAAAAGTCTCGATTGGTGTCATTCTTTATAAGCACGAGTGGATCTAAGTTGGGGTGAGTGTCGAGGTCGGGACTTACTTAAAAATTGAATATCATTTATTTCATATAGTAAATTAACCTAAAATAGGCGTTGAACCATCTCCACTCCCGACAAACATATTAATCATATCTTGGACCTCTTCCTTCAAAGAAAAATGTCTGGATCCGCGCATGGATATGTGTGTGTGTGGGGGGGGGGGCGATGGGGGATGGGGGTGGGGCTGCATGGATGGAGTAACATTTTGGTCGGATAGTATATGCTCGAAATGCAATAACAGATACAAACTCTTTCTGTTATTGAATATACTCTAACTCTTTTCGGATAAATTTTATAATTTCATAATAAGGTGCAAGCGAACCGCTGGAAACTTTTGAATATAACAAAAAACAAAAAAACAAAACACAAAAAAACAACAGCAAAACCCCCACCAAAAACAAAAACAAAACCAAAACCTCTCTCCCAAACAGGAAGTTAAAATTCATAGCGTATTCGGTCAATTATTAAATTATTTAATGAATAAACACAAGCTCTCTGAAACTCAATAATTTTTTTTACGAAAAATTTATCAAACAATATATATATGAAAACATGTACAGTCATGTAAAAGGACAGCAAAACCACAAACCTCCCCATTCAGTTAATTACTCCATTCAGTTAATTACTTGACGTAGCTATGATTTTTATCACCATTCATTTCCATATTTAGATTTGATATACGTTAAGCATGTTTGCGTAAGTGGAATTCTCTTTTGGATATATAGAAGGGGATTAAATTGTTTTGCACCATTTAAAGTGTGTATAGCTCAATATCACTGTCATAACTTCTAAGGACTCAGAACAAGTGGGAAAAAATCCTCACTTAGGCACTTAAGTGTTCCGAAATCAAAGGAGTGTTTAGTACAAAATAAAAAGATAAAACAATTGAACGGAGAAAGTGGTGTGACTTTGTATGTGCGTATTAAATATATTTTTTTTAATTTGAGCAAAGTTATGTTCTCTATACAATTGAGACAATGTGTAGAGGAAAGTTTTAAATTCTCATTTTGCAATAACTATTTCACATTGTTCAATGTCTTTGGGATACCACTACGAATCGGTTTTGTAATGTACAGTCCAATAAATTCAAATGACGTATTTTTGGGACGCAAGCGGGGTTTGCATGATTAAAAGAAATTAAAATCGCATGAATATGTCTATATTCTCCTATTAAACGTACAATTGCTGAAAAATATAATATAAATATTAATAGGCAATAAGGAATAATTCTTTGAATATTACATATTGTATGGGGTGATAATTTTGGTCGGGGCATGATTTGATCTTTCATAAAGTCATTTGGGATTTATTGGATTTAACCACGCCCTGACCTAATTACTAACTCGTAATACTCAAAGAATAATTCCCTATTCCTAAAATCAACTAATTTTATGTACATCTTATATTTCTATTATTTGTAATAGACTTTTACAATGTAAAATTAACTATTTTCTTTTGTAGGCAAAATGAGCATTAAACAACACATAACGACTTTCACAATTGTAATGGTGACGTCATTCATTGGTTCCCTATTCTGGATTAAAGTACTCACATCTTTTGAAAAGGAGGACATCACATTGTTTGGAATTTCGAACACGAGCACATATACGAGCAAGAAACCTATGGTGTTCAATGAGACGTTCACAGTACTTATTTATACCGGTCAATCGTTTTTGAAGCCTTTTATTCAACATTTCAGAAAAAAAAAGTGCCGTTCTGTGCCAAACTGTATTATTTCGGAAAATGTAAGTGACATGCAGAAAAGTCATGCTGTTATATTCAATGATGTTAATCTACCAGGAAAAATACCGCAGAGAGCAAAAAATCAGCTCTGGATATTCCACGGCATGGAAACAGTGCACTTTATTCGTAAACCGTCTAAACATTGGGACGATCAATTTAATTTCACCATGTCTTTTCGGAAGCATTCTGACATTGTAAGACCATACGGAAAAATTGTGCGTCGCGAAAAGGACATTAAGCGAAATTATACCGAAGTGTTCCGAAAAAAGAAACATGGCGGCGTCTGGATGTCAGGGCATTGCCCGGTTCCTTCTAAGCGCAAAGCGCTTGCGCAGGAAATCGGGAAACACATGCACGTTGACCTTTTCGGCAGATGCGGCGCTCGACCATGCGGGACAGCAAGTACCATGTTGAGTGATTGTTTAAAAACTGTGTCTCGTGATTACAAGTTCTACTTCTCATTTGAAAACACAATTTGCCCTGACTACACGACAGAAAAACTGTTCAATATATATTTGTATGACCTTGAGATTATACCTGTGGTGAACGGACCGGCGAATGCGGCCGAGTATCTTCCGAAGGGAACGTTTATCAATGCTCTAGACTTTTCCTCCGCGTCGGAACTCGCCAAAAAATTAAAGGAAATTGGCGCGAGCGAAGAAAAATATACACACTACCTCAAAGAAAAAGACAAATATTACGATGCTGGTAATGCGGAAGTCTTTTCCGATGCAATGTGCCAGTTGTGCAATAAATTAGCTGGAACGAGTATGAATCCAAATGGAAATAATTCAAAAGGAAATTCTCAAAATTATTGGACGAGGCTGATGAAAAACAACTGTTGATTGATACTTATATCGTAAAGCATGTAGACCAAATGTATGTCTCAATTTTTAAGGAAAAATGAGACATTAAGGCTATAATTTATCAATTTTTGATAATATTGAAATGAAATATCGCCATTTACAATTATTTGTTACATTCTTTATTGTTATTTTTGCAAAAAAATTGAATAAAAAAATTCTTCTAAAGAACTATATATGATAAGAGTTAAATTTGGCCCCCATAATTCGCCATTTTTTAAGTGTTTCGGGTACAATAAAATGTTAACTAATTTTTTAGAAGAGTTGATATAATATATATTTTTCATCTATTAATTTGATTTATTTGCACTCACTGGCAGTACATGGCGTCAGAAGTGACGCCATTCTATAATTCAATCAAAATCAGCCAAAAATTGACATTTTTCTTATCTATTTACGAATGGGAAATATAGAGCGCATGCTTGAACAAGGAAATTTTTTTTGTCACTTATTAGTCTTGGCTAGATACATCTCTGATTAAAATATTTTATTTGTTCAAGAATGTGCTCTATGTTTTCGGAAGGAAAAACTGCTTGAAAAAAAACTGTTTTACGCTAAAAATGCAAAAATGGCGGGAAAAGGTTGTCTTTACAATGTCATATTTCTAAATTGTGAGCACTTGAACCAAAATGAATATTATGTAAACACATCACATACATATCTGTACTAAGAAAACAAAGAATGATATTAAAATGATGATGTTCATTTTAGGGGGCCATTTTAGGCCCTTATCATATAAAATGATTAATTATAAACCATTTGAAAATAATCAACGTTTATTTACTTTTGATATTGAAATCCTCTCTTTTGTATTAGTTATCAAATAACCATACTTTGCGTTGCATTTTTCTATATTTTATACAAATGAAAAGAATCGTAATTTAAGGGAAAAAAATTCGCGCGTACGGGAATTACTGTCCAATGATGGTCATAGCTATATCTACTCTAACATATGTTGTCATTTTGGTTAGTGTATTAAATTTATATAAAAGTAAAAGATTGGCCTATATATTCATATAAGATATATAAAAAAAATATTAATTCATGTATGATGCATACGAAAATTAACAAACACACATGGTATCGTTAGAATTCAATAATTTTGGTGTAATATAAAACCAAATAAAATATATGACCTGACGTGACGTGTATAATTCGAAACCATTTTATTCCAACAAATATTCAAGAAAAGATAATCGCAGGAAGAAATTGTCCGTTCAAATTTGTAATAAATGAAAATGAAAACATATTACAGTAACAAGATCATGACCATAATATTATACCATACTTATGAAAGGATCACTTGTATCTAACAAAAGAATTGACCTATAGGAAAGATTGATTTCCCGGAAAAATCACTCTTATAAATCAAAGTTCATTTGATATTTTCTACTTTACATATTTTTAGAGTTTTCGTATTTTCATTTAGAACCTAGTAACTATATTGTGCTTGTAATTCTTTAAAAATTAACCTTCACAACCCCCCCCCCCCCCTCCAAAAAAAAAAAATACAAACATCGTTTAAACCTACTTGTATCACAGTGGTTTATATATAAGACTGTATAATTATCATGTTAAAATCTGAATGAGATTTATTCAAAGGAATCTCTTAATCGTATTGCGTGGTTCCGCATAAAGGCTATTTGTTGTTAGCTTTGAGCTAAAATACATGTTTATCATTATTCTGCGATAATGAAAAGATTAACTAAAGAATGTTTTCGACGATGTTAGATTAAAATTGCAAATTTTTAGACTGATAGAATAATTTTTTTAAAATCAAATTTATTACAAAATATAGACAAGGGTCGATTAGACCTGATGATAATATTTTGAATGACGACGATAGATATAATATTTTCTGACTCATTTATGACGGAAATTATTGATATCGATTCTTTGTCCGTTTATAATATGGATAAAACAAGTCTTATGATTCACAGCCAATGAAGTAAAGGATATGCTTAAAATCAATGCTTTGTCGTGAGAACATTACATTTACCGATTCATATAACAACTCTGATTTCATTCTGATATGCCCATTGGCGTTCTCTGTTTATTTTAGTCAAATATATTACACTGGAAAAGGTATGCATCAAAATAAGAGAAAAGAAAAACAAATCCAACAAAATAACGAATTTGCGAAGCAGTTGTAGTTTAGAATGAAATAACTTCTATCAATTTATATCAACAACTCTCTATACATTTTCAAATCATATGTATGTATATGTATTGAAAGTATGTATAAAAGGTGTTGTCCCTTTTAGCTTAAATTCTGAAAATTACACAGGTGACTGGTTGGTGTCTTCCCATTTAGCCAACATTTTGAAAAAAATACAGGTAAAATACAGGTAGATTTGTGTTGGCTAAGTGGGAATGGGATGCAGGTGGAGAACAAAAGAATTTAATTACAGGTAAGCCATAGTCTGTTTTCAGATGAGAGTAGGAGAATTAATATATATTTGTTAGCCTATAGACAAATACATAATACTTTATTTTATTTTATTTATTCAGATGCAAATTTTTTTTTTAAACGAACTGTTACATATTCCCCTATAATTCATGCCCTTAATTCGGGTACAAATATCATAGTTTGTCTATTTTCATCATAAATTTACACGATAAAAATATTGTAATTTTAAGAATCACGTTGGAAATTTTAACTATACATCATATTTAGATTCTTTTTTTTCCCAAATATCTTTGATTTCTATGATTATTTTGATTAATTCCAATCTACAGAGTGTGAAATTAACAAAACATAAAAATGCTAGAGTAAAGTGCTTATATTTTTAATGGTGTATACTTCATACTTAATAAGATTCATTGTATGATGATCAATACATCATTAGTTATGAAGTTAAATCCTCCGTTGTCATTATGATAATGACAATTATGATAATTATGCTGATTTAATAATGATTATCTATAAAGTTGATCTGCACCTGAAGATTGGGCATTTTGATTATTTATGTCTTTCAACTAGCAGTCCGTAAAGCAATTAAAAATTTATAATTTTCAGGCTTTCGATTCTTGTAAATTAATGGCCATAATAATGCTTCTCAATTTGTTTATTCTCTCAAACCATTAAAATACACATGAACATGAGGTACAAAATTGTGTTATTTGCATTAAATTGTAATGTCAAGGGTCTTATTAAATTTAATTTGTATTACAACATAGTATTACAAATTTCTAGTATATTCTTTAAAAACGGCTGATCAATCTTATCTATGTATATATATTTTATACATCTAATTTAAACAGTTTGAAATTATTTACATATTAAAACCTTTTAATCATGCATGAGCCCATATTAGTTTCAACATATAAAATGTTTAGTGCAATGATCTTGCAGAAAATTGCTGATCTATATTTCCAAAAAATGTGGTTATTTTTATTTATTTATTCTGATTATCATGTTATAGGCACAATTAAATGCTATTTTTTATTTCTTTTCAACAAATTATTCTCAGGTAATTGATAACAAATACATTAACATGTGAAAACAGACTATAGCCTCCTGATCATTCAGGTGTGAAAATCAAAATGTTGGCCAAGTGGGAATTGAGAATTTCAGAATGTTGGCTAAGTGGGAATAAACCGACTGGTTTTGACTGAGTGGTAATGGTGTACAGGTAAGGGGAGGGAGTGAACAAAAGAAATTTATTACAGGTGATCAATAGTCTGTTTTAGAACGATCAAAATATAAATGCCATTAAAGGCTGGTACTGCTTTGATCCCTCATTGATCATTTATCATACATGTATATATATTTTACTTATGTATTTTAAAGTCTTTTTATAAAAAAAGATTCAATAAAAAACATTTTATGAATCATCCGTTTAAATGCATGATTTAATTCATTTTTTTATTTACATGAATGTATTTATTTTTTGTAGTATTTCTTTCAAACTTTTTCAAACTTATTTTATTGACAAATAATCAATGTAGGACTGGAAACTTAGGGTTCATTTCTTTAAATACAAGAGGATTACTGCTAATGCATTTAAAAATTAAGTACTGTTATAACAGTATCAAGTGAGATATAAACCCCTGAAATGAGCCAGAAACCCTGGGGGGGGGGGGGGCGGCACTTGGTGGTACCCCTACAGCCCAAATTTGAGACCGGGAAATAATAGCCCCATTGGTCCCCTACATTGCCCTGGTATCCGTTTGATGCACACTTCAAAGATAAAAGAGATAATACCCCGCGCCTTTCACCCCTATATCATTGTCAAATGCTAACATATGACAAAGTTCGGGTGAGCCAACTACGCCCTTGTAGGGATCATAGGTGCCCTCTTACGCTTATTATGAATACCTCCTGAGGTCCTCTACCCAATCCTAGTGTTTTCAAGTTCTTGTGGTCAATCTCATGTGAGATATAAACCCCTGAAATGAGCCAGAACCCCTGGGAGCCACTTGGTGGTACCCCTACAGCCCAAATTTGAGACCGGGAAATAATTGTCCCATTGGTCCGCGACACTGCCCTGCTATCCGTTTGATGCACACTTCAAAGATAAAAGAGATAATGGTCCACCTTTCACCCCTATATCATTGTGAAATGCTAAAATATGACAAAGTTCAGGGGAGCTAAACCGTCTCTTTTCATTGTCATTGTTGTATTCTTCGAAGGTTCACGTCAAAACATGGCTGAGACAAAATAATCCCAATTTCACCTGATGATTTTCGCAGTTTTTGACTTTGACATATGACATTTTTTTTATGAGAATAAATTTTGAATGCTGGGTCTTCTATTGTTTCATATTCGTAATAATACGATGTCTTTTTAAGTTTCGATTGATGTTGTTTCTGGGGGAGTGAAAAGGCCAGAGGATAAATTCTTAAACACGCACATTTTCAGCTTCGATGTAAACAAATTATCCTGCCACACTGGATAGGCTTGGGGTTTCTATTGTATTTGTATCGTTTTATACCTTTTAATTTACTTTAATTTAGCATGTCTGTTATATCATAATACGTTTGCACATCACTTTATACGATGCATATAGTTTTTTTCTATTTGTACCAATAAGACTGCACTTAGGATAACATTATTTTCATAACTTAAATTATGACCCGTATAGATTTAATTCATTTCTATCCAACAAAGACGCATTTATAACTCTTATACAGGCGAACTTTACTCCTTCGGAAGTCGTCAATGCTCGTACAAATTATTGAGCATTAATCATTTTGATATTAATTAAAATATGTCAATAATTAATTAAAATATAATTTTCTGTTCGAGTACTCTCAGTACTTTGATGAATTTCCTTATTGGCTGCTAGCTTCTACGGGCTTAGTGGCTGCTGTTAGTGGCTGCTAGCTTCAGCCTGGTTGCTCGACATATCAATAAATCATGTATCTACGCAGTAAGTTTGGAGGTATGTAACAGGTTTCACGAAGTCAGTGCATGCATATAAATTGTCGAATAGTAGACACGCACACACTTTTCCATTTTAAACGCAAGGAAGTATATGCACTTGTTTATTCTATTTCACATTAAGAAATCACTGAAATTTTTAAAATTCCTAATTAAAAACAACATTAATGTTATTGCAGGTACATTTTACTTTGAATTTCTAATGTGTTGTGGATTCAAAATGGAAAAACTTAGGAATTGTTTCATACTGTTTTCCATTAGTCTCACTATTACAGGTACTTACACTTACGTAATGATCTCTTGTATCATTGAGCCGTTCAAAATAACATGCAAGGAAGGAAGTAAAGAAGGGACATTTTTTAAAACTTTTAGTGGATTGGCCAATGGGAACGTATACTTTGGTGAAGCCAAAGACCGGATGTCCTCCAAGATGGATGGAGGGCTGGCGTCGCCAAGACAGTGAGGATAAAGATAATAAAAATTGGATTGCCTACGACCATCATTTTTATGGTAAGATTTTGAAATTGTTTATTTTTAAAAATTATTTATTGAATTGTTATAAAATATTAATCATAAAGTAAAAATAATCCTTATTGGACGTGCTGAAATATATTTCATCAGATGAACAAACATGCAAATTTATTTGACATAAATATTGCAATACTTACATACAATGAATTTATTAAAAAATTCGACAGGCAGTTTTGGAAGACATTTTAAGTTTTATTACTGCACACGGAGTGCTCATGCTGTTAGTAGTGTAAAGAAATGGCCGAAAGCAAATTATTGTGTATTAAGACATGGAGGATCTTGTCCATCAGGTGAGCAAAAATTGAGTACATAGATTTCAATGTATTGATTAGAGCATGTAGTCTAAAAAATCCGACCTCACAATTTTTTGTCCACATCACTTCAAACCTACATTTGAAATTCCTTTCAGTTGAGTGTAAAATGAAACGGTCATTGTTACGGTTTGCTTTGCCAATAACTTAATTTCTTAAGATATAGCAAACGTCTCAGCTGCTTTCATAAAACAATATAGGAGTATACTCAAAATGAAACGCTTAATTAAATTGATGGAATTTTGCTTTACAAATTACATGGAATAGGTCATGTTAACAGGTCACATTTTATAAACAAATTAAGAAAAACGAATAAAGTAGATCTGATGGCTAATTTATTGACCACCTAGACACCTTACTTGTTTTTAAGCAACATGAATATTCATTTATCAAATAGGATTAGGCAGCAGTTAACCTATATTATATTTTTGAAATAAAAATAATGCTCTATTATCACAGTATCTTACACGTACATAAGAATTTTCTGTATTTTACTTGTACCAGTTTGTATTTACTTCGGTGTCATTAAGAAAAGAAAATCTTTTTTATACAGAGCTATTCTTCTAAAAGGGACCAATGCTGTCTAAAATGGCCACTGCCATATATAATTTTAATTAACAGTCTCTACAAAGATATTGGTATTCAGCTTTGCAGAAAATTTAAAAGTATAACGGTCAAGACCCCATTGATAAGATAAAACCATAACTGCTATAGTAAAAAAAATGACGACGGAATTTAGATTAAGGAAGGTTATAGAATATCTGACGGAGGTGAAAATCGATCAAAATCGTATATGATGTCTTCATATATGACCTTTAGATATGCCATTTTTAAATGTCAACAGCTCGATTGCACCAAAGATCAATAAAGTTAACATCACTCATATGTAGTTTTCGAAATTATCAAAATATATTGAATAAATTATGGATTCATTTTTTTAATATCATAAGCCATCCTTTTGAGATTTCAAAACAGTTAACATAAATAAATATATATATATATATATACCGAGTGGTGTGTATTTTTGGGACACACGTATAAATTATTGTTGCAGGTACAGTAACACATTGAGAGAGAGAGAGAGAGAGAGAGAGAGAGAGAGAGAGAGAGAGAGAGAGAGAGAGAGAGAGAGAGAGAGTTTGAGAGAGAGAGAGTTTTCCGCAAACGGTACAAGCCTTATGTAGGTTGGTTTGAATTAAAATTGCAAATTATTGAACACTCATAATATTTTATAAAACAGTTGCGTTTTTTTAATAAAGTAAATATATAAAGACACGCAGGTAACATTAATTTCAATGTAAATGAATTCGCCCTCTCGATCCGAAATACCTTGACTGATAAAACAAACTAAAGTCATGTACACTGTACATGAAAATTGGTTTCAACGCATATAGTAGTCAAAACTGTAAAATGTACATGTATTTAACACATATTACATTTTTAAAAAAAAACCATCGAATCATATAGTACAAAAAAAGGTTTCAATCTTAAAAATACATCAATAAACAAAAATATTCAAAGTATACTTAAATATAAACCGAAAAATTACCTGAATATGGATCAATATCTTATGTGTGAATGGAAGACACCTGCTACCTATTTGAAAAGGAGTACACTGCCTTCCAATGGAAACTCGTACATATTGATAGAAAAAAATACCTTATCAAACAACCTTAAGATTTATTCAATACAAATAATTACATTTTAAAATGCTTAACATAAGTCAGTCAATATGCTTTTAAGACCATGTTTGATAGATTTTTTTCTCATTCTGCCTGTACATGTATCTCTCAAAACCTATAAAGAACTTTTTGAAATATATTTACATTTGTATTTTGCCTTACATCCAAACCTATGTTAGCCATTTGCACCTTTATCAATTACTAGAGAAAAAATAAAAGTTTTAAATCGGTAATGTAAATCTTTTTAGAATTGAAATGAACAAAATCTATTTATATCAGTTTATCTTAATGATATCTTAAGGATTATTCATACTCATATCCTTTCTGAAATGTGTATTGATCTAAGTTTTCTTAAGAAATAAACAGCAAGTTAAAAATTACACCGGGATCAAATGACCGAAGACCGAAGGGCTTCTAAGAAGATTTGATCACAATCAACTTGTTAACATTGCTGTTTATTACTTATATTTACATTTGGAAAAGGTAAACCGTTCAGAATTGTTAAAATTACTGAGATTCTATGTTTACAATCATCCAACAGACAAGCGATAAGTACGTGCTATGATCATTGTGACGTCATGAAAAAGTTTAAACAGATCGAATTGAACGTTTTCGCTATTCTATAGTTTCATATAAGGATCCATATTTGTTTGTTCATTTAGAGATGATGGTCAATTTGGAAAAAGAATAAATCTTCCGACATCTCACCCGTTTTACCTATTGAAATTTACCTCCCACTGCCAGTGGGTCAAAGTGATGTACGTCAGGGAGGAATTTGCCCGTTTTGATGACGAAGACAGTAGAAATAAAAACTCACGCTCTGGAAAAACTCCAATGGCAGCTGGTGGACGCGACCACCAACTTCTGTACTGTTATTATTGGCGATGAATAAAATTATATAAAAGTTTGATCTTAATTACTTTTATTTTTAAGGAATGTTATGATATCATTGAGTGTTCACGTCTTTTTATTAGAACTTTGTTATATTATTGCATATTCTTTTTATCAAACATTGAAAATTTAGCTTAAAGTTCATAGAAAAAGAATTTAAATCTGAAGTAATAATTTATAAATGTAACATTTAGACAAGTAGAATGAAGAGTTTTTATTAAAGGTGTAAACGATAATATATTAGACCGACATGTATTTTTTCAATTCTATTAAATTTTCATCATTTATATTGTAGATTGTAGATACTGCACATAAGTTTTTTCACTACACTTTAACTTCAGTGATGAGAATGAATTCCATTGTTATTGGTACCTACTTACTGTTATAAGTTTTCAATTGGACCCTCTGATGGAACCATTGCAACAGAGTATATGCACTTTGATAGAATAGAACAAAGTTCATTCTAATTCTTCAATTAATCTTATATTAATGAATATGTAAATGACGACGGAGAAAATATCCATTCTGATCCAGGATGTAGATACAATGGTTGCTTTTACATGTATCTGTTGTAAGATGTCTTCTGTGATACTACAGCATTCAAAACATTTTTTTTAAATTCTAAATAAGTGTTGTTTTTAGAAGCTCTTAGTATTCCAGCCTTATTCTATTGCACTAGTCCAGGTGGACAATGCACTTGCTTCTCACCTTGCGACCAGAGTTCGGTCCCCGTGATCGACATTAGCAACATGTGAAATAGTGGAGTGACAATACCATGAACATTTTGATTTTAATGTACCACCCCAACTTACGGTTAATTTATACTTTTTTAGGAAGACATAATATCAACTTATATTTGTTATCCGGTCGTAAACTTTCCATGATAAAAGTTTAAAATGATTATAGTCAAAGACCAATGATTGTAACATGATCAACAATTTATAAAGTGAATTAATTTGAAAAATTAGCAATTTCCCTAACAGTTTTAAACATTTTAGAAAATTTGTAAATTGTATACATTGATATGAAACAAAAATATTTACATTATAATGGCTGTATGCTTGTTTTTATGAATAAGCGTTTTTCTTCAGAAAATTTTACTTTAAAAGGTAGAAATGTATTCAATATGTATATTTTGAAACAATTACACACAACTCAGAAATGTATGCAATTAGAATTAATATTAACAAGAAGAAGACCAATTAAGTTAAATAACTCTACATGCATATATAGTAAGTATTAATTGTCACTAAAAATAATTGATATTTTTCAAAAGTGATCCAGGTATATAAAAATATGACATGGTATATATTTTTTAATGTTTGTCTAAAGTAGCTAAAAGAATATGACTGAACACAGGGCAAAGAATATCTTAAGCAATAATAAGTAATGAAAGTAGACAAGTTTTATATGTAATATATTATTGAGAGGCTTCAGTTGATTATTTTGGAGTATGCTTAAAAACAATGTTTTGCAACATTAAAATGTAAAAGCTATTTTCAATGCATTTTTGCCATTATCAAATTAAAAACAATGCATTATAATTAAGTATGCTCATCGGAATATTCAATATGTCTTTTGCAATGTGTCTCCAACTGCAATTTAATCGCATCTCGCACACAGTTTAATTCTAAAAGAAATCTATTTTATCTTTACTGGAACAAACGCAATAAATGAAGAAAACCTTGTGCATTTGAGATTTCCTCATATTTGTTAATCATACTTTGAAACAATTAGCTTTCAGTTTCCGTAGCAACAGCTCACTACACAAAAGGAATCAAATGTTCTGAATGTTCAGGAACTCTTTTATAATGTAATATCATAGTTTTACCATTTGTATTCATAAATAAAGTCAGCAGACTAAAAGTTCAGAATTATTTGCATTTCTTCTTTATATGTAGTACAAAATACAAAAACACACCGATTTCGGAAATCATTTAGTTATTTAATGGAAATTTTAGAAATTTATATTGTTAACAATTATAAATACAAGTAAATATAATTAACATGTTTTTTAAAAAAGTCTTGACACACAATCTAAAATACGAAACGTGGTCATTTCTTCACTTTATTTGTTACTGATTTGTGAGAAATACATAAAGCGGACAAAACTGTTTGAAGAAAGTGTGCAAGTAAAGAAAAATACGTCGTCGATTTACAAAACTTAAACTATTTTTATACAGTTTTGTCATTGTTTGACTATGTATATGAATCATGAGTGCAGTTGCCTCATTATCTTTCTAATACAAGACATGGTTTTAATTAGCTAACAAGGCATATAACACTAACGCATACACTATAAACACTCCCTCTTGTGTTCAACAGTTTAATATGATAACCAGACTTTGAGGTGATCGATGTTTGTTTTATTCATCAGATATACTGTTGAATCAATTAAATTCTTGAGGGCCAATTTTTGAGGATTTTGGTGTTTTGCTTATTCGTGCGGCTGTCATTTCTTGGATTCGTCGGGCTTCACCCAGATAGCAAGCTTATATTGGCCCAGCGTTGGCCCGATGTTATCATTTATGTGGGCCCGATGTCGGAAAATAACATCGGTCCAATGTAATTTTGCTCATCGGCGCAACATTGCACCAACACGCTTGCGTGACGTTGGCCCATTGTCAGTAGATTGACAGTTTTAATGTTGGCCCAATGTTGGGGCAACGATTTAATCCAACCAATATTCCCCAAACTTTGTCCTTAGAAAATATCTCACAAAGATTAACAGTAAGTCTAATCTTTATTGTTTTCTCACAGAAATATTATCAATATTAAAATTTTCAAAAGTTTTTTTTATAGTCGATTTATAAACTTCCAAATCCCTTCAATCTTCTTCATTTGTTTTCTTTACTCCTATTTTTATCCCTTTCCCAATCAGATGAATAACGAATCACAATAACTACGTATACATTTGGTCACTATATATAGTTCAGTTCCAGTTTAATTCTCTAGTTCTGACCTCGTTGATAACTTCAAAAGCCCGTTTTCGCAAACTGCTGCTGTAAATAAAAAAAAAATAATCATATAAAATGGGAAAAAATAAATTGATATATACAGAATTGCATTTACATTATAAAATAATAATGCAGAAAAAATCCTCAATATATAACGATTTAAAAAAATGACGTAATACATAATTGCGTTTTATCAAATTTAGTTTTCAATCCAAAATAAATTTGTTAGTGGGAAGGGGGCCTATTTTACTGTGCACAGTTTTAATGTGTGTATCAGAATTTTTTTGTAATATTACTGCTTTTTTACTGTGAATAATCCAATTTGAATTTTCCGGGGAGTAGGCCAGGGCGCAGAGGGAGGGGGGGGGGGGGGGTAGGTGGTCTAGATCTATCCGACCTTCTACAGATCCGCTTCTGGTCTAAAATTATCAGTATATCATGCCGATGATTTATCAAACAAACATACGACAGAAGTATTTATTAAAGCTGCATTGAGGATAATTATATAATTTTCCCCTGACATATTCTGATCATCTCACATCACTGATAAAAATTTGTGTCTTTAATTCCTACCATAGATATTGAATATTATCGTAATATTAAATTCAGTTACCTTATAGATGTTCCTTAACTTGAGCCGATAAACTGCATGGTTCTATTCATCTTTACAAATAATATAGAAGACAGCTATATCACCAAGTTTGAACATCAGCAGGAGGATGCCTGTACAAGAAAAATGCCATTAATTTGCTTTAAAATTTTCATTTAAAAGTTTTGAGAACATTATTGTATAATAATCCCCCATATATAATAAAAATCTGGAAAAGAACATCTGCATACTTACATTATTCCTGCAGGCAGCCATGATGATAACATCAGATCGAGTTACTCCGATGGATTTGTCAAACATGATAGCACAGTTCTAGATCTTTTGGTGGTAATGTTTCATTCACTAGTGCAGAAAAGCTACAATGCATAGATACTGCATTTCATTCAAAGTGTAGATAGTAAAATGCTTCATGATGGACACACATAATATAGTAATGTACAATTTAAAAAAAGAATTAAAAATTAAAATTTTAAATCTGAAATTAATTTGAATACTTTTATATGTATAGTAACCATTACATATTTATAATATATTCAATATAATATTAATCTAAATTAATCTTAACAATTTTTTAATTATAAAAGACTTTTAGTCATAAGTTTTCTAAAGACAGACCAATTTTAAAATTATATACTTTGTTCATCTGTAAAATAATCACTTATATAAAAATTCAAAACACACAGTTAAGTCCGTCGGTCCGACATCGGTGCAGTGTATTCGCGCCCACCGAGATCAATTTGATATTGGACCAACGTTGGTACAATGTTTATGTACCAACGTTGGATGAACTACGTTGGTCGAATATCGGAACAATGCCAATGCACCAACAGTGATAAATACAATGTTGGTCCAACGTCGTTCTACCAACAGCGATATGTAGCCAACCTTACAACCATAAGCCAACGTTGGGCCAACGTAAGCTTGCTATCTGGGCAGTTCCAGAAAGTTCCAGAAATGCTCGGGGAAACTCTTTCTAAAATCATTTTCTTCGAAGATGTAAATTCGTTGGGAAGGGTTCCCAAAAATACCAATAAAATTGAGCAACCACGAGTTCTAATGATTCCACATTATCCTAAAATATATACTTGCATCGGTCTTTTAGACAACAATTACTGTTATGTCAAGGAAATATCTGATTTCAAATTTTTAACAATGAAGAACAAGAACGACTGACACACACAAAAAAATAACAAACTCAAAAAACTTAAATTTTCTTTATTTAACTACTAAATGTTTGAAGAGGGTGACATCTTTAAGAAATATATAACTTTCAGCGTGAGGTATGTCTTTGTTATATATTGCCTTTCCCCCCTAGCCATCTTTGCTTCCGGAAAAATAACAGTTTATGGCTTTATAGCACTTACCCAAATGAAACATTAGCTACATAGTGGGGTTTCCCTCTTTTATAGCCAGATTAGCCCCACGAAAATAGTACTACACAGTAGATTTCCCCCCTTTTACATTCCGGTCATGTTTATTACGGACCATTCATGGCAATAATTACTCATAATAAAGGGTTATAAATACATTGTTTATTACACGGTATAAGATTGTAACAATCACATATCTCAGGTTAGCTTAACGGCCCTGTATTTTAAACCCGGCTGGGTATTACCCACAATTCTATAAAACACGTGATCGTGTGTGACGTAGTAGAATCGAGCCAATTCTTCAGGTGTGCGGTAGTGTTGCAAGAGGGGCGCACGATTTATCTGCTAGCATGTCTATGCATATAGCTGCTTGACTTCATAACACAGGCACGGACAACAGACCATTGTGAGTAATGTAAAGTGCATTCGATATGTATTCTTGTTATTTTTGCATATAAAGTAAAACTTTGTCGATCAACTTATTTCTAAAAATAGCTTGACTAGCATTCACAAAACTTACCTGTGTTGTTCACTCAGGTGTGACGGTGGAGAGAAAGTTTAAATACCCCATTCTCATTTCTATCGATAACTTTAAACGCCTTTTGTATTTGTATTTTTCGTCTCCTTTTAAACGTATTTTTCTACTGTGAAGATAGTTTTTGGTAAAAGGAATTAAATGTGTTGGGCGGAAGTGAGTTTCCGGAAGTGGAAACCATATTGGTTTACACTTTGTTTACATGTTACCATGCTTATGTATTTTAATTATTATAGACAGCTATAAGATATTATATACTATAGTAATCCTATGGTTGTTGCCTATATGGATTTATACGTATCGTATATACATATGTAAAAATAAATATATATAAAACTAGAGCAGAGCTCGTGGCAAAGCCACGAGTAGGTCTTCCGTTGTTGCTGCGAGTTGAAAATGTATGTGATATGATGTCAATAATTTATAATGACTAAACTTTCAGTTCTGCTTTTGTTATAAAAATGTGTTGTGATTGAAAGCCTGTATATAAAACGTCTTTTGAAAAAGAAAGAAAGAAAATGTTTTAGGAAAACTATCTGTCGAACACAGTTTATGTAATCGTTTCAAACATTCTTTAAAAAATGAGATGTTTAATGGCGATTTAATTTTCAGAGGGTAGCAAGCATTGTTACATGTACTCATGATTCATGTGAGGAATTGTGTTTTTTGGGAATTGATTTTAATCAACTCTCCTATGCAGTTACTCTAGCATACCGAAACTAAACTGTGTTTGCACCTAAGCACAATCCATCGCCGCTGACAAGACTTAGTTCTTGAAAATAATTAAGCATTTTTTTAAAGGAAACTTTTTTTTATAAATACCTTGGAAATAGTCAGATTTTAAATGGTACGAACAATTTGAAGTTTTTTTAGTCATGTGTATTCCTACGCCAGAGTTCAATATATAGTCTCGTTCAACCATCGGCTGTCTCCTTACATCTCCGGCAAGTGGAGAGTCAGTCTATATTTAGAGGTCGCATCATCAAGCTATCACGTGACCTGGTATCTCTTACTTGTTGGAGATTAACGGAGACAGCCAAGCATCTGGTTGAACGAGACTAGAGATCATTATTGGTTGGATCCATACAATTTTTGAATTATTTGGAATACCAAAACATAGTTTGATGAAATCAATTCTATTTTAAAATATTACACAACATGATTCATTAGAGGTTTTCTCGAAATTCTAGTCGGAAAAGTCAGAGAATTCATATCATAAAAAATGTGCATAATTCAAATGCAGATTATAAACTACTTGCCAAGCAAACTAGCATATCGTTGATTTTAAAATAAATAATATTCGATAAAATCAACTCTCGTCAGTACATCAGTACTTTGATTTAAAAACCGAACCCGCCTACAAAACACGTAAACTTTTCTCTAAGATATCTTCTTTATTTAAAAATATTTCTAAATTTTTGAAAACTATGTGCAAGTTTAGAATTGTTGCGTGATGACAAAATTTACAGACCCTGCAACGTACTACTACACCAAAAAACGTGCGACTTACGTGCGAGAAACGTTTCGTGTAAACCATTTAGCGTTTCGTGTGATTGTGAAGCGTTTCGTGTAAACCGTTTAGCGTTTCGGGCAAAGCTTGCGAGAACCGCGTGAAACATTCATCAGATTTCATTCGGAACTCACTGACACTTCAATTCACTTTCAATTGATGAAAGGGAATATATCCAAGATATCTTCATTGAACAATTTTCACTCATAAAATTTCACAGGAACGAAAACAATTTTCTTACGGAGATTTATAATGGGAAATGTTTACATCTTTTCTCCATTCGGAAGTACTCGGGATACCTCGCGCAATTTTTAAACGTTATCATCCGGGCTTATTAATGGTTGATGCAATGCAAAATCCCCGTAGACTTTCAATATTGGGATGTGTATTGAAACCTGAAGCGGTAGAGGGGGCGTTTCAACACATATAATCTGGAAATTTTTCATATAAGTGGATGAACGTAGTTTGAGCAAAAAGGTATTTACTATTATTGAAATATCAAGCAAAAAGTGGTGGAAGAAAAAACTCGGGACATAGTATATCTTATACATTTATGAAACTTTGAAGTGTTTTGAAATTCTTTAACCAGGGAACAACGATGTCTATATATAGATCAATAATAGGATAAGGTAATGTCAAACATCGAAGACTGTACAAATATTTAAGAAACTGTTTTTATTACAAGTGTTACCGTTAATAATTAAATCAAAGTTTGCCGAATCTTCCTGGAATTAAACATAGGTTGTAAATTTACTTTGAATAAAAACTTTCTTCATGGTTACTCAGTGTGAAACATTCTTTACCTTAGACGTTTTACTTTTCCACTAAGCATCCGCCTTCGTTGCCTTTCCTTTACACTACATCTAAATTCATCATGTTCATAAGTGATTATTCGTTCGCATTTTAAAATATTTAATGTCCGTATTCTCGGACTCCATGCTAGGAAATTTAGTTGAATATACGCTACGTCATTCTTATCCATGTGCATGTTGTCGACGGCGCGCGGCCAAAGAAATTTTTACAATCGTACTTTAAAAAAGCTTAAAAGTTATACAATATAGGATATACATGTAATTTTTATATACAGACCTTAATTAATTTGTTTGCAAGTTTATAACTAATGATTATTCCTTTATCGGGACCACTTATAATTTACTCAACTCTCTCTCTCTCTCTCTTTTCTTTCTCTCATTCAAGTCACGAGCGGCAATGTCTTAACTCCGCCCAGCTACGATCTGATTTGACAAAAGTCAGTGAAAACATTAGGTAGAAACTTTTCTGGAGTAAACCCCTATTAAACGCTTCAATGTACTTCGCTGTAACTTAAACGATCATGTTTTGATAAGCATATATATATATATATATATATATATATATATATATATATATATATATATATATATATATATATATATATATATTTATTTACATCGATAACTCTTACTGAGACATTCGACTTTGTACAAGCAGCACACATAACCTCGGACATCGGGTGTCTCCTGCACCTGGCTGAACCTGTCAATCAACCTCTGTGTATTTGTTTTCATTGGATGGTCAAGCGTCTCTTTTTTTGTCAATAGCCAATGGAAAATTAATGACTTCAAGGTAATCGGAATCAGTATTTGATGAAGCATACAATTCAAATGACAAAAAATTTATTAATTATCTGAAAATTATTTAAACCACTGTTAATGGAAAACAAAGAGTCTTAGAAGTAATTAACACACGGATTTGCCTACAATGTACACAGTCATGCAATTACTAGTAATTATTATGGGAATCTTTACGCATGGTACTTAATTCGAACAGATTATAATAATAATCTATACACTGTACGCCGTTACACATGTACGAAGCGCCGGTAATATATACGAATATTGAGTCAAAAACTTAAATCATTTTTATTTCTTGTTCTTTTCAATACAATGTGATATTACTTTCAGAAAAAAAATTCCGAAATACTAATTACAACTTTCTTTTTTTGTGTAATCAAGAATTTTTTCTGGATTCATGTATATATATGTACAGAACATACTTATTTACGCGGGAATGATACGACATAGGAAAAAAATAATCGGTTGTTCGTAGAACATTTTTATCTTACGAATGTGACTAAGTTAATTTGAAATATTTTTTAACATTATCAATGTAAATAATATCAGGTGTATTTACTGTTTGTGTTTTTACATCGTAATCTCTGAAACAAATAAAAATACTAATGTTAGCAGAAAAATCAAATCCCGCCGAATATTGAAAAACCGATTTCAGTTAGGAATCATACGGATTTTATTTTTGGTATTGACTATTGAGTTACGGTAACTTTTTTTCTGGATGATTGTATTATTTATTATTTTATGTAAAAGCACCATTTCAACAGTTACTCAATTATATAACAATTGACCTGGGGCTATATATGTTCCGAGCTGTGTGCGCTGAAGCGACACAAGATTCTCGGTCGCATGTGGCGATTGAATTTACACAGACTGACCGAATAAACAAACGGGTGAAAAAGTGAAACAAAATGTTACACATGAGAAGAGGCCACCAAAAATGATTTTCGATAGATCTTGATATCGTTTTGACAATTAAAAAAGTCCAGCGCGAGCTCCTGTCAGCGGGGCGGGAGGGGGCAGCAATGAGTTCGCTTCTACAAAGAAACGAACGACCATGTAGAAAAACTACAGAAGTGATTAATATGTGACCGATAGAATCTAATCTAAAGTTGTTTTCATGTGAATTTTTTTTAAAAAAATCATCGAATGCCTCAATTCAGGACATTTTTTATCGTGCTAGCACCTAATGCAAACATGTTACATGGAACTTTGATTATAATTTGATTTTTAAACTACCTTGTATGCTATCTATAAATCAATGCTTAATCAACTATACAAGTTTTATGAATTTGTCTTTTCATCTTAAACGAATATAGTAGTTGAAAACATAATAAAATATAGTTGTGTCCGTGCAAAATATGAAACATGAATGCGCGATAAGGTATATGTAGAAGAACACGAACCGACCCCGGATTACTTGTCCACTCGCGCCGGTTCTCCTCAGCCTTGTGCGAGGGATGATCATCATTTAAAGGTTTACTATTTGTGTGTGTGTGTGGGGGGGGGGGGGGTTGATTTAAAACATTATTTGTGCAGTTTCTAAAATATTGTACATAAACAAACTAACCATTAATTTATGTCTTACATTTACGATGTTTACGATTTGGAGTAATATCGCTCATTAATATTCATTTACACTCAAATATTCAATTGAATAAATACAAGATGGACAAACTTTTATAGCATTAAATTAAAACAGTTCCTGTTTTTACGGCTATATTAACTCAAACACGTTCATATGCATGTACGTGTGCGTCGCGGTGTGAGAATCTTGTGTATTAAATACCCGCTTAATTACCGCTAGGTAGTGCAGCCGTGGCTGATCTCATCGGCCGTTGGCGAAGGATATATTACGTAAAGGTACATTACAACGCACAGACAGGCACAGTTCAGAACCCAGGAAGATTTGAAAAGTTTGCAGTATAATGACCATACTCTATCAAATAGAAGTTATTATACCCGCACTTTCTAAAGAAAGTTCGGGTATATTGTTGTTACCCTGTTCCGTCCGTCCGTCCGTCTGTCCGTCCGTCCGTCCGTCCGTCCGTCTGTCACGTTTTATTTTCTCAAACTGCTCTTACATCTTATAAACCAGCAAACTGAACTCTTGGAGTTTGATTTGGGGTATCATGTTGTTTTGTAAAAAGGTTTCAAAAATTCTCTGTTAGTCCTGGGGGTCAAATAATTGGTAAAAAATGACGTTTTTTCACAAAAAACCTTCTTCCTCGAACTCCTCCTACATTTTCAACAGTAGACAAACCATCTTTTGGAAAATGTTTTAGGGTATCCTATAGATGCGCAATAAGGTTTCGGAATTTTCAATTTTGTCCTGGGGGTCATATAATGGCTGAAAAATGACGTTTTTTTACAAAAAAACTGGTTTCAAAAACGTCACTTTTTTTTGGCAGTAGCCAAATGATCTTCTAGAATATGATTAGGGGTGTCATATTGAGGCGTAATCAGGTTCAAGAATTTTTTTTTTTATTAAGGGGATCAGTGGGCAACAAAAAATGACGTTTTTTGGCCAAAAAAATATGGTTCCCAGAACTCCTCTTACAACTTTTGGAGTAGCTACGTCATCTCTTGGGATATAATTGGGGCTGTCCTATAGATGTGCAATAAGGTTTTAAAAATTTAAATTTCATCCAGGGAGTCAAATAGTAGCAGAAAATTGACGTTTATTACTACATACCATCTTAAATGCCTTGAACAAAGAAACAATAATATAATATGTACATGATATATGATCGATCAATTTAAGAACCCAGATATAGATCAATCATCTGTTTTGTAATACTTCCTATGTATATATACATGTATATGTATTAGTTTTTGTTTTGTTCTATACTATTCATGTTCATGACTGTAGCATGGCTTAGTCTTATTTTAAATTACATTAAAAAATTGTCAAATATATGACTTGGAACCCCCACTCCCAAACAAACTCAAATATAAACTGTTCTCCCCCCCCCCTCCCTTGTCGAATGATCTATCAAAATCAAAATATAATTTGGGTGTCTAAAAACTTACATAAACTGGTTAAAAATGTTATTCTTAAAAAAATTATATTACACCTTGCATAATTGACAAATGATCTATTGAGATATGATCAGAGGTCATATTTCTACCTTGGGATCAATAAGTAGTATTCATTGACAAGTTAAAATTAATAACAATAAATTATTCAAATTATAAATGTTTATATCCACATTCACCCCCCCCCCCCCAAATCTAATCTGGTTAAAAAGATTCAGTCTTCTTAATACATTCTTACATGTGTACAGTAGCACATTTTAAATCATTTCTTGATTGCTTTTTCTCTTGTGATTTACATTTTGGATTAACAAAATGTTATATGCATCACTTCCATGTGTATTAATCGCCTATTTGGGGCAATTGTAAAGTTTCCTAAACAAAGCAGTGACATATCATTAGGCTAGGAATTACCCGGTACATGGATCAAACACTACTGTATAACATATGAATAAGATAAGATACATTATTATGGGGGTTGGGGGGTTAAAGACAACACCTGGGGGTCATTAATGTACTTTACACCATTTGATGCATCATGCATGCACAATGACATTAGAAGATATTTTGTATTTTCCTGTTTCGTGGGGTCAGAACAGTCCCATAAGGTCATGACCTACATTGTATTTGATGCATTATAATACATTAGGAAAGAAATACTCCTTCCTTCCTATTATAACTCATATAAAAATGATAAGTGTCTACACCTACTTACATGTAATACACAAATTTAATAAGAAATTGTTTATACAGGGTCAATATGGGGTCAACTCAATAGTGCATGATCATGCAGTCTGACAAATGAAAAAAATAACTTTTGCAACTAAAATGACAGAAACTTTACAAATGCGATAGGATAGGTAACGATGATAAGCTTATTTAAATATTAAAAGATGATGATACAGTATGCTGTCAAAGGGAGATCACATTTAGAAAGTGAAAGTAGAACTTATATATGCATGCTGGCATCTCATTATATTGCGCTACTGCTACTACATGTATTATGCTTACCTAAATTGGTCAACATCATAATGATAATCCAATTAAAACACAATAATGAATTCCTTTAGCTGATCTTAACTAGGGGCCTAATCCTTTTCTGCATACGGAAAACACAGACATGTATGTATGGGTGTTGCTAAAACGCGGAACGAAAAGCGGAACGGAAAGCGGAACGGAATGGAAAATAGCATCACGTTTATCGCTTAAAAAGGGTATAGACTGGCCAGAAACGATTTACTTTGTATCTTTTATTTATATCTAATGAATGATTATCAACATGTTGTTATCTTATTAATATTCATATGAATGTCTATCAATTATAGCATTGTATTCATTCGGCTTTAGTTGAGTACGAAACGGAAAAATCAAATGTATACATTTTTATATTTCAAATATGATGATGTACATGTATATACTTACATCAAAATTGAATTGTCGGTGTTCTAGAGGATCTTTTATCATACAGACGATACAGTATCATTGAGATGGAAGAAAAAAAAACATGTAGGACTGACGACATTAAAAATTAAAATACAGAAAACATTAAAATATACCCGGTAATTTGTGAAACTAGTAATTTGTGAAACTAGTATTTTTAGCAATGCAATTTTGTTTACGTTTGCATATTACTAAGCAGTTGTTTATTCCAGCAGCTATAAACATATGATCCGAATAGAGAGCTCTAGACGTTGCCTAATTTGATTTTAAGATTATATATTGGGACTATAGTATGTCGATCCCAAAACATTCATGCAGCACATTTGGACGATTTATAATGGAAAATGTTGACATCTTTTCTCCATTTGGAAGTCACTCAGAGGACCTTGCACAATTTTTCAACACTATAATCCGGGTCTGTTGAAATGCAAAACCCCGTAGACTTCTTTGTTTTTAGCCGTGTATTTATACCAGCTGATAAGCTAGAGAGGACGTTTTAAAGAAAGAATAATGAGAATGTGTAATGCTTCTAAAAGAGAATCACTTAAACCCTGAGGTATATATAAATATACAGCAAAAAGTGAATCGAGGATATTCTGGGACATAATATAGTGGTCAATGCATGTACTGTTAATTTTGAGGTAATAAATATTCTTGAATAAATAATCTAATATTGCTAATCTTTCAAAAAAAAAATAAATAAAAAGGTACATAAAGTATATCGTTTTAGCATGATTAACAAATCTATGAGGTAAATAACATTAGATAAGATTTTCCGTTTTCCCTTCCGTTCCGCTTTCCGTTCCGTTTTCCGTTCCGCGTTTTAGCAACACCCATGTATGTATACATGTGAACCCATCTAATCGAAGAGCTGGGTAAAACTAGTACCCGCTAATGAGACATGCAGACCTGTGTTGTGTACGTAACTTCAGACAAAGATCATTCATTTGTAACATGCATGTATTTTTATGACCTATTCTTCAAATCCACTTGCACTATTTTATTAGGTAAATAACAGCTTTAAGGTGGTGCAGGACACCTGCATATTGTGATGTACATGTATACTTTCTATTGAGATAAACAATAAACTATATCAAATATTGATTAAATATTTTACCCCCCAAATAATGTTACCTAACATTGAAGCGCAATGGGTTTGAGCATTTACATGTCTGTAAGAGCATTGGGGTCCAAGGTGTATTTTTGGTACTTTTACAATTGATATAAATGAATTTTCATGGGGGGGGGGGGGGGGGTCTGGACCCCTCACTCCCGCCCCTTCTCTAAATCTGTGCACACGATGATGTTCATGTAGGCACACAGAAGCAAATCTAAAACCGGCAACCGCCACCGGGAGGGGGCATAATTTAATTTTCAATTTTGTTTGTAATA
Organism: Magallana gigas; assembly: GCF_963853765.1. Taxonomy (NCBI): domain Eukaryota; kingdom Metazoa; phylum Mollusca; class Bivalvia; order Ostreida; family Ostreidae; genus Magallana; species Magallana gigas. The sequence goes on from NC_088856.1 coordinate 28,425,080, forward strand.
ATTATATAAACCATTATACTTTCTATGACATAAAATGTTAAGATTATTGATTAACTGAAATTCAACGCAAACAGTTCTACCCCATTTTGCACATAAAGTGCTGCTCATGTCACGATGTGTATTATCATATGAAAATTATAAAATTTAATTGTATTACCGGAGCTTGCATATAGCCTTCATTTTTAATTAAACTGGTACAAAACAGTGTTATTTAGGGGCAAACACATGGTGCGGGTATTACTGTCTAATGACAGCATCTAGTTTATTTTAAACTTAAAACCCACAATTGATCTGTGTCTATTATTGCTTTAGATTGAGAATGACATTGCTTTTATTAATTAACTGAACGATTTCTTAATTGACACACAATCGTTTAATCCATAAAAAAATTATGTGTAATCAAAACGAAACCAATTATCGAGTTCGCGGCTAAATAAACTCATACATGTATATGAGAGACACAGCTCTCGTGTATTAGATAACCCCGCTGACCGCTACAGCCGCGAGCATGGTGACCGATTTTCTCGGCCGCGGGCGAGGGAGAGCTTACGTAATGGTACACACACACAGCTCTGATTCAAGGTAGATTTTAAATGCATGGAGTTAATAAATAAAATGAAATGCATAGAGTTTTTTAATTCCATATTTTGTGGTTAAATAGAAAAGAAAAAGAATGTTTTGTTTTCCAATTGCCGTTTTTAATGATTGTGCACTATAAGAACTTAACAACAATGACTTAAACTCCTAAAAAAAACCATGTACTCCAAAAAAAAAAATCTTATAAATTAATGCCTCCTGTATAAACCAGCATACTTTCTGAGGCAACTTTATGCCAGTTGTACGCACAAAGACTTTCGTTAACTTGTCAAATGAAAACAGGTACATGTCAACAAACTTTTAGGGGCTATTGGCCCTTAATGTAAGGGGCCTGCCCTTTTTTATTGGTGTCACATGAAAGCCCTTGATATTCTGCACAACATTTATTCTACATGTCTTAACAAAATATTTTTCGTTAAAAAGATATAAAGGAAAATATGTCTTAATTTTTGCACTTTTTGGAATCCTGTTTTTTGACCCCCTACCTTTTCCTAAATAAGGAACGTAATCCAAAAACAAAAACCGATGTATACAACTTCAATGTCTTTGTTATTCAAATTCGTTGGATTCCCATTCCCAGCTATCATAGTCTCGGAGCCTTTGTCTGGAAACCAAAGGCCCTAAACATTTTTAAAAGGGGAATAACTCGTTAACGGAAAGGGAATTATAACTTTTATGAATTGATGAAGATAGTGTTTTGTAAAGTCCATTAACTAGAGCAAAGCTCGTTGCAAAGCAACGAGTGGGTCTTCCGTTAATGTCGAGAGAAAAGCGATAACTACATGTAAGAAGCAGAGTTCTTAAGCCAAGAACAAGAGTAACTAAAACAATAAGAAACAAATCGAATAATTCTTGGTACGACTTAACAAAATCCGAATGATTTTAAATACGACTAAACAAAAACCTTTCCGATTTCAAGAATGTCTTAACAAAATAAACCAAAATGTGCTCATGTACGACTTGACACGATTATTTTTGGTACGAATTTTTTTTTAAACCAAGAACGCGGAATCAAAATTTTCGGGAAAATCGAATTTTAAACCCCAATTTCTTTGTAGTGCATGGTCCGATTTTAAAACGAATTTCAGCGTTAGATTAAGCTTAAAAAGATCTTTGTTTTTGCTACATGAAAAATATCAAATTATCGCTTATAAAAAGTTATCATAAAAAGACTTACTAGCCCTTTTAGCCCCTAATTTGAGGGACCAGCCCTTATTTCTTTATATCAAATAAAAGGTCTTGCAAATGTTAACTTAGTTTGTTCACATGTATTCACGAATTGTTAAACGTTTCCGAGATATCGGAACAGCTGTGTTTTAGGGGCCGACCCTTTTACTCCGAATCGGGGCCACCAACAATTTTTTTTTAATTGCCATATTGTTAAGAACATTATTCTTAACATTTTGTGTTCTTCATTTCTTTGCAAAATATTTCTCCTTTTTCAGATATTAATGATCAAAGTTTTGAACTTCTGGCCCCTTGAAACCCCTAATTACGCAATATATGATTTAGCGATGGTACTGTAAAGATAAACAGCTGTACAGTAAACATTTTTGCTTCTATAACTAATAACAATTTTTTGTTCAGTAAAGAGTTATTGTAAGAAGACTTTAGAGCCCTCTTTGCCCCTAATTTGAGGGGCCAGCCCCTTTTTCTTGATATCAAATTAAAGGTCTTGCAAATATAAACATATTTTGTTCAGCAAATGTTCAATAAGTGTTAACCGTTCTCGAGATATCTGAACAAATGTGTTTTAGGGGCTGACCCTTCAACTCCTTAATGGGACCATCAAAAAAATATTTCAGGTGGCATATTGTACAGAACAGTATTTTGAGCAACTTTTGTTCTACATTGCTTTTCAAAATGTTTTTCCTTTTTCCGATATAAATGATCAAAGTTTTGAACTTCTGGCCCCTTGAAACCCCTAATTACGTAATATATGACTAAGCTATGGTACTGTATAGATAAACAGTTGTACAATAAACATTTTTGCTTCTATGATTCATAACAAATAATTGTTCAGTAAAAGGTTATTGTAAGAAGACTTTAGAGCCCTCTAGGCCCCTAATTTGAGGGGCCAGTCCGTTTTCTATGATATCAAATTAAAGGTCTTGCAATAATAAACATCTTTTGCATTACATTATTTAACAAAATATGTATACATCAAAAGATATTTTAGAAAATGTACAAAGATTTCGTAGAAACATTTGGTGCTTATTATCAGGTTAAAACGAGCTTCGAAGCCTTGCACAATTTTCATAAGTGAAGGCAATGGGGTGCATCTACATGTACATACATTTATCTACAATCCCTGAAAATTTCAAGCTTCTATCTTGATTAGTTTCGGAGGAGATGCGTGGACATAATGATCCTTAAAAATTTACAAAATCGTCAATTTCTGAAACCGGAAGAGACGTCATAAATTTAAATTTTAATAACCTCGAGTATTTACGATACCAAACAAGTTCTGAAAATTTCGTGGAAATCGGTTGAATAGTTTTTGAGATATAAGCTACAAAAAAAGTCAGAGGAAGAATAATTACAATGAACTAGAGCAAAGCTTGTTGCAAAGCAACGAGTGGGTCTTCCGTTAATGTCGAGAAAAAAGCTAGAAGTACCTGTAAGAAGCAGAGTTCTTAAGCCAAGATCAAGAGTAACTAAAACAATGAAAAAAAATCGAATAATTCTTGGTATGAGATAACAAAATCCGAATGATTTTAAGTACGACTTAACAAAAACCTTTCCGATTTCAAGAATGTCTTAGCAAAATACACCCGAATGTGTTCATAAACGACTTGACACGATTATTTTTGGTACGAATTAATTTTACATTTAACTTCACGTTATTTTTTCAACCAAGAACGCAGAATCAAAATTTCCGGAAAAATCGAATTTTAAACCCCAATTTCTCTGTAGTGCATGGTCCGATTTTAAAACGAATTTCAGCGTTAGAATAAGCTTAAAAATATTTTTGTTTTGCTAAATGAAAAATATCAAATTATTGCTTAGAAAAAAGTTATCATAAAAATACTTACTAGCCCTTTGAGCCTCTCATTTGAGGTGTCAGCCCTTTTTTCTTTATATCAAATAAAAGGTCTCGCAAATGTAAACATATTTTGTTCACATGTATTCACGAATTGTTAAACGTTTCCGAGATATCTGAACAGCTGTGTTTTAGAGGCCGACCCTTTAACTCCTTATCAGGGCCACCAACAAAAAATTTTAGTTGTCATATTGTTAAGAACATTATTCTTAACATTTTGTGTTCTACATTGCTTTTCAAAATATTTCTCCTTTTTCATATATTAATGATCAAAGTTTTGAACTTCTGGCCCCTTGAAACCCCTTATTACGTAATATATGACTTAGCGATGGTACTGTAAAGATAAACAGCTGTACAGTGAAATTTCTGCTTCTATAATTAATAACAATTTTTTGGTCAGTAAAGAGTTATTGTAAGAAGATTTTAGAACCCTTTTTGCCCCTAATTTGAGGGGTCAGTCCCTTTTTCTTGATATCAAATTAAAGGTCTTGCAAATATAAACATATTTTGTTCAGCAAATGTTCATAAAGTGTTAACCGTTCTCGAGATATCTGAACAAATGTGTTTTAGGGGCTGACCCTTCAACTCCTTAATGGGACCATCAAAAAAATATTTCAGGTGGCATATTGTACAGAACAGTATTTTGAGCAACTTTTGTTCTACATTGCTTTTCAAAATGTTTTTCCTTTTCCCGATATAAATGATCAAAGTTTTGAACTTCTGGCCCCTTGAAACCCCTAATTATGTAATATATGACTTAGCTATGGTCTTGTATAGATAAATAGTTGTACAATGAACATTTTTGCTTCTATGATTCATAACAAATTATTGTTCAGTAAAAGGTTATTGTAAGAAGAATTTAGAGCCCTCTTGGCCCCTAATTTGAGGGGCCAGTCCGTTTTCTATGATATCAAATTAAAGGTCTTGCAATAATAAACATCTTTTGCATTACATTATTTAACAAAATATGTATTCATCAAAAGATATTTCAGAAAATGTTCAAAAATTTCGTGGAAAAATTTTGTGCTTATTTTCAGGTTAAAACGAGCTTCGAAGCCTTGCACAATTTTCATAAGTGAAGGCAATGGGGTACATCTACATACATTCATCTACAATCCCTGAAAATTTCAAGCTTCTATCTTGATTAGTTTCGGAGGAGATGCGTGGACAAAATGACCCTTAAAAATTTATAAAATCGTCAATTTCTGAAACCGGAAGAGACGTCATAAATTTAAATTTTAATAACCTCGAGTATTTACGATACCAAACAAGTTCTGAAAATTTCGTGGAAATCGGTTGAATAGTTTTTGAGATATAAGCCACAAAAAAAGTCAGAGGAAGAATAATAACTAGATTCGTTCTCAACAAACTCCGACTTCGATTTTTGTCCAGTCAACATAAGCTTTTACATTTTGTTGCGATAACTATCTTGATAAGATGAGATAATTAGGGTTTTCCGTTTTCAACGGAAAACCCTTCTGTTATTCTACGGTTTCTTTTTCTTTATTATTAAGGTCTTCCGTTTCCAACGGAAGACCTTATTGTTATTCTTCGGTTTCTTTTTCCCTATTATTATTATTAGGGTTTTCCGTTTTCAACGGAAAACCCTTTTGTTATTCTACGGTTTCTTTTTCTTTATTAGGGTCTTCCGTCTTCAGCGGAAGACCCTTCTATTATTCTATTGTTTCTTTTTCACTTTTCTTATTGTTATTATTATTAAGGTCTTCCGTTTCCAACGGAAGACCTTCTTGTTATTCTTCGGTTTCTTTTTCCCTATTCTTATTATTATTATTTTTTCCCCTTTTTTTGTGCACGCGATTTCTCAGAAACGGCTCGGCCGATCTCAATCAAATTTTAGGATGTGATAGATAATGGTCTGAACTTGATTGGAAATTTTTTGTATTGATGACGTCACATCCGTTTTTGAGATATTGAGATTTTTCTAATTTTTATATGGGTATTTTGTCTTCTGTTGTTCTCCTAAACTATAAGAGATATTAAGCTCAAATTTTTACGGTAGGTAAAGGAAAGATTGAAGTTTTGCATGATTGTTGTTTTGTATGTTTAGCACTACTGGCGCCAAAGCTCGCTATGGCTCGAAAATTGACATTAAAAAAGCATCGTGAATTTTTGTGTTTTTCTCTCTTTATCTCTTTTCTGGAAAATATTTTGTTAAAACATGTAATGTAAAAAAGGTTTATATTTACAAGACCTTTCTGTTGATATCAAGAAAAAGGGGCTGGCCCCTAATATTAGGGACCTAAAGCGCTCTAAAGTCTTTAAGCCATAACTCTTTACCGAGGGATATTTTGTAATAAATTATAGAAGCAAATATGTTTATCTTACTGTTAGGAAGCCAAGCAGTATAACGATTTTCTCATATGTTACGTAATTAGGGGTTTTTAGGGGTCAAAAGTCCAAACCTTTGATCACCTATATCTTAAAAAGGAAAAATATTTTGAAATGAAGTATAAAAGAAAAGATGCTCAAAATAATGTACTTAACAACATGCAACCTAAAAAATTTGGTTCAGCGGCCCCAATAAGGAGATAAGGGACCGGCCCCTAAAACGTTCTTTCTCAGATATCTCAAGAATGGTAACGAATTTCTGAACACTTGTTGAACGAAATGTCTTTATAATCAAATGACCTTTCATTTGATACCAAGAAAAAGGGGCTATCCCCTAATATTAGGGACCTAAAGGGCTCTAAACTCTTTTACCCATACCTGTTTACCGAGGGATATTTTGTAATAAATTATAGAAGCAAATATGTTTATCTTACAGTTATGAAGCCAAGCAGTATAACGATTTTCTCATATGTTACGTAATTAGAGGTTTATAGGGGTCAAAAGTCCAAAACTTTGATCACCTATATCTCAAAAAGGAAAAATATTTTGAAATGCAGTATAAAAGAAAAGATGCTCAAAATGATGTACTTAACAACATGCAACCTAAAAAATTTGGTTCAGCGGCCCCAATAAGGAGATAAGAGACCGGCCCCTAAACCGTTCTTTCTCATGTATCTCAAGATCGGTAACGATTTTCGTAACACTTGATGAACAAAATGTCAAGAAAAAAAAGGGGGCGGCTTCACAAATTAGGGGTCTAGAAGACTCTAAAGTCTTTTATCTATACTCTTTACTGAGGAATATTTTGTATTTGATTATAGAAGAAAATATGTTTATCTTACAGTTACATGTATGTACCCTAACAGTTAAATGTATGTACCCTAACAGTATAATGATTTTCTCATGTGTTACCTAATTATGGGATTTTATGGGTCAAAATGTTGTTCAGCAGCCCCAATAATGAGATAAGGGACCGGCCCCTAAAACGTTCTTTCTCATGAACGGTAACGAATTTCGAAACACGTGTAGAACAAAATGATTTAAAAGTAAATAACCTTTCATTTCATATTTAGAAAAAGGGGCTGGCCCTTCAAATTAGAGTTCAAAAGGGGTCTAAATTTTTTCAACTGAAGCTCTTACAACTGAAACAAAATAGTATCTGGTCCTTAGAATTTAAACCCTTTTCTTCTATTTTAAATCATGTTTAGCTGTTTTAAAATTAGCAAAATCAAGGTCGTACATGTATCTTAAATTCTGAAATCAGACGGAAGACCTCCTCGTTGCTCGCAACGATAGAGAATAATATTTCAATGTAGGAGTTTTCAGACCCCCGTAAGCAAAACTTTCGTTCAAAAAATAATATTTTACTATACATGTATATTTTATTTTAGTATAAATCAATTGTTGATAGATTATACTTTTTAGTTTATAGCTTTGTTCTTGAATATCTGACATGCTGAAATTCCGAAACAATTGCATGTAAAATGTAATTTGAAAAGCACTTTAGAAGAAAAGAGGTTCAGAAGGATGTAGTTCACGATATGCAACAAACAAAATGTCAATAAATGGCCCTGATAATTTAGGGATAAAAGGGTCGGCGCACCTCATTTACGCGTGTAAATAAATTTCTTAAACACTTGTTAGACAAAATGTATGTAAAATCAAGAGTCCTTTCAATTGATATCAAGGAAAGGTGGCTTTGTTCGCTATACATTAAAGAAAACTAGAAAAATTTTAAATGATATTTTTTTCCGTAAATTATAGCTAGAGCAGCAATTAAAATGGATATGTAAAAAAAAAAAATACATACATATACGACCTGATCACTAATCTATGTACATATAGTTACATGGTCTTCTATTAGATAAGTTTTTTATTATCAATGAAATATTTTGATAGATGAAATTAACTATTCATTGAACAATATTCAATAATAAACACAATTTAACTTGTAAAAAACTGGATACATGCCAGTGACAAGATGGTGATGTACGTGGAGCAAACAGATTCCTGAAGACGAACAAACCAGATACTGAATATTTTAAAGAGTTCCTTAGTTATTGAAAGTTTGGAAAATCCAGATGTAGTTTTTTTTTCAAACAATCAAATACGAAATTTCATCGTACGATTTATTATAATGTCGTAAGTGATGTCACTCGGAACTACTCGGATGTCTCGCGCACTCGACATTAACAGCCGAGGATTGCCGATTGAAGTGATGTCATAAACTATAAATAGAAGAGCTAAAAAGCGGTGGTGAAGAATCTACGCAGTTGAAAAGTTTTGTTGTTTTTGACTGTTGGCATTGCCAAAGTTAGTTTCTGTATATAGCATTGAACTGATCCAGAGCAGAAGGCATAGGCAGAACTGAAATCCGGTTATTTGACACAGTACTGTTCAGTGCAATTGTCAAGAGTAAGTAAATAAAGTCAGGTTGGGCATTTATCGTATTTATGCGCCATTTTGAATCTGCGTAAGTTGATTTGTTAAGAAGCTTAGTTCGATTACCGTATTTGGCAAATGCTGATTTGCAGTTAGCCTATTAAATATTTATTTTGCCTTTATTTTTAATGAGAAAACTTTTAGAATGTATAGATTTTCACCTATTTACACTAGCAGTATCGATTTCTCGCCAGTGCATTGCTTGCGTTACGTCATTTTGGGTGTTGCTAAAATGCGGAAAGGAAAGTGGAACGAATATGAAAACGGCAAATCTTATGTGTGGTATTTACTTTATAATATATGTGTTAATCATGTTTAAAACAATTTAATTTGTGTAAATTATTAGTATTATTAAATTTTTATCAATATGAGGTTTTTTATTCAGGAAATGATCCTTGAAATTAACAGTACATGCATTGATCATTATAGACCCAATTCATAATAGAAAAATATAACCAGACAACATCTAGAGCTCTTTATATGGATCATAAATATGTACAATATACAACTGCCAAAGCAAATGTAAACAAAAGTGCGTTGCTGAAAGTACTAGTGTACTTCAATGGTAGAATATTTAGACAAGGAATTCCGATATTAGAAGAAAGAAATAAGACATGACAAGACATCTCATGATCTGTCATGTTAATTTTGGATTAACCTGTTTACTGGATGGTAAATACAAAATTTACAAGTTGTCATGTAGTAAGTTTTGTAGTCACTGCTAACTGTTAAATTGAAAGTTTACAACATGGCACATCTACAACATCATTTTTTCGAGAAAATTATGCTGATTAAGAATACATTTTATTCTAAATAGCTGAATAGTTGTACAGGTTAGCAAGCAGATGATACATTAAGACTTAATGAAGATGATCATTGATGTCGTCAGTTGTGTTTATGATCTTAATGATGCTATAACAATATATCGATTATATTGAATACATCATACTGGAAATAAAAATAATTTTTATAAAACCGCACCAAATACTTTATCTACATTGTGTTATACTGTGTTATACTGTTAGGCCAGCTATACCAGAGAAGAGAAAAAAATTATAACTATTATACTTTTCACATTTCAACAACAAAAGCAATTTATGCAAATTTCATGCAATGCAATAGTTGATCAACATACATAAAGATATCAATGAAACAACCATGTGCTAATAATCAATTTCTAAAATATGAACAAATGGTGCAAAGTAAATTGTTTCACTCAAGTCTATACCCAATTGAGCGATAATCTTCATATTATATTTTTTGGTTTTTTTTTGGTTTTTGTTCCATTTTGTGATAAGACTATAGCTACATTGTGTTTGAAATGCAATAATAACCGGGTAATTAAGGCATTATTGGCGGAGAAATTCCCCGTTCTCCTGCACAACCCTGCACATCTGACATGATACAAATTGACAAATGTAAAGTCTACAAGTTTGTCAAATTTTGGCATAACCTTATATGGCAACTGCCTTCCTGCGGGAAAAAGGCATGCCGTAATCGCAGAATGGACGAAAATAAACATATTATGTAATTTCAGCTAAACTATTGCAATAACCTTATAATGAACGGCACTTTTTCTATCAAAAATGCCGGTATTAGAAAAATTATTGACATATGATTGAAACTGAACCAAACAGGAAGAGGTTCATTTTATTCAAAGCGGAGAAAACCTAGAAACTGTAGAAAAAGGCAGGTGCATTTTTAAAAATCTTCTTCTCAAGAACTGAGTCAAATCAAATCTTCTCAAGAACTACGAAGCCAAATTCAATATAATTTAGCATAAATCATCCTTATGGAAAAGAGAATATAAATTGCAAAAATTAAAGGCTAATTCTTTGTCAAATTTGAGTAATTTATGAAAATAATAATTAAACACAGAGAGAATGGGTGCATTGAGGTACACTTTTCTTCTTTCAAATATAGGATTTTTAAAAATAAAATACAATAACTAGAAAGAAGTGGAGTGAGAAAATGTACCTTTATGCTCTCATGTATTTTAATCGTTTTATAAAGTGATGGGGGGAGGGGTAAAATAAACGGAACTCGAAGTTAACCGCGAACAACAACTGAAAATTTAGTTATTTACATTGCATATGATCTTAATTTTCGGTAAAAATGGTATTCCATTAAGGTAAATATGTCAAAGGTTAAGTTTATGCAAAAATAAGTGTAAAATTCAGATATTCATTTTGGTTAATCTACCGAGGGGCCATATGGCACAATATCCTTTGAACGCCCATAAAAGCCAGTGTTGCTCAGGTGAGCGATGTGGCCCATTGGCCCTCTTGTATATTATATACAATCAAAATCGCAAGTATTCATACTCAGGCTCACACACCAACATGATTTCATATTCAGATTTAAAAGTTTACAGGATAAATTTTATGAGTTTATTGTTGCAATTGAAAATATTTTCATTTTTAACCGGGTTTTATAACGGAAACCCTCATTGCACGGATAACTCCTCCACAGTTTTCAAGATAGGAAGTTGTTCTTTGAATATCAATTGTACATATATCAGAGGTGTGCATATTGCTAGGATATTGATTTCTGATAATTTATGAAAAAATACCAGCTTTTGAACTTACCGGTAGTCATTTTTGACAAAATATTGCATATAGGGTACCCTCATTGTACGGATAACTCCTCCTACAGTTTTCAAGATAGGAAGTTGTTCATTTGCAGATCTGTTGTACATATATCAGAGGTGTGCACATTGCTAAGATTTTGATATCTGATAATTAATGAAAAAAATACCAGCTTTTGAACTTAGACATTTTTTGGCAAAATATTGCACATAGGATACTCCATTTCACTTGATACATTTGGTAGTGTTTATCAATTCAGGGTTGACATGGATTATGGATACAGTTCACATAAAAGAAAACCCGGTTTGCCGTCACAATGACAGCTTTTCACTTTTTTTTTTTTTTTTTTTTTTTTTTGCATTAATATCTACAAATTGTATTAAATGTCAACCATCAATTGAATATACATGCCAAAAGAATTTTATTCAAAACGAGAAGGGAAATGTAATGCATCTCACACTACTGGCTCTAAAAACCCCTGTCCGTATGAAAATCCCCTGTCACCCCCAGTGTTTTCACTGTCATCCCCTGTACATCCCCTGTGTGCCACTGTACAGAGCCCCTGTCATCCCCTGTGCGCCCCTGTACACATCCTCCTGTGTGCCACTGTAAGCCCCTGTCACCCCCTGTATGCCCCTGACATCCCCTGTACAGCTTTTGACTAGGTTTTTTTTTCAATATCATTTTCTTAATTCAACTATTGAAATCACATGTATTATATTTTGAGCTATAGGTCAATATTTGCACTCAACAGCGCCGAATCACAAGACACACTGTTATCGTAATTTTAAAAATCACATGTTTTAGTCGATCATTTATTGATACTTCAAAAATCATGCTAACAACTAAAGATTTGAATTCACCGGGTGGTAAACCGTAGGTGAGGGTGGGAATTATTTTTTATATTAGGTGTGCGATCCCTCAGGGCATGTAGTCCTTTGGAGCTCGGGAACATCGCTACTCCCTAATATTTGAAAAACAGATATAAAAATACAACATAGAGTGAATTATTCATTTTTTAAAATTGTCTACAGATATATGTACATTTTACTTATGAATATCTTAAGCCTATAAATCATATGATTCTTTGTAATAAACAACACACTAGAAACTAAGATCAAGCGCGGCACATGGGTTTTAATTTTGTATGATATCTAAACATATAGGAGCGCACTAAAACCAATTAATCAGTCAGAATATAGAATTTATAATTATCTATGTAACGATAGAGTACACCTTTCTCCTTTTTTCTAACCATGTTTTTGGTTATACCTTTATTAATTTCCCGTGAATAGCAAAATAAAGCTTCAATAGCTTATATGTTTGTCTAAAAAATTATTTTAGTATGTTCAATACGTTTCTGACCGACTTATTGGACTCTTGAATTGAATTTAACCTGATGTTTTAATCTCATAATCAATTACATTAATTTCTAAAATCTAATTGGCATACCTCTTTTTACTGCAAAGTGGAAGATATCAAAGATAATTTAATTAATCGCCAGTGAACAGAATGGGATGGGAAAAAAACGTGATTAGTCATGAGAGAGAGAGAGAGAGAGTTTGCATTGATTTTGAATTTAATTTATTAATTACATGTATATAGTTTACCCGGGAATTAATTTCCTAATAAGTAAACATGCAATCCTAATTTTTATTACCTTTATCATTCCGCAGCCCTGTTCAGAACATACACAACATACATGTAAATGTAGAACTAGTGTTTTCTATAATATAAATGTAGCCTAAGGAGTTTATACACAGAGAGAGAGAGGAGAGAGAGAGAGAGAGAGATTGAATTGAATTTTAATTAAAAGTTACTTCTAGTTTAACCAGGAATTAATTTCCTAATAAGTAAACATGCAATCCTTATTAACTTTCATAACCAATTTTCTATAATTATTTAGATTAACTTAGAGCTGTCAAATTGATTTTTGATTCATCAATGTTTTATACTACACCAGATCAATTGATAAAAAAACTTGAAGACACATGATTAACAACTAGCTGATTGAAGCTACAGTTTTCAAAGGAGAGGATGTTGACATTATTTCACTCGGTCAGTGATTATATAATAGCTACTGTACACAGCCCTTCTTGGCAATTTGCAGTTCACGGTAGCGAGATAGGGAAAAAGAGATGATAGACACACATGTACATGTATATATACCAGGCTTGGGGCGAATTACATTGTAAAGTAATGCATTACATTACCATTACTTTATGAATTTGGGCATTAAATTACCATTACCATTACTTGATTTTCTTGAAGTAATGCATTACATTACCATTACATGAGTAAAGTAATGCATTACCATTACTTTTTTTTTTTAAGTAAAGCTAATAAAGAGTTTTTGCAAATGTTTCAGATTTTGAAAAGTAATGCATTACATGCAGTGCACAGTAGCGAGATTAAGAACAATGAGGTGACAGACACATGTGTACTTGTATATACACACACGTTCTCAGGTCTGGAGGCTCGGTAATGCTACACAATAATGCAATATGTTGTTTAAACACCCCTTATGACCTTTTTCCTAGTCTGACAAGTATTTTAAGAAACAAGAAAATGGAAATTTCAATTTTTCAGTTCTGAGAGCTTTAAATTCAGAACATTATTTGGCACAGTGATATGAATTAAAACTGTATATTGCTCTTATTATATTTTTCATTTTACAAATGAAATAAAATTTAAATAAGTGCCTGATATTTTTCTGATACGAAAGCCGGACTATTGTTTTAGATAATGCATGTGTGTATAATTAAATGGTACCCCGTTACCGGCATTTGCATACAGTCATGCATTAAATCATTCATTAACGGTATCATTGCTCTACAGTGTATATGCATGTAGACAATTCTATACAATAATGCATTTAAATATCTAAACTGGAAAAAGCACACTAGCTGATAGAAGTTAAAAGTGTCAATGGACTGGTCTAATCCCCCTTTCCGAAAAAACTCAACTCTCTCTCTATCTCTCTCTCTCTCTCTCTCATGATTTTAAAAAAACAATACTGACAGGAATTATCAGCGATTTACATGAACTTCATAAAGGCTGTTTAATTCTATGCATCATTACACTGGTCAAAACAGTCAAAATATAGGTGATCATTTTCGATTGGTGTGTGGTTATCTGAACGTGCTGATCATGATCATGTTGTGTTATTATGCGCTTTATCTGAGTCAGGTTTCATGGCACAGAACATTGCAGATTTCACGCATTCCTCCCCTTCTTTCCTTTCTTTTTTTTATTTTTACAAATTACAGAACACGGTCATTTGTTTAAATGCATGTAATAAAATAAGCAGTTTATCGGTATACAAGTATATCTTGATTTGTGTCAATGTTGAGTCAAAATTATTCATGTTTGTAATAATATTGCCCTCTATGAAATGCAAAGAAAAACAACCACCGTCTAAAACATGAATGCTAAATATAAATTTTTAAAAATATGAATTAATTAAAAGCTATTTATTTACTTAGCGAGCAGTTAAAGACCGTACAGGGGATGTTAGGGGCATGCACAGTGGCTTACAGGGGATGACAGGGGCGTACAGTGGCACACAGGGGTTGTGTACAGGGGCGCACAGTGGATGACCGGGGATACAGGGGCTCTGTACAGTGACACACAGGGGATGTAAAGGGGATGACAGTGAAAACACAGGGGGTAACAGGGGAAGACAGGGGATTTTCATACGGACAGGGGTTTTTAGAGCCAGTAGTGTCATATCTTTCCTAAATTTTACACTATATTGTAAATGGTCATAATTTGAAAAGTGTAAAGATATTGACATGAAGTCTTGAGATGCATGTTTTGAGTGTAATGGGCAATATACACTGTATATGGTACATAAGATAGGGTCCCTAGTGTCATCCCCAGCCCTTAGCTTTGGTAAATTATTTAATCACAAATACTGTTGACATCCCCACTTCTGAAACATACATATTCTTGTTTCTTGTGTAATGGGGCATCATATAGATTAAGGCCATATGTGTAATTCTGTCCCCCTGAAAGAAAAAGTGCCCAAAATCCGTTGAGATTCCCCCCCATCCCCCCAAACTATATATATATTCTTGTTCTTTGACATTGTGTTAAGAGACATCAAATGGTATAAAAGTCATAGGCCCCAGGGGTCGTCCCAACCCCCTCGAACAGGAAGTGCCCAAATATATTTAAATGATTGAGATCCCCACACCATAACCATATATTTTCTTGTTTCTTGTATTAAAGGGCATAGAATAGTATGTAGGTTATGGGCCCCAGGGGTGTCCTGACCCCCCTCGAACAGGAAGTGCCTAAATATCTTGTAAACGGTTTAGATCCCCACCCTTAAACCATATATATTCTTTTTCCTTGTCCCTTGTGTTAAGGGGCATCAAATGGCATATAGGTTTTGGCCCCAGGGGTTCCTCTTGACCCTTCTCCCCCCTCGAACAGGAATTGCCCAATTATCTTCATAATGGTTGAGATCCCTACCCTTAAACCATATATATACTTGTTCCTATTGTTAAGGGGATTCAAATGGTATATAGATCATAGGACCCGGGGGTGGTTCTGACCCCCTTCAAACAGGAAGTGCCTAAATATCTTGTAAACGGTTTAGATCCCCACCCTTAAACCATATATATTCTTTTTCCTTGTGTCAAAGGGTATCAAATGGTATATAGATCATGGGCCCTGGGAGTGGTCCTGAATCTTTTTTGAACAGGAAATGCCCAAATATCCTGAAAACAGATGAGATCCCTAACCACAAGTCATATATATTCTTGTTCCTAGGGTCATGTCAGTTCACTTGATATACAGTGAATGACACCTGTTGAACATCATCAATTTTTAGAACTAGAAATAATCAAGTATTTAATCTTTTTGTCTGTAAAGTCTAACCTAGGTCATCCCTACCCTCAATGATGGCTTCAACTGTTTTGGAGACCTTAATATTCCCTTGATTATAATTACATCTTGTTTTAACATGAATTAAAAATTCTGATCTATGACTGCCGCGCTTGTTTAAATTGAATGTACAAGAAGGGTTTACATCAGACAAAAACAAACATCCCAAATATTAATTTGAGATTAATTAATAGCAGAAATATTGAAATAATTTGTAAATATGTTTGAGCATTTGCATGTTATAACTGATTGTTAATATAAAAGGTATTTTTAAAGAAGCAACTTTGATAAAAAATATTTTCGAGACTTTTCTTTCCTGACCATAAAATCATATTAGAGTTTATAAATCTTTGATTGTAGTCGATTGAAATGTTCATTTATTTTTTTATATCATTTGCATAAAAAAGAAAATGGGCCTCTAATTTAATGGACACTAGTTGACATGTTTATGCAGTCTACCCATGTAAGTTCATACTTAAATAAGCTGTCAAACATGCATACTACTTCATAGATGACACCAACAAATCTTCGAATACGAATAGTAGCAGTCAGAAATATTCAAATATTGATAAATGGTATTCATTTCAGCTCTACTTTTTAGCTCACCTGAGCCAAAGGCTCAAGTGAGCTTTTCTGATCACAATTTGTCCGTTGTCCGTCGTTGTCGTCGTCGTCGTTGTTAACTTTTCACATTTTCATCTTCTTCTCAAGAACCACTGGGCATATTTCAACCAAATTTGGCACAAAGCACCACTAGGTGAAGGGGATTCAAGTTTGTTCAAATGAAGGGCCACGCCCTCTTTAAAGGGGAGATAATTGAGAATTATTGAAAATTTGTTGGTATTTTTCAAAAATCTTCTTCTCAAAAACTATTTGGCCTGAAAAGCTAAAACTTGTGTGGAGGCATCCTCAGATAGTGTAGATTCTAGTTTGTTCAAATCATGGTCCCTGGGGGTAGGAAGGGGCCACAAGAAGGGGGATGAAGTTTTACATAGGAGTATAAAGAGAAAATCTTTACAAATCTTCTTCCCAACACTATTAGGCAAGAAAAGCTCAAATTAAGATGGGAGCATCCACAGGTAGTGTAGATTCAAATTTGTTCAAATCATGGTCCCCGGGGGTAGGGTGGGGCCACAATTGGGGGATCAAGTTTTACATAGGAAAATATAGAGAAAATCTTTAAAAATCTTCTTCTCAAAAACTATTGGGCCAGAAAAGCTCAAATTAAAATGGAAGCATCCTCAGGACGTGTAGATTCAAATTTGTTCAAATCATGGTCCCCGGGGGTAGGGTGGGGCCATAATTGGGGGATCAAGTTTTACATAGGAATACATAGAGAAAATCTTTAAAAATCTTCTTCTCAAAAACTATTAGGCCAGGAAAGCTCAAGTTTGAGTGGAAGCATCCTCAGATAGTGTAGATTCAAGTTTGTTCAAATCATGGTCCCTGAGGGTAGGGTGGGGCCACAAAAGGGGGATGAATTTTTACATAGGAATATATAGAGACATTCTTTAAAAATCTTCTTCTCTAAAACTATTAGGCCAGAAAAGCTCAAATTATAATGGAATCATCTTTAGGTAGTGTAGATTCAAGCTCGTTCAAATCATGGTCCCCGGGGGTAGGGTGGGGCCAAAATGGGGGGATCAAGTTTTACATAGGAATATATAGAGAAAATCTATAAAAATCTTCTTCTCAAAAACAATTAGGCCAGAAAAGATCAAATTAAAATGGAAGCATCCTCAGGTAGTGTAGATTCAAGTTTGTTCAAATCATAGTCCCTTGTGGTAGGGTGGGGCCACAATGGGGGGATCAAGTTTTGCATAGAAATATCTATTAAAAATCTTCTTCTCAAAACTATTAGGCCAAGAAAGCTCAAATTTGAATGGAATCATCTTCAGGTAGTGTACATGTAGATTCAAGTTTGTTCAAATCATGACCCCCGGGAGTAGGGTGGGGCCACAATTGGGGGATCAAGTTTTACATAAGAATATATAGAGAAAATCTTTAAAAAACTATTTGACCAAGAAAGCTCAAATTGGCGGGTAACCATCCTCAGATAATGTAGATTCAAATTTGTTCAAATTATGGTCCCTGGGGGTAGGGCTGGGCCACAATGGGGATACATTTTTATATAGAGAGAAAATCTCTAAAAAATCTTCTTCTCAAAACTATGAGGCCAGGAAAGCCCAAATCTGAGTGGAAGCATTTCCAAATCGTATAGATTCAAGTTTGTTTAAATAATAGTCCAGTGGTATGGTGAGGCCACAGTGGGGGATGATCTTTTACATAGGAATATATAGAAAAATTCTTTAAAAATCTTCTTTTAAAAGACCATTTGGCCAGAAAAGCTTTAACTTGTGTAGAGGCATCCTCGGGTAGTGTAAATTCAAAATCACAGTTCCTAGTGGTAGGGCGGGGCCGTGATGGCGGTTTGAATTTTTACATAGGAATATATAGAGAAAATCTTTAAAAATATTCTGGGAAAGTTTTTCAGTCCAAAACTCAGTACTTAGTGTGAAAGCACAGGTTATGCAGATATAAGTTTGATGAAACTATGATACCCTAGAGAAAAGTGGGGCCACAAAATGGGGGGGGGGTATATAGGAATAGAGAAAAATCTTCTTACAGGTACAACAACAAAAGGGGCTTGGTATTTACCAAAAGAAAGAGGTGGATAAAAATTGGCAGATTTTCAATTTTTTTTTGCAAGATCTACTGTACTTAGTTGTCAAGATATTTTGATACTGTAATGCTAATTTGATCAGAATTAAGGCAATTATTGCTCAGGTGAGCGATGTGGCCTCTGGGCCTCTTGTTAAGTTTAGGTTTTAGGAGCTGGTTAAATTGTTTGGAGCAGGTGCCCTCAGATGATTATATATTAGTTATTACTGTTCTTAACTTCACTTAACTTGCATCGATGGTGTGTCTATGATGCTTATGCATTTAACAGGCTTGTATAAACCTTAACCTCATTCAGAATATTTAGCCTATGGCTCTGATTCAACATGGTGGATGAGGTTAATGTTTTTGAGCTGGTTAAAGTTTTCAGAGCAGGTGCCCTCTGATAGACAAATCTTACTTGTTATTGGTTCCATGTTTATCAAATTTGAATACATGATGCATCTTCTGATTGTCAATGTGGTGTAATCCACAATTATTATAAAATTTAAATTATTAAGAATCGACGTATGTTGTATAATCATTTGTTGTTCAATATAATGAAACTTTTATTGCATGAATGTTTGGGAAATATGAAGATTTATTCCCCCATATTTCCCTCACCATCATGCAGTAAATGTATATTGTACCATTTTATAAGATTAGGTCTAATATTGTATTATATCATATGGTATTCTATCATTCTGATATTGCATTTATATATTATTGTATCACATAATATTGCATTATATGGTATGATACTGTATAATATGATATCATACTATATAATATATAATTGTATTACATGATATGAAGCAGGGGCTGACAGATCCGATTACAAGGCCTCCAGGGCAAGTGATTTCACTGATAGGGCAAGAAAATATCCTTAGGGACTTTCTCATGAGCAAGTGTCTTTTTTTAATATGCATATGTACTGAAAATGAGAGTTCAGCTCCTATATTTTGCTGAATATAATACTCACTTCCTATTACTAGAAAGTTCTTAATTATCTAGGAATGCTAAGGTTATAAATCACAATAGGATTTTCACATGTGTTTTTTTCCAGGTGCAGCACGGGTTATCATAATGAAATAAAAGTATCACTTTTCTTTTTCAGTACTACAGTTCTTGTGTTTGTTTATGATATTGTAATATTTAAACCCAATTATACCCTCCGCAAACAAAGTTTGGGGGGGGGGGGGTATATAGGAATCACCCAGTCCGTCCGTCTGTCTGTGCAATCGTGTATGGTCCATATCTTTCTTATGGAGAAACATTGGAAGTTCTTACTTCACACAAATATTGTTTATGATCTAAGGATATTTCATGACCTTGACCCAAGGTCATAAGGTCAAGGTCACTGGCAAAAAAAAATACAAAATTTGTGTCCAGTCCATATTTTTCTTATGGAGAAACTTTGGAAGCTCTTACTTCACACAAGGATTGCTTATGACCTAAGGGTGTGTCATTAACCAATGGTCATTCGGGCAAGGTCAAGGTCACTGTCAAAAAAATGCAAAATTTGTGTCCAGTCCATATCTTTCTTATCAAGAAACATTTTGAGTTTTTTCTTCACACAACGATTGCTTATGACCTAAGGGTTTGTCATAACCTTGATTCAAGGTCATTTGGACAAGGTCAAGATCACTGGCAGTAAAAAGGCAAAATTTGTGCCTGGTCCATATCTTTCTTATTGAGAAGCATTGAATGTTCTTACTTCACATACATATTGCTTATGACCGGGGGGGGGGGGTGTTATGACCTTGACCCAAATTCATTTGGATAAGGTCAAGGTCACTGGCAGAAAATTGCAAAATTCATGTCTGGTCCATATCTTTCTTATGAACAAGTATTGAAGTTCTTTATTCATATAAAGATTGCTTATAACCTGAGGGTGTGTCATGACCTTGACCCAAGGTCAGTTGAGGAAGTTCAAGGCCATAGTTTCATGCTGAATTCCTATCTGTGTCATGTCTTGTATTAATGGGAATATAAGAACCTAAAATTTGCTCGTCTCAGGCCACAAAAAATTATTTGTAGATTCTCATCACCGTATCTCTGAAAATGGCCTGCCCTGAATAATTTTTTTTTTTCGAAAAAAAAATGTGTGGAAGCAAAATTTCGGAACAAATCGGGCTCGGTATACCAATAATTCAAAATGTTTAAAATATTAAATGGCTGCTTGACATGTGGATTTCATTTGATTCGAGTCATGGTTGTTAACGTAAGGATGCAAATGTCCTCATGCATTAACAGTGAACTTAAAATAAAATGGAATTAAAGGATAGAAATTGGTTTGTTTACTCATATTAGAATTAACAGTTTTAAAAAATAGAGCAGTTATTTATAGAAAATGGACAGTGAAGTGATTCTTCCAATATTTTCTATAATAGCAAAAATACACGCGTAATGATTTTTTTCTTAACGGGGGGTATCAGTTGTGAGCTTGCTCACAGTACCTTTAGTTTTATCTTTGTTAATAGAGCGTTTCATTGCAAAAATTGTTTTGATTATAATTTCTTAATTGATAAATACTTATAAAATGGCAATTTAATATCAATTTAAGCTGTTTATTAGCTCACCTGAGCTTATCTGATTACCCGTTGACCTTGACCTTCTGTCCGTCTGCAAACTTTTCAGATTTTCTAATTCTTCTCTAAAACCATTGAGCCAAATTTGGTACAGAGCATTCTTACGGGCAGGGATTTCAAAATTGTTGAAAAAAAGGGCTCAATCATTTTTAAAAGGAATGTAATTGTGAAACAGTTAAAAGGGTGTGTATCTTTAAAATCCTCTCAAGAACCACTGCACATGAAATGCAAATCTTTACACAAAATATTGTGCATGTGTATTTATTGTCAAAATCCTAAATGGTGAAACTTGTGATCCCAGGATCAAATCTGGGGCTCCAAAGTTATATATTTAAGAAGAAGGGTTTAAAAATCTACTTTTCAAGTACTACACTGTAACAATTTGCCAGATAACTATGCAAGGATCCTCATTTATAAATTGTGAAAGCATTGATCTTAAGTCTAGTACTGGAGCCCCAAGAGTGGTTCAAAGTTTAACATAAAGTATATATGGAAAATGTTTAAGAATCTTCTTTTTGAGAGCTCAATGCTACAATTAGTGAGATTACTATACATGCATCCTTGTATAATGTAGATTCTATATTTTGAAAATCGTGGACTTCAGACTAATACTGGAGCCGTAAGAGGGGTTCAAAGTTTACCATAGAAATATGTGGCATGGGAACATGCTTACTGAAATATATATAATTTGACGCTTGTATAATGTTTAAGATGACATGAAACACCTCCATATTATGATATTGATTTATTTTCTATGGAAAAAAATCAGGATTAATTAAAATTTTTAAATATTTTGTTCCTTCTCATAAACATTTTGCTACTTTTGTATACCAGTAAACATTTTGCTTCATTTGTTTACCAGTTAAATTGAAACCTTTAAGAAAACATTCTTCGGTAGTGTACTATAAACTTTGTTTAAATAATTATCCTTGGAGGTAAAGTGGAGGCACAATGCTACAATTTTAACATAGGAATAAATTCCAAAAATCTTTTAACCCTCACATTGTCTATTTTAATCTCAATGTTATAAAATCAGCTAAAGATAAATATGCAATAATTCATTTCATAATTTTATGTATTGAAGCTCTTTGATTATATTAGTTTGGTATTGTAAGTCAGTTGAGTGATATGGTCCCAGGGCCTCGTGTTTTATATGATGATGCAAAAATATGGTAAGAAAGGAATGATTCTTGATGAGATGTATACTAATTAAGAATTGATTTTTGTGTTTAGATGGCAAAGAGAAAGAAAGCTGTAAACCAAAGACTAAAGCGTGAAAGTGAGAAACTTAAAAAGAGGCAGAAGAGACAGAAACCTGCACCAACAGATGCACCACCAGACTTATCAAATTTCTCTGTTCCTTGCGGAACAGAGGAGGAAGCTGTTTCAGCTTCTCCCGGTAACTTTCCGGGGCTTGGTTCTATGGGGTTTCCATCTAAAGAGAAAAAACCCCTGGCCAGGGTGCAGGCCTCGCCTCGAGTGAAAATGCATTCACCTGCCCCGAGGTTGCCATCTCCTCGGGGAAGTCGTCTGTTTGTCCGTGACGAGGGCAAGGCACCGTCCCCTGACTCCCCACCGTGGGTTTGTGCTCCACCGAGGGCACCTGGACTGGACACCGTGCACGTGTCCGGACCAGCAGGTCAGGCGCAGCTGGAAACCTCTATGTATGGAGGGACCAGCAGGATAACAAAAGATGAGGGCAACTTGAGGATAAACAAAAAGGAAACTGAAAGGAAAATAAATAGAAATGAAAATGAAAATACTAAGAAACAAACAATTTCAGGTACATATATTGAAGAAAACACAAATGAAAGAAATCATGATCAGTACTGGCAGATACCATCCAAGAGAGGTAGCTATGAAATTTCTTCCTCTGTACAAGGCTCATTCCATCAAGCTCATCCATCATTTAGAGATAATGCTGGGACACAGTGTGTTGCTAACTGTTTAGCAGGATTAGCATATCACAAATTTAAGAGTGCATTAAATTGGACAACAATGGATATGAACAGAATTTTGGTGACAGGTGACGAGTTGTACACATTTTTACAAAGAAGTTCATCTATCAATAATAGATATCTTTTAGTAGAGGAATTACCTCAATATTTCGAATGTTTCAATGGATCATATACCTTTCAACCAAATGAGTCGATTACAACTGTTATTTTGGCAGATGTTGGGTTTAATCTCGCAGACTTCAATGCTTTACCACTTAAAGAAGCACTACACCTTGCATTAACAGATACTGATGGCTGTTTTGTGTGCTTTGGTGGGAATACTATGTTAATTGGAAGAATGACAAGTGGTTTCTTTACATTTGACTCTCATTCTAGATCTTCTGATGGACTTTGCAATGTTAACGGAAACAGTTCAAGACTTTTATTTCAAAATATAGATCAGGTGTATGCACATCTTGAACGTCTTGCTCATTCAATGGGATTTTCGAAGGGTGTTGAATGTAATTTGACAAGTGTGTCTTGTAAATTGAACTCGCTAAGAAATGTTTGTGGATTGGTAGTGGAAAAAGACATCAGTAACATATCTAGAACAACTGACCTACCAGTAAAAACCTCAATTGAGGAGTGCGATGAAAATGATGATCTGGTTTTCATCAGACATGAACAATCAAATTTTGATTTCATACCACTCAGTCCAGAATCTAAAGAAAACATCTGCCATGATTTGAACATTCCATATATAACCACAACAGATGCAAATGAAATGTCTTCCAGAATGAATTTGACAAAACCAATGATTGAAAAGAAAATAGCAGGAGATGGAAACTGCTTCTTCAGAGCTATATCATTTAGTCTTACGAACTCGGAGGATTTTCACGGTATAATTCGTAATGCTGTCTGTGTGCATATGATGGAAAACGAAGAACTTTTTAACCCATTCTTAAATGATGGCGTACAGACTGTCCAAAGTCACCTTTCTTCTACTGAAATGTCAAAACTAGGTACATGGGCTACCGAAGTTGAAATTTTTGCTACAGCTCATTTACTGAACATTGATATCTACACATATTCTAGAGGATGCTGGTTAAAATTTGCGGCTGATGACGTTCAGTTTTTTACTGAAACTAGATCTGGAGCAGTCTATATGAATCACCACCACCAAAATCATTATAATGTAATACTTTCTGTTGGTGGTCAGGAACTGGAAGGAGAATGTATTCGAAAATGTAAACATTCAAACGAGTACGAAAGGAGATTTCGAAACAGAACTCGTATGCAGAGAAAGAGGCTGTCATCAAGACAAATGCAAAACAGTTTGAGTCCTGAACGTAAAAAGAAACAGCAGTTAGGATCCAAGTACTTAAACAACGAAACATACCAAGCTGAGACAAGACTAAGAAGCAAACAGAGATATCATGATGATATTGAATATCAAACAAGAACTAAAGAAAGAAACAAGAAAGTATATACATCAGACCAAGGTCGAAGGGAAAGCTTGAAGATGAATAATATTGAAAAGTACAGAAATGATGAGCAGCATAGGAATAATCTAAAAAAAAGAAGTATTGAGAAATATGCAACTGACGACAATCACAGGAAAATTGTTAGAATGAGAAGTGTTCAAAAATATAATTCAAATGCAGAACACAGAGACAACGTTAAAGCTAAGAGCAAACTAAAATATAATTCGAGTGCAGAACACAGAGACAACGTTAAAGCAAAGAGCAAACTAAAATATAATTCAAATGAACAACATAGAGTTGAAGTCAATGCTTCAAGTACAAAGAGATACAGAGAAAATGCAGAATTCAGAGAATCCAAGCTTCTTGCTGCAGCTGCAAAATATAAAAGCGATGAACCCTTCAGGTCAAAGCTAAAAGACAGTAGTAGAAAACATTATGCTTCAAATGAAACAAACCAAGCATTGAAGAAAGATAGAGTTAGAGGTCTGAGAGACGCTCAACAAGCACAACTGGAAAATCAAGATGAGGTTGTAAAACTATTTAAAGCAAAGGCAAAGCAAGGTATTGATTACTCATGCTGCTGTTGTAGTCGTCTACTATTTCAAAATCAAGTTAAAAAATGTGATCGACAAACTTATAGCAGAAACCAGCAAGCAGCAAACATTGCAAACCTTTGCATTCAGGAAAAGTATTGCCATCAGTGTACTGATTTATGTCCAGTGAATTGCATCCAATCAAATCTGTGGATTTGCTATACATGTCACAGGAAAATTCTTAGTGAAAAGATCCCAGCAGAAGCAGCATATAACAATCTATCACTTGAAGATATCCCAAAGGAATTGAACGATTTAAACAGCCTTGAAAAACACTTAATAGCAATACACATACCTTTTATGAAAGTAATAGCACTTCCACATGGTGGGCAAAAAAATATCCATGGACCAGTTGTATGTGTACCATCAGATCTCAAAAAAGTCACAAAGTTGCCAATGAAACCAGATAATGATTTGCTACTCAGAGTAAAACTAAAGAGAAAGTTAAATTATAAAGGTTATGTTGAATACCAGTTCGTCGAACCAAAACACATATTTGAGGCATTGAATTTCCTGAAACTGAACAATCAGTGGTATAAAGACATTTCAATAGACACAAATTGGAAGGGAAATTTTGGAGATTGTGAGGACCTTCCAAGCAATGCCGACTTAGCATCGGAAGATAATGTTCAGAACATTTCGACAGACACATGCTTGCAGCCTGTTGATATTGCTCAGGAAGTGCTCGATCATTACTTCGATGATATTTATAATATTGCTCCAGGAGAAGGCAATAACCCTGTAAAGATGTTACAAGAACCAGGTAATGAGGCTAAGACATTTCCATACCTTTTCCCGAGTGGACGCTTTACATGGAATGATGCAAGAGACACAAGAATAACGCTATCAAGATACTTCAACAATCGCCTTATGAATACTGACGATCGATTTGCAAAAGACAGCAATTATGTTTTCTTCAGTCAGTTTTTGTCTGATTTAAATCAGGTTATCGAAAAAACTCAAATATCAGTAAGGAAATCGGTCAAAAGAATTGGAAGTGATGAGAAAGTGACAGCAAATATGGTGAAAAGTCCTGAAGTACTTTCCAAATTAATGAAAAATGATGAGGCTTTGCGATTCATGCAACCTATACGTGGAACGCCTTCCTATTGGTCAGCTGCACAAAAGGATCTCTTTGCTATGCTTCGACAATTAGGAATACCTACATGGTTTTGTTCGTTTTCTGCTGCTGAACATAGATGGAATGATGCAGTTGCTACAATATTAAGGCAGCAAAACGATAACCGCGATCCTTCTATGTTAGACTGGTCTGAAAAGAATGAAGTGTTAAGAAGCAATCCTGTGACAGTTGCTAGGATGTTTGAACATAGATTTCATATATTTCAAACTGAGGTCATATTTTCACCATCCGAACCAATTGGGAAAGTATCAGATTTTTTTCAAAGAGTTGAATTTCAGCAAAGAGGGTCGCCACACATGCATTGCCTGTATTGGATAGAAAATGCTCCAAAACTTGATGAAGACGGAGAGGAAGCTGTATGCGATTTCATTGACAAATATGTTAGTTGTGCAGTTCCATCTGAAAATGAAGATGTAGAGCTAAGAGATGTAGTATTGGCCGTACAACAACACAGCAAGAAACATTCCAAATCCTGCAGGAAAAAAGGCACAGAGTGTAGGTTTAACTTTCCTAGGCCACCTTCTGTACGCACGTTTATCAATTCTCCAAACGAGGAAGATGATAATCAAGATACGAATGATTTATCAGACAATCAATCAAATGCTAAAGAGGTGCTATTAAAAGTATGGAACAAAGTGCAAGATGAACCAAATCAATCGGAAACTACTGAGGATATATTTGAAAGTCTCAATTTGACACAGTCACAGTATGAGGAAGCACATAGAATATTAGCCAAGAAGAGATCAGTTGTTCTCAAAAGAAATCCACATGAGCTATGGATCAATCAGTTTAACCCCTGCCTATTAAAATGTTGGGATGCAAATATGGATATTCAGTTTGTCCTAGATCCATTTAGTTGCATTGTATACATCATTTCATACATTTCGAAGTCTGAAAGGGAAATGGGAATGGTGTTGAAACAAACCAAAATAGAGGCAGAAGAGGGAAATGAAAGTGCTCGTACAACTCTGAAAAAAATTGGCTCTGCATATTTAAATCATAGAGAAGTAAGCGCACAGGAAGCTGTCTATCGGGTATGCAACCTAAAAATGAAGGAATGCTCAAGGAAAGTTGTTTTTATACCAGTGGGTGACAATCCAACCAGGCTGTCTAAACCATTGTCTCAAATTAAAAGAAAGAACAGAAAAGAAGAATATGATGATTTTGAAGATGGCGATGATGAAGATGATATTTGGATGACAAATATAATAGAAAGGTACCTAAATCGGCCAAAGAAAACAATGTTTCAGAATATGTGCCTGGCAGAATTTTCTTCAGAATTCAGAGTGCTTGCTAAATCACAGGTTCCTAAATCTGAAAATGAAAATGTATTTGAATTGCAGAACTCAAAAGGGTTTATTCAAAGGAGAACACGCACAAAGCCAGCTATAATTAGGTACCCACGATACAATGTAAAGCAAATGCCAGAGAAATACTATCAAAGTATACTTCAGCTGTTCTTGCCATACTGGACAGATAATCAATTGAAACCTCCAGGATTTGATCTCTATGAAGACTTTTACGAAAATGGACACGTACGAATCAAAGGAAGCCAGATAGTGCAATCAGTGAAATCAATTGTCGATTCAAACAAATCACAGTATGCTCAAAATGAAGATTTGATTGCGGAAGCACAGGAAACTTTTGAAAATATTGGAGAACCAGAAGATGCATGGGCACATCTTTGCCCGGAGACAGAATTAGTGAGACGAGAATGCGCTTCTGCAAGAAATGAACTTACGGATTTGAATGTTCCAGAGGAACTACCAGACTTGCAAAGTGATAGCAATGTCGATGTACTATACAGAGTTGAACAAAACACACAATCCAAAGATGAAATGTTACACATACTTCGAAATTTAAATTTGACGCAAACGAAGGTATTCTATATTATACGAGATTGGTGTTTGAAAAATATCTTTGGGGAAAAACCTGATCCGCTGCATGTTTTTATTACGGGTGGAGCAGGAACAGGCAAAAGTCACCTTATCAAAGCCATACACTATGAGGCTTCTCGAATTCTTGGTAAAAAGTTGACAACACCGGACAGTGTTTCAGTGCTTCTTACTGCTTTTACTGGGACAGCTGCATTTAACATCGGAGGGAATACTATTCACCATTTATTTTCACTGCCGAAATGTATGCGATTGCCTTATGAACCACTAGGAGAACAAACTCTGAGTGAAATGCGTGTTCAGCTCGGGGACATGCAAATCTTAGTTATTGATGAAGTTTCAATGGTGTATAAAAAGCTGTTATTCTATATTCATGAAAGGCTTGTTCAAATTAAAAAATGCAAGGACCCATTTGGAGGAGTGTCAGTAATTGCTGTGGGTGATTTTTACCAACTTCCTCCAGTTAAGCAACGCAAAGATGAAAGACTTTACAAAGACAACCCTTTATATCCTGTTGACTACTGGGTTGATTTTTTCAAAGTAGTGGAATTAGACGAAATAATGAGACAGCGTGAAGATATTCCGTTTGCAACAGCACTAAATTCCCTACGGACACGAGTATCAAAAGAACCACTGTCAGAAGAAACAAACTCAATCCTAAATGACTGTGTAAGGGAAGGTCCAGATGATGTCCTTCATGTCTATTCAACAAACGACGAAGTCAATGACTTTAACTTGAAAATGATAAAGAAAACCTGCAAGGACCTCATTGAAATTGATGCTCAAGATTTCACCAAAGATAGATCGACAGGCAAGCTATTCATAAGAGATAAACCAATGACAAAGCCTGGAACAAGCACTCTGTCAAGCAGTTTGTTATTAGGAGTGGGTGCAAGAGTGATGCTAACAAGAAACTGTGATGTAGGTGACGGGCTTGTAAACGGAGTTATGGGCTATGTATCCCATTTTGTATATGGACGCAATCATGCAGCAAACAATGTTGTTGCAATAGGAGTAACATTTGACAATATCAATGTTGGAAACAAATCAGGAAAAAAAACTAGAAATGGGAACAATGTTTTGATTGAAAGGATTCAAGAGGAAATGTTGGACCAAAAAACAAAGAATGTTGTTAGACATCAGTTCCCATTGCGATTATCTTGGGCATGTACAGCTCACAAAGTGCAAGGAATGACAGTTGACAAAGTTGTAGTTAATTTAGACCGCACATTTTCTCCTGGACAAGGATATGTTGCATTGAGCAGAGTTACTTCAAAAGCAGGATTGTTCATTGAATCAAACGATCAGGAAAAGTTTAAGAAAAAAATATACGCTGACCCAGAAGTAAAAGTAGCTTTGCAAGAGATGTCTAGATTAATACAACCAACCTTCGATATCCCTAAAGAGAGCATCACAATTTTCGTTCACAATATTCAGAGCCTCAATAAACATTTCGATGATTTGAAAAAGGATAGTCGATGTAAGAATGCGGATATCATATGTCTAACAGAGACATGGATGAAATCAGGACAAAATGTAAGAAGTTTCGAAATAAATGGCTTTAGTTTTCACCACACAGCTAGAGAAGATGCATATGACGATACCAATGCTCAAGTTTATCAACTGCAATCAGCAAAAGGTGGAGGTGTAGCTGTTTACATGAAAGAAACAGGACCCGAAAGAATTGTTCTTGCACTCCCGGAAAAGAATGTGGAATGTTTAAGTATAAAATATGTTTTGGAAGACATAATAGTTCTAACTGTTTATCGCCCAAACACTTTAAATGTTACACAATTTCTGTTAAATCTTGATAAACTCATTGAATATTTCAAGACTCAAAGTAGTTATCTTGTATGTCTTGGTGACTTCAATGAGGATGCACGATCTACAGGCCCTGTTCAAACATTTATGAGAAGAAAAGGTTTTATCCAAATAGTCGATTTCAGTACGACAGAAGGTGCAACTATTCTGGACCATGTGTATTTGTCAACATCAATGCACGCAAATGTCGAAAAAATACCTACGTACTACAGTTACCACGACGCATTAATTTTGAAAATCGAGAAGAAAAAATAGAAAATGTGTACTGATATGTTTTTGATTCCGGAGAGAAGGTTGAATAGAAGTCACGTTTAATCTGTTAAAATAGTTGTTAAGTTATACGATTTACAGTTATAAACTGTTTTCATTCTACCGATCAAAACACTTAACTGAATCCAATATATCTTTCGGGCAACTTTTCGAAAAAATTCGTACAATCATGAGCAATGGCATAAAATGTAAGTGCAAAGATTACTTTGTTAATACAATTCCAACACAACTTTTAAAGAGACAATACAGCTGAAAAAGTGTGTGAATGACATCAGATTTATCTATTGTATCGTTAGAAAATAAGAAATAACGTTGATATTGTAATAGTTGAAATACATCAAAATCCCTTTCAAATACTTAATTAACGTAATCACGAGCTTCAAAAAATTAAAGGGTCGTACAAACCAGAATATCCATATATAGTTTATTTGTACCACATAGACTTTAAATGACAGCAATTGACACGTGCTGAAAATATTAAGAACTTCCTCCGAATACGGTCAAACGGTTATACGAGGTTAAAGGGACTCCCTAAATGGAACATATCCTCACTTAATCGATAATACATAAATGGTTTACCAATTTTGGTTCATTTTTGAAATGAACAGACATGAATATGTCAAATAACCACTCAAGGGGCCTCATTTACAAAACTGAATTTAGGTTATACCAACTCCGGTCCTAAAATTAGGGGACCAAAGGGCTCTAAAGACTTATCTATAACCCTTTATTGAGGGATATTTTGTGAAATATTACAGAAGCAAATATGTTTACCTCACAGTTATGTATCCAAGCAATATAATTATGTTATCATGTCTTATGTTATTAGGGTTTTTATGGATTTTAGGGGCCAAAAGTCCAAAATTTTGATCAACCATATCTTAGAAAGGAAAAATATTTTGAAATGTAGTATAGAGGAAAAGCTGTTCAAAATGATGTTCTTAACAATATGCAACCTTCAAAATTTCGTTAAACGGCCCCTATAAAGAGATAAGGGATCAGCACCTAAAACGTCCTTTCCCATATATCTCAAGAACGGTAACGAATTTCTAAACACTTGTTGAACAAAATGTGCTTGGATTTAAATGACCTTTCATTTAATATCAAGAAAAAGGGGCTGTTCCCTCAAATTAGGGGACCAAATGGCTTTAAAGTCTTTTATCTATAACTCTTTATTGAGGGATATTTTGTAAAATGTTATAGAAGCAAATGTGTTTATCACACAGTTATCTATCCAAGCAATGTTATTATGTTATCATGTGTTATGTAATTAGAGGTCTTAGGGATTTTAGGGGCCAAAAGTTTAAAATTTTGATCAACCATATCTCAAAAAAGAAAAATATTTTGAAATGTAGTATAGAAGAAAAGCTGTTCAAAATGATGCTCTTAACAATATGCAACCTTCAATATTTCGTTAAACGGCCCCTATAAAGAGATAAGGGATCGGCCCTTAAAACGTTCTTTCGAATATATATATATATATATATATATATATATATATATATATATATATATATATATATATATATATATATATATATATATATTTATATATTAAGAACGGTAACGAATTTCTCAGCACTTTTTGAAAAAAAATGTGATCAAAATAAATGAACTTTCATTTGATTATACAAAAAGGGATTGGACCAATAAATTAGGAGACCAAAGGGCTTTAAAGACTTTTTTCTTTAGCCCTTTACTGAGACCTATTTTGTGAAATATTATTAGAGCTAAATTAGGTATAATACATTTATATACATGTATCCTAACAATACAATGATTTTTTCTTGCGTTACATAATTAAGGGTGATTAGGGACCAGAGGAAAACAAGTTTAATTCTTTCTATCTTAATTGGAAAAAATACAAATGTTAGAAGACATTTTAAGATAATATCTAAAAAGCGATACATTTTACGTTTTGTTTTCGAAAATCAAAGTCTATGATGTCACATTTCCTTCTAAAAATCTGACGGAAGACCTCCTCGTTGCTCGCAACGAGATCGTGTCTAGTTATTATTATTATTATTCTTTTTTTTTCTTACCGATTTTGTGCAGACGATTTCTCGGAGATGGCTGGGTCGATTTCGCTCAAATTTTCAATATAAACGTGTTTTTATCTAAACCTGATATATAATTTTTATTTTTTGAAAAAACACTTCCGGTCAGAAGTTATCGTCCGTTTACGATTTTAAAAAGTCGATTTTGTCTGTCGGGTTTCTCAAAAACGAATAAAGATAAAAGGCTGAAATTTTCAGAAATGATAGATCTACCGTTTTTCTAATGTACCTCGGTATAGAGAATGTCCGCCGTTACTTCCGGTCGTCACCGGAAGGAAATTTGAAAAATTGAATTTTTCGACTTTTTTATTTTTCAATATTTTTCTTCGAAATTTTTACACCTTATAGTGACCCTTTTACTGATTAAGAATATGTAATTAGTTTTAAAATCGATCAAGGCATTCTCGAGAAATTAAGCGTCAAAGTTCTGAAGCGGAGTCCGAGTAGCTCAGTCGTTATAGTCGTGGACATGGCCCAGGCGACCCGGGTTCAAGCCTCGAGTGCCGCAAAATTTTTTTCTCTTTTTTTTCGCTTAGATCTACGATTTTATCTTTGAATTGATAAGTTTAATCTTATCTTTTCAAAAATTGGACGGAAGACCCACTCGTTGCTCGCAACGAGATCGAATCTAGTTATTATACTTTTTTTTCTTTTTCTGACTTTTTTGGAGCGTTATTTCTCAGAAACTATTCAACCGATTTACACCAAATTTTTTGGAGTTATAAAGCATCAATGTCGCTACTGATTATTAAAATTTCAAATGATTACGTCACTTCCGGTTTCAGATATGGACGATATTGTAAATTTTTAAGGGTCATTTTGTCCACGCATCTCCTCTGAAACTAATCATGATAAAAGCTTGAAATTTGCAGGGATTGTAGATGAATGTCTGTAGATTTCCCTCCATGCTTCCAATTGCGAAAAATGCGCAAGGCCTAGAAGCTCGCCTGAACCTGAAAATTAGCACCATATTTTTTCACAAAATTTTCGCACATTTTCCGTAATATCTTTTGACGTATAAATATTTTGTTAAAATATGTAATGTAAAAGCTGTTTCAATTTGCACGGGCTTTTATTTGATATCAAGAAAAAGGGGCTGGCCCCTCAAATTAGGGGCCAAGAGGGCTCTAAAGTCTATTTGCAATAACTTTTTAGTGAACAATAATTTGTTATCAATTATAGAAGCAAAAATGTTCATTGTACAGATGTTTATCTATACAGTGCCATACTTAAGTCATATATTACGTAATAAGGGGTTTCAAGGGGCCAGAAGTTCAAAACTTTGATCATTAATATCTGAAAAAGGAGAAATATTTTGAAAAGCAATGTAGAACAAAAGTTATTCAAAATAATGTTTTGTACAATATGCTACCTTAAATGTTTTTGTTTATGACCCCATTTAGGAGTTAAAGGGTCGGCCCCTAAAACACATTTGTACAGATATCTCAAGAACGGTAAACATTTTGTGAACACTTGTAGAACAAAATATGTTTATATTTACAAGACCTTTTATTTGATGTCAAGAAAAAGGGGCTGGCTTCTCAAATTAGGGGTCAAGAGGGCTCTAATGTCTTCTTACAATAACTCTTACTGAACAATATTTTGTTATTAATTATAGAAGCAAAAATGTTCATTGTACAGCTTTTAATCTATACAGTGCCATACCTAAGTCATATATTACGTCATTAGGGATTTCAAGGGGCCAGAACTCAAAACTCTGATCATTAATATCTGAAAAAGGAGAACTATTTTGAAAAGCAATGTAGAACAAAAGTTCTTCAAAATAATGTTCTTAACAATATGATACCAAACATTTTGTTGTAAGTGGCCCCGGTAAGGGGTTAAAGGGTCGGCCCCTAAAATGCATTTGTACAGATATCTCGAGAACGGTTTACAATTCATGAACACTTGAAGAACAAAATATGTTTATATTAGCGAGACCTTTTTTTTGATATCAAGAAAAAGGGGCTGACCCCTCAAATTAGGGGCCAGAAGGGCTACTAAGTCTTTTCATAATAACTCTTTCCTGACCAATAGTTTGATAATAATCATCAAGCAGCAAAGAAGCTTTTATTAAGCTTAATTTAAAACCGAAACCCGTTTTAAAATCGGACGATGCATTACAGAGATATCGGGGTTTAAAAATTATTTTTTTCCGGAAATTTTGATTCCGCGTCCTTGGTTTAAAAAATAGCGTTATGTTTAAAATAAAATTAACTCGTACCAAAAATAATTGTTAAGTCGTACTTCAACACATTCGGATTTTTTTTGTTAAGTCGTTCTTGAAATCGGAAAGGTGTTTGTTAAGTCATACTAAAAATCATTCGTATTTTGTTAAGTCGTTCCAGGAATAATTCGATTTTTTTTCATCTTTTATATTTAAGTTACTCTTGTTATTGGTTTAAGAGCTCTGCTTCTTACAGGAACTTCCAGCTTTACTTCCGACATTAACGGAAGACCCTACTCGTTGCTTTGCAACGAGCTTTGCTCTAGATATTATTATTTTTTTTCTTTTTCTTTTTTTTCTGACTCCTTTTCGGCTTCATAACTCAAAAAGTTTTCAACTTATTTAAAAGAAACTTTCAGGGATTATGTGCAATTATAATGCCTCAAAGATGTTAAAGTTTCCATAACAACATCACTTGCGTTTTGACGTTACGTCATTTTTAAACTTAAAAAAAAGTCATTTTGTCCGCGACATTTCTCAAAAACGCTTTAAGATAGAGTCTTGAAATGTTCTGTGGTTATGAATTTGGCAATTTACATGTGCAATAAGGCTGGAAATAAAAATCCGTCACTTCCTGTCGAAACCGGAAGTGAAACAAATTTTTCGAAAAAATGAATTTTCTGATCAAATCAAAAATGAATATGTGTTTTATGAAGCTTATCAAGCTGAAACTAATACTGAAATCCGTTTGAAAATCGGACAATGCATTACAGAGATATCGGGGTTTAAAAATTGGTTTTTCCGGAAATTTTGTTTCCGCGTCCTTGGTTTAAAAAATAGCGTAATGTACAAAGTAAAGTTAACTCGTACCAAAAATAATTGTCGTACTTGAACACATTCAGATTTTTTTTGTTAAGTCGTTCTTGAAATCAGGAAGGTTTTTGTTAAGTCGTACTTAAAATCATTCGGATTTTGTTAAGTCGTACCAGGAATAATTCGATTTTTTCATCTTTTTATTTTAGTTACTTTTGTTATTGGTTCAAGAGCTCTGCTTCTTACAGGAACTTCCAGCTTTACTTCCGACATTAACGGAAGACCCACTCGTTGCTTTGCAACGAGCTTTGCTCTAGTTATTTTAATTTTTTTTCTTACAAATTTTGTGCACGCGATTTCTCAGAAACGACTCGACCGATTTTCATGACACTTTCAGATCTGATAGATAATGATCTAAACCTTATAGGTTTTTTATCATATTGATGACGTCACTTCCGTTTTTGAGAATTTGACGTTTTGGCGATTTTTAGAGGGGTCGCTTGTCCCTCTACGTTCTCCTAAACTATAAAAGATATTGAGTTCAAACTTTCAGGGATAGTTGACAAAAGATTGTAGATTTGCAATTTTATTTTCATTTTGATCTGACTTAAAAGGCCCCGAAGCTCGCCTGGACCCGAAAATTGAGATGGAAAAAACGTCGTCATTTTTTCCGGTTTTCTTTGATTATCTCTTTTCTAAAAATATTTTGTTAAGACATGTAACGTAAAAAAAGTTTGTATTTACAAGACCTTTTCTTTGAAATCAAGAAAAAGGGGCTGGCCCCTCAAATAAGGGGACCAAAGGGCTCTAAACTCTTTAATCTGTAGCCCTTTACTGTAAGATATTTTGTGAAAGGTTATAGAAGCAAATATGTTTATCTCACAGTAATGTATCCAAGCAATGTAATGATTTTATTATGTGTTACGTAATTAAGGGTTTTTAAGGGCCAAAAGTCCAAAATTTTGATCGATCACCCATATCTCGGAAAGAAAAAATATTTTGTAATGCAATACAGAAGAAAAGTTGTTCAAATTAATGTTTTTAACAATATGCAACCTTCAAAATTTCGTTAAACGGCCCCTATAAGGAGATAAGGGATCGGCCCCTAAAACCTTCTTTCTCATATATCTCCAGAACGGTAACGATTTTCTGAACAATTGTTGAACAAAATTTGTTTAGAATTAAATGTCCTTTCATTTAATATCAAGAAAAAGGGACTGGCCCCTTAAAAAAGGGGACCAAAGGGCTCTAAAGTCTTTAATCTGTAGCCCTTTACTGAGAGATATTTTGTGAAAGGTTATAGAAGCAAATATGTTTATCTCACAGTTATGTATCCAAGCAATGTAATGGTTTTATTATGTGTTACGTAATTAAGGGTTTTTAGGGGCCAAACGTCCAAAATTTCGATCACCCATATCTCGGAACGAAAAAATATTTTCTAATGCAATACAGAAGAAAAGTTGTTCAAAAAAATGTTCTCAACAATATGCAACCTTCAAAGTTTCGCTAAATGGCCCTTAAAAGGAGAAAAGGGATCGGCCCCTAAAACCTTCTTTCTCATATATCTCCATAACGGTAACGAATTTCTATACACTTGTTGAGCATAATTTGTTCAGAATTAAATGGCCTTTCATTTGATATCAAGAAAAAGGGACTGGCCCCTCAAATAAGGGGACCAAAGGGCTCTAAAGTCTTTAATCTGTAGCCCTTAACTGAGAGATATTTTGTGAAAGGTTATAGAAGCAAATATGTTTATCTAACAGTTATGTATCCAAGTAATGTTATGATTTTATTATGTGTTATGTAATTAGGGGTTTTTAGGGGCCAAAAGTCCAAACTTTTAATCACCCATATCCCAGAAAGGAAAAATATTTTGTAATGCAGTACAGAAGAAAAGTTGTTCAA
The DNA here is from genome assembly GCF_963853765.1 of Magallana gigas. Classification (NCBI taxonomy): domain Eukaryota; kingdom Metazoa; phylum Mollusca; class Bivalvia; order Ostreida; family Ostreidae; genus Magallana; species Magallana gigas. Next base: position 28,462,324 of record NC_088856.1, read on the forward strand.
AATGATGTACTTAACAAAATGCAACCTTCAAAATTTCGTCAAACGGCCCCTTTAAGGGGATAAGGGATCGGCCCCTAAAATCTTCTTTCTCGTATATTTCCAGAACGGTAACAAATTTCTTAACTTTTGTTGAACAAAATTTGTTTAGAGTTAAATGGCCTTTCATTTGATATCAAGAAAAAGGGGCTGGCCCTTAAATTAGGGGATCAAAGGGCTCTAATATCTTTTATCTATAGCCCTTTAATGAGAGTCATTTTGTGAATGGTTATTAAAGCTAGATTAGGTATAATACGTTTATATATCCTAACAATATAATGATTTCCTCTTGTGTTACCCAATAAGGGTTTTTAGGGACCAGAGGTGAACATGGTTAATCTTTTTCATCTAAATTGGAAGAAATGCAAGTATTTAAAACAGCAATGTAAGAGAACCTATAAAAAGCGATACAATAAAGCATTAGTACTTCACTCCTTTTTCCATATCATGTTTTGTGGTCAAAAATCAAAGTCGATGATGTCATATTTCCTTCTAAAAATCAGACGGAAGACCTCCTCGTTGCTCGCAACGAGATCGTGTCTAGTTATACTTTTTTTTCTTTTTCTGACTTTTTTGGAGCGTTATTTCTCAGAAACTATTCAACCGATTTACACCAAATTTTTACGAGTTATAAAGCATTAATGTCGCTACTGATTATCAAAATTTCCAATGATTACGTCACTTCCGGTTTCAGATATGGACGATTTTGTAAATTTTTAAGGGACATTTTGTCCACGCATCTCCTCTTAAACTAATCATGATAAAAGCTTGAAATTTGCAGGGATTGTAGATGAAGGTCTGTAGATTTCCCTCTATTCTTCCAATTGCGAAAAATGCGCAAGGCCTAGAAGCTCGCCTGAACCTGAAAATTAGCACCAAATTTGTTCACAAAATTTTCGCACATTTTCCGTAATATCTTTTGACGCATAAATATTTTGTTAAAACATGTAATGCAAAAGCTGTTTCAATTTGCACGGGCTTTTATTTGATATCAAGAAAAAGGGGCTGGCCCCTCACATTAGGGGTCAAGGGGGCTCTAAAGTCTATTTGCAATAACTTTTTAGTGAACAATAATTTGTTATCAATTATAGAAGCAAAAATGTTTATTGTACAGCTGTTTATCTATACAGTACCATACTTAAGTCATATATTACGTAATTAGGGGTTTCAAGGGGCCAGAAGTTCAAAACTTTGATCATTAATATCTGAAAAAAGAGAAATATTTTGAAAAGCAATGTAGAACAAAAGTTGTTCAAAATAATGTTTTGTACAATATGCTACCTTGAATGCTTTTGTTTATGACCCCATTTAGGAGTTAAAGGGTCGGCCCCTAAAACACATTTGTACAGATATCTCAAGAACAGTAAACATTTTGTGAACACTTGTTAAACAAAATATGTTTATATTTACAAGACCTTTCATTTGATGTCAAGAAAAAGGGGCTGGCCCCTCAAATAAGGGGTCAAGAGGGCTCTAATGTCTTCTTACAATAACTCTTTACTGAACAATATTTTGTTATTAAATATAGAAGCAAATATGTTCATTGTACAGCTGTTCATCTATACATTACCATACGTAAGTCATATATTACGTAATTAGGGGTTTCAAGGGGCCAGAACTCAAAACTCTGATCATTAATATCTGAAAAAGGAGAAATATTTTGAAAAGCAATGTAGAACAAAAGTTGTTCAAAATAATGTTCTTAACAATATGATACCAAAAATTGTGTTGTTAGTGGCCCCGGTAAGGGGTTAAAGGGTCGGCCCCTAAAACGCATTTGTACAGATATCTCGAGAACGGTTTACAATTCATGAACTCTTGTAGAACAAAATATGTTTATATGAGCGAGACCTTTTATTTGATATCAAGAAAAAGGGGCTGACACCTCAAATTAGGGGCCAGAAGGGCTACTAAGTATTTTCATAATAAATCTTTTCTGACCAATGATTTGATATTAATCATCAAGCAGCAAAGAAGCTTTAATTAAGCTTAATTTAAAACCGAAACCCGTTTTAAAATCGAACGATGCATTACAGAGATATCGGGGTTTAAAAATTGATTTTTCCGGAAATTTTGATTCCCCGTCCTTGATTTAAAAAATAGCGTAATATTTAAAGTAAAATTAACTCGTGCCAAAAATATTTGTTAAGTCGTTCTTGAACACATTCGGATTTTTTTTGTAAAGTCGTTCTTGAAATCGGAAAGGTGTTTCTCAAGTCGTACTTAAAATCATTCGGATTTTGTTAAGTCGTACCAGGAATAATTCGATTTTTTCTTATTTTATATTTTAGTTACTCTTGTTATTGGTTTAAGAGCTCTGCTTCTTACAGGAACTTCCAGCTTTACTTCCGACATTAACGGAAGACCCACTCGTTGCTTTGCAACGAGCTTTGCTCTAGTTTATCTTGTATCTTGACTAAAATTTGTTGCATTTGCAAATGCTGCCACCCACAAATCGAGATAGTACATGTATAACAATCGTATAATCGTATTTTGAAACTCAATACCCTTACGTTTATAGAAAGGCATGTAATCAAAATGAATATACGTAATGGCCCGTCAATTAGTGTCTTATTAATTATCGTTTGATATTTAATCCTCAGGTGCAAATTCATATCTAAATCTGTGTTTAACATGAATATATAAATACATTGTATGCTGACTTATAGAGCTTTAGACACCTTGGATAAAAAACGGATGACGCAAGGTTGATATTGAGCTACATGTAAATTAAATTATACGATTAAAGATTAAAATAATAAGCAATATAAAAAACAACAATTTATTATGTTTTTAATTAGGAATGTAAACAAACAAAGATTACTGATATTAAGATCGAATAGAATTCTCCAAAATAGAACCAAAAGTAAAAAAGGATTTATTTTTATTCATAGCATAACACTTTCAATCGCATAGAGTTGAATGTATTTAAGACAATACAAATTTATAGATATGATATAATGACGCTTAAAACAGTGTGTTTTAAAAGGCAAAATAAAAATCAACATATTTATATTTTTTGAGGACGGCCTCATAATTTTCATTAATTATCTTCTATGCAGATCAAAGGAATCCTGGGTAATGAGTTCCAAACTTTTATTATCAAATATATGTTTATAACTTATTTTGCTTTGTGAACGGCAGTCATTGCAAATGACACGAATTTTAGATAAATTATCGAGATAGCTATCCCAACAAGGAGTCAGTCTTGATCGAGAAACTAGAAAGTTGTCTCGACTTGACGAGATTACGCGATATGTTATGTTGACCCAAAATTAATATGTGGATGGCAGAACTATGCCATCATAGTTATACGATCAAATTTAAACTCATTCAGACTCAGGCTCACACACCAACATGATTGCATACACGAATTTACACGTTTACAAGTCTGGATTTTTTATCCATGGATCTATCCAGTAGTAACCGTAAGTAGGAGAACTCCACTTGCGAATTATAATGTAAAACATATATATTCCAAAGTTGAAGACTCGTTCCCTCTACACGTATTATAGTTATAGTAAGAACAATTTTCTTGTAATATATATTTGGGTTGGAATTTGCATGCATTTTGTGTATACTGTTACATGACTTGTATATCCATGTACAGTAGTCAGATGTCAATAGAACAGGAGGACATCATACAAGAAAAGGGCCAGCAATGATATATAATGTAGTGATGACAGCCCTATTATATAATTAGGTAGTCAGCGTCCCACCTAATCGACCCGATGCTATAATGTTGTTCTCCACTGTCTTTCATTTCTTTCTGCAAAATGAACTCAAAAGCCTGGATAGGTGTCATTCTTTATTAGCACGAGTGGATCTAAGTATAGTTGGGGTGGGGGTCGAGGTCGGGACTTGCTAATTAAAAATTGAATATCATTTATTTCATATAGTAAATTAACCTAAAATAGGCGTTGAACCATCCTCACTCCCTACAAACATAATCATATCTTGGACCTCCTCCTCCAATGAAAAATGTCTGGATCCGCCCATGAATATGTGTGAAGGGGGTGGGGGTGGGGGTGGGGCTGCATGGATGGAATATAATTTTGATCGATGGTATAATATGCTCAAAATTAATGCAATAACAGATACAAACTCTTTCTGGTATTGAATATTCTCGGGACTTACTTAACAATTGAATAACATTTATTTCATATAGTAACCCTTTTTCTCCAGATATGCATTACTCTTGAGACTCATTTAATTTTGGCTAGATATTTTTAGGTCGATTATGCCGAAATTGTATTCTAGTCTTTCGATACAACTTATTGTTGCTCCCAGGCACAAACTTGACTTTTTATGATTTGTCTCCTTTCTTTTGATATTTATGTACATACATGTAACTTATTTTACTTTGTACATGTTTTTTATTGTGCCTTTTGTTCATTGTCATTTATTGCATCATTCAATAAATGACCATTTCTATTCTCTATAGAGGAGTTATGTTTTATATCGATGGTGGTGGTAAGCCAAGCAGACATAAAGTAAATTAACCTAAAATATGCGTTGAACCATTCCCACCCCCGACAAACATAATCATATCTTGGACCTCCTCCTCCAATGAAAAATGTCTGGATCCGCGCATGAATGTGTGTGTGTGTGGGGGGGGGGGGGTGTGGGTGGGGGGGGGGGGCTGCATGGATGGAATATAATTTTGATCGATAGTATATGCTCAAAATGCAATAACAGATACTGTGGTTTCATCAATATTCGTTGAATACCAATTTTTGTGGATTTCGTTGTTAAGTTGATCCACGAAATTTAATGTTCATCGAAACGCAATTTATATTAACATTTTGTACTGAATTTTGTACTGAATTCTAAATATGGAAATGAATGGTGTTAAAAAACATACGTCAAGTAATTAACTGAATGGGGAGGTTTGTGGTTCTGGTGTCTTTCTACATGTGCATGTTTTCATATACATATTGTTTGATACATTTATCGTTAAATATCATTGAGTTTCATTTTCCACGAAGTTAAGTATCCTTGAAACTGTGATTTTCACTTTATCCACGAAAATTGATACCCTTGAATATTAATGAAACCACAGTACAAACTCTTTCTGGGTATTGAATATTCTATAACTCTCTTCGGATAAATTTCATAATTTCATTATAAGGTGCATGCAAACCTTTGAAGTTTTTGAATGTAACCAAAAAAAAAACCCCAAAAACAAAAAACAAAAATAAAACTCTCTCCCAAACGGGAAGATAAAATTCATAACGCATTCGATCAATTGTTAAATAATTTTATAGATAAACACAGGCTCTCTGAAAATGAAACTCAATGATATTTAACGATAAATGTATCAAACAATATGTATATGAAAACATGCACATGTAGAAAGACACCAGAACCACAAACCTCCCCATTCAGTTAATTACTTGACATATGTTTTTTAACACCATTCATTTCCATATTTAGATTTGCTCCACATTAAGCATTTTTGCGTAGGTTGAATATCTTTTTGATACATGTATATATAAGGGGATAAAATTGTTTTGCACCATTTACACACACGTGTGTATAGCTCAATATCACTGTCATCATTTCTAAGGACTCACGACAAGTGGGAAAAACTTCTCCATTAGGCACGTAAGTGTCCCTAAATTAAAAGGATTTTTTAGTACAAAATAAAAAGATAAAACAATTGAACGGAGAAAATGATTCGACTTTGTTTATGCGTATTAAATATATAATTTTTTTAATTTGAGCAAAGTTATGCTCTCTATACAATTGAGACAATGTGTAGAAGAAAGTTTAAAGTTCTCATTTTGCAATAACTATTTCACATTGTTCAGTGTATTTGGGATACCACTACGAATCGGTTTTGTAATGTACAATCAAATAAATTCAAATGACGTATTCTTGGGCGCAAGCGGGGTTTGCATGATTAAAAGAAATTAAAATCGCATGAATATGTCTATACTCTCCTATTAAACGTACAATTGCTGAAAATTATATAAATATTAATAGGCATTAAGGAATAATTCTTTCAATATTACATATTGTATGAGGTGATAATTTTGCTCAGGGCGTGATTTGATCTTTCATAAAGTCCTTTGGGCTTTATTGGATTTAACCACGCCCGGACCAAATTACCAACTCGTAATACTCAAAGAATAATTCTGTATTCCTTAAATCAAATAATTTTATGTACATCTTATATTTCTATTATTTGTAATAGACTTTCACAATGTAAAAATAACTATTTTCTTTTGCAGGCAAAATGAGCATTAAACAACACATAACGATTTTCAAAATTGTAATGGTGACGTCATTCATTGGTTCCCTATTCTGGATAAAAGTACTCACATCTTTTGAAAAGGAGGACAACACATTGTTAGGAATTTCAAACACGAGCACATATACGAGCAAGAAACCTATGGTGTCCAGTGAGACGTTCACAGTACTTATTTATACCTGTCAATCGTATTTGAAACCTTATATTCAACATTCCAGAAAGAAGAAGTGCCTTGCTGTGCCGAACTGTATTATTTCGGAAAATGTAAGTGACATGCAGAAAAGTCATGCTGTTATATTCAATGATGTTAATCTACCAGGAAAACTACCACAGAGAGCAAAAAATCAGCTCTGGGTATTCCATAGCATGGAAACAGTGCACTTTATTCGTAAACCACCTAAACTGTCTTTTCGGAAGCATTCCGACATTGTAAGACCATACGGAAAAATTGTGCGTCGCGAAAAGGAGATTAAGCGAAATTATACGGAAGTGTTTCGAAAAAAGAAACATGGCGGCGTCTGGATGTCAGGGCATTGCCCGGTTCCGTCTAAGCGCAAAGCGCTTGCGCAGGAAATCGGGAAACACATGCACGTTGACCTTTTCGGCAGATGCGGCGCCCGACCATGCGGGGCACGAAGTACCATGTTGAGTGATTGTTTAAAAACTGTGTCACGTGATTACAAGTTCTACTTCTCATTTGAAAACACAATATGCCCTGACTACACGACAGAAAAACTGTTCAATATATATTTGTATGACCTTGAGATTATACCTGTGGTGAACGGACCGGCGAATGCGGCCGAGTATCTTCCGAAGGGAACGTTTATCAATGCTCTAGACTTTTCTTCCGCGTCGGAACTTGCCAAAAAATTACAGGAAATTGGTGCGAGCGAAGAAAAGTACACAAATTACCTCAAAGTAAAAAGACAAGTTTTACGATGCTGGTAACGCTGAAGTCTTTTCTGATGCAATGTGCCAGTTGTGCAATAAATTAGCTGGACTGAGTAATAATCCAAATAATTCAAAAGGAAATTCTCAAAACTATTGGACGAGACTGATGAAAAACAACTGTTGAAATATACTTGTATCGTAAAGTATGGGGTACAAATGCATGTCTCGATTTTTAAGGGAAAAAATGGGAGATAATTAAGTTTATGATTTGATAATCATGCATACTATTGAAATGAAATATCGCCGTTTACAATTCATTTTCACACTCTTACCGTTATTTGTTGAAATAAATTGAGTTTTGTTTTCTAGTTTTGTCTAAATTTTCTATATAAAGAGCATTTTATAAAACTATATTCTGAAAGAACTGAAATTCTCAAAATGACTTGAAAATATCTTCTCTAACAATAACAGGTAAAAGATAAATGTTAGAGGTTTATAGTCGTTCTCGCAAAGTAAACTTTCTCGCACGACTTCTACACATAACACCCTGGCGAGACCTGAACAATGCATACTAGCTTCATCAGCTTCCTGGGGATCATACAAGCAGAGCTGCCAAAGCACTTATATTTAAAATATTTTCTTCACCTACTTTGAGCCAATTCATCTCATGTGCCAGGTACCCATTTTAACCCTGGGTGGAGAGAGTGCACATGTAAAGTAAAGTAACTAGCTACCAAAGGTTACAATGATAACGCAATACCGACGGACCGGATTCGAACCCGAAGCTTCCGTGTCCAGATCGGTCGACGCTCTGTAGCAACGCAAAATGTAATGCCCTGTGCAATATAAATACGAAATTTGCCGACTCGTGTACGATAAATTCTTGTGATGTATAATATACATATAATATATTACATATTGCATTGAGGGCGACAATACCGGAATGTTTGCACCGAGATGACAGAAAAACACTGGTCCAGGAGTGATATGTTACCCTATGCCGAAGGGGTCGATATAGCACAAAAGGGCTTTTCTGTCACCGATGAACACATATTCTAGTATTGTTGTCCAGGAAGACAAGTAATATGAGTTAAAAAACATTTAAAAAATCAAAATCAGTTTTCTAACAAGCTAATTCATTAATAAATGTATTAAATTTAGACAAGCACATATATCTTGCAAACCAATTAACTAAACTTCATATATTTAACAACGATTGGTAAACAGATAAACAAGTTATAATACAACATACATGTATATTTATATCTCTCGTTCATCACGACTCAAATTCCCATAGGAGACGATTTGGCTGTTTCTTTAGCTAAGGTTAGCTGATGTACATTAACGCTACGCAAGTTAAGCATTATTTTTTTTTACAATTTCGCCACTTTAATGTCCCGCATAAAATACCAAAGAAAGCATTTTATTTTTTAAAAAATGTACGTGTACGTGTCCTTCTCCATATTTATAAAACTTGCTAAAATACAGAACGTATCAGGATTTGTTGAGATGCGAACTAAACTTCATTAAATTCAATGATATACCCTAAACAAACCACAAAAAAAATCATTCAATACTATCTCGGCGATTTTTATTAATGGGAGGCGACTCCATTTTGTAAAAATTTCCTAATCATGGTAATGAGGTGTTTTCCCGAGATTTGACGGAATGACTCATACAACTACGATATATCTTTTCCATTAAAATAATTGATCTTTGCTATGGTAGAAAACATCTATTTTGAATTATCTGCTACACATATGACGTCATTAGTTCATTTTGTTGAAATAGATTCCACTTGATCTCCCTGAAGGACTTGAAACGGGTTCAAACATCTTCATTTATAAATAGAAAAAATAGGCACCTTCAGAGCTTGCGGATTACGAAAAAAGTAGCAAAATCGATCGTTTTTCATAACTTTCCTAGACATTCTATTAAAACTAAAAAAATTAAATCAATAACATAGAAATTCGTTCGACAGATTATTGAATCAAGCACCTGTACTGATTAGCCCAGAACAACTGATAGACAGCTTTATCTTTTCTCTTACATAATATTTACTGTGATTTCAAAAGCAGTGCTTATAATCCAAGTCACATTTGATATTGCTTTATTAAATCATTTGTCATATGAATAATCTGGACATGCCAATCAGATTATCGACCCTGAATTAGTGTGTTTGATTTATGGTTTAGTTTGATAACATCAACAGTTTTAAAAGGAACTAAAACTGGAAAAGTTGACATGACAAAATCCATACTGCTTCACACTTTTTATCAACCAGACCTTCGATTGATTGAATTGCAAGACTCTTTTTAATATAAAAATCCGTTCACTGTGCTAGTTTACGTTGAACTTATAAACCTTCTTTCCCAACATAAACTCTAGAATTCTTTTATACATGTATCATTTAGACATGTTTAACCTATTTATAATTCATGAAACCAAAGTATCCTTGTCCTAATGTTTATTTGACGTCAGAAAGATTAATCTATTTTAAAATCGATGTTTAAAGCGTCCGGATATTTCCGTAATTATCCTAAGATTTTGTTAAGGTACCATTTGTAGCTATGATGTTATAATAAGAGCAAAACTCTTGTAAAAATGGAACCGTACTTGAACAGTTTTGAAGGCCAAATATGAATTCAAAGAGGGGAGGAATAACTTTGTCATTAGTATATAAAATTGCTTTACATTTGTAATTTGTCCTGCTGTATATATACATGTGATGTTTTATAAATCACTGCATATATTTTACTCATAAAATATGGTGTTTTGATTTTGTATGCGTTGTTAAGAAAACCACTAATTAGTCCTTCCAATGCAATTCAATGTATAATGTTAACTGAACTCCAACTTAAATTCCGTATGCGGTGCATGCTCTAATCGGAAAACGTACATTCAATCCTTTAGGCCATTCCTAGTTATAAAAATCAACATTTTATAGCATTTTAAGTTGATTTTAGACGGAGTCATGTGACCCCATCTATTAGTTTACTGTCAGCCGAAGTTTCAAACCGGAAGGCACGCGTAGAACACATCAATTGAGTCTACGCGTAAGAAAATAGTGCAGAGAGTTTTCATGCATTTCAGTAAATATATATTATAAAAACACGCATTAAATCTTTTTGAGTCCTAACGAAATTCTATTTAGAAAATAAACAAATAGTTTTATTGATCAAATTCTTCAAATGTTCAAATGTGGAATGAGTTACGTGACTGAATGCACAACGCCGTTGGCGATTCAGTTGGTGTCCAAGCTCATTAATCAATAGAAGAGGTTGAAGTTTGAATCGAAATTAAGTTCCCAAACGCAATGTGCCATTTTATAAAAGTCATGAATTTTATTTAGACAATCTTTCACCTGAATACTCCGAACTTCATGCGCAAGCCGATTAAGTTAAAATCAGGACGGATTATACACAGATGTCTGACATATTACACAGGTGTTTCGTTGGCTTGCAGTATACTTGCGGTATGACTGATGTTCGTCTCTAAAGGAATTTTGTACATAGAAAATAAAAACAAGTCTGAATATACCTTCTCGTTCGTTGGCTCTAGTTAATTAAACTGAATTTAATTTTGAACAATGCATTGTAAGCAAAATCTATATTGATTACTAGTACAGTGTATACATTTTGGGTGACCAATAGATCAAATAATATATACAATCTTATCGATTGAAGAACAAAGTTGAATGTAATGTTCATGTGTTCCGGCTTAGTTGGAATCAGGCTTGGGGTGAATTACATGGTAAAGTATTGCATTACATTACCATTACTTCATGAATTAGGGCATTAAATTATCGTTACTATTACTTAATTTTCTTAATGTAATGCATTACATTACCATTACATGAGTAAAGTAATGCATTACCATTACCATTACTTTGTGAAAAGTCAAAAAGTAATTTAAAAGCTAAATATAGAATTTGTGTAAATGTTTCATAAATAAAACATGCTTAAACATATTTACAGGTTTATGTTCACTATCAGGTTCAAATTTAATGACTTATACAAGATTGCTATTGCACTTGTAGTTCTCAAAGTAAGTTTGGCCCCGTAACATTTACACCTAATGGCGGAGTTGCCAATCTCTGTTATTTATGTCTCTGATTTTCGGAGTATGATTTTTAATGAAAGGAACGGTTGTATCGTAATTCGTATAGGTGATGCTTGAGTTTACACAAAAAGTAGTAGGTGGCGAACGGATTTATTTTTACCTATTAATTTTGCATGAATCGCTGCAAGAAAATCGTGTCAGATAAGTCGGTATAAAAAATCAAAATGGCGACCGTGACAAACCTTTTTTTATTGTTTGAGTACTTGGAATCTTATTGTAAAAAGAAATATTTCTAGTGTCAGATGCCTGTGTTTGTCATCGGTATACAAATGTTCACTTTGTTAATTGAGCAGTTTGAGAGTTTACGGGGTTTTCATAAACCTTGTATAACGGATACTGTTCGACTTGTGGATCTTCCTTTGGATCACAAAATTGAACAAATCTAATGATTTAAATTATCTACCTTGATATAGTTGTTTTGATTTTCCCGGTAAGTAGTAATTTTTAAAAATTTTCCTTGGGGTCTTATTTTACATAAAATACCGTTGGGTCAGTTTTCTACAAATATGGAGGCCGGAACTGAGTAAAATTTAGGCAAAGAATTAGACAATAGCAAAAAAGCCGAATTAAAATGGATTGAAACAACTAATTCAAACTCATAATTTGGGAAGCATATTCGAGGAAATCAAGGACAATTACAAGTTCAAAATTTCAGGACCCCGTCTTTCAGTACTCTCAGTACTTTGATTTTCTTTCGCTTTCTGTTAAACATGCTGTTTAGTAGATATATTTAAGAGCTACTGCAAAACTCATTTCTTATAATTAAAAGTTCAATTGTAGGACCCAGTCTTTCAGTACTCTCAGTACTTTGATTTTCTTCCGCTTTCTGCCAAACATGCGGTTTAGTAGATATATTTAAGAGCTACTGCAAAACTCATTTCTTATAATTAAAATTTCAATTGTATCTACAGTACATTGTAGGTTTTTAAAAACTGATACATGGAACTTTCAGTATCAGTACCCTTGAAAAATAGAGCATCTAAATGATAGATTCTTAAGTGATTCTAAATGTCAAATCAAATATCCTTTATATTTCTCTCCATTGCCACAATTTGGTGTCTTTGCTATATTTAAAGTTTGACATTCTTAACACTATCTCATTTATACTCACACACAGTCAAAATGTAATGATTGTTTATGCATACAATTATGTACACCGAAGGAATCCTAAAGATTAAAGATGCCAATGTAGCTTAAAAAAACGCATTCCATTCTGATTCAGAACGTGAATACAATATTTGTAAAAGTCTGCTGTCAGGATACGATTCGGACCGTCTGATGTGATAAAACGTAGTTTAAATGATTGGTTATTTGTAACCGAGTGATATCCGTCGTATCTCCATCTGAGTTTTCCTTCCTGATTAACTACCGGTAACTACACCAGCCTCCTAGTCAGTAACACTTTTCATGGTGTTTGTTTCTAGGAATGTATTAAGTATTATGCTCTAGAATTTATCATACAAAAGATGGTAGTTCAATATATGATAAGTGAAATAAACTTCATATATCAAAAGTATATAAACATCTGCTTAAAAGTTCAATATACGTCAAACATAAACCCTTTGATTGTCAAAGTTTCTTCGTGTCTATCTTAAGTATATGATTTCTTTAATATCGCCTTTTTTATACTCGCACACAAACAAGTTGTCATTGTTGTCCACGCATAAACCGTAAGGATCCTCCAGATCACAGTTATCAATGTAACGGAGAAACTGTACATTCTGATCAAGAATGTGGATACAATGATTTGCACAATCTGCTGTCAGGATATGACTTTGACTGTCTGTTGAAATACCATAGGGTTCAAATGGGTAAAGTTTGAATAAAGTGATATGACTGGTGTATCGATTTCGAAATTTTCCATTCTGATAAACCACCACTACTGCACCACCCTGACAATCTGCTACACAAATGTCTTGATTTCTATTCTCAGTGATGTACTTAATCATTTTACTCCCCGAAAACAGACTTTTTCCTTTATCATCAAACTGAATGGTTTGTTTCTCCGTAGATCCAGAGTAACGAACAACTTTCGATTGAGTGGTATCTTCACTGTACATGGTACATGTAACCAAGAGGTCACCAGATTCAGTGACACAAAGATTACTAGGAACCCATCCCAGTATTATGATCCACTCTTCTGCCCGTCCGTTTACAACTTTATTTACTGATCTTGTAACCGCGCTAGAATACAATAGATCTCCGTTATTGTCAACAGCAATATCATTATGCCATTCTTTCAATTTTGTTTTGATTGTTTGTTGAAGGCGTGAAGACTTAATGTGGAAGCATTTTATCTCATCGTTGTGTCCACTCGTCCATATTTGTTCCTCTTTTGATATGGCAATATTGCGAAGTTCTTTATATCCAGCATTCAAAATAGTAACATGTTCGGGATTATCTAGTAGTTTTCTGGCTGTGGTGAGTGGTTGATGTAGTGACATAACTGTCAAAGATTCTATGATATCTGCAATATCCCTTTCAAACTCTCCACTATCTATTTGATGCAGTTTGACTTTTGAGAGTAATGCTTCCACTTTTGGTATAATATGTCTGAGCAAGTCCCTATTTTCAGAGATATAATAAACAGTTGGAGATACCAGCGTTGATTCCTCAATTTGTTTTTAAGTCAATAATTTATCCTTATTATGAGACTGCGTTTGTTTAATTTCATCTAAGTGTTTCTGTAAAATACATCTTTGAGAATCTTTATCTTGTTTTGAAAACTTTGTTGTAATATTCTCATATCCTTTATCCAGGATGTTCAGTTGCTTTTCTAAGAGTTCAATATATCTTTGTAAAAGAGAGATGAGGTTTTCTAACTCTTTTCTATCATTTTTAATAACGCCTTTTTTGACTTGTATTCTTGTAGAATTTCAACAAACATATGCCCGTTGTGATAGTTTGGGACACAAGATACACAAACATAATCGTTATCACAGTCTTTGCATTGAAGCTCACAGTTTTTGTTAGGGTGTGATCCACAATTCGGATAAATCAATGTGGATCTCCGTTCATTGAAAGGAACTATTTTATGTTTGTCATATCCATTCGAGATGTGTTCTCCTATACAGGGCGTGCAAAGGTTGAAATGACAAAAGTCACAGTAGCTCTCTACTATAGTGGTCTTACAAAGATCACATCGGTGAACATCCTGGGCGGTAGAGCGTTGTTCCATAGCCGTTCTTCTAAAAATGAAATTCCATCAGAGGTATTGCTTAGAAGCCATGCAGGAATATTAGAGAAAAATTAATGTTATCAATTTCACTATCTAAACTGTGTTCGTTTGTCTCAATTTTAGGGATTTTATTGTTTGTGCCGTTATTTTATTTTTTGTTTACTTCATTTTTCATTATAAGATAAATTTATAACGTCAGGTGCCTGGGGGTTTGGTATCGTAAGTTTGAATCGTGAATCTTTCAAATCAAACAAAAAAAAAAGACATTAATTGTTCTTGCATGTTTAGTACTTCTTGAAACACTGCTGTAATAACATACCTTTGCTTCTGTAAACAGAGCTCATGTCATTTTTTTTTTACATTTTTAATGCTTACACAAATGTTAGGCCTAAAATGAATGTGACAGACGCTTGACATTGTTTTAATTATCTGTAACACGAATAAGCATAAAGAAAAATCAGCTCGATAACTTTTATTTCTATATTATTCCAATGTTAACAAAAGTATGACAAGAACCTTGTTTACACAACAACTGGTTGTTAGCTATGTTGCTGTTTAAAGCTGTACAATTGATACATATTTTAATTGATCTTTGGAAATTCATTAATTAAAAATGTACATGACATTTAAAAAAACCAAAAAACTAACATTGACCAAAATTGAACTTATGTCCGTTTAAGCTTTGTGTGTAAAATAGGTAAGTTAGTGATTAAATGGAAATGTCAAAAGTGCCAATTTTTTTTCTGTTTCAAAATCGGGATTCCTCTTTTCATTATAAGATTTAATCGGGCGTACGGTTAAATCTATAATCTCATTCAATCTGTCAAATTTTTGTCATAGATGAAAAAACCAGTGGATACATGTATATAAAACAGTTGTTAGAAAGATTATATTTTATGCATTACAAATTACAACCATATGACCATGAATTGTTTTTCATGCGCGCTTTAACACATTAACCCCCCCCCCCCCCAAAGTTACACGTAAGTTTAACTACGCAGTACAGTTAAGGCGGTCAATAAAAATATGGGCAAATTTTTGTGATGAAAACACGTATACTTTAGTTAAACTGGCATGTCCGTTTTAAAATCAATAACAGTCACTCAAATGCAATATATTTCTAATGTATATATATATATAACAGTACAATATTTTATGTTCATAGTGGTCACGTGATATGGCAGTCGCATGGTACAAGCAGATGTATTTGTGGTTTTGAGGTCATTTAAAAAATTCAATATTGCAAGGGCATAATCATGTCAAAATTCACAACTGAATTATGAAATAACTTGATGTTATATCGTAGATTTTGAAAAACGGTGCGAACGTTTTAAGATAAGAATATTTGTTAGTAGAAACCGTAATTTATAATGCATATGTTGAATAATTTTGAAGGTCACAGGGTTAATTTCATTAAAAAATAATTAATTTGTAAGATTTTACAAGGATCGTAGAAGTTTTTAAGTTACATAGCATATTTCAAATTCACATGTAAAAGTTTGTCGGGATCAGGTAAGTGTATGCCCAATTAAGTGATTTATTTAGGTACTCAGATTTTAGATATACGATATTTTATACAAAACCGAGATGGCATCTTTATACGATGCATACTTTTAACAAAATGAAAATAAGACTATATAGGTAGCATTCTACTAATAATAATTTTAAACAAAATATTCATTTATACTTTTCCGTTAATGTATGACATTTATTTTTCTTCGCTATAAAACTGCACGATAGCCTTCAATGATTTAACTTAATGCGTCATTTTGAAGCATATGACGTCATATTTTGTAGTACAACGAGAACGACATCTCGCTTATTTTTCAGTGTGTAAGATATAACGGACATCAAAATTGTAAGTAATAGCATTTGTTGCTTTTAATTAAAAGATTAGTTTAAGTTAATTTTACTAATAAATAGATTAATAAGTACTTTCGAGGTTTGTAATATACTGTGATGTCATAATGCACATTTCCCGTACTTTTTGTCTGAACGGAGTTTATTGACAGCCTTAACTGTGCTGCGTAATAATAAAAGACTGACAGAAATTTTGTTGTTGAAATGTATAAAAGTATCATTGATATTAGAATGATAGTATTGTACATGTCTATTTTACTAACATTCTTTAGTTAATGTAATGAATTGGTTAGCTGTAAAAATATGTACTGTAGCAAATGTATTCTATGTATTCTAAATTAAAACAAAAATAATATCCACAAAATGAGAGGAAAATAATTTCATCCCCCCTCCAAAAAAATCTTTTCTTAGAAAACGAATTTTATCAAATTCATGTTTGACAGCTTTTTTGCCTTAGTCTCGTCCGAAAAAGGCAAAAGACGTTCTGTATGATTAATGCTACGAGCAATTTTCTAAAGGGTTATAGTATAGAACATTAGAGGTAAAACACACATTTTGAAATGACTGATAATTAAAAAATAAAACAATTTGGCGGTTCAAAGCTTTGATTTGCAAAAATAGGAAGTCTAAATAAAAATACATACCGTGCTCAGAAGAAATAGAATGATGTTCTACCAAATCTGTCTTGTTAACGTAAATTCTACATGAAATGAGGTAATGTGAGAGCAAATCGATAACACATTGATAAGGATCTCAAATGAAATAATTTTTCTCGTTCCCTTTACATTATGTCAAATCGCGTAAAACGTCTTAAGCTTTAATGTATTGAACAGATTTAAGTTTAAATATCTGTTAGAATACATTTTTACAGAAACTAACTTTTTGCTCTTCTTGTAATATCGTCAAAAATGCAGTACAAACAATTTCGTTTAATAAAAGACAGAAAAACTTGAACTTATGATTATGTATCTGTTCTCATCTACATACAAGTATGCTTAAATTGAAGAATATGATAAAATCATACTCTAAACACCTCATTTCTATAGATAAATAGGGGTTTTTAATGTATATTTCAGAAGAATGGGAAAATTGATAAATAAGCTTATAATTAATGTCAGCAATAAATATCATTTATATAAACATTTAGAAAAGAGGATATTCAATACAATGTTTTTACTTTATAAAAAACCTGAGCTGAAAGCTCAAGTGAGCTATTCTGATCACATTTTGTCTGTCGTCCGTCCGTCCGTCTGTCTGTCCGTCTGAAAACTTTTTACATTTTGAACTTCTTCTCTAAAACCGCTTATTTCAACCAAATTTGGCACAACGCATCCTTATGGGAGGCCGAATATAAATTGCAGAAAGAAAAGTCCGATCTGTATTCAAAGCGGAGAAAACCTTGAAACTGTAGAAAAAAGGGGGATGCATTTTTAAAAATCTTCTTCTCAAGAACTACTGAATCCAATTCAACGTAGTTTAGCATAAATTATCCTTATGGGAAGGAAAATATAAATTGCAAAAATTAAGGGCTAATTCTGTTTCAAATCTGAGTGATTACGAAAAAAATAATAAAGGAAAGGCGTGTTACAATCAGTTTAATAGCTTCGGGTTCGGCATCTGGTAAAATGGGTTGGCAAGACTTAGCCTCGGCAAAACAAAAGATTGGCAGTTATTAATCTGCCAATCTCATTAAAATTTCAGGATATTTGATGGACCAGTATTTTTCTATTCGCTGTAAATATTGCTGCAAAATATTGCGTATTTGGAATTGACGATTGTCGATCTGCCACGGCTTTTATTTTGCCACGGCCCGGGTTTGCATACCCATTTTACCAAGACTCGTATTCCATACTTCTAAAACGAGGTTCTTTGTTTAAAGCAGCCATGACATTATACGAAAAAGGGTCGATCTGACTACGATGAATTTGCTTGTTGTGCAACAGTTCACGTATGAAGGGAAATTTTTGAAACATGCAAAATATATTGGTGCCGATTTTGTGAAGTAAATTGAGGCTAAATTTTTCAATGCGTTGACAGTTTTCACACATGACGTTGATTTAAGCTTGTTCTGATTTTCGTTTCGTTTTCATTATTTATGCTTTGTAACCTGGGAACTATCGTCTGTATTTCGTGATTTTTATGTATCAAACAAACAGAGACTTCGGTAAATCAAATAGTTAACTGTTTACCTGCGCAAATTAAGCAAAATCTGATGTATCAAAAAAGTACCGAAATACAATTCATTCTATCGGTAATTCGGCATTATATTTTGCGTAATGGTAGATTAATGCAATTGGTTTTGTTGAGATGCTCGGCATTGTCTCGAGTTTATTCAGTTTAAATAGAGTTTGATATCGCTGACGGAAATATGTAGGTATATACATGTATATATATGATTCATTTCGAAAAAATGTGCTCACAATTCTGTTTGTACACAGATCTTAAAAATTAAAGATTAAAAATTAAAGTAAAAACTTGAAAATATTTATTAAGAAAAGGAGTTTTTCCAGAAACCAACTTTAACAACTTATTGTATTGTAAACTTAACCTTTTTTCGTCATTATTAATCCTACTGTACATGTGATCCTTGACTGTGTTTGTGTACATTTGTATTAACTGACTTCGAACCTCAAATACCAGTGAACTGGTCTTGAGTGAATAAAAGAATTGAAAATCTTAGGCGATTCTTTTTTTCCATTTTAAATGCTGAATAGGAAATACCAAGTTAAAAATCTTAAAGCTGAATGTAATAAACTCATGTAAACAAAATATGACTCAAACCTAGGCGAACTGTGAGCTCTGAGTGTATCTTGCTTATAATTCTACGATTGACGCTGAAATTTTTGGTTGAACATTAGAAATTCTATATGAATTAGAGTATGTTAAATACTTGTACAAACAAAATAAAAGAATGCTATTCTGTATATACCTACTCTCTGGGGCCCCCTCTTTATACAATAGATAATGTGAAATCTACATCAATTTTGATAGTTTTTCAGACACGAGTAAATAAAAACGACATCTTTAAAACAGTTTCCATAGTTCTGACACATCTCTGTTGCGGGGATAAAGTAATCATCGCTATTCCTAAGAAAATATCACAGCGGAAAATTATCCTGGTTTGTACGCGAGGTAAATAACAGTCATTTAATTATAATGGAGAAGACAAATTAAATTTGTGAATGTTTTTAATTTGAGGAATTGAGCACATTGAGGTACAATTTTCTTCTTCACATCTATACATGTAGGATTTTTTAAATAAAATAAAATAACTATTTTATTTTTTTTTAAATGCGATAACTAGTAAGTGGTTGATGAAAAAAATGTACCTATATGCTCTCATATATTTTGATCGCTTTACAAAGTGTGGGGGGGGGGGGGGGGGCAGAACGAAAATATAGGGAATTGGAAGTTAACAACTTAACAGTGTACCCCTACCAAATGTTTAGTTTTATATCTTGCGTAGGATTTTCTTATTCTAGTAAAAAATAGTATTTCATGAAGGTACAATGTCAAGGATTACGTGTATGCAAAAATAAGTGTAAAATTCGAATACTTTACAATATTTATTTTTTGTTATTCTACCGAGGGACCATATGGCACAATATCTTTTGAACGCCCATTGTTGCTAAGGTGAGCGATGTGGCCCCATGGGCCTCTTGTTAGATATACAAATGTCATTAAGAATAATGTAGTTTGGCGACGAATTACGTGAATATAAATATTATACATGAATGTGTAATTTACGTGTATTTTCACTTAAGGAGGCTCGGTAGTAAACAAACAATCATCGAGCTATTTCAAATATAACGATATTCTACGTTAATATTGACAAAATGCGCTTAGGGGTGTATTCAACCACAACCATCACGTTTACAATATCTGCAGCTACTTCAACCGCCGTCACAACATCTCCACATCGACACCATTTGATACCAGATACCATAATGATTACAGTTTCCAGAAAAAGATGAGCTTGATAGATAGTGAAGTCAAATAACAAAATAAGTAATTTTTTCTTAAAGTTTGATTGCTGTTCTGACCTTTTTTTTTCTTAAAACTCATTTAATATATTTCAGGGAAAAATATTTTTGTGTTGTTTATACATTTTTGAATGTGGATTGTGTCAGTTTGTAAAGCAAACTCTATTTATAGTTTTTCACATGCTTTACTTTACAAACAACCAGAAAGAACACTTTTTAATTTTCTTAGCTTGTAGATATTCATACACTTCGAAACACGAAAAGTTATTTTGATAATTCATAGCCAGAAACCTGAAACTCTACATGTATCTCAGCTGAATATTCATGTACATTTTCGTGGTAGCTGGTGAAGAAGGTTTTGGGTAAGAGGCCTGCTCTGCACCCCATTTTGTTGTTGTTTTGTTTTGATTCTTATTTGCATATAGAAAGTGAAATTTCTAGAAGGCGAATAGCAAGCCCCTAAGCTTCTTTGACGCTGTGAAATAAATGACATTGTGTACCTAACAACATCTACCAATCAAATATATATATATATATATTAGGTAATCAATGGTTTATGTAATTCCTTAGATAATTATATAATATGATAATCCACGATGCAGGAACTGTTTACACACTACAGAAGAGTTAAACTACCATTTAAAAAATCCAGAATGCACAGTTGACGCAGATCGTTCTGTATGCCGAGTAACAGCAAACATGGTTTGCTCAAGAAACTTTGAAGTCCATCTAGTACTTTATAAATAAAGCAAACAATCAAATAATCCGATTCGTATGCGTATGGGTATGCGTTGCATTTCGTAGCATATCAACTCATGATATCGACAATCCCATAAAGTAAACTTTGTATATCTCTTAAAATGATTTTAAAAAATACATTTCCAAATATTTAGATGTCAGTGTTGTCCAAAAAGAATAGCAACAACTCAATACTTTGGATTGTTACGTTCAATTCTAAATCAATATTAACAATCTTGCACAAGATTTGATACAGAATTTTAGGTTTGTAAAAATGTACGCTGTGCACGGTAGGTTAATAGGCAAATCACAAAAACTAAATAAAGCACACTTTGTAAAATTTACAAAATTTAAAAATTTTACAGAATGCGTAGCACCATTTAATATATCTGTATGATGATAAAATTTTGTGCACTCTTTGAGAAAATCAAAGCATTCTAAACGGTAAATGTATAACCTGCAAACATCAATGATATAAAGTATCGCCAGATAAAATGTCAAACGGCACCGCATAATGGAGAACAATTACAGTGTAAGAACGATGTAGTCAACAAGTAAGAAATCGGCTATGTTTTGAATTTTTTAATATGAATTTTTAATCTGTAAACATTATTTTTTACAAATAGAAAAATCAAAATGTTTTAGCTTTAACATTCGTATATTTTCTTATATCTTCATACAGAACTCTTCTATTTTAAGAGATCAATACAGTCTAAGAATGGCCACGACTATTCAGCCTCTTAATCAAATAAAAAAAAATTATGTATGTGTCTTATGAGAAAAATACATAGTCGATATTGACTACAAGAATAGACGCAGAAATATATCAAAATAAACGGTGTTATTAATAAGAGTACAAGTATATACATTACAGATGATTGCGCAAAATTAATGTCGAAGTAAAATTATGCAATTAAAAATTAGCCATGGATGTTCATTTAGTGTAATCAGCTTTATCTAGAATCGAAAAACAAGTAGGTCCTCCGTTCAATTTTTACTTCAAGCGACACAACTGAATATTGATAACAGTTCAGTATCCACATAGTCTCCACCCCCCACCCCCCCCCCCCCCCCCCCATTTTCAATTTGCTTCCGATGCCACTGATCCAAACTCCTTTTTAGATAAAAATATAGGATTACCAATATATTTTACAATGCTCAACAACGTGTTTTTCTTTGTAGCATATGGTACATTAAAAAGCTTTCAGTCCCCTAACATTCCTACTTCCGTCATTAATGGTAATGTAAACGATTGTTTTCAAAGAGATATTGTTATGATTACATGACACAACTTCAGTTTGCTTCTACAATGCGTTACTAATCTTGATTTAAGAGGGTAATTGTAATTCGGTTCACGAGTGTTTAACCCCCTAATTAAAGGTACCTTTCCCGGAAGGTTTCAAAAATTCCAAATCATTTGTTACTACAACTATCTAAAATCGTTGTTCCATTTCTAGGTATAAGTGATTGAATGTTTTATGGGCTAGCCCTGTAGATTCTGAATAGGGACGGACATTGGTGGATTAATGAAATCAATTAAAATCTTCAACACCAACTTTTTTCTTCGATGTCTAGCCAAACATGTCTCTCTCTAAATATTTTCCGTCCAAGTTTGAGGACTTCGGCCCTTAAAATCCCTTATTATGTAATAAATGGGTTTTGCAATGATCTTTAAAAAAATATTGTTACGATCAACAACCTTCAATTTACAATGCGTTATAAAATTTTAATCGTTGTTTTAATTGAAATGGGTATTACGTGTCTAATGAATAATCCTCCTGAAAATATATATATATATATATATATATATATATATATATATATATATATATATATATATATATATATATATATATATAGCTGCGCTTTACAAAAGAACTTACGATTTGCGATCAAATTTCTAAATGCTAATCCCAAATTAACAATATTTCATTAATCTGTCTCTAAAATATAATACTGGTAAACAAAGGAGTAGTAAATTAATGGTTACTGTGAGACTAAATTTATTTACGACTTTGTCATACGTTCTTTTGTAAAACTCAGTCTAGTTCCGCACAAAATCCGTCGTAAAAATTACAAAATCAGCAATGAATTGGTACCAGTAGTGACGTTATATCTTTTTTTCACAAATAAAGTTCATAGCATGTCCAATTATTCGTGAAAAGAAAATGATTAAGATCGGTCAACAAGTATCTAAGATATCGTGTGCACAACATTTGAAAAAAAAAATGATAATGGGAAAAAAGAACAATAACAAGTAGGTTTTCCGTTTGAAATGGATCATGTTTAATAGAAACATTGTTTATTGGATTTACAATCATCGCCAGTAGTAACAGTACAGCAGAAGACGATCCTCCCTGTTTGCTCCCAATGGATAGGATCCTGAGACATAATTGCGATTTCCAATGTCTTCGTCATCAAAACGAACTATCTCCTCCCTCACATGCATTCCCTTGACCCGCTGACAGTGGGAATCGTATCTCAATAGGTAAAATGGATCAGCTGTTGGAAGTTCCTATTGCATTGTAATAATACCCATCATTTCTATCAAGTAAGAAAAACATCTTATTGTAAATTTTTCGGTAAAGGTTGAATCTGCTTTGTGAAGTTACAGAAAAATAAATATAAGAATAGCCCTTTATATAATCTGCTATTTTGAGAAAATAAAATTCATTTCAGTAATTAAATATATATGAAAATATGATATGATTGTATACAAACATGTTCGTAATATTATTTGATAATTTTTCGTAATTATTTCTAATAGAAGTGTAACACTTAAAAAAAAAATGTTTTCATGTCAAGCAAAAAATATACATCAATGTTTATATAAGTTACAAATGCCTAATTAATCAAAGTACTGAAGTACTGACGGAAGTTGATTTTATCGATTATTATTTATCTTAAAATCAACGATATGTTATTTTGCTTGGCAAGAAGTTTAATCTGTATTTGAATTACGCATATTTTTATAATATTGATTCTCGGACTTTTCCTACAAGAGTCTCGAAAAAACCTCTTATGAATCATGTTGTGTTATATTAAAAAATTGAATTGATTTCATCAAACTATGTATCGGTATTCGAAATATTTCAAAAAGTGTATGGATCCAACCAATTATGAACTCTAGTCTCCTTCAACCAGATGCTCGGCTGTCTCTGTTAATTTTCGACAAGTAAGAGATACCAGGTCACATGATAGCTTGATGAAAAGACCTCTAACTATAGACTGACTCTCTGCTTGTCGGAGATGGACGGAGACAGCCGATGGTTGAACGAGATCATATTGAACTCTGGTGTAGGAATACATACGACTGCAAAAAACTTCTAAATTGTTCGTACTATTTAAAATCTGACAATTTATTAGGTATTTATAAATAAGTTTCCTTTTTAAAAAATGCTTCAACGTAAATTACATCGAATTTATCGATTATTTTCAACTAACTCTTGTCAGCGGTGATGATTTGTGCTTAAGTTCAAACACTGTTTCAGTTTCAGTTTGCCAGAGTAACTGCATAGGAGAGTTGATTAAAATCAAATAAAAATCAAATCCAATAAAAAACACAGGGAAATTTTTGTACCATCCTTTTTCAGACCTGACATGGACATAAAATGCTGTGATTTACTTAATTTCAAATGATTTAAAAAAGTATTGCTTAAGTTAATATTTCATTTTCTCAAACTATGCATAATCTCTCATTAATTTGCGATGAACAATCGTATGTAAGAACAAAATTTTTGAATATTATATTTTTGTAATTTACCGTCACTGTACATTTCGTTCACAACATGAACCTTGGTAAAACGCAATGGATTGTTAGATATGATAAATAGAGAAACATTAATTTGAAATAAATTGTTTTCATTTTCAAAGTCTAGCGGATGAAATAAGTAAGATTATCTTCATAAAGTGGGAAAGTTTAAAGTATGCTGAAAAAAGCCATACATTTATGATAACACATTGGTAATTCTATATTTTTTTTGTTGACTTCATTTTTCATTTTAAGATAAATTTATAACGTCGGGTGCGTGGGGGTTTGGTATCTTAAGTTTGAATCATGAATCTTTCAAATCAAACAAAAACAGACATCGATTGTTCTAGTATTTTAGTACTTCTTCAAACACCCTGTAATAACATACCTTTGTTACTGTAAACAGAGTTCATGTCATTTTTTAAATGTTTAATGCTTACACAAATATTAGGCCTAAAATGAATTTGACAGACGCTAGACATTGTTTTAATTATCTGTAACACGAATAAGCATAAAGAAAAATCAGCTCGAAAACTTTTATTTGTATATTATTCCAATGTTAACAAAAGTATGACAAGAACCTTGTTTACATAACAACTGGTTGTTAGCTATGTTGCTGTTTAAAGCTCTACAATTGATACATATTAAAATTGATCTTTGGAAATTCATTAATTAAAAGTGTACATGACATTTAAAAAAACCAAAAAAAAACTAACATTGACCAAAATTGAACTTATGTCCGTTTAAGCTTTGTGTGTAAAATAGGTAAGTTAGTGATTAAATGGAAATGTCAAAAGTGTTAGTTTTTTTTTCTGTTTCAAAATCGGGATTCCTCTTTTCACTATAAGATTTAATCGGGCGTACGGTTAAATCTATAATCTCATTCAATCTGTCAAATTTTTGTCATAGATGAAAAAACCAGTGGATACTATAGCATTGAATCATGATTTTTTGAAGTATACACTCTCATAACTGCAGCGGTGTGTGCATACAAATTGAGTAACGCGCGTTAGCGCGTTATGAAAATTTGTATGCACACACCGCTGCAGTTATGAGAGTGTATACTTCAAAAAATCATGATTTAATGTTTATATTTACATTTTTTTTAACTTCTTGCCTTGTCTGCAAATGTGATTCATACCTTAAAATTCCTATCTTATCCTAAGGGTAAGTTAATATTAATGGAAGAGCCACAGTAACAGCCATAAGCGTGAACTTTGATTTTCGCTTGTGACGTTGCAGTTTACAGCGTTCAACGTTTGTGACGTCATAATAAAACTCGTCAATTTGACCTTTGACTACTTGTTGCATTTAGAGGCATTTAAACATCACGGAATTTAATGGAAAAACACAGTAGAATGTAAATATATGTATATAAAACAGTTGTTAGAAAGATTATATTTTATGCATTACAAATTAAAACTATATGACCATGAATTGTTTATCATGCGCACTTTAACACAATTACCACCCCCCCCCCCCCCAAAGTTACACGTAAGTTTAACTAATAATAAAAGACTGACTGAAATTTTGTTGTTGAAATGTATCATTGGTATTAGAATGATAGTAGTGTACATGTCTATTTTACTAACATTCTTTAGTTAATGTAATGAATGGGTTAGCTGTAAAAATATGTACTGTAGCAAATGTATTCTATGTATTCTAAATTAAAAAAAATAATATCCACAAATTGAGAGGAAAATAATTTCACCCCCCCCCCCAAAAAAAGTCTTTTCTTAGAAAACGAATTTAATTAAATTCATGTTTGACAGCTTTTTTGCCTTAGTCGTCCATTTCTCGTCCGAAAAAGGCAAAAGACGTTCTGTATGATTAATGCTAAGAGCAATTTTCTAAAG
Source organism: Magallana gigas (assembly GCF_963853765.1). Taxonomy (NCBI): domain Eukaryota; kingdom Metazoa; phylum Mollusca; class Bivalvia; order Ostreida; family Ostreidae; genus Magallana; species Magallana gigas. The sequence goes on from NC_088856.1 coordinate 28,488,995, forward strand.
GGTTATGGTATAGAACATTAAAGGTAAAACACACTTTTTGAAATGACTGATAATTAAAAAATAATACAATTTGGCGGTTCAAAGCTTTGATTTGCAAAAATAGGAAGTCTAAATAAAAATACATACCGTGCTGAGAGGAAAAAGAATGATGTTCTACCAAATCTGTCTTGTTAACGTAAATTCTACATGAAATGAGGTAATGTGAGAGCAAATCGATAACACATTGATAAGGATCTCAAATGAAATAATTTTTTTAGTTCCCTTTACATTCTGTCAAATCGCGTAAAACGTCTTAAGCTTTAATGTATTGAACAGATTTAAGTTTAAATATTTGTTAGAATACATTTTACAGAAACTAACTTTTTGCTCTGCTTGTAATATCGTCAAAAATGCAGTCCAAACAATTTTGTTTAATAAAAGACAGAAAAACTTGAACTTATGATTATGTGTCTGTTCTCATCTACATAACAGTATACTTAAATTGAAGGCATACTCTAAACACCTCATTTCTATAGATAAATAGGGGTTTTAATGCATATTTCAGAAGAATGGGAAAATTGATAAATAAGCTTATAATTAATGTCAGCAATAAATATCATTTATATAAACATTTAGAAAAGAGGATATTCAATACAATGTTTTTACTTTATAAAAAGTATAAGGTTTATTAAAAAATAACCGGTGAATTTTTTGCAGTAAAATGGGGATATGTTTCCTATGAGCTATCTTATATCAAGGTTCTTTTGACTTTATTTACACTAGTCGTTTATGATTTTAAGGCCAAAAATAATATTTTTGGAAAATTCTTCTGGATTACTACATGAAAAGTGTAGCATGTCGTAGAGGTATTTTGTTCTCTGACTCATAAATAATTCTTTACATGTATATTATCTGACTCATAAATAATTCTTTACATGTATATTATCTAAAATGAGAAATACCTCATAGCATAAAATATGCTCGGGAGATTTTCTGCGTACTTTAATTTTTAATTTTTAGCTCACCTGAGCTGTAAGCTCAAGTGAGCTATTCTGATCACATTTTGTTTGTCGTCCGTCTGTCTGTCCGTCTGTAAACTTTTTACATTTTGAACTTCTTCTCTAAAACCGCTTATCCAATTTCAACCAAATTTGGCACAACGCATCCTTATGCATATGGGAGGCCGAATATAAATTGCAGAAATAAAAGTCCAATCTGTATTCAAAGCGGAGAAAACCTTGAAACTGTAGAAAAAGGGGGATGCATTTTTAAAAATCTTCTTCTCAAGAACTACTGAATCCAATTCAACGTAGTTTAGCATAAATTATCCTTATGGGAAGGAAAATATAAATTGCAAAAATTAAGGGCTAATTCTGTTTCAAATCTGAGTTATTACGAAAATAATAATAAAGGAAAGGCGTGATTCAATCAGTTTAATAGCTTCGGGTTCGGCATCCGGTAAAATGGGTAGGCAAGACTTAGCCTCGACAAAACAAAAGATTGGCAGTTATTAATCTGCCAATCTCATTAAAATTTCAGGATATTTGATGGACCAGTATTTTTCTATTCGCTGTAAATATTGCTGCAAAATATTGCGTATTTGGAATTCCCGATTGTCGATTTGCCCCGGCTTTTATTTTGCCACGGCCCTGGTTTGCATATCCATTTTACAAAGACTCGTATTCCATACTTCTAAAACGAGGTTCTTTGTTTAAAGCAGCCATGGCCTTATACGAAAAAGGGTCGATTTGACTATGATGAATTTGCTTGTTGTGCAATAGTTCGCGTATGAAGGGAAATTTTTGAAACATGCAAAATATATTGGTGCCGATTTTGTGAAGTAAATTGAGGCTAAATATTTCAATGCGTTGACAGTTTTCACACATGACGTTGGTGTAAGCTTGTTCTGATTTTCGTTTCGTTTTCATTATCTATGCTTTGTAACCTGGGGACTATCGTTTGTATTTCGTGATTTTTATGTATCAAATCAAACAGAGACTTCGGTAAATCAAATAATTAACTGTTTACCTGCGCAAATTAAGCAAAATCTGATGTATCAAAAAAGTACAGAAATACAATTCATTCTATCGGTAATTCGGCATTATATTTTGCGTAATGGTAGATTAATGCAATAGGTTTTGTTGAGATGCTCGGCATTTTCTCGAGTTTATTCAGTTTAAATAGAGTTTGATATCGCTGACGGAAATATGTAGGTATATACATGTATATATATATGATTCATTTCGAAAATATAAATTGTGTTCTTTATTTGTTATAGTGCATGTTTCTTGTGTTTAATTGTTTACAATTTCTATTTACTAACCATATTTGAGTGTTAAGCTTCGAATTATAAGCAAGATACAGAGATTTGCTTTCAATTCTGTTTGTACACAGATCTTAAAAACTAAAGATTTAAAATTAAAGTAGAAAACTTGTACATATTTATTTTAAAATTTTTCAAAGTCTGTTCTTCCAGAAACCAACTTAAACAACTTATTGTATTGTAAACTTAATCTTTTTTCGTCATTATTACTCCTACTGTACATGTGATCCTTGACTGTGTTTGTGTACATTTGTATAAACTGATTGTGAACCTCAAATACCAATGAACTGGTCTTGAGTGAATAAAAGAATTGAAAATCTTAGGCGATTCTTTTTTCCATTTTAAATGCTGAATAAGAAATACCAAGTTAAAAATCTTAAAGCTGAATGTAATAAACTCATGTGAACAAAATATGACTCAAACCTAGGCGAACTGTGAGCTCTGAGTGTATCTTGCTTATAATTCTACGATTGACGCTGAAATTTTGGTTGAACATAAGAAATTATATATAAATTAGAGTATGTTAAATACTTGTACAAACAAAATAAAAGAATGATATTCTGTATATACCTACTCTCTGGGGCCCCCTCTTTATACAATAAATAAAGTGAAATCTACATCAATTTTGATAGCTTTTCAGACACGAGTAAATAAAAACGACATCTTTAAAACAGTTTCCATAGTTCTGATACATCTCTGTTGCGGGGAAAAAGTAATCATCGCTATTCCTAAGAAAATATCACAGCGGAAAATTATCCTGGTTTGTACGCGAGGTAAATGACAGTCATTTAATTATAATGTAGAAGACAAATTAAATTTTTGAATGTTTTTAATTTGAGGAATTGAGCACATTGAGGTACAATTTTCTTCTTCACATCTATAGATGTAGGATTTTTTAAATAAAATAAAATAACTATTATATCTTTTTTTAAAAATGCAATAACTAGTAAGTGGTTGATGAAAAAAATGTACCTATATGCTCTCATATATTTTGATCGCTTTATAACTTAATAAAGTGGGAGGGGGGGGGGGCAGAACGAAAATATAGGGAATTGGAAGTTAACAACTTAACAGTGTACCCCTACCAAATGTTTAGTTTTATATCTTGCGTAGGATTTTTTTATTCTAGTAAAAAATAGTATTTCATGAAGGTACAATGTCAAAGATTACGTGTATGCAAAAATAAGTGTAAAATTCGAATACTTTACAATATTTATTTTTTGTTATTCTACCGAGGGACCATATGGCACAATATCTTTTGAACGCCCATTGTTGCTCAGGTGAGCGATTTGGCCCCATGTGCCTCTTGTTAGATATACAAATGTCATTAAGAATAATGTAGTTTGGCGACGAATTACGTGAATATAAATCTTATACATGAATGTGTAATTTACGTGTATTTTCACTTAAGGAGACTCGGTAGTCAACAAACAATCATCGAGCTATTTTAAAAATAACGATATCAACGTAAATATGGACAAAATGCGCTTATGGGTGTATTCCGCCACAACCACCACGTTTACAATATCTGCAGCTACTCCAACCGCCGTCACAACATCTCCACATCGACACCATTTGATACCAGATACCATAATGATTACAATTTCCAGTAAAAGATGCGCTTGATAGATAGTGAAATCAAACAACAAAATAAAGTAATTTTTTTTCTTAAAGTTTGATTGCTGTTCTGACCTTTTTCTTTTCTTTAAACTCATTAAATATTTTTCCAGAACGTAAAATTGTTGGGCTACAAAATGACATTTTTAAACTATAATGTGTCATCTCTCCACATTTTTGTTGATTAAAATCGGTTAAAATTCCATTAAACTGCATTTAGACTATGACAAAAATATGGACCTCAGACCTACTCTATGAAAGAAAAGTCATTGAAGTTATAAAAACGACACTATTTTGAGGTTTTGACACAGTACGCCAGTTTAAATCAACCTATTGCAAGTATTTAAAATATTTAAGGGTTACAAACCGACGTTACGTTAAATATACATTGTTTTTAATTATTTTTTGTAACAAGTATAAGATATAATGATATTTTAATTTTGTAGTATCTAATCATTCCTCATATGGGCATTGTACACGCCTTATACACCCATCTTCTTTTTTATGTATGTGTCTCATAAGAAAAGAAAACCAGTGTCGGTATTGATTACAAGAATAAACGCAGAAATATATAAAAATAAACGGGGTTATTAATCAGAGTATAATATCATGCATTACATACGACTGCACAAAAGTCGAAATACATTATGCAATAAAAAATTAGCCAGGGACATACATTTAGTCAAATCAACTTTATCTAGAATCAAAAAACGAGTAGGTCCTCTGTCAAACGACACAACTGGATATTGATAACTATTTAATATCCACAAAGCCGCCCCCCCCCCCCCCCCCGATTTCCAATTTGCTTCCGAGGCCGCTGATCCAAACTCCTTATCAGATAAAGATATATGATTGCCAATATAGTTTATAATTTACAATGCTCAAAAACGTGTTGTTTTGTAACATACCGTACATTAAATATTAAAGCTTACAGTCCCCTAAAATTCCCAGTTACGTCATTAATGGTAGTGTAAACGATTTTTTTCAAAGATATATTGTTATGATTACATGAAACAACTTTGCTTCTTCGATGCGGTGCTAAGCATGATTTTAGGGGTTAATTGTAATTGGGTTTACGAGTGTTTGACCCCTAATTAAAGGTACCGTTCCCGTTTTCTTAATATCGTACGGTAGGTTTAAAAAATACCAATATCATTTGTTACTACAACTATCTAAAATTGTTGTTCCGGTTTTAGGTATAAGTGATCAACTATTTTAGGGGCCATCCCTGTAGATCCTTAATAGGGGCGGACATCGGAGGATTAATGAAATCAATTAAAATCATCAACACCAACTTTTTTTCTACGATGGCTAGCCATATATGTGCCTTTCTAAATATTTCCCATCCAAGATTGAGGACTTTGGCCCCTAAAATCCCTAATTATGTAATAAATGAGTGTTGCAATGATCTTTTAAAAATATTGCTACGATCAACAATATTCAATTTCCAATGCATTACAAAATGTTGATCGATGTTTGAATTGTAATAGGGTTTACGTGTCTAATGACTAATCATGACAATGTCATATTCATATCTCTGATATTTTGCTGCGCTATACAAAAGAACTTACGATTTGCGATCAAATTTCTAAATGCTAATTTATCCCAAATTAACCAATATTTCATTAATCTGGTTGTAAAATATAATACAAGTAAACAAAGGGGTAGTAAAAAATGGTTTTATAAACATTTTTTCGTCAACAATCATACCATGAGACTAAATTTACTTGTATTTGCGACTTTGTTGTAAGTTCATTTGTAAAACCCGATCAAGTTCTGCACAAAATCGGTCGTTAAAATTACAAAATCAGCAATGAATTGGTACCAGTAGTGACGTTATATCATTTTTTTCACAAATAAAGTTCATAGCACGTCCAATTATTCGTAAAAAAAAATGATTAAGATCGGTCAACAAGTATCTAAGATATCTTGTGCACAACATTTGGAAAAAAATGATAATGGAAAAAAGAGAACAAAAACAAGTAAGTTTTCCGTTTGAAACGGAATATGTTTAATAGAAACATTGTTTATTGGATTTACAATCGCCAATAGTAACAGTACATCAGGTGACGTTCCTCCAAGTCTGCTCCCAATGGATAGAATCCTGAGACAGAATTGGTATTGCCATAGTCTTCGTCATCAAAATGAACTATCTCCTCCCTCACATGCATTCCATTGACCCGCTGACAGTAGGAAGTATATCTCAATAGGTAAAATGGGTGAGAAGTCGGAAGTTGTATTACATTGGAATAATAGCCATCATCTCTATTAAGTAAAAATAAATCTTAATGAAAATGTTTTGGTATAGGTTGAACCTGTTCTCTGACGAAGTTACAGAAAAATAAATATAGTGATAGCCTTTTAAGGAGGATTGCGGCCATCTTGTACATTTGAGAATAAGAATGTTAACATTTCTTGAACTACCTTGTTTCTGCCCCAAACTGATGTCATATGATGAAAAACATTAAATATAAGGTTTTGCATGTACTTTTTTATTCAAATTACAAAAACTGCATACAAAAACAGAAAAATGCCTTTTTTATCACTTACAACACATGTAGAACTGCGCAGCTGCAGATTTAATTTGAAGATTTAAAAAAAAGAAAAGGGGATCACTAATGTCCTCTCTACAACCATTTGTAGAGAAAACATTATTGTAGTAACTTGGCCTCAAACAGGGTACCCTATTTTTATCAGTCGGTTTGGGATCCATTTTAAGAACAAGAAAAATCCAGTTCATACTTAGAACTGCTGTGTCTATAGAGGCACATTGACATTATATTTTCACAGAATAAATATAAATGTCAATTCAAAGCAATGTCTCGAATGTGGCAGACATCTCATTACCAGTTTCACGGTTTTTACTTCAGTTCTATATGTATAAATTAAGTTTATGTCTTTTTAGAAGTGGGGTAGGAGGTCCAAAGAATTAATTGTCTTATATAAAAATATACACATATTGTTCAATAAAAAATAACTTCAATGACATGTGGTAATAACGAACAGTGTTCCAATTTAAAAGTCCAAAGGAAAATCATAAAACAGGAGCAAAGCGAACACGGACCTTTTAAAAAATTAGAGATAAGATGAGGTGCCATGGGAAAATGAGGACCCTCTGCTGATCGGTTACATCCACCGTCCGTGTGCTTTTTGTCGCAATCGGGAAAAATGGAAAAGTCAGTACGCAATAAGGTGATTCATTATGGTCTAACAATTAGTATGAAAAACGTCAGTCAGCATGCGACCTGTGGAAGATGGTATTTGCTGTCAAGGTCGTTGTATCGACATTAGAACATACGTAAACATGACTTTAAACGAGACTGTTGATGGTCCTGTTTTATCAACAATATGCTGGTGATGAAGGTATATTGCTGCATAAGTAAGGTAAGTTTACAATGGAAAAATTTAAGCCATCACGTTTATCATAAAGTTTTGTTGTTAGGTTACCATCGATGTCCATTTCTAGTAAAATATTCAAATATGAAAAAGATGACTCAGACTTTTTGGTATTTTTATTTCGAGTTCACTGGGATATTTCGAGTCGACGTAGGTATGGAAGAAACGATTGTTAATTGATAATTTGTCTTCGATATACCTGCATGTTTATTTATAGACCACGGCGAGTGATTTATGTCTTTAACGTACATGTTTTAAATTCTGCTTCATATGAATAAAAAAGGTCTGCTAAAGATGGGACACAATTCGTTCCCATGGAAATTCCAAGAGGTTGTTGCAAGACCTGATTACCAAAAACTACATAGATCTTGACTGTCAGAAACTCAAGCATCTTTTAAATGTAAACTTCAGAGTACATGTGTGCAAAATCCGAATGACTTTTAACTTAATAGTTTACTGACAATGAAAGTAAATTTACGTGATCCATTTAGTCAAAATGACGGGACTTTAATGCATCGTAGGGGATGGCTGTATAAAGTGCAGAAAAGTCGTAAGTTTTGATAATTTTGGTAAAATTTGGGGATTTTTTTTTGTATTCCAATCGACACAGATAAAAGTATACCGTGCGAATTGATGGTTTATGAAACCTTCTTTAAGAATAGGGTACCCTCTTGTAAGAAAAACTTACAACTTAAATAAGAAAGTTTAGTCTTTTTACCAACAAATGGTTGGTAAAAAGACACTTATGACCACCTCTCATATTTTTCAGATTTTTGAATCTTGAATGTAGGGCTATAGCTGCACAGTTTTAGGTGATGAAAAAGGCATTGCTCTGCTTTTGCATCCGTAATTGCATACAAAACAACACGTAGAACCTCATATTTATTGCTTTTTTATCTTTATTTTAACAGTTTTGGTCTGTTTTGAACAGAAACAAGTCAGTTTAAGAAATTTTAAAATTTGATCTTCATAGCCGTTGTCCCAAACTGAAACTGATTTCAGCAATTAGATATATATAAAATGTGATAGAATGGTATACAAACATGTTCTTAGTAGCTAATGAATGCCCGTTATTATTTCAATAAAAAATGGAAGGGTTGAAAAATAATTTATAATTAAATGTTACTTTAACACATTTTAAAATAGCATTAAGCTTATACGTCTATATAAGTTATGAAAGCCTAAAATAAAAAAAAACCAACTTGAAGAACTTTTTTTCTTTTACCATTACATTTCAGACCTGACACGTATATGCTGTTTTTTTCCTTACTTTTATATCCAATGATTTTAATAAGTATTGCTAAATTAAAATTCATTTTAATTTTCTTAAACCATGGATAATTTAATAATTTACAATGATCAATCGTATGTAAGTACAAAATATTTGACGATAAAATTTTTGAAATTTACCGTAGTTGTACTTTTCGTTCACAACATTAACATTTGAGGATGTTGGATCCTGTGACCAAAAGTCTTTTTTTTTCTAAATGTTTTTAAAATCTACACACATAGCATAACCAAAATTCAAAACAAAATGTTGGGGTCTATTATGCCTCATTTAGCTATACGGTGTATTTAATATGACCTTTCTGCACTGAAAGTGCAGATTACACATAAATCGCTTTTCCCTCTACATTTAATTATCGGAATGAACCATGGCATCAAATACAAATCTATATTATTTGAAATAAATAAATTAAAATTATCATAAAGAAAACTGTTACAATGTTTTCACCTACTTGATATTTTGACCTTTTAGCGCTGATAAAACGCTATTTTTATCAATTACCAATTCAACATGTAATGAAATAATTTAAAAGTCTCAAACTTTTTCTCAAATTTTATTAAACTTGTCAGAAAAATCTTAAAATTTCAGAAAAAAACCCAAAAAGTATGGGTCTATAATGTAAAATTTGAGATATGGCATAAAATAAGCTGATTTTAGGCAAAAATTGGGATTCATTCTTCGTTGACTTTTCCGAAATATTATAAGTTAAATTTGCCAGTTTGGTCGATAGATATATTGAAAAATTGTAAAATTATGTTTTTCGTAACAAAATTAAGATATTCTAATGCACAAAATATATGGAAATTTTGTTTGCACTGAAAATAAGGAAGCTAAAGTAACGGTACTCTAAAACAACTGAGTTATGAAAAATGTTCATTTTTTTCTTTATGTAATTTTTCCTTCACTAATTTATTTAAGATAGTTTAATTGGCATTATACAATTTGAATTTATGAGTAGAATCAATATATGATGCAAAATTTCTAGAATAGATGTGGACCAAAATGGCTCCCCAAAAACAGAGGAATGAACCTCTTTTAGGTAAAGATTGATTTGTTTTAAATATGATTAAAAAAGATACATATCAATTGGAAATAAAATACTTTCACTTTCAAAGTCTATCAAATGAAATAAGTTAAATAATTTTCATAAAGCGGGAAAGGTCAAAGTATACTGAAAAATTCACAGTTTTATGGTAACACATTAAGTGTTTCTATTAGGTCCTCTTAAAGGTGAAATACTGCAATTTGCTGATCATTGAAATGCATCATTTCTGATCATTTACATTCATGTCATTTCCTATTTCCAAAAAAGCTTCTGTTCTTCATCATTGGAAACCTAATTAGTTGCATGTAAAACACTGTAAAATCATAACTGAATGCATGCTAGTAACATCAAATAATCACGTCAACATTAAATAACAATAGTAAAAAAAAAATAAAAGCTGGGTGAAGCATTCCACCTAGACTAGATTTAATGTGTTTGACTAAGCAAATTATTATGATTTAAACTAAGTGTACTATACCTGCAACAGTAATTAATTCTCGTATCGTCATTAAATGAACCAAAAGGTAGAGTGCCTCCACGTGAATTTGCATTTCCTGCATCTTCGTCATCCCAGTACACACTGCCTTCGTTAAACCCTATTTCAAATTCAAAGAACAATAATGTACGAGGGTTGTTAGAAAAGTTCGCGGACAAAGTAAATTGCGGCAAAATTACTGTGTACTTTGTAGGACAGTGTGTTTGTTGTAATTAATGTTTTTATACATGTATGACTTTAAGGTTTCCCGATCACAAACCTCAAAGTATTTTTTCATCCTAAAACTGTTATCTATCCTTCAAACTTGATATAGAAATAAAATAAAAAGATTTTTTTATGACATCCATGCATTCTACGAAGTTATTGCAATTTTGACCACGATGCCTATAATGGAACGAAAAGTGTTGAGATCAAATTAGAAAAACAGGTTGTACTGGTGCAACTGTGGCTGGAACACCTTTACCTCTACATGAAGGTCATATGTCTCCTTCGACCCACTAAGCCACGCATGTCGTTGAATGGCTTAGGAAAATATTAACACTTCAAAACTAATTAATTTTGTTTATACAAAAGGCAAATTTATAGTACAGACAGAGAGATTCCAGAAAAATTAAAGTCATCGAACATTACTGAGGATCGGAGATCGTTAAGATACTACATGTAACAATTGACCAAAAAAACAAGCTTTATTTAATATTCTTACCCGAGGGACATTGAGGACCCGAAGCTTTCAAAATACAATAGTTTCCACGCGGCCAAGACTCCCCACTATCAGAAAGCCCTGTTGGTTTGGTGCAGTAGTAAAACGTTAAGTCTGAATCATCAAATGTACCTGTTAATGATTGATAAGATAAAAACCAAGATGAATTCATAATAAAAACTTTTAATTTTGCAATACGAAAAAGAAATTCTTGAATATAGTTGCACGCAAACATGGTGTAGCATAACTGTTTATTTAAGGTAGTACAAAACAGATAGCGTAAATTTTTCCCATAATTCATTTTTTTTAAAAATTGCACCAAATGTTAATCATATTGAACTGTATACGTATACAAAGTTTTAAAAAAATTCCACCATTAGTTTTCTCGTAATCTAGGTCTTAACTATGGCTTCCGACACCCTGTTAAAAAAGGGCTAACGTGGGCTCATCAGAATACATGATTTTAAAAAAAATTGTCAAAATATTTTTTTTGGCAAATATCTTTTAACAAAGAAATTAAGACATGTTAAACGTTAAAACAATAATAATTATTGACTTTGATAAATTTTTGTACCAATAAAATCAGTCCAATTAAAGTATATGCAAGAAGGCCCTATTATGGAGTTATTCGCCAAACTAAATACCGTTTTTATTTAAATTTCTATCATTCAAATTCCACGAAAAACTATCATATAAATTGTTGGAATATGTAAATAATATTATGTAAATACCATAACAATTCCACCACTAGATATTTTTAAAAAGAAGTTTATATCCCCCTCCCCCACTTTGTGATAAAGTATTTGTTTAACAGTTCTTGCACGGCGTGACGTCATAATAAGACACATAGAACGTGATGTACGTCATTTATTTGTATCTCGTAAACAATCGACTTGCGCAAGGATTTCCGAAGGGCTTGTTTTTCGGATACTGTTTTGTACTACCTTAATTTTTTTGTTTAATTATTTTTCAATGGCCATACAAATAATCAGTTTGAGTGGTAATTAACCATATTAAAAAAAAAGCATTTATGTCCAACCAGCAAAATGGTGTCCATAAGATACATAGTTATTATTGTAGAGGTCCTCGGTGTCCTGGGTAGTCCACCCCTCGTACCAGCCAGGAGGACAACCAGTCCTGGGCTTGACTAATGTGTATGACCCAGCTGGCCACTTCACTGAAAGTATTACATTTGAGAAGTAACTTTTTATTTACTTACACTTTTAAAAGTCATCTTTCTCAAAACATACGTTACATATGGCGGCTAATGGCAAGTACCTGATGAGGAAGTGCAGCAGACGAAACAAAAAGCGAGAAAAATGGCAAATTTTACCATCTTGAAATGACACTGGAAGAGAACATCAATAATGTAATTCAATATAATGAAATGCTGAACTTCAATGCCGTTAAAATACCTTACAGTCCATTATGGTGACATTAATTTGTACGTTAATAAAATGATCACGAAAAAAAGAAGTATATTGCATTAAACTTGAAATATGGTAAAATTCTGTAAAATCTAGAATTTAAGAAACTAAACATTGCAATGATTTAACAAGTGAAAAAGAAATACTGTACCTTAAAAGTGGAGTATTAACGTGAGAAAGAGTATCCGTCGGAATAAGAATAACTACTGTCTAGCTAGTTACGAATTATTATAACTGTCTGATTTATCATCTCATATATTTTATAAATATATTATCAGAACGGATTTGGTGTGCTTTTTTCGATAGCGTCACGATCAAGTTTGTCAAACGTCAAACGTATTAAAACTTTATAATTGGTCAATTCGTTTTCTTAGGCGGAGTTATCTATGCACACTTACGCAATTCCAGAGCTTATGGATTTCACAGAACAGTTCATTTTTTCCCAACATCGACTCCCCCCTTTTATTTAAATTATATGGAAAACTCACGTACATGTTGACCGTGGTTTGCGACAGTGGCGTTAAACAAAAATTAAGTTGTATGTACTCCACGTTTATTCCATGTACATTGTAATAAATGTATAATGTACATGTATTACCTACTTACTTATCAATCGAAATAATAAACCCGAATTTCTCGATTTTTATACCTTTCCATCGGCAATCTACATTCAATAAACGAAGTGAACGATGATATGAAAAAACCTGATACGGTTGTGAAAAGTGCAAGGGGGTATACCGGTACATACATATGTGTACGTAGAACTGAACCATCTTCGCTAGGCAAGTGTCCGATTCGTTTTTTCTCCTTTTACCCTACCACATTCTGTGTATACAATCAATACTAAAATATCCTCAAACATTTTACCGCAAATGTCATTTCTTCACTTGTCTCTGAAATTCTTTTAAACGCCATCATCAGTCCCAGATAAAGTGGCGTGATTTGTTTACATATAAAATGACAACTCTTGATCCGCTTTCCGAGGTAGATTAGCCAAAAATTGTTTATAAAGAGAAAGTTTGGGGCAAGTAAAGCGACAAGTATGAACAGAAAGAAGTTCTAAATGGATTGTATGCACTGATTGTGGTATGATATATAATGTTAATTTGTTCAAAACTAGCGTATTTTTTGTGTACCGTAAATTGTAAGTTTTTCTAAAGTATCGTATGCACTGTAGCTACATGTCAATATTAGTCTAACCCAGATTTTCTTCGTAGAGCTATTTATACTGTATAATTGTTTGCCACAAGTATACACTGGATTTCAAGTATGTCAGACTTTAACCTTTTAGAATAAGAAAACAAGGGTAAATTGACCGAGTTGTGCGGTGCAGTTACGGAACGGAAATCAGTAAGTAATGGAAACCTTTCTGCAATAATTACACGTATTTAAACTTGTCAAATTTCTTTAATTCAGAATGCATATACTCTTTTTCAAAATTTTGCAATTTTGTCAGCAGCACATATAAACCTTTCCAATACTGCAACATAATTTGAATAAGAAAATAAAAATAAAGAAACATATCAATAGATTTATTAAAAAAGGTTTCTAGCGCGCAGAGGTAAAAATCATGCAATGCTTTTAAGCTTTAAACGCTCATTTATTTCATGTGTATTATTTTATCCAAGCACACATTGATCTAGATATTTTTGGAACATATTCTGAAATCCAGTTAAAAAAATCGATAGAAGCATTGCATCTTAAATGAAATTAAATGCGACTGTTTGAATATTTCTTTCAATTTTATTTGCGACATAAATTTATAACGCTTATTATAATGTAAATACTGTTTTCCTTTAGAACTTGAGAATGGTGAATGCCTTTTTTAAAAAATCTTATTATCACGTAAACTTGTATAAAGTGGCAATTTCCTCAGATACATTGTAAGAGTAGAATTAATTTCTTTTTTAGCTCAAACATACTCACAAGCACAAGGGTTTCAAGTAGATCATATTAGTCTATAAGAGCAGAGAAACAATTAAGAAGAGACCTTGACCTAATTCGAAGTTGATGTAACAATTGGTTTATATTTTGTAACTACCAATGAAATTATCGAAAGACCTCTTTATATCAATGTGTAAATTCCCCTAAAAAAAACCTACTTATTAAGTCCACTTTGGTGTTAATACTGGGAAACGTACATGTACATTAGTCACGTATTGAAAAATGACAAAACAACACTGTTGCGATTGCATCGCAATTAAAAAAAAACACAATTTATTTTCATTATTTTTCTCAGTGAGCGTTATAATTTAAGTATCCAGGTAGTTTGTTAAAGAACAAGTAAATTGCTGTTGAAATGAACTTCATTTAACATAAATGGCAATCGAAACATTTTTTCTGAATTCTCTTGAACATTAAATGATATGAAGATTTTTTTTTCTTTGCCTTAAATAAGACACATGCTTGATAGCATAAATAACTAGATAACATCCCGCGCAAGCTGAATTTTTTTCATTTCAAACCAGTGAGTTGGTATATATAATGTGTCCCATTTCTTAATTTTATTCTTTGGGTCACTGTTTTAAAGGAGAAAAATGCGGGTGGTGGGTGGGGGTCAGCCCCCATTCCACTTCTCCGTTTCATGTATGTATACATTAATAAATCATTTATATCAATACATTATTTAATCATATAGACGCAGGGCACAATATATCCATTGTTACAAATTAATGCATAAAATTTGCTATCAATCTGTCGTTGTATAAAAATTTATAAAATCAAATAAAAAACCGCTAGTTTATGCATATTTATTGGCATATTTCAAAGCTGCTTGGTCCGTTTTTTCATTTTACAGTATCAAAATTTTTTCCATACAAACAAATTATCTTAGAAAATTGTGCACTTTCTCTTATGTACACCAGCAGAATTGGTCCCTTTCAAAGTTAGAAATATTCAATTGAAAGTAAATAAAAACAATTTCTTTTGGGGCAAACGAAAAAAACAACAACCAATATGCATCATTGGAATGTTTAAAAAAGGAAACCGTTCGGTTTCGTCCACCAAATGATTGGTTTTATTAACCAGCATGTTATGAATCGATTGTAAACAAAGCAAACTTCAGAAATATAAGAGAACAAAATGTACATGTACACATGTTTATTTTTAATTTGCCTGAACATTATGACCTTTATTTATAGCGATGTCAAAGTCGTAAGACAACCATACCGGTCTCGACGTCAGGAGCGAATTTAAACATGAGGTGGCACGGGACAGTTTTTTTTATACAATTCATTGTAGCCAAGGGATGCATGTCTTCGGCACTCAGTAACTAAAATTTCCTCAGTTCCCATTCCGCACAAATATCTTTTATTCACTCTTTATAAGGTCTATCACCAATTTCTGAAGAAAATTACTAGTCAAAACCTGTAAAATTCTCTACATACTGTTTTTTATGATAATTTGACCCTTGATTTTTCATGATTTTTCAGCTTTTTAGACCTCCCCCAGCTTATTTCCTGCAGAGGGTTGACCTTCTGTACCGCGTGTATGTTGCACTATCACATGTCAGAAACTTAAAGGTGTATAGTTTACAAGGTCCCATCCACCTACTTTTCGTGTTATTTTACCTCCCGTCTGTAACTTGCAATTTCACTGTGTAAAGTCAACACAACAGTCATAGACGCAGGTTTAGCATATTTTACTTCTGATTCTCATGTACCTAACATATGGGACCTACATATTGCATATCAATATCAACAAGAGACACCTCTCTAACTAATGATAATCATTAAAAATCATTTCATGAATTTTAGCAACACTCATACGTCTTCAAGTACAGCAACTCTCAATTTTACTTTATCCGAAACTGTCCCTTGCTACCTGAGGCGAAACAACGCGATGCTCTTTTATGTCGTTTGTTTTGCTAACAACTTTTGTACACACTTTTTCCATTAAAATTTGGCTTAATTGACCGGGAAAACTACTGCAATGTCTATTATTATACACATACTTGGCATAACCATCGTTTATAATCTCACATAAAATTTGATATAAAATAAAATCAAGCAGTTTAAACAAAAGCTGTCAGAGCCAAAGTATCTGGTTAACTCGCCCTGCACTTTCCGCCATGACGTTAATTAGTTAAACCGCGTTCCTGGGCATCCAGTTCTGGAGAGTTATTCCCATCAAAACTAAAATTGCATCAAATTGTTCTATTTTATTAATTCCCCTTTTTGTATTAACCAAAGAATTCCGATCCAAAGTGTTTGCCCGCGATACATGATGAACGCGTCCTTCGATTTTCGAGACGCAAACTCGCGTTCTTGGTTTCCCCGTTCTGGAAAGTTTTAGTGCTTTCTCTCACCAGAGGTCGCGCTTCGCAAGCGTTCTATACATCAAGACTAAAATCACGCATTAAGGAAACGAATTGACTTATTTTTATTATTCAACGTTTGTCAAATTTTAACGTCTATGTGCATTATTAGTAAGTTTCCAGTAAGTATATTCACTCTTTTCGTAATCATTCAATCTTATTTCATTGCAAGCATATATTTTGATGCAAACTCCCAGTGACGTGGATCCGCCAAAGCATGTCCACCGCCTGACTTTCATTTTTACTATGTCGGGCTAGTTTATAAAGAAGGGGTTTGATTAATTTCACAATAAATACTTATCTGATTCGAATCTAAGGATTTAAAATATTTTCCACTGTTACCTTATACATAAAATTACAGCAGAAATCGGGGCAGTTTACCTTTTATTATCCGCGGAAGTTTTAAAAAATGATTCGCCTATTTAACATAGGAAATGAAAACATCTCGATCAATTACATGTACAACGCCTTAAGAGTAAATAATAAAATTAAATGCTTTTTTTTAAGTCTTGGTTAGTAGTTCAAGCAATGAAAAAAACTATATACATACAGCTAGTTTGTCATGGTGTATTCTTGACTTAATACATGTTCCTTACTTAATACATGTATCTTACCAGAGGATAATAAATATGATTGAATTTCAGTATAAACATGCTTTTACGAAATTCCAATAAATGTTTAGTTTTGAAATAGTTTTATAATTAAGAGTGTGGGTACTATAAATAATAAGATGCTGCTATAAATTCGCAAGCTAAATGTCCCTGTACTCTACCCGTATTGAAACAAAAGGGTCACTATCTCTCAATCTAATATGAAACACAAAAATAATTGCAATAGGAACAACAAAGACACATTCACTAATTTATTTCTGGTATTAATTAACATTGTGTTATAATTATACACTCAATATCATTGTTTAAAAAACATTTTAAAAAATGAAAATTTCGCTCATTCAATGCGTTTGTAAAAAATAGTTTTGTCGCTAGGTTCCAATTCTATCTAATGACTGCAAATGTCCATGTAACGTTAACCCTTTGTGGTATATCAGTAATGCCAGCATGGGTCCTTTGAAGTGTTAATTGATTAATCAATGAACAATCACTCAGGTCAGCTATAAGATAGCTTTAAGATATGACCAGGGTATACATTTGAATTGAACTGAACATATCTTATTGATTAAATCAAATGGATTAGACACAAGTTCTAAATAACTAGGGTAGTCTTTTTCTAATAATGAACTTTATTAATATTGCCAATAATATATATATATATATATATATATATATATATATATATATATATATATATATATATATATATATATATATATATATATATATATATACATGAATAAACAGTTTGCTACAAATTTTATATTACATTATAACTTGATACATTTTTTGAGAAGCGACCACATTCAATCAAGAACATTTTTAATGTCTTGAAAATTTCAGTGTTTTGTGTATTTGTCAAATAATCATCCCCCATAACGGTAAATGTGCATTTATTATGTGTACATTACGTATGTCAATTGGTTAATTCATTAAAGAATTCCTTGCTATTGTATACTATTTACAGACAAACACAAATGATATGCATCTTCTAGAAAGTCACATAAACAGACTGGCTATTAAATTAAAGCGTAATAAGTCAGAATTTAATTGTTAAAGGACTATATTCGGTATGTTCAAATATCTGCCCCGAATTTTAACAACATTTTAAATACTGTCGTATAAAAATCAAAGAAGGTGGGTGAATAAGGCGTGTAAACTGCCCATATGGGGATAGATAAGATAATATAAAATTAAAATATGAACAAATCTCATAATTTCTTTTTAAATTATTGAAAACAATGTATATTTACCATAATATCGATTTAAAACCTTTAAATATGTTAAATATTAAGAATAGGTTGATTTAATCTGGCGTATGCGTGTCAAAGCATCCAAATAGTGTCAAGTTTAGAACTTCAATGCCTTTTTTATAAAGTGGGTCTGGGCTCTATATTTTTGTCATAGTCTATACAAAGTTTAAAGGAAATCAAACCGATTTCAATCAATAAAAACGTGGAGAGATGACCCACTATACTTTAAAATGTCATTTTGTATCCCAACAATTTAACGTTTTAGAGAAATACAAGTCCGTAAATTTGTGGTTGAAGTTGCATTTAGCATTTCACAAAGAAGAATGTTGTGAATTAAATGGCTCAGTGGTTAGGGCACCAGACATTAGGCAACATTATAGAGCAAGGGTTTTAGGTTGTGTGTTCGATACCACCAAAACTTTAAAGTTTATTTTTTTTCTTATCGTTTGTTAAAATATTCAAAACTGAATATAGTTAGAAATTTTGCTTTTGTAAACTAAGTCTTGTAATATAACATCATCTAGTACATTTGGTTGGAAAAAATTACTTTAATAAGATATCAAAGAGGGTTTATTTCTTTTCGAATTAATGACTGTTTGAAATCTATTTAAGTGCAACGTTTTCGACAAGTAATCGTCCGAGTAGATTCTCTCTGTTTTCGTATGATTTATTTGTCAGTCTATATTTCATACATTCTTATCTATATAAAAAAAACACACGCTACTACATTTACCAGTATCTTGTTTAATGACTTTCTTTGTCGTATTACATCACGAATGAGCAAAATAAAAAGTTTGTAAAATCAATTTAAAACTTTTTTTATTTGGGAAATTGAGTTCTATAATAACTTGATTAATTTCTTCACAACGTCAACTGTTATATGGTGTTGGATTGTGTTCAAATAGACACAGAGCAGATCTAGAAGTTTCCCTACAGTACCAAATCCATCGCACGGCGATAACATACGAAATATATAAATTTTTCTATTCTTTACTTTTTTCAAAGTTTATGTATAACAGTTGTTATATAACTTGTTCTTCTTTATGGTTTTTTTTTTACACCGTAAAAGGTAAGAACAATGTATGCATTTTTAACCCATTCAAATTTATGCTGGCATGTAAACTTTAGTGTCATGTTATAAGTGAATTTCTGGTTTGTATTTTCCTTATGGACCTTATGGACCTTTTTTTGTTAGTTCCCGAGGTGGTAGATGTCACAATTTTATTCTTCTTTTTCATATTTTTTAAGGGGGAATCACGATGGTTCAATGTATGATTGTAACTCAAAATCTTCAATTTCTTTTACGATATATCATTAGAATCTGTTAAATGATATGTTTTATTTTATGGTTTATTTCTTGTTTTGCAATTCTATAAGGGACACGTTTTTATATCATTTACTCACTCTCCCCTTCTGAAAATATGTCTTTGATTGACAATTCCATTTTGTTCGATGAAAAATTGGTTCAGTAAAATTTACTTTACCATCAAATAATTGTAAGAATAAGAGTCATTCCAAAAATTAGTTATAGCAATAGCATATCTACTTAATATCACAATTTTATCAAACGATTGGTAGATTATACACTTCAGTGAGATAACGATCATTATTTATACAAAACCGAAATGAAATGATCTAAAGAATGTTATCAACGTAAATATGGAATTTAAATTATATACATGTAGAAGTATTACGGTCCCTTTCTTGACACGAAACAGAAAATAACCCCTTCTTTTTTCTAAAATTATTTGTTTTGTGACTTTTTCTGCTTTTAAACATCAATAAAAGAATCAGTCCTTTGGATTTATTAGTTAACGCGAAAAGAATAATTATGAGAGTTCATTAATGATAATTTGAGTCATCACCAATGATATTGTACACCAGCATAACATACATCATAAACGATCAAACACCTGATGTTCTCTAAAAAAGGGATTTTTTAAAAATAGTTTTAATTTCAAGAGACGCATATGGAATTTTTTTTTGAAATATCTCATGAATACATACACAATTAAAACAACTTGATTGGACCTCTAAAAGGTTGAATTGTTATAGTTGTACATACAACAATATCACATATGATCATTAAAGACAAATGATTAGTGTCTTCTCTCCCCTTAAATAAAATACTTTTTCAACACATTACATGTATTTGACTGAATTTTTTTTTACAAATATTTATCTGCAAAATCTTTTTGCAGAAAGCAAAAACCCCAATCAGCAGATTTCGCGAGCTGCACGTAATCCTCAGGCTTCTCTACAAAACTAAGGCAAATAATTGTTGGACTACAATTTACACTTTTTGAAAACAAAGGGGGGAAAGGCAAATCCAGATGATGTTGTATTTATAACCGTCTTTGATTTCGCTGAATCGTGTTAGGTTTTTTAAAACGTTTGAGACAATGTTTTGCGCTAAATGACATGTTTATGATTGCCTACATTTGATTGCCTCTTTTTACGAACGATTTTTGTAATTCTATAAAGACTGGTTTAAAGTTCTGTTTAACATAGCGCAGCATTTTATAAGCTAAATGGATTTTTGTATTTTTTCATTTATCTCATTATTTTTATTCATTTTTTCCCCATAAATTATTCCTTCAACGTGTTGGTCGCCTTTCTGTAATATTTACCCAAATTTATGTGTTTTTGAGAAGATTTTCGTCCGTTATCTGTCTATGTACTGATGTCTACTAAAATGTTGTATGTAATAGCATTTATATCTGAATTTTAAAAAGAAGTCAAAATCGCTTTTCATTATCAGAATAAGACTTTTGAAGAGCGATGCTTTAAATAAAATAGTGAATTAAAATTTAAGCACAACAAGCAGTTAAAAATAAAGATATTGAAATTGAGAAATGTTATCAAATTTAACCCATATTTGTTTTTCAGTAAGGTCACGACCCTTTATAATTTGATGATCTGAAGAACTGCTCTTCCCTAATTTAAAAAATGTCCACATTATTTGTAATTCATCAAGGAAAAATATGGAGAAGCATTTTGTAAAAAAGAGAAACGATATCATATTTTTTTTCTTGACTTCCATTCACATGTTAAAATATATTGATGTATGTTTGAAATTTGGAACTTAGCCTATACTTTGACTATTTACCAAAAATAAGGTTGTTTACGCAATTCTGAAATTCATTGTCTTGCAATACCTTTTGGTAAATATCCACTTTTGGTTAACATATTCTATCTTATTTTTAAAAACTAGAATGCACAATCTAGAAAAGTTAAGTGATCCTAAGCCTAACAATCTAAAAAAGTAAAGAGGATTGATTTAAAATTCTTTAAAGTATGTCACTGTGACTTTGTTTTATTAAAGTTTGTCTTTAGGCCGTGATTTGTGAATACTGGTTTAAGCATATCCTATGATATTTGATACACCTAATACCAGCCGATGTGTTTCTTTATTACAGGATATCTTTTTGCTTAAAGATTGATACATATTGTTAGCAAAATAAAATATGTTCTGTCTTTTGATATGTGCATAGCAGTTTTTTTTTTCAACAGAATATTTGGGGGATGTAAAGAAAATGTTAAAAACAGGAAACAAACAAGTTTGTATATCTTTTTATTATAATTGATAACTTTACAATGGCGAGTAGTAGCAATTCATAAAATTTTGATCCGGTACCTTGCCGGTCCCCATGGGGTGTTTCCCAGAGGCGGAGTTTTTGTTATTGCTGTCTTCGTCATCAAAGTGCACAGTTTCTTCTGTCACGTACATCCCTTTTACTAATTGACAAGGGGAAGAAAATTTTAGCAGATAAAACGGCTGAGAAGTTGGCAGCAGAATCGCTTTGGTGTATGAACCATCATCTCTAACAAGAAAGAGAACATTTTTTGTTGGCAGAAATTTGAGAAACTATGAAGAAACTGTCAACTACTTACTTACTTGTTTGCAGCTTTTTTTATACACGGTATGATAAAGATTCAGTTTAACTATGGCTACACAAACAAAACAACGTTCACTCGATATAAGAGTTTATTAATAAGTTTAGCTGCTGTCCCATAAAACATGTTAATGGAATTATAACAACAAATATTTTGATAACCGTCCAATAATAGTTACAGCTAAAATGATTCTGAGAAAGTTAATATTTGATTCTAAAATAAAATATTTAAACATATTTTGAAATGATTTGATTTTGTCAGAAACAACATTTAGTGTAAAACGTCATTTAAATGTAAATAAGGTAACAATTCAATAATGTCATACCGACAGCAGTAATTTATGTCAGTGTTTCTTCCATAGGAACCCGTTGGTAATACCCCACCATACGAGTTCTTGTTGTGCGAATCCTCGTCATCCCAATGTACAGTGCCAGGTAGAAATTCTTTTTATCAATACAAATGATTATAATTTTGTTAGATAAAAAGATGATAGAAAAGATATAGAGAAAAAACAAACTGACAGACTGAGAGACAGACAGAGAGACATACCGACCAACAGGCAGGCAAACATATTATAGATAGATAGATAGATAGATAGATAGATAGATAGATAGATAGATAGATAGATAGATAGATAGATAGATAGATAGATAGATAGATAGATAGATAGATAGATTTGATATACTGGCATATTGACAGTTTAGTAGACTGAAGGACGATTAAACAACAGACCGATAAACGTACATACATACATGTAGGTGAAATTATACAGGTGGATATCAGAAGAAAAATCTCTGCTTTATGCAAGCGATCTCAAATTTGTTGGCTTATATAAAACATACATATGGGTATTGAAATGAGTCATAAATATCTGTAGGCATTATTTGGTTTTTCATGGTATCTCTTTATAATAAAACTTCAATGAATATGCTTGTTAACGGGACCACGATCTGGTATTTGATTAAAATTGAAGAAAAACCCCACAACTTAAATATTACATTGATAAAAAAAAAACCAAGCTATCACATATGATTTTGAGATGAAATCATGTCAAAGTGCATTATTTAAACTATAATCTAAAGTAAACACAATGTGTAACTTTACCTTCTGGACAGGACAGTCCATGTTGGAATATGCAGTAGTTTCCTGCTGGCCATAAGTCCTCGTTCATCCCAGTGCTTGGGTCTTTCGTACAGAAATAGACCTTCATAGTTCTCCCAAAAGTTCCTATCATGCAAAAAAATTAAATTTTTATGTGGTGTAATTGATATATATATATATATATTTAATGATTTCAATTAAAATCATCCTTCTTGAAATAGTTTCTTTTATAAATGTGATGGCTTTCATACTGGCAAGTTTAAATGACCTTTAAATGTTAAAATACATAAAATAAAGGATCGCGATTAATTTCTGTAAAAATTGCTTTATTATATCGAAATCAGTAATAATAAAATGTGATGTTTGATGGAGAGCAGTTGTCACTATAATTGTCTTGATGATGTACCTATGTTAGCTCCTACAGCATGAACAAACTATTTGCAACACACCAATATTTAAGTTCAATTTAAATCTTCAAATTTGAACAAATATTTCACGGATCACAATAAGCATATTTGATACATACCATAAACACTAATTTGAAATTCTTATATTGCAAATCAAAATTTCAAAATGTTGTTTTTTAATGAATAATTATGTCTTTAGTCAACACTTTTTAAAACTAAGACTTATTGCAACTGGAAGAGGAAATGCTTTCCAATAAGAATGCTACTTTTAAAGAATTGTTCTTACCTTCAAGGTGGTAGCCCGGGGTAATGCTATTGGCGGTCCTAGAATCCTCAGTGTCCTGAAGGCGCCAACTCTCGCGCCAATCTCGAGGACAGCCAGATTTTGGTTTCAGTAATGTGTATGTTCCAAATGGCCATTCCACTGAGAATGAAAGAAAAGTTGTGGATTTTACATTTGTGGTAATATTTCTTCTATATATACTCACAATGTGTAGTTCGAACGTGAAATGATATATCGTTGTCTTTTAAAGAAATAAATCAAAGCCCCAAACAAAACATGTTTCAATACATATTTTAAAATATTTTTGTTTAACCAGAAAATTTCATTCGTTTATTCTGCAGCGCAATTTATTGATTTTTTTTTAAATAAAAACCTGCAACATTTAAGGTGGGTGTGTGGCCATTTGGTACATTTGAGGATAAGAATTTCTTGAACTGGTGTGTTTCAGCCCGAAACTGGCCAAAAATGTTGCCATAAGATATAAAGCAATTAATATGAAGTCCGACATGCCATTTTGTTTGAAAAGTATGCATACAAGAACAGGGCAAAAGAACAGTTTCGGGCTGAAATAAGTCAGTTCAAGAAATGTTTACATTGTTATCCTCAAATTTACAAGATGGCCGCACATCTCCCTTAAAAGAAATATTATCAATCTTTTGGTTATATCGACTCTGCACATGCACATTCAGCAAAAAAAGAATTGTTCTAATACTTAAACTGATAAGTACCTGCAGTTGTAACGCTTGTGAGAGAGAACAGAACACACATCCCAATTGTTTTCATGTCGAAACTGTAAATAATTATATCCATATTAAATTTGATTAAGTTGACAGTATATTGCGCATACCTCCTATCGAAATAAACAAAATGTTAAGTGAACTTTGTAATTATTTTCTTTCTAAAACTCACTGAAAAATCATCAGTTTAGTTAACCCATGGACTTTTATAATTTTACCTATTAAAATTTAAAGAATCCGGGCGCTTAGTAATTAATCCATTAATATATTATAAATAGGCAAATGGTATTATAATACAAGATAAACAGATCTGTAATTGAATGGGCTAAATGTAACGTTATCATGCACTTACCTTGTCATATCATTTATCAGCATATGAGATCTGCTACGATACTGGAAATCATTGCCACGCTAACAGCCTTTAATATTCATGAGGTATGTTTTTTTGTCAAACAGAATAAATGATGATACTTTCGTAAATATGTTACACGTTTGATGTTGCAACAACATATCAATGTTGTTACACGCATGGCGTTAAATGACAGCTTGAGAAAATATTTACAATTTCAAGGGTAGCTACTTTTGCATTTCTATTTCTTATTTCTTTTACAGATACATGTATGATACTTGCGATCTCTGTGTATGACCGAGTCAGTAGTCTTCACTAATCAAAGTTAAAAATGAAATAAAACAAATTACACTTTCCTACATTTTGTCGTTTATACATTCATATGATACTATCTGATGACGTAATGCTTGATAGCACATTAGCAATCGAGAAAAGTGGTATTTGTAAGACGTTTAGCAAGAATGTCCAATAAATAGTTTCCTGACTAAATAATGAACAAGAAGAAATTTCTCTGATTATAGCTAAAAGTATTTCGTCACGTAAATAAAAAGTGGAAAATTTAACAACAAAATAAAATTTGCAATAAATCCAGACTGCTATGTAGAATAAAATAAATACATCTCAAAAATCCTGATATTTAACTATATTTAGGCGATGATGTCA
This sequence comes from Magallana gigas, assembly GCF_963853765.1. Taxonomy (NCBI): domain Eukaryota; kingdom Metazoa; phylum Mollusca; class Bivalvia; order Ostreida; family Ostreidae; genus Magallana; species Magallana gigas. Next base: position 28,514,882 of record NC_088856.1, read on the forward strand.
ATTCATTTACATACATATATGTATTTTTTTAATGTAATTCTCTTGATTATAACGAAATGTTATCTTTTGTACATAAGGTGGAAAAACACATCATCACAAAATGGCTGACCGCTGATCGAAACAACATGTCGTTTTATTAAAAGGATTTTATGGACAGAAACATTTATCTTACTCCATAGCCAAGTGGATAAAGTGTCGGACTTGTGATCCATACATCTCAAATTTTTCGCTTATTTGACATTTGTACAGTTTATTTATCATTATATCTTTCATTTTCAAAAAATAATCCTGTTAATTTGAGTGACTTTTTCCAGGTGTGTTATTCCCCATAATTGTCCAGACAATTTGATTTTAATACTGTAATGGTGGTTAGATCAGAGTTATGGATATTAATTGTTGCTCAGTTAAGCGATATGGCCCCTGGGTCAGGGGGTTTTTTTGTGGGGGGGGGGGGCTGGAGGAGAAGGAGGGTGGGAAATAAAAAACAAGCCCAAAACGAACAAACAATAGAGGATTTAAATTTTTCATAGCGAATAGTGTTTTTGTCAATACACTTATGTTTTGCAGTCTATTACATTAATGTGTGAATTCACATGATGTTTATTTTAAAGAATAATTGAATGTTGAAGTTGAATTAAAACGATTCTATTAAATGTTCCTAAAAAGGTAGATTTTTAAGAAGTGTTACAGAGTCCACTCAATAAGGGGATTTTAATTGATGGGGATATGCAGTATAAATGGTTTATTTTAATTATTGAATATTATCTTGAAATTTAAATTACTTCAATTATTTTATTCTGTTATAGTCTCACAATTAGTAAAGAAATGAAAATTTTTGGTTGTTTCTTGACTTGTTTTTACACTACTTTTATAAGTTGTGTGAAAATGTTGTTCATTTTTTAGACTCTTAATGTTGAACTTTGAACATCAAAAACATGACTTCTTTATTCACTTCTCTATTCACGGTATCACGAGAAACAAATGGAAACAAATGAAGCTTTATTAAAATTGGTTCTTTAGTAGTTAGCTTATTATTATGAACTCCGAGATTTTTTTTTACATCAGGGACATTTGACAAAAATCTTCTCAACTAACAAACAAGGTTTGCTTTTCAGGTTTTTTTTTCTGCAGACAGTCCATCACTAAGTCATACTCTCACATCAGCAGAGCTTTCCTTTAATCTGTGTCCTGGAGAATCGCACAACTCCTCATGAGCTTTATCATCCTCATTGTCGTCATCCAGGATCTTTGACTACAACTCCTACATTAGTATCACTATTAATGTCTCTGTAAATGTACAACTTTAACATGTTTGCGTAAAAAGTTTAAACTTTACCGTCCATATTAATTCCAAAATCTACTTTTCCTATTTTATGAGTATCTCATACGGACCTCTCAATCGCAATAACAGTTTATTACTAGATGTTGGCAACAGCATTCATACTTCACGTCACCCACTTTCATTTTCCTAGCGCCTTTGGTGTAATTAACGCAGTATTTCTGCACTGACTTCTTCAGCTTTTCTTTTGCAATCTGACATGTCGACTCGAGCGTTGTCATGAGATCTACAATATATTGATAAGAAGTGGAAACGTCAGGATCATATACTTCTTTAGTCCACAATTCTTGTAAACTTCATATTAGACCCCTCACCGTGCGCCCAAACACCAGCTTTAATTGCGAGAGCCCTATATTTCCTGAGTAGCTTTACTGTTTGCAAATAAAACTGCTGATAGAAACTTGTTCCAAAGCCAGTCGGTCTTTCAGAACATAAACGGCATACATTTAGTATCTGTTTAAGTGTTCAATTGAATCGTTCGACGAGATCGTCACACATCGGAGTCGTCAACAGCTAAAGTTTACGTCGACTTGTTTCTGCCATCAGTTTTGATCTAGATTGAGTACCTTGAACCGACAGCATTTGTTTTGGAACCCCAATTCAACAAAAAAAATGTAATTAGTGCTTCTGACACTCTCTCTGTAATGAGTGCGAGAGCTTCTGGATACTGAGTAGGAAGTCTTCCGTGTTTCTGCCATCAGTTTTGACCTAGATTGAGTACCTTGATCCGTGCTTCTGACACTCTCTCTGTATTGAGAACGAGAGCTTCTTGATACCGAGTAGGAAGTCTTCCAGTGTCAATATATAACAGTTGTCACGGTTTGTAGCTGGCTGTATTGGCCCCTTAAAGTCTACTGCAACCAGATGAAATGAAATATCATTAAGCGGCATTTATTCGAGTGTAACCTTCGTTGTTCTACCTTTTGGTGATTTCCTTTGACAAATGCCACGTGATATGTCATAAGGACGTACATTTGCCTTCACATCAGGCCGATAGATTTCCGACAGGTTGTTTCACTGTAGTGAAAATTGTGATGACTTCAATTTTTCTATAGTTAACTTTTATTACTAATGCAACAATTTACCTTCATCACCTGTTTTTGTCCCTCAGTTAATTCGATGCGCAAGGGCATACTCTACTTATTAACACTTTCTATGGCGAGTCAAGCTACTGACAAACAAGTCGATAAAAAAAGACTATCAACAGTCTTGATTGTAGACATCTTTTTGCAACCAATTCATGATATATATTTTAGCATGTAACCTAGCTTAAACTTTTCTGTTGTGCAATATATTTTGCTGTCTTTCTTTTCGATATGGGAGATGCAACTATATATTAATTATTTCGTATTTCTTACGACGATAACATTTGAAGATTACCAATTTGTTTTTATTTTTTTCTCAATCAAGCTTCTTTAATCAATAATTAATAATCAAAGAAAATTCCTTTAAAAAATCCGGAAATCATCTGAATTTTTTGGATTTTACAATCTTGCGCATGCGCATTACATTCACGCTAAATCACGGGAGGGTCTTTAGTTTATGTTTCCAAAATATGACATTTGTATGGATAAAATCAGAAACAATATTACAAATACGTGTAAATTTTCATTGAAAATTTGTCATATATTCATTAAAGGAAATACGGGCGATAACTCTAACTCACAATTGCAACTTCTCGGGTCTTTCCGGGAGGCTCGGAAAAACACCTCGAATGTATTACCAAGACGTCCATGACAACTCCCCTTTTTGTAAAACTTGATATAAATACAACAAATTTTACGATCTGTTGAGATGTGAGCTATACTTCATTAAAGGGGCATGGTCACGATTTTGGTCAAAAATTATTTTACCGATTTTAATGTTTAAAATGCTTCAGTAAGGCATTTTTGATAGGCAACCGAAATTTAAGTGTGATTGGTTGAGTTATAATGAGTTACAGAGCTTGCAATTCTTTGCTATGTACACAAAGCTTTTGTTTACATTTTGAACATTGAAGTGAAAACTCCATTTTTAGACCAAAAATGAATGTGGTAAACGTTAAGATATGTTTATCTATGCTTAGATTGAATCAGAAGATGGAAAAATCAGCTTGAAAAAGAACTTTTACCGGTATAGTGAACTAATGTAAACAAAAACATGGCACGAGCCTTGTTTACATGACAAAGAATTGTGAGCTCTGTATCTTGCTTATAACTTCACTACTGACTCTCCTATTTCATTTGGTCATTCGAAATGCATTTCTAAAGCATTGTAAATAATTAAAACAGAAAAATAGAATTTGACTAAAATCGTGACCATGCCCCTTTAACGTTAACGATATACACTAAACATAACACAGAAGCGACAAACAAGACTGTCTAGCCGATGCTTATTTCAATGGGAAGCGACTCCATTTTGTATAAAATTGTAACATCCGGTGATGTTAATACATTCGAGGTTTTTTCCTAGCTTGCTGGAAAGGCTCGAGAAGTTGCGATAGCTCTAACTCAGTGCATTTAATATGAAAAATCCCGGGAGTTCCGAATGTCAACATGTGTGTAAATTCAAAGTGAGGGAAAAAGTTGGTGAAAAAAGTTGAACTCTTCATAAGTATGAATTAAATTTTTAGATGAAAGATATTTACAGCCTCAAAATGGTTTTCTGTGAATAATTTGACGGTTATTTACAATGCAGCTTCATTAATTTTCTCCAAAATCGTTCCGGAGCGATTCTGCAATTTTTTGCTACATTAATACGGGTGTACATTTCGGAGGCGTTTTAACTGTGGTGAAGGCCCGTCCCGAGATTTTTCAGTCAGGTTTTTCTAACTCAGCAGTATGTAGTGAAATTGATAGCATTATTGTAGGCTTAAAGCTTGGTTAAGTAAATGTCAACAATACGGCGTGTCGATGTATCTATTTTGTAAATGTCCCATATCATATGTAATATGCCAACCCGTGCACGCATGGGTCAAAGGCTAGTACCTATTTAATTACATTAATTGACAACAAATCACAATAACAGAAAGCGAAAGTAAATTTTACTCAAGCGCTGGTCAGTATTTACTTTAAAATGCAATAAAGATGAGATCCAAGCAAATGTGAATACTATTTATATAGATATTTTGAAACTTGAAACAACGTACTAGGATCTTAGAGCAAATCATTTAAACTTTCGGCCATTTCAGAAAATGATACCAATCAGTCACATCTTTAAAAGATGCGTGGACTATGATCATTTCAGTGGTAAAGATAAATTCATGCTTAGCCCGACTTAATTAGTTAAACCATGATCATTCATTTTTAATTTTACAAACTTTGCTACATGGCTATGCTTAAAAGTTTTCAGTTAAAAGGTTTAAGTTTAACGATACTTAATTTGTTTATGCTTGACTAATAACTACTTAAAAAAAGCAGGATGCAATTTACACAAAGATTACTTGCAAACTGTTGCTTGTAGCTAGCAAGATTATTACTTCATATCGCATTACATTCATAAATGTTTTGTAAAAATGATATATAAAATTTCATTCGATCAGAAAATAGGTGCGCTGTGTGTGGATAAAAATTTGATGTTTATGATCAGATAACGTTAAAAAATGGAAGAACATGCATCCAGTTAAGCTTATTTTCAATGTTCAATAATTCGATATCAACAATGATATAATGATTCTAAATATGCACCCACGAAAAGCATAGGTAGACATTACTTTTTGATTTACCTCTGCCATCTGCGGTATCGCCTCAAAAAAGACGTTCATCTGATACATGCATTGTTTTGTTTATATTACCTCCACATCATATTAGGATGTTCTTTGTTATTAAGTGAATATTTACATTTTATTGAAATAAACTTACTAAAAACTAATTCATTGGTCATTTTGACGTCATGAATATTACCCGTAAACTCTTTAAAAAGTTCACACAAAATTTGTCGTCAATGAGTTAATGTGAACAGATATCAATGCAATTCCAAAATAATATGTGTTAAGTCAGAAGATATCCCTTTATGATATATGTTAAAGCATGAGTCTATGATATATTTATTAACAGTTTCTTGGTAAAAAAAAAGTATTCACTTTAACTTGCAAAATTTATATTAATACCTGTATTTCGCAAGACGATACTTAAATGAAAATAAAATCACGAAAATTCCTGCAATTTAAAACTAAAATATCGTATTAACTATTACATAACTTTATGCGTCTGCATTTAGAAATGGTTGATTATAGATGAAACTAAGACGGCATTCTCATATGACTCTGTGACTTAAAAATTCTTCTGTTCATGTGTATAAAAGTAGCTGCTTACGTTTAGATTTGCCAATTATAACTTTTGTGTGATATAGATCAGAACATCATTTTAAGGTAAGAGCAATTTACTTAAATAAAATATTTAAGAAGGCCCACTACTTTCCAAATTAGCGTTAAGATTTCATTATATTGTTTGTTTTATTATCAAATATGTTTCTGCATTCTACGATTCTACTCAGTTTACGACTAAGAATAGACAAAGTTGTTACTTTTCAGTTTTCGTGTGGTTATGTCAGTCTATAACACTTAGATAAATGAAAACACAAAGATCGAAACCACTGAGGTTTTTCTTGGATATATATATATATATATATATATATATATATATATATATATATATATATATATATATATATATATATATATATATATATAGGTTTTTCTTGGATATATATATATATATATATATATATATATATATATATATATATATATATATATATATATATATATATATATATATATATATATATATATATATATATATATATATATATATTACACAGAATAAAAAATATGATGTTATCATATAACAACCTAAGTGGGTCTTGTTGGTTGGTAAAAAAAAAACCACCAATAAATACATAGTTTTCGTTGTGGCTTTATGAGAGTATGGGGCCGTATATTATTATTTCACATTGAGTTGACTTACTTAACACGAAACTTAACATTAATTTTTTATGTATAATGAAATGATTTTAAACAAAATGAGTTTTAGTATACGGGATAATGTACTCTTTTTGACCAACAAGTTCGAAGCAACTTATCAAGACTTTCTTTCATAATCACATTATGAATGTGGTATACAGTACCGATCAGACCCAACCTAACAGAAAGTAAACCCCAACTAAACCTTGGGTTTACTTTCTGGGTTTACTTCGGGTTTACTAGAGTAAACCCAAAGTAAACCCAGAGTGGACACAGAGAGTAAAACCCGACTAGAAGAATACTCCTGAAAGCAGACGGTACATGTGTATTCGAAATATACAAGAATTACAGGCAGTAAGATGCTAAGATAAAAGACGGGTCTGCTTCACACTTCAGTGCGTAAAGGTGACCCCAAAAGCAATTCCAGAGTAAACCCAAAGTAAACCCTGAGTAAACCTTAAGTAAATCCCGAGTGGACCCAAATTTTCAAAAAGTAAACCCCAAGTAAACCCCACAAGTAAACCCAGGGTTTAGTTTGGGTTTACTCTGGTGTTAGGTTGGGTCTGATCGGTACTGTATGCTGATAAGAGGAATCTGAAACAAACAAAAATATTACAGATGAAGTATTTGACATTTCTTTTGGTGTGTATGTTATACATTCAAATGTATGCCTGCAGGAGAGATATAGATTCCAGTTTGCCAAAAACAGATATGAAGGTAAGAACTATGAAAAGAACTAGGTACGGTATATGCCAAAAATGGCCCTATCTCTAAATCGACCGATATTTTACTAAAAGGTAGACATCAATATGTAACTTCATGAAATAGAACAGTTTTGATAATTTCTTCATAATTTTTGTGTGTGCCAATGCTCAAATAGTGTGTCATTTTAGTCACGGTATAATGACGTCGCATTTAGCATCGTAACGTTATACACGTAAGCCATGGAATTCATATGAATCACCCCTCATAAAAGTAACTTTGAATAAGACGTTAATCTGTATAATGATCATTATTATATACATATAATTATCAACATATCTATTCACAGTAAATAAAAAGTCCAATATCTCGTGTTCTTCTGGAAAGCTCAAATTATAGTGCTCCATATATAAATCAATGTTATCACATCTGCCTTTACAATTACGTTACAGCATTCTCTTTTGAAAGGGTTGATATCTTTTTTAAAATTAAGATATAAATATTGTAAATTATTATAGTCTTTAACAATTAAGCACAATCTGATTAATTTCCTTATTTCAATTTGCATCCAAACTAGTTTCGTTAGGATTTAGGCTCGCAGTGTAGTTTCAAAATACGAAATCGGGATTTTCTTGAAAAGGTAACAACTTGTTTTTGTTATTGGGTGCTTTCGTCTTCGCATTAGCCAGCATCAACGATGAGTTTTGTTTGAGATATGCATGCCTGAAATCGTTGAGTATAAATGCATTTATGCCATAATATTTACATTAACCAGCATGTCTTTGTCTATGATAACACTACGTATCGATTTTGTACTATATAACCCATAATACAAATGACGCCAAATTGAGGCGCCGGCGGGGTTTGCTTATTTATATTTAAAGATTTAATCGTACGATGGCCTAAAATTATATAAATATAAGTAAAAAGGAATCATTCTTTGAATATTATGAGGTGATAATTTCGGTCGGGGCGTGATCAAATCTTTCATAAAGCCCTTCGTACTTTATTGGATTTGATCACGCCCCGACCAAAATTATCACCTCATAATACTCAAAGAATGATTCCTTATTCCTTATAACAATCCGCTTGTTTTTTTTCATCTTGCACTTTCCGATCTTACTCAGAATTTTTGTGTCCCCTGAAAATATAAAGCGTCGCCGAAATCGATTTACTTACACGGTTTTTTTGTTGTTTTTTTGTTATTTCCGAAAGGCAAACAAAGTTGCGATCAGTAGTTACCGTTGATATTTTTATATAATTTAAATTAACACTTAAAAAAACCCACTTAAAAACAAAGGGTTTTGGTAAAAAATTGAAAAATACATTTGCATGCAGATTTACATGTACCTAATATTTCGGGATTATTATTAAATAACAAAATCTCAAAAGTCATGTAGCTGAATACTGTTATTTGTACCTTCATATTAAATACTTAAATCTGTATGGTTTATACGCAGTTGACAATCCGTTCTATTACACTCTGCGTTAGCAACACACTTGGCAACGGGTAACACAACGAATTTTTACATGCGCGTAAATTATGTGCGTACAGTTCGCTGTAGAATTTACGTCATTTTTATATAAAAGTAGAAAAATTTTCTCTAAAATTAAGACATTCAGTATAATAAAAACAAAGTGCCTGTTTGGGAGGGTAACAATTGAAATTGACACCCCTCGAACAACATTGTCAACCTCCGCTTTGTGTTGACAATGGTTTTCTCGGGTGCCAATTTCAACTGTTACCTTCCCAAACAGGCACTTTTTATGTAATGTTCCTAATGAAACTCGAGGAACTAACTTCCGCGTAAAATCACAAGAAGCACATATCGCGGGTAAAAACCTCGCTTTTATTTTTCGGACAGATGTCAACTAATTGAAACTATGATAAAAGTTTGGCGTTTGTGATTTTATATTCTCGCGATTTGATTAAAAACAGTTGAGTCGCGGAATGAAGTACTCACGTAAAATAAAGAATATACAGTATGTGACACGAAATGTAAGGGAAAATGGTACAGCACATACTCTTGATTTATAAAAGTAGAATATTTAGTTTATTTATTCAATGGATTAACTGTATGGAACTTTAATAGCATTACCTTTTTGATAACATTTACCGTTATCAAAACTAAAGACATGATCACAGACAGTTGTTCTTTCTTCAAGAGAATGATATAAAGTTTCGTATATTTAGAATGAGTTTAAATATTTTTTTCTTTATTACTTACATGTGATGTACAATTTTTACCACGCGCCGTATAATATTTTAGGTTTCATTTGTTCCAAGAAACAAACAACGTTTTCATTAGTTTTTGATAAATGATAGTCATTTTACTCTTAAATGTGCAATACATTGTTATGAAATATTTTAAAATCTTTATAATTAACCACAAATAATGCACACGTTTAATCCAACAGTTTCGATCCACGTGTTTCACCTGTCAATCAAATCAGTCTGCGAGCTGCACCATGTGCTCTTCCATTTTCGTTCAATTGTTTTATATTTCAAGAAAAAAATGCGTCTAACAATAACGTATTTTGCAGTATTTGTGATGTTTGATATCATGATTTAAGTGCCTCTGTGAAGATTAATTCTTAGGCTACATACACTACGTTGTTTAAATTCTCTCTCTCTCTCTCTCTCTCTCTCTCTCTCTCTCTCTCTCTCTCTCTCTCTCATGTTTGTGCAAACAATACAGAAGTAATAAAGTCTTGTTTGCATGGATTTTATTCATTTTAAATATTAATGATAACTATAGCGCTTTCAACGCATGAATATACGTTTGTAGACTATCATCGGCTTTATCGGTACATATATTATTTGTACATATTAAAACATAAAGTAAATGAACCTCTGCTTGCAAAAAAATATATTCACTTATGCAGAAAAATAGTAAAACTAACAAAATGAAAAACGTATACATGTACATTTGACTAAACGCACGACATGATCGCGGCAAGGTGTGAATGTCAGACCGTAGGCCTATAGAGTCTCTATATCGTTATCATCAATTACTTGTCAGCTGAATTGATTTAAGCATTGAAGATGTGTCATGTAAACTTATTTTAAAGATTTTATTGTATATCCCAGTCTACATCAGCAACCTTTAGTTTGATGATTTCGGGAGTCCTCTAACAATGTCGAGTTAAAAAAATCGCTAAGCCTAACGTTAATTTCTTTCACTTACGACCCGCCTTACTCAAAGAATGTGACGTCATGTAAACAAACTTGTTCTGTACATACGTTTGAAATGCTTCAAATGAAATTTACTGATATTTTCTGAGTGAATGGATCACTCACCGAACATTTCTATAAAAATATAGGACTTATTGTAGAAGTAATGATGTTTTCTTGTGTTGTGTAAACAAATATGAATAGTATGCGGTGGAAAAAAGTGCTACTTTGTTACCGAAGGCGTTTTAATTGAGAGTGAAGTATGGCGAATATATATCTTGTTTTTAATCATTTGCCAAGTCGAAGAATCGTTTCAAGAAGCTCAAAGTATGTAGTGTGAATGAGGAAAAAACTATACAAAACCTACAAGTACGTGGAAAACAAAAGGAAACATGACTCAACAGTATACGGTAGGCCTAACTACAGTTGACGGTAGACCTAAAGTGAAAACAAAAATGATCACGTCCTATATTCATTATCATGATAACAATTTATCAGAACTTATTATAGATATCATTTTTTTGTAATAAAAGTTACAGAAGATAAATTCATCTTATCTTGTCTGATTTTCGTCATCGATTATTGATTATACGGCGAATATAACCGCAACTGCTTGACTGAATCCACCACTAAAACTCGTCACAGAACGGGAACTTTAACTATCAGCGCAGGCCTCGAGCAAAATGTAATCATGTTTAAATCTTTTCTCTTTTTAATTATATTTTAATAAATCATGTTTCGTTTTGCTCGAGGACTGCGCTATATATACATTTTCAAATTTTATGGTAAAAATTGCCTTGAATATGTTAATTTCCGGTAAACATCGTACATTTAGCGGATGCTAGTGTTGCTTAGCAACGCTTTGCACGATTATTTTTACGGATTTATCGCTTACACTTGACATCTTATTCGTAATTATGCATTTATTTACTTTTCATAAACAACTTGAAAAATGTTGGAATTTTAGGCTTTTATACCATTACAACCGTACCTAGTTCTTTATAAATCAAAATGTGGGTGTACATATGAACAACTTTTAATTCAAATTTGAAGAAATAAAAAAAAATAGGCTATACAATAAAATCTGTCCGCAATGCATCTATGCATCAATAATATTCATTCCGTCAAGTTGCTAACGTTTATTGCTGCTATATGGAAATATACATTTGTTACAATGAGGTTTGAAAAAATTCCAGTCTTTTGCAAAATGGCATGTTACGCAAGCTCTGAATGCACCTCTGTTGCCGCCCAAAAGACTAGTTCTTGTACATAAAAATTGCTTTAATATATCTTTCCCTATTACAAACTAACATAGACATAGTTTGAATTGAATTATATATTTAATAGATTATAATATGTCAATGTTTTTCTTGTTTTACTACTTCTGTTGTAAATCGAAACAAGCGCAGTGGGTTGATGAAGTTGGTTTGTTTTTCAGTTTTGGGGAAAAGTTTGATATAATCAACAACATTGATTACAGACATGACCATGGGATATTGCATTGCTGATCCTACATACAACAATGCATCCCTTGCTTTGATAAAAGTGTAGCAGGAACGAAAACTCTTGTTAAAAAGCAAGGAAAAGCTTCATGCTTTGTAAACGTTTCCAAATCAAACTTTGATACATGTAAATTAAGACGTCCGATTTGGGGTTTTTTTGCGCAAAAACTACATCAGCAAAACTCTTTATTGTTAAACCATGAGCATCTTACACCAGCTTAAGTTTATTTACGAAGTTTCTAGAAAATCGACCATTTGGTTCTTTTTTACGGTCATTCCAAAATACAAGTAAATTAACGATAGCAATATATAGAAAATTTTCATTTTGCGCATTCGAAGCATATCTAAGAAATACTGCTATAGGGATTTTCCTCAAATTGTAATATGTGAATTAATAATATATTTTTCCTGCATTATTTGTTATACACTAAATTCAACGACTGGACTTTAATTGGTTTCATCTCAAAACATTCAAATACACCAAATTTTGCTTTATATTTGGAGTAATGTAAATGTAGATTGGTATAAAGGATTCATTTTACTTTTTCTTTTGAATCATCTCTTATAACGTATCCCTAAAACGCTTTATTTTATCAAAACGTTATAGAAGCACAGGAGCAACGCTCACATACTGTACAACAAAACAAACAAACAAAGGCAATGACAACTAAAGTCGGCCTACTTAAGTGGATTCCGAAAACATATTTTTAAGAATATCTTTGTAAAGCTATAAGGACTTTCTGTTTTGTATGATTTACTATATCATACAGAATGATTCTGCATTTTTCGTCAATAAAATAAACATTTTTGAACAGTTTCGTTTTAAATATAAATTGTAACATACTTTCTTTTTTAACAAAATTTATGATTTTGATACTATTTTTGATTATTTTATTAAAGACGTCACTTTACAGATGTTTTTGTTTTGTTGAAATAGACAAAAAGAAGATCCGGAAATGTTCCTTGGGAACCCTATCGATTGCAACGTGATAACGTAAGAAATATGTTTTGAATCATAGGTAAGAATGAAATAGTTAGAATTAAATCGTATATCCAATAGATAATAATATGTCAATGTTTTACTTGTTTTCCTACTTCTGTTGCAAATCGAAACAAGTACAGTGGGTTGATGGTGTTGGTCTTGGGGAAATTTTTGATAAAATCAAAAACATTGATTACAGACATGACCATGGGATATTGCATTGCTGATCCTACATACAAAAACGCACCCCTTGCTTTGATAAAAATGTAGCAGGAACGATAATTCTTGTTAAAAAGCAAGGAAAAGCTTCACGCTTTGTAAACGTTTCCGAATCAAACTTTGATAAATTAAGAGGTCCAATTTAGGTTCTTTTGCAGTAAAACTACATTAGTAAAACTCTTTATTGTTAAACCGTGAGCAACTTACGTAAGCTCTAGTTTATTTACGAAGTTTCTAGAAAATCGACCATCTGGTTCTTTTTAGGGGCCATCCCAAAATACAGGTACATTTACGATAGGAATATATAGAAAATATATAGAATATATGGAAAATTTTCATTTTGTGCAATTTGAAGAATATTTAAGAAATAATGCAATAGGGATTTTTCTCAAATTGTAATATGTGATATGTAATATCTTTTTCCTTCATTATTTGTTATATACTTTATATGCTAAATTGTACCGGTTAATATTGGGTTAATCTCAATATATTGAAATGCACCAAATTTCGCTAAAAATTTGGAGTATTATAAATGAAGACTGGTAAAAAGGATTCATTTTACTTTTTCTTTTAAGTCATCTCAACGCTTCATTTTATTATAACGTCATAAAAGCACAGTAGCAACGCTCCCATACAACGGAAAAGGAAACATGTGCAATGAAAACTAAAGTTGGCCTCTTTAAGGTAAAATGAAAGATGCCTTCAGGTTTACAGAATTTAAGATATAAATTCTTTTAATACTTATTCATAACAATAGCTTTGTTTCATAGAGTGTACCGGGGCTTAAATGTTTGGTAAACGCAACATAAAATCGCGTTTTAAATTGTCACCTTCTATGAAAATGAAGGAAATAAATAACAACTTTCGGAGTTTTATCCATTTTTGACTAATGAAATATATTTAGAATGCCTACAGTCTCTCCAATAACATTCTACAACTTTTTTATGATTTATGATTCATTTGGAAAGGACAATATGAGGTAAGAAATGTGTCACTTTTTAAGCTGTTCTCATTTATGTTTGCATGAGAAAAATAGCTCAATGTTAATAGTAGCTTAGTGGTATGTTGGTGGTATTTTGTACCTCTTTTGTAATTCTTAAAATTTCCGAAATGGTTGATGTCTCTGTTCTATCTTTCTTTTTCATATTTTATTTAATTCTAAAGGATGACCACAATGCAATGTTTGATTATAACTAAAAATCTTTAATTCTTTTTATAATGCATAATTGGGATTTCTTCAATAATATTTAAATCTATGGTTTCCTTCTTATCTAGAAAGAGAAACTTTGAAATATATGAATTACTTTTTTCTCTTGTTTAGTATTTTGACCTTTTTGTGTAAATTCAATTTACTGGTATGAAAATTGATCGTATATAATTTACTTGCACACATATTTATATCAATATTTCTATAATAGTAATATTTTTATAAATCAGTCAAAGTACTGGCATATCTGCTTGTTCATATCACAATTTTAATGAACGATTAATAGATTAACCATTTCAATACTTTGAGGTTTTGATCACAGATTTATTGAAATATGATAGGATATGAATACAAAATTCAAATAAATGCTTTAAAATTGTCGTTTACGCAGAAAGAAATAAATTGGTGATAATGAAAATCCATTTATTGTATGTTATTGACTTTTGATTGAGGTTTTATATTTCACTTTCGAAAAGTATGTCAATGACCTGGCTATTGAAAAAAAAATCCCCTTAAATTTTACATTATGATGTGGATTTTCTTCTTAAAACATAAAATTTTGATTTAAACAAAGGATATGCTTAAACTGACTGTACACAACCTGTGTACGAGTTGTCTACCATAGTATAGATGTAAAATATTACAAATAAACAACTAATAATTTTTTTTTAAAAATCCGAATTACAATGGAATTTCATAGATACAACATACAGTTCTAGTGACATCTTTTCAATCTATTACAGACCGACTATCCTCCACTAAGTTACAAATCCCTACCTTTTTTCGGATTCACTTAATCAACAAATTGAATGAGGATAATACTAAATGAAGATAATAAGATATAAAATGTATACATTTACAATATTAAACTACTTTCATGTACATTGACCTTGATATTCGGCTCGCATAAAATATATATGAAGGCAATGATAAGGAAAATTTAAGGTATAATATCTTTTATCATCATTAATCATTCTTTTCAATATTTTTGGATTGCCTGTCATACAATAATCTTAATGAATAGTTGAAAAACGAACAGAAAACTGTGCAATATATTACTTACAAATAAAATCTTAACATTTAATAAATACAGTAATGCTGCCAAAACGTTTTAGCAGAACACAAATTTTGAAAAATTTTGTCCGAATTTACTCTGTTTTGCTGTAAGTCAACTTTGGTTCGAACTTAATTTCATAATCAAGTAACAATTAATAATGTTATAATATCAATAAAAATTTATTCCATAAATACTTTTTGTTTTTAGAACAAATTTTACTCATCACATTGATCTTCATAACAATCTGAACTTGATAACAAACCATGACAAAACAAAATAATTAGAAATGATTTGACGTTAATATATGAGCTACATCATTATAAGGGGCATATTTCATTTTTTGAAATGAAACGGTGACACTACATAAGGAATACTCTACTTTTTTTAGAATTAGATTTTTTTTTTCTGACAGTTTCTGTTTTCACACATCAGTATTAGATTTATTTCTTAAATTCGTTCGTGCGGTGGAATGGGACATCTCCATATTGTGACGTACTTCCTATCGAAGAAAACAATAAAACTGAGTTCATTTTTAGAACATTCCTCCAAAGTGTTATCTAAAAGCGTAGCGCAATGGGTTAAAGCGTTCAATGCGAAACCGTAAGTCATAAGTTGGAATCGCGATCGAGTTTTTTTGTTTTTATTTTTATTTTTTTAACTTTCCAAAGTTTTAACTAGTTTTGTTTTGTAAAATATTATAATAAATTGGAAAATTCTAAACATGTGAAGGTCTTTTGATTACAATGTACTTTTATACACATCACTATAGATAGTTATCTCGTACTTTTTAACGCTAATGGATCTAGAATGACTATGAAAAGAAATCAGTAATTATTTGATTCACTAATGATAGTAAGCACCAACATGACATACAACAGAGAAGATAAAGTTTGCAACTTCTGTTCTCTAAATTTCGGAATTATTTTTCATACAAATGATCAGTATCTGTTGGCTTTCTTAAGAAAAGCTTGATATTTTTACTTTTAGAAGTTACAAAAACCAGCCTTTTTATATTCTCCATGGAATATATACCAAATTCAAACAACTAAATTGACCTCTGAAAGTTGTTTTTTTTGTGTTTCAATAACGGTCATATGATCGACAGAAGTCATATGTTTATGTCTTTTCTTTCCCTTATACCAATTTTTGTTTCAACACAACTTATTTGATCATAATTCGTTTATAAATATGTTTCTTCTGCAAAATATTTAAAATCTTTCTCCTTGCACAGGGCAATTCCACAAAGGACTAGGAATATAGCACGAGCGGCTCCTTCTGCCTTTTTGGTGAACCGAATCAAGTAAAGGGTGGACTACACAACACTCCATCTTTCATATCAACAGGTGGAAAAAATCCCGAAAATCTTATTTTTTATTCGATTGAAGAAATAATAAACTGATATGAAATGAAAAATTCATTTAAAAACCATCGAGAGAGAGAGAGAGAGAGAGAGAGAGAGAGAGAGAGAGATTCTACATTTTATTCATCATACAGTTTTCTTTCCTAAACTTACCCATGATGCATTTTGATTGCTTTGTACATTTAATATTTTGCTGGAGAATAACTATCTGATGAAAAAAATTAAACATCTACAGTATAAACAACCTCTTGAATGTTCTTTGTGGACATGTAAATGTATCGGCTAAATACTAGTACAATTAGCACAAATATAAACTCATCTCATTGTACCTGCAGTTGTTACACCTGTCAGAAAGAACAGAACACAATTTTGTTTTAAATTCAAAACTGTAAACAAATGTATCGATTAATCTGATTAAGGATCAAGTTCAAAGAAGTAGGTCCAGAGTGTCTTTTTGACGTCATAATTGATTTGATGAATATTTTCTGGTACTTACCGGCTTTCAAATAATAATGTAGAAAATACAACAGTTTTTGACATTCAATATAAAATCATAGGAAAAAAAATTTCTAATAAAGTAACTTTTTATGTTTATAATAATTGTGAGCTCTGTATTTCGCTGATAACTCGTCGACAGTCACTCAAAGTTTAGTTTATTACTAGAAATCTTTTCTAAAGCATTGTAATCAATAAAAAAAAATATTAATGGTGAATGTCAGCAGCCAGTATTTGCATGCTACAATATTATTAGATAAA
The DNA here is from genome assembly GCF_963853765.1 of Magallana gigas. NCBI lineage: Eukaryota > Metazoa > Mollusca > Bivalvia > Ostreida > Ostreidae > Magallana > Magallana gigas. Next base: position 28,532,123 of record NC_088856.1, read on the forward strand.
TGTTTTATGATGGCTGTCAACATCAAGTGCTTTCTGGCGGCAAAATAATCAAAAATGTATACAAATGAATATCTAGCTAAGACAAAAACTTGAATTTTTAGATTATTATTTGAGCCATGAATTGACGTTATCGAACGCTAACTAACTGACTTTGTCAGACTTATATAATCTAACCAGCCATTTATTACAAAGTAAGTCTGTTGACATGATTTATTTCAAATTAAAGGGCTTGGGGACAATATTTTACCTCTGAATATGACACTCATTTCTACTGTAATCTTGGAAACCAAAGCAAATTTGTTATTCCGTAGCATAGATCGCTAATTTGGTAACTCGTCCTAGCATTTTTAGATTAGGAGGTTTAAAACATACAGATTGGGTTTAAATGTATCACTGATGCAATCATTTAACGGGTGTAAAATAATTAAATCTCAAATTATTCTCTTAGGGATAAAAAATGCTATTGAGTTAGCTAGCAGGGGATGAGTGTAGTCAGGTTTTACTACGTTGTAATGAAATCGGATATTTCCTAAAATGTTGTAAATGATTTTTGAAACAATGATGATTTCGAAAATATGTTGTAATTATAATTAACATTTTTTTTATCATTTTCGGAATTGCCATCATTTAGGATATAGCAACAAAAATTGCGACATGAAGTTTATGCACGTTTTCTGAAGGGTTTATTTTACAGAGGTGCCGAGAGGGAAATTCGCTTTATTTGCGTCGTGGTGAAATTAAAGAGAAAACACATTCTTTGAGTTAAAAGTCTTGTGCCTTTTTCTGAGACTTGAAAACGGCTTAAATTGTATTTTAAGGTCCAATAAAAATCAAGGCCATTAGAAATGAGTACAAATTCAAGTAAATGTACATGATGTTTTCTCGTGTGTCAAAACTTACACATGAAAGACAAATTCCTATTTCGCCTGCATGTAAAAGAGGAAAAATCCCAAACGAGAGTGCTTCTTACAAACATTTTATTACTTAGCACGCAAATGAGAATAATAGCAGTACATCAGTCGCTGGTTCCGGCCTCCCCCTGTTCCCAGTGGATGTTTCCCAGTCGCGGAGTTTTTATTGTTGTGGTCCTCGTCATCAAAATCTACGCTCTCTTCTCTGACGTACATCCCTTTTACCATCTGGCAAGGGGAAGTAAATCTCAGCAGATAAAATGGGTGAGAATTTGGTAAGGCAATTGGTGTGTTGTACTGCCCATCGTCCCTAATAGAGATAAACAATAAAAATCAACATTATAAATAAATTAGCGCCTTTTCTCATTTTTCGCCTACACCCGTGCTTGAACGGAAAGTGCCTGTTACTAAAAATAGACGCCGGTACTTATCGAAACATGATTTTCGAAACCTACATCCCGATTTTATAATAGCGTTTGTAACCAAAGATTTGTCATAAATTCATGAAATCGGCATCGAAAAATTAAAACATAGATCTCTGTGAATAAAGGCAGTAATACATGTACATGTATATCGATTCGTGATACCTTCCTTCAAAATGTACTGAATATAAGCGTAAATAGTGTTATAGAAGAGATCTGTTTACACTGGACGTGCTCATACTCAAAATTAAACAAGATTTTTTTTTAATCCAGCAGATAAGATACATGCACATGGAATCTAAATGCTTTATTCTTATCAGCTTTAAGTGAAAAGAAAAAAATATGTTACTACTTGGTTGAATCGATCCAGCGACCGCAAAATCAAAAAAAGATCTATGCGTTACCACTAGGCCACGCACATAACATAGAAAAGTCATTAATTGAAATACAATTTTCAGTTCAAAAATTCAACGTAAACGTGTACTACGATGTCTTTTTAACCTAATTTTAATCGGATTTTTTTTTGTTTAAAGTGGTTCAAATGCTGAATCATTTAGGTTTTTATTGCATACTACATGTAACTAATTTCCGATACCTCTCTAACAAAACTTGAAGAGTTAAATGATGCCGTGTAAGATAATTAAGACTCTTTTAATATGATTATTATGTTATTTGCATATTTTTTGCATAAATTTTTATTAAATATTGTATAATATTTAAAAATAATGTCTGATGTTTGCAAAAGTGCTATATTGTAGGCGAAATTGAAAAATAAGTGCGCTATACCTCAGCAGTAACCGAGTGCTTGCATGATACATTGATGTCATACTTATGTAGGTTTTATAAACAAAATTATTTAGCAGATATGTGATATATTGTCACATACCTTAGATCATTAAATAACGGTATGATTTTGATGATTTTGGCACCCGTTGGTATATATTTACCTGCAGCAGTAGTTTATCTTGGTGTTTCTTCCGTAGGAACCCGTCGGTAATACTCCTCCGTGCGAGTTCCCATTGCGAGAATCCTCGTCATCCCAATACACAGAGCCAGGTTGAAATCCTTTAAAAATCAACCCAACTTAACTCATTACAACATGATCTTACATGTACAATGTTAAATGTCGGCCAAACATTTCAAACCAACAAATAACGTTGCCTGTGTTTATAGATCAGTACGGCTGTCAGATATATGTACATGTAACTACTAATGTGGAATCATCGATTGTTCGTGGAGGACCAATGTTCATGGCTTTCTTAGATAACCTTTGCCCATGAATTTACGTTCCCACCAACGTATATACAAGCATGTGTTAGATAATAATCATTCAAATTGTCCCGATTAGACTACCAACGAAATTAGGTCCCCAAAAAAACCAGTAAAGTTTTGGCTTCCCACGAACATTAATTGACCCCCACGAATAAAAATGATTCCACGGTATACAGTCATTATAATATATGTAGTAATTTGAAACTATCTGCAGGTCAGCTGCAGAAAAATTTCGGATGGCCGATCTTGAAGCTACAATTTTGAACGTGTTCAAAAGTTGCAATTTACGGCGCACAAAAAATTACGCTAGTTTTGTACTGATTAACCCTATTTTTAGACAAATTCTATTTTTAAATTTTACAGATAATGTATCACTTATATCATTGCAATATTCGTCTTAGACTTTTTGAAAGTATGCATACGGAGAGATTTAGCTGAATAGATTTTAGCCATGAAATAACAAAAATACTTAGTGTATTGAAAGTTTGTATTAGAGTTTACAAACCATACCCACTGGACACGACTCCCCATGCTGTAGTATACAGTAGTTCCCGCCTGGCCACAATCCGCCGTTCATGCCGATGTTTGGATTTTTGGTACAGTAGTAGAACTTCATGTTTCTTCCGAAACTTCCTGTGGTTTATTTTATTACATATTACTAAATTGTTTAGACCACAAGACATAAAAAATATTGAATTTTGTAAATAACATAGCAATCGACGCAAGGAATTGTTTTGATACACAGTGACGTTTCAAATAACACAACTATCATAACTAGTAATCAGTTTAAAAATTTGGGTATAATTCTTCGAAAAAATAAAAGTGTTTCATGTCGAATTTCTCAATAAAACTGAGAATGTAATATGAAAATGTTATGATAAATTCTAATAATTATAACATGATATTGATAGTTCATTAAATGAATTTGAAATTGTAAAATTATTAGAATTTATCATAACATTTTCATTATTCATTATGAATATCGTTGCTGGAAATCGCCAGTTTATGTCTGACACTTCGATGTAGATGCCTATTTTTTATGATAGAACGGTGCGGAAACGTCAAAGTGGAATATTAGGAAGCTCAATGGCCGTGGACATCTCTAGACTGTATTGATCTCCATTAGGAAAAAGAGCTCTATATAAAAATGTAGGAAAATACCCAAATTTTAAAAGAAATCATAATTGAATCTTTTTTACTAGATAATAAATATTAGCTAAAATAACAATTTCTTTATAATTTAGACACATCTGATGGTTAATTAGTTGATCACCCAGCCTCCTTAATTAGGAATAGCGCCTAATGCATTTTGACGATATATTACATGTATCAATCCCTTACAGATACATACAGCAATTAATTTTTGTTTTAATGAACTGATAAACTATCATTAATAGTGAACTCAGTTTACATCTAATAGATAGCGATTAATATTATGATAGAACATATAAATGCAACGACTTTTAAAATCTGGTACCGGCAAAATGGTGTCCGTATGATATACTGTTCCTGTTATGGCTATCTTCGTTATCTTGGTCGGTCCAGCCCTCTAGCCAGTCAGGCGGACAACCAGATCTTGGTTTTACCAATGTGTAAGTTCCAATTGGCCATTCCACTGATAAAAGGAAAGGAGATATTCAAGAGTTTATATATCATTCTCTGACACTGAGCATATATAATTTTGCTATTCAGTTATAGGCAAATTAAACATTAATTTTTCAAAACCATCATAGATCAATCAAATTAAATGCAAATACCTGCAAATGTGACGCCTGCGATCAAGCAGAGGACAAGACAAATTCCACGTTTTTCCATTAGAGACTGCAAAGATGAAAATAATTATCTCAGTGTGTTTATTGCAACCAATTCTCAATTAAGCTAGTATAATCGTAATGTTTCATACATGAATGTACTACAATCTCGATATTAACGCTGAATTCATTCTCAGTAAAATTCTTGCTTTAAACTTTGGCTTATGATATTTTTGGCCATAAACTAACATTCAATAAAAAAAAAATTGAATATTTTAGCTTTGAAATCTTAAGCAGTTTACTATATCTTTATACATAACTCTTGTTTACATGGAGGTACAAATGGCCTAAAAATGGCCACGATCATCCATAAAACAAGCATTCTGAGAGTATTGCATAAGCAATACACGTCCCCTACCGGTTTGTGGAAATTGTGAAAACAATGCACTGTTATGCAGAATATCGAACCCAAACAATAAAAAATTGGAATATAAAAAATTGATTTTCTCGAAAATATGTCAACCAGACGCTACAAAAGTGTAAACTTGATCTGTAGTTTGACATTTTGAATCTGTTCACCAAATTTCATATCATTCCTCAAACGCATGAAGAAAAAAAGTGTGGAAAACTGAAGTGGGACAGACAGACGGACGGACGGACAGATGGACGGACGGACGGACAGACGGACGCAAAGGAAAGCTTTAGTCCCCTCCGGTGAAAACCGGTAGGGGACTAATAATATGAATGAAATCAACTCACCTTGATTTGTACCTGATATCACGAACTAGGTATATTCCGGTGTTGCCATCGTTTTATACACATGCATCGCCGGAAAAAAACAATTTGGAAGGGGACACTTCGATAAATCTGTTACATTTTCTGCTGTCATTTCTATACCTTAATTAATAGTTGCTGAAGTATGTAATTCCAGCTTTGGCGTATGAAAATATGGAGTTAAAATAATGTTAACAGCTTTAAGGATGCATGTTGCGTTCTAGATTATTAAACTGAAATGTATGAAGAGTTGTTTAGTATCAATGCATGTATGAAATATGCACGCATCGCATGTAACCCATAACAACCAATCCCTCCAACGGAACTCAATAATCCCAGTAAAAAATGTTAGCTCTTATCAGCGGAATGTTGGGGAATCCGTAATGCAAAACAAAAAAAACTTGACATAAACAAATACATTTTTAAATGATAAAAAATGAGTTTCATATTATTTATAGAATAATGAGAAATTTCATTTTAATTATTATAACTAATTAAAACTGAACCCCATGTATGGCGAAATTTTAGACTTTTAATATAATTATGTTATAGTACGAATTACGCCCTTTTAAAGACATTATTGTCATTCGTATATCTAAATTTCTCGTACAATGTTCGTAAGACAAATTGACTCGAAAGAAAAGAATGTAAGGAAATTGTCTTGTACATATGACATATATCTTGACTATTCGAAAACTATTTCTTAAATACGACTGAGTCTATGTGGCTTGTACGACTAGTATCTTGAAGTTACGACCGAGTCTTAATACATTATAATATGATCCCCTATATTCAACAAATTCTCTCATATATACGACTTCTTCTGATTTATGTCGTTTGACTCGTAATTACAACATGTATCCTCGTTCTTGCGACTTGGTATCTTGTAAGAACGACTTGTTGGCTCGGATGTTTGACTTGCTTGAACCTCGGTATTACAGATTTAATATCTTGTATGTATGACTTTGTATCTCATGTGTATAAACAACATGAATATGTATACTCTGTCAAAAGCCATTTATGCAGCACATTTTGTTCAATAACTTAAAACTCATTAACACCCAAACTTTTAAAAGATGGTTATTCAAAGAGAAAAAGAAGAACGTTTAGAGAAGAAATCAGTATTTTTCAGATAAATCGGACAGAAACATTGGTAAAAAAAAAAACTAGAGAAATTAGTCTCTCCTCATCTCCGCCCCGGCCGGGGCTTGAACTCACGACCTCTGAAACCAACTATACTAGAAATGAGCAGCCGGGTTGGAGGTGGAGCTCCAATATAGTGAATTTTTCTGCCTAAAATACATTCCCTACTGTGGGAATGCATATCTCAGTTTGAGAGTTTGAGAGTTATTGCAATGTTTGCGCTTATTATATGTATATGTTAATGCGATATGTATCCTTACGATCCTCTCAAATTGTTGTTCAAATGCTGTTTAAATGCATTCAACCTGTCACTCAAACGATCCTGTATTGCGCGGCTGGAACGCTAGGTTCCGTTTGTCATAGAAAACAATAATAATACTTGTATTTGCTATATATATATTTTTATTTATTTCACATGTCTAGTTTAGATCCATTCAGATATGAATAATATACATATGTGCATACTACAAGTTTATTATCCAATCTGTAGTGACATTGACAGATTGTACATGCAAAGAACAAAAAGCAGGATAAATTGTCGGTTATATAAAAATGAATAATAAAAATTGCGGCAACGAAATAAAATTCTTACTATAAGTAACTGTTGTAATATTCAGATAGATTTTACAGCAAATAAACAACATAATCCTTAATTTTCGTTTAACACTTTTTCTGATTGTATGGAATAAGGATCATGACAGATGATGAATAATTAATTCAGTCCATTCAACCCGAAAAGCAAACCCGAATCATCATGATCACTGATGCGTTTTCTGGGTTTGTTCAATTAAAGTACTGTTAAGCATAAAATTGTGACATTGATATATCTCAAGTGTACTATGTTCTACAGCATCTATCGTAGGAGAGGCTTTTCTTTCAATTTTTTTCAATTTATTCTGGTCGACTATGTGATTATCGAAAATATGTGTAAATAAGCTTAACTTTAGCATAACATGTCAGGAACGTATTTTATGAATATCTGTACCTTCTTTTAGAGAATAACCAATCAACCCATGTACATGTAATAACATGACAATATGTAGACTCAACAAATGAATATGATCAAAATATAATGAGACGTCAGTGAATATATTCCAGTTGTTATAATACTTTTCTTCATGTCATACATGTATATTATTCGTATGTGCACCAGCAATGTATATTTTACGATAAATAATAATATAACTCCCCTTCAGATAAGCTCCTAGTCTTCGTCACTTTCTCTCATATAAAGAACGCTAAATCTGTTTCCGGTACTCTGGGAACTTGTTTGAACACGCTGTGTTCTTTTGTGTTTTTTCTTTTTTTCTGTATGATCCGTACACTCTTCAAAATATCTGGATGCGGCAGCTATTCCCTTTGAGTCAAGAGCATTAATCACAGCATCAAAAAGGCATTGATGTATTTGTGCAAGACTTGATTCCATTAAAAGAACTTTATGTATAAATAAGTCAGCAGATTCTTGTTTCTTAAGCTCTAAATAAACATTGTACAGAAATGTCCCTGAAAATAGATGATGTATGCATGGGTTTGGAAACGGGCACATCAAAAGAGAGTTTAGGTGCATAGTACCCATAAGACAAGTCTGGAATTGTGCAAATCCATGGATTACACTAGAGTCAACCGGGTGTTCTGTGGTATGGTGAATTTTGGCACTATATTGATTGAGTTTGAAAAAGACCTCTTTTAGAGACTCACCGGTCATGTCCAGAACTGTAACTTCTATCAAATTTTTTTCACATCCAGTAGTACCATGATGAAAAAGAACCCATTTCAATTTCAACATTATCAAACAGACCAGTATGCTGTGCAAATGGAAAATAGTTACATGTGGTTTGGCTCTCTTAATCCAAAATAAAACTATTCCCAGAACTAGTTCTAGGTCCTTAGTCATATAATCGATGCTAAAAGACGGCATATCGATTATCCGACGAAGAATATTTTCTTTTTCAGATGACGAAAGGTTTGGAATTACTGAAAGATATGGGAGTTCGCCATATCCTGTCAAAGTTCTAAGAGCATAAACAGTTTCACTCAAAAGTGTATGCCCTTTTCGATCATACTCCTCGACATCTGAAATCATGTCTGCTGTCAATCCTTTGTCTTCTATATCTTCTGAAAGCAATATTCCGTACATATATTCTCTAAGTTTTGCACTACACCGATAGGAGGATGTTGAATTTGGATCTTCCACCTGAGAGATCAAAAATTTTCTACGCAATGTTATTATGTCTAAGGAACTTGGCGGAAGAATGCCTTGTCTATGGTAACAAACATACCATTCCGGAATCATCGAACCATTTTGCCCTCGTATTGATTTTTCAATTGCACTGCTATTTTGCTTAAAGTGTGGAAACAGAGTAGAATCTGATGCATTAAAAGTAAATGCCGTCTTAGTTCTTTTAAGAGCAGATAGGATAGTTTCTAGATGTTGTGAAGTTAACGCTCTTGATGTGATTGCTGAAATTCCGTCCTCATATGTTTTCAACCCTCGTAACCACAGAATAACTTTGAGGGTCCTTTTGTCAGTTATTGGAATACTAAACGGTGTATAGCCTTCATACCTCCAGATTGAAGAATAAAATGGTTTAAATATTTGTGTGTCAACATAGTCATTTCCTAGGAGGGCAGCAATCAAGTGGAGGACTTTTCTACCTAAAGATGGAAAGAAATGTACAAAATTGTTCACATGATATCTTCGAGCAGAAAGAAAGTTTTCCAAACTATCATTCTCCATTCTGGTTTCCTGCTCCGTGAAACTTACACTTTCAAAAGGTATAAATCCAGCTGTTAAAGGAAAGATATAAAAATCACTATCATCAGACAAAACCGGACAGTTCAACTTATTTGCAAGTTTTGCGATTTCTATGTCAGCCTCAAAGTCACAAACTGCAAACGGAATCATAATTTCTTTCAAAACTGCTCGAAAAGTGTCAAACGCCAAGATAGGCATAACTTTACAGTCTCCCTTATGTCCTTTTGCCAGTTGCATAGCCATCTCGAGCCTCTGTTTCATCCTTTTATGACTTGTCTGGAATTTCATGTCATTTGGATCATTTCCTCCATCAAACACAATGTAAGGCTGAATGTTGCAACAGTGGAGAAGGTTAAAGAATTTAATTATTTTATATGCGTACTGGTCATAATCTCCACCGTGAAGAAAATCCAATTGATTACTATAAAAGATGAAGTGGTACAAACTATTTCCATCTATGACTACCTCTGTGTCATGCAGTCGAATTTCTTTCATAAGCTGTGGATTACTTTTCATGAACGTTGTCAATCCTTTAATTCCCATGTTTCACCGTCGTAAAGTAAACTAATATTAGGTTGTAACAACTGTAGATTTCTGATAAAAATGTCTCAATCGGGGGTTCTGAAAAAGAAATGGAAAAATACAGAATGTACATCATTAACATAATCAACGAGTACTTTTTTGGAAAGCAAAACAAGGAATGCAGTAAAAACTTCGACTGTTTCACATAAAAAAATAATCATATGCATATAATTATATTATAATGGTTATCATTGTCTTCAGAAGAGCATTCAAAACATAGAAACAAATATTGTCCAAAGAAGGATCAACTTCCTTGACAACGGGCTTTCATTGCAAATGGCCATCAGTGCATGTACTGCACTTATTCAGAATTGCTGTCTGTAAAAACCTTACATCATAAATAAACGAAAACTATTTTTTAATAATGAAGGTTTGAATCTAATTATCTGATTTTTCAAATGTATAAATCAATTTACAAGTTTCATTATTCAGAACCCAGCTATGTGTTCCCAAAACAATTTTAAACTTTGACTTGTATGATTTTCTTTTATTTAAATAGAAAGTTGGAGGTTTTCCAATAAACACTTTTCATGATCAAAGCCAAGAAAAAGATGTTAAGAAATTTTATTTTTATCTTAGATTGTGCTTCTTAAATTTGTTTACATATATTTTGTCCTTCTTTTCAAGCATTAGATAGATAGATAGATAGATAGATAGATAGATAGATAGATAGATAGATAGATAGATAGATAGATAGATAGATAGATAGATAGATAGATAGATAGATAGATAGATAGATAGATGCATTTTACAATTCATTAAATTAGGCTTTGCAAATTGAACATTCCTGTCGGGAATGCCATGATAAGCATGTTTTGTTATTGCTTGTTACGCGGGAGTTTATACTATCATATTATGACATTTCCGGTAAATTTCAAATGTTTGAACTTAAAAAAGAATATATGGTACACTTGATGATAATTTTGGTTTTTAAATAACAACCTCAAATTGATTTCGCAAAATCTAATCATAGGACGGTAAAACTTTTTTTTCAAAAAAGAAGAAAAAAGATATTCTACGAAGAAATCGTATAAAAGATTCAAAACTAAAACGGATTTGATACAAGATTCCTCAAACTTTGGATTGAATTCGGAATTAGTACGGGCCAACTAAATACAACACCAATCAACTTCATTTTCAATTACAGATATTAATAAAAGACGTGGCGTTTGCCAGATTTTGTAAAGTGTCAACCGTTTTGTTAATCCAAATGAGTGAGATCTTTTCAGTAATATGTTTGCTATCAATTTCATTTTAACACTGAGCTGCAACCCAGAACGACGGTTTGTGCAGTAATGACGCGGGGTATTCTTTTATCAAGACACTGCCTTGACAGAGACATATATAATTCATGTAAATGCTTGTATATTCATACCCTGTGTTATTTCTCAAAAATCAAACTGCATAAATTATCAATGCACTTTGAAAGGATTTATTCAACTAATGTTATGGCATACACTGTATTGGTTTAGAGACGTCGTCAGGAATCAAATTAAAAGTTCTTCATATTAATTCATCATAAACTTTCATCATGTTTCGTTATTTCGACACCTTCTACGGAATACATTCACAAAAAAACAAAACTTTAATTAATCTATTAAGTTTTATTTTAAGAAATTATTTTGACATAAACGAAAATGATTCTATAGATATAGTGGAAAAGTTCAACTTACGTATTTGGATGAAAAATTAAAAATTCCCCTTTATTTTCCTCCTAACTATCAGCGTTCTTGACAACGGAATTTCATTTTTTTTTTCATTATCACGCTTACATGCACTGCATTTGTTAAGATGCATCGTCGTCAAGAAACAAAAGTTCTTCATATTGATTCATCTTAAACTGTGTTCATCTACCATTGGTGTAGCTCTCTCTCTATTCAATACATTCACAAAATAATATAAATATATGTAAGCTAGTTGTAAAGGGCGAAGTGTGGGCCAATGTAATTCAACATAAATAAATATGTTTAAATGCATTCATCAAACTGAATTCATGATGATTATTTGCGCAATCATGACGCAGTTGATTCTTTTTTTGATGGACGACAAGGTCTTGTTTATCGATTAGTGCTATTCAATCGCTATATTTACTACGCACGAATTTGAAATCTATACAAGTGAAATACATCGTCTATGCATCTTTGTTAAGATACAAAATTGTACATTGGTTTCCTTAGATTCTTTTAATTTTCACATATTCATTGATAATGAAATTCATTTTAATTTTTTTATTAGAAAATAAATGCAATATGTATGTTTAAACAATAGTTGTTATTTTTGTTTTTTCAAACGATTTTTCAGACAGTTGCATTTTCAGACTGTAATCATATACTAGTTTCTGAAATAAAGGTGTTAGGACCCTTAAATTTTTGAACTGCTCCACTTTTAAATTATTGTGAAATGGCTGGGGCCATAACTACCTTTTTCAAGGTCTTCCTGTGAAACAAATAATGATTATTCGAGCAAAAAGATTAACGCAATAGCATTCGGACTGAACTCCGGGGGTAATGGGTAACCAAAACATATTTTAGATTCCTATTTAAACGCGAGGAATTAATATCTGCGTAAAAATGCGAGAAGCACATCTCACAAATTTTAAACACTCGCTTTAATTTTTGAACATATATTGTAAAAAACAGGAAACTGAGATAAAAATTGGAATTCGCGATTTTATATATTGTCGCGATTAGAAGGTAAACGCCTGAATCGCGGAATTAAGTACTTGCGTAAAATTAGGAATCTACAGTACATACACATTTATGGTTGAGTGACTCAAGATTTTTTAATTGTAGAAACAGAGAAAAAAAATATTTTGCTTTGGAGTCCTGAAAGTTTTACGTATACAACAGTGGTACATGTAAATACACTGCAATAACAGGTACCTTATCAACATAAAGATAAACTATAATCTTCACAACGTCAAGGCTTTGTGATTTCGAAACTCCATACAAACCTTGACATTGTGAAGATTATAAACAATATATTCCTGATATTGTTATCGAGAAAAGTAATTTTAAGAAGGAAACAGTTATAATAACTTTTATTTATCTATCTGTTTTTATCTAAAGAAACTAATTTGAAAAATTCTAAAGATTTTCTACAGAATGATCTATGAATAAAACTTATACTTACAATCTCACATGAAAAAAATAATCTCCGTCTAAATAACCATGAACGTACCAAACAACGAGTTTTATAAACTATGTTAATGATTACATGAACTGCATTTGTTTAGATTCGTCGTCAAGAAACAAAAGTTCTTTATATTGATTCATCTTAAACTGTGTACATCTACCACAAGTTTTTCCCTTTTTATAATACATGCACAATATTTAAAATGAAAGTAGACTAATTTTAAAAGCGAACTGATGGCCAGTATTTTTTTTAGTTTCAAATGATTTAAATTTAGGAACCTTTTTTATATACAATTCAAATTAAATCAATTTGTTGAAAGGCATTCATCAAACTGAATTCATGTTGATTATTTGCGCAGACATGACGCAGTTGATTCCTTTGAAAAATATCAAAAGGTCTGGTTTATCGATTAAAGGCAATTCAATTGCTAGTTTAATAAAGGAAGGAGAATTTTGAAGAAAAAAAGTTTACAAAGTTTATGTATCTATGAGAAGATACCAATTGTGTATTGATTTCCAATTTTCTTCCAACCGTGGTACATGTACACTCCGTTTAAAATTCATGTTGATTTGAATTAAGAACGCCTTATATATATATGTGTGTTCGAAAAATCTATTTTAAAGAAGCAATTTAATTGTTTAAGTATTTTGTCCTTTCAGACGTTATTTTAAGACACGTATTTACAGAATCCGTTCATGTACTATTTTTTTTAATACATGTATAAGAAAGTTAACCTAAAATTTCTTAAATGCTTCACTTATGAGTTATTGTGAAATAACTAGGACAAAAAATACCCTTTTCATGGTTTTCTTCGATAGGTGATTATTGGAGCATATACAGTGAGACAATATCACTGAAAAAGACATCTGTGGATAAGGGGTGACCATGGAATCCATAAAAATGCCATATATCACAATAATGTCAGGTATTTCTGTGTGATTCATTCATGTACAAGATTTATTTAAAAGAACTTAACAAGTAAATGAGTAGTTGTGGCGTTCTTAGTAATTCAAACTAATAAAACTGCCCTACAGTACACGTAAAGAAGAGTCAAATGCTTGGATATATCTTTGCACATGTATTTTCAAGCGACACGGTCTAAAAAGTAAATAGTGTGGATCTTAGAAAAAACGCAGATTTCAAAGAAAAATGACAGTGTAATTTGAAAACTTGAATTCGAAATTTGATATGAGAATTTAGAATAGTTACAGGAAATCGGGAAGGCTAAAAATAAATACAGAAAGTATGTTCAGACTATGAATCCATGGTAGACGAATATTCACAGGATGAATCTCTGTCATTCAGTTAACTGAAATGTGACTGATCGGTAACTGAAAGGTGACTGAATGGCATAGCTGTGCCATTCAGTCACCTTTCCAGACCATTCCGTTAAGATTCAGTTGACTGAATGGCAGAGATTCATCCTGTGATTGAATCCATTTGATGTAATGTCATGCCAAATTCCCAACGCCAAGGTTACTTTCACTTAGCCGTTTGTCGTCGGCAAATTTTATTTACATTAAATAACACAGAAAACGGATTGAGAGAGAGAGAGAGAGAGAGAGTGCCTTGCAACAGTCTTTTTTCTCTACACCAAATATAGGTTTTAATTCAAGTTGTACGGCTACTTAAAGGGTTATGGTCACGATTTTGTTCAAATTCTATTTTCTGTTTTTATTATTTACAATGCTTAAGGAATGCATTTCTAATGAACAAATGAAATTTGAGAGTCAGTCGTAGGGTTATAAGCAAGATACATGACTCACAAATCTATGTCATGTAAACAAGGCTCGTGCCCTGTTTTTTTAGTACATATATTCAATATACTAGTAAAAAATCGTTTTAAACCTGCTTTGTCTATGTTGTAATTCATTTCCAGCATAAATTAACAGTTCCTTACGTTTAACACATTCATTTTAGGTCTTAAACTGGAATTTTTACATTTCAACATTCAAAATGTAAACAAAAGCTTTGATCACATAGCAAGGATCGCAAGCTTTGTAACTCGCTTATAACCCAACGAATAACACTAAAATTTAAGATGCCTATTAAAAATGCCTTAATAAAGCATTGTAAACATTAAAATCGAAAAATTAATTTCTGACCAAAATCGTGACCATGTCCCTTTAAAAGAAGGTTTGAGTTTTAAGGTGTAACACATTACATTGCAAAATTTGAATTTACAACCGTTCTGAGGTTATAACCGTCGCATATTCAGGGCATGGGGATTTTCAAAAGCAGAAAAAATAAAGAAATGATGTAGAACAAGTTGAAACATGTACGTATAAGTAACCGCCTCCTAATCACAATTACGCACAGAAAATTAATAAAGACCATGCACTGATGTTTTGTTGTTTGTTTTTGTTTTTTTCGATACACCAAATTATGACATGTACATGGAATATCTATAATTACATTGAAAGACGACAATCTTAATAGTTGCATAACACATTAATATATGTAACACACATATATATAGTATATTCTTTCATTCGTTAATAATTTTAGATTAACAGCTGATATGTATTTACATTTAAATCAAATTCCATGAATACATAAAAGCGCATGGAACCCAGACAAAATATGTAAAGTTGAGTTAACGAGTTACACAATTTACATGAATCTTACTTTAAAATAGTGTTCCTGTTACCTTTTAGAAACTTTCTCTTCTAATGTGATATTTCCTTTTGACTATATTGTACGACCTACGATATCGTAATATGTATATGTATACTAGTTTTAGTAAAATGCTATTCTTTTCTAGTTTCCATACATTAAGACTACTTTTTTTCAAATCTGATTGCTTATTTCCTATACTTAGTTAGTTATTCTTCCATGAAATATTTTATATTCATTTTACAAGTTGAAATCTCCATCGCATTATGAAGAGTTCTTTTATCTATTTTTTTGATTTTTTTTTTGGGGGGGGGGGGTTGGGGGTTGGGGGGGGGTTTGGTGGGGGCATTGCTCTCTCTCTCTCTCTCTCTCTCTCTCTCTCTCTCTCTCTTTATCTGACAGACAGAACTACGATTTAATAGTCTGTGTACAGATGACATATAGAGCTTTCATGCTATTCATATGGAATAATGACAACCGATGAAAGTACTTCTTCCATTCGACGTGTACAGTCATTTCTAAGTTATTCAATCGTGATTATTTATCTTTATTAGTTAGAACATAAACAAGTTCAAACGTTTCCATCAAATATCAATTATTTGATCTTATACAATATTAACTTGACTTTTTTAATTTTTGTGATCGCCTTCGGCCGATCACTATTGTGTCCATATGAGGCATCCGGCAAATGCTTCCACGTGTGCACACATTCCGCTTGCATAAGTAGTTCTTATAAAAACTTGAGGTTTGCTTTAGTATTTAAATAACATTTTACTCAGTTTTATTTCAATTCATTTACCTTAAGAGATGCAAACATACATAAAATACAGTTCGACCTGTTAATTCAAGAATGCACATTTTGTCTCACGCGTAAGAATTTCGATTGAAATATTCATTCAGTAATGCAGATGACCTCGATGAACTGACCTCAATCATAAGAAGATGCTCCATGAACTGACCTCGATCTATTGATGTTGCATAATAGTAGCTAGGAAGACGGCTTGATTTATAAACAAGGTTACGTTATAATGCTACCTCAATAGCAAGTTATGATGGCATTCAATGTTTTTCAGTCGCATTAAATTATTTAATACAACTCTTTCTTTGCATACGTGTTAATTTTGAAGAGCCCTATTCAGTATTCTGAAGATACATTAAAATTTAATACTTACGTTAAAAATATAAATCTATACAAGGAGTTTACGAACGGTTTTCCCCAAATTTATTTCAAAATTAAATTTGTTGACGGTTTATAATGATGAAATTATGGTGTACAGATTCAAAATATTCTATATTTTGTAAAAATACACATCTTCGCTAGCCAAGGGTTTTCGGTCCACTTTGCTGATGAAAAATACAGTACTTTAAATAATTATTTTACACCAAACTGATCATGTTGATTGCTTCTAGCTATCAATATATCATTATTGCCGATCATTCCTTTAAAAGGAATACTTGGTTTTTCTTTTCTATTGCCACTTAATTTCAAAGAATGTCAACATGGACAACACTGCGCAATAACAGTTAAAAAACAACAAACAATTAAAGAAATCCATTTGGTTATATTTTAAGTCATGTTTTAAATCTGACCGAATATTAATCCATACTAAGTATGATGGCATGGTAATCATCCTGAAGTCATTACAACATTAATTGTAAATGTTAATAAAACATTTTCATCATTTGTTCATAACTCTTTCACCTGACGACTAGTAAATTGATCACAAAGATGACATCGTATGTACAAATAAATCTTTAAAAAATTAAGTTAATAAACATGTGCTCGTAACACTACTGGCTCTAAAAACCCCTGTCCGTATGAAAATCCCCTGTCTTCCCCTGTCACCCCCTGTGTTTTCACTGTCATCCCCTGTACATCCCCTGTGTGCCACTCTACAGAGCCCCTGTATACCCTGTCATCCCCTGTGCGCCCCTGTACACATCCCCTGTGTGCCACTGTAAGCCCCTGTCACCCCCTGCACGCCCCTGTCATCCCCTGTAAGCCACTGTCTGCCCCTGTGCATGCCCCTGACATCCCCTGTACGGCTTTTGACTGGGTTATTTTTAATATCATTTTCTTAATTCAACTATTGAAATCACATGTGTTATATTTTGAGCTATAAGTCCATATTTGCACTCAACAGCGCCGAATCACAAGACACACTGTTATCGTAATTTTAGAAATCACATGTTTTAGTTGATAATTTATTGACACTTCAAAATTCATGCTAACAACTAAAGATTTGAGATTCACCGGGTGGTAAACCTCAGGTGAGGGCGGGAATTATGTTTTATATTAGGTGTGCAAGCCCTCAGGGCATATAGTCCTTTGGAGCTCGGGAACATCGCTCCTCCCTAATATTTGAAAAACAGACATAACAATACAACATAGAGTGAACATAGAATGAATTATTCAGTTTTTAAAATTGTCTACAGATATATGTTCACTTTACTTATGAATATCTTAAGCCTATGAATCATATGATTCTTGGTAATAAACAACACACTACAAACTAGGATCAAGCGCGGCACATGGTTTTGTATATATCTAAACATATAAGAGCGACCTAAAATCAATAAATCAGTCAGAATATAGAATTTATAACCAGCTATGTAACGAGAGTACACCTTTTTACTTTGTTCTAACCAAGTTCTTGGTTATACCTTCATTAATTTCCCGTGAATACCAAAATAAAGCTTCAATAGCTTATATAAGTTTGTCTAAGAAATATTTTAGTATGTTTGTTCAATACGTTTCTGACCGGCTTATTGGACTCTTGAATTGAATTTAAACTGCTGTTTTAATCTCATAATCAATTTCATTAATTTCCAAAATCTAATTGTCATATCTCTTTTTACTGCAAAGTGGAAGATATCAAAGATAATTAAATTAATTGCCAGTGAACAGAAATCTGTCAGAAAATGTAAATGTGTTTTTTACACATGTAGGAGGTTTTATAGATATTGAGATATTTTTAAAAAACCCTGATTAGTAATGAGAGAGAGAGAGAGAGAGAGAGAGAGAGAGAGAGTTTGCATTGACTTTGAATTAAATTTATTAATTATATAGTTTACCCGGGAATTTCCTAATAAGAAAACATGCAATCCTAATTTTTATTACCTATTCTTTATTATTCCGCAGCCCTGGTCAGAACATACACAACATAAATGTAAATGTAGAACTAGTGTTTTCTATACATTTAGCCTATGGAGTTTATACAGAGGGAGAGAGAGAGAGAGAGAGAGAGAGAGAGAGAGAGAGAGAGAGAGCGATTGCATTGATTTTTAAATAAATGTTACTATTAGTTTAACTGGGAATTAATTTCTTAATAAGGAAACATTCAATTCTGATTAACTTTTATATTAAACAAATTTTCTATAATTATTTAGATTAACTTAGCTGTCAAATTGATTTTAAATTCATTAATGTTTTATACTACGTATACTAGATCAATTGATCAAAAAACTTGAAGACACGTGATTAACAACTAGCTGATTGAAGCTACAGTTTTCAAAGGAGACGATGTTGACATTATTTCACTCGGTCAGTGATTATATAATAGCTACTGTACACAGCCCTTCTTGACAATTTGCAGTTCACGGTAGCGAGATAGGTAAAAAGAGATGAAAGACACACGTGTACACGTATATATACACACACTTCCTCAGATCTGAATGGTCGGTCAGTGATTATATAATAGCTATATACTGTATACAGCCCTTCTTGACAATTTGCAGTGCACGGTAGCCAGACTGGGAACAATGAGGTGACAGACACACGTGTACTTGTATATACACACACGTCCTCAGGTCTGGATGCTCGGTAATGCTACACAATAATGCAATATGTTGTTGAAACACCCCTTATAACCCTTTTCCCAGTCTGTCAAGTAAAGAAACAAGAAATTGAAAATGTCAATTTTTCAGTTCTGAGAATTTCAAACATGAAAAGATTGAAGAGCTTACTTTAATTTTTCTCCAACAGTCATTTTTTTTGCGTTGGTTACCTGATTTGTCTGTTTACTCTGGATAATATCGATATGTTTCTCAACTTGTTCAATTATGAATAAAATTTCGTCGGGTGAAAAGTTCTCACTTCTTTTTTGGCAGTCATGTTTGACAGACGGACAAAGTAAGTGCATTGTGGGATACTAACCACTGGTTAAACAACAGTAGCCAGTGGTTAGTTAACCACTGGCTAAATTCGTTTTGAGCAACACAACTTTGACCACTGGTTAGTAAACCAGTGGATACTAACTTTAACCACTGGTTAAGTTAACCAGTGGTTAAAGTTAACCAGTGTTTTGAGCAACCCGGTCTAGTACGTTAGCTAAAGAAACAGCCTAATCGTCTCCTATGGAAATTTGAGTCGTGATGAACGAGAGATATAAATATACATTTAAGTTGTATTATAACTTGTTTATCAATCGTTGTAAAATATATAAAGTTTAGTTTATTGGTTTGTAAGATATATGTGCTCGTCTAATTTTAATACACTTGTAAATGAATTAGTTTGTTTGTAAACTGATTTTGATTTTTTAAATGTTTTCTAACTTATATTACATGTCTTCATGGATAACAGTACTAGAATGTGTGTTCATCGGTAACAGAAAAGCCTTTTTGTGTTATGTCGCCCTCTGCCTTCGGCATCGGGTGACATATCACGCTAGTGATTTCCTGTCATCTCGGTGCAAACATTCCGGTATTGTCGCCCTCAAAGCAATATGTAATAAATTATATGAATATTATAAACACTGTGCCAGATAACTCTGCCAGTGCCAAGGTGGCATTTTTGCACCCTTCAAAGCTGCATATATCTCACCTGTCTGGTGAGATATTTACTTTTCAAAAATAAATTCCCATAGGAAAAACAATATTCCTATTAGAAATTTGAAATTTCCTATCGGAATACAAGAACTTCCTATAGGAATTTCAATTCCGGTAGGATTTGATAAAATCCTATAGGAAAACTTAATATCCTGTAGAAAAACTACATGTCTGAATCAAATTCCTACAGGAAATGATAATCTCCTATAGGAAATATAATTCCCATAGGACTTTCTAAAAATCCTATAGGATTGTCAAATTTCCTGTAGGAGGTATAACTATAGGTATACCCCCCGCACCCACGGATTAGGATTTTCAAGATTTTAGGAATTAGTTTTTTTCCAATATTTCTGAGGATTAGTCAAGCCCCCCCCCCACACACACTTTCAATTTGCTTCCGACCCAGTGAATTTTAATGGTTATGATACATACAGCGCAACCCACTACCCAGAGAGAGAGAGAGAGAGAGAGAGAGAGAGAGAGAGAGAGAGAGAGAGAGAGAGAGACCGACCGGTACCTGTTTGTAGGTGTGTAGTTTCCAACTTTTAAATTTAATGGTCTGACTATATGCAATATCTACATAATTTTTTTTACCTGATTTTGTTTTCATTTTATTCCTTTTTATTTAGTTCAAAATGTCCTATTGTTTATTTCCTCCCTACTCATATACTACTGTACATGCATGCACAATTAGCTTAAAAATGGATCGATATTGACAGTAAAGTATGGCTCTTGCTAATATATATATATATATATATATATATATATATATATAAATCTGATTTAGGCATTGAGGAGACCATACCCTAAAATGTAGTTTAGGGAGACAATATACAAAATTTTTATATGTGCATATTTTTTATTGCAAATAGTCATTTAGAGGTCTTCAAGATTCAAATAACTTTACATGTGTTTTAATTTTTCAATATATCTTGTCCTTAAAAAAATACAGCAAAAATGGTCTCCTTAATATTTTGTTACTCTCTCATAAGGCTTAAGGAGACCGTGCATATATTTTCATATATATTTTTTATGGCTTAAGTAGACCATTCTTTTTTCCCATAGTTTTCATGATTTGCAAGTGCTCTATCATTTTTTATCGCCACGCAACATAGAATTAAGATATAATGCAAGGTCACTGTGTACATGTGCATGTATATGTAAGCTTTGTTAATATCTCACATAGTTGATGGTGTGGACTTTTAATATTCATAGATGGTCATTTAGAGGTCTGTGGAATGGCAATAATCTCACATCTGTTTTAATTTTTCATTACTATTAGCCCTTAAAAATATACTATATTGTCCCTCTAATATTTTGCTACTGTCTTATGCGGCTATGGGATACCGATAATACATTTTTATTAATATTACTTAATTAGGGTTTAGGTAGACCATTCTTTTTTTTTAACCATAACATTCGTGATTTGCAAGCCCTTTAATTTTCACTGTCCGGTTTTTTTTCGCATGTCACGAAATTTGCGAAAATGGGGAAAATATGTAGCATTTTAAATTTGCGTCCCTACTGAAGATTATCTTCTCAATTCAATCCATTCTACATGTATCCTAATGTGTTTTAGAATTTCACATTAATAAATGAAAAAAAAAAACATTTCACGTTCATGAACAAACTTTACTAATCATCAAAACTAATTCCAAATAGATTTCATTTATAATTTATGGACCAGGGTGTAAACATTAGTTCAATTTTGAAAGTTTAAACAATTAATCATTTCAAATTTATTAATAGAGCAATCATTTCCATTCAAAATTCAGTGTACATAACATGTCCATTATTTTGGTGAACTTGCAGTTCAATTACAACAGTTTCATTTTTTTCTGTGCAACAAAATCATGTATGTAAGGATCTGTAAATTTATGAAATCAAAATATTCATAATCTATTTTCAACCTTCATATTTCAAATTTCATACATTTCAAGAAAATAAAGCTTTTAAAATTGATTTACTTAATATTCTTCATAATTCATATATAACAATAAAAAAAGGTGATCAAAGATCACGTATTGAATGAACCATTCATTAATAAATGTTAATGAATAACATTGATAATAAGTACACATGTAAGAAATTGACAAAGTTTAAAAGTTACTCTGGGAGCAAAAATGACTGATCAAATGCATGGCCAAAAAAATATTAAAGGACGAACAGGATTATGCAGCTAAAAAAAATTCAAAATTTTCAAACATAAAGACATTAGGATGTCGTCTGCAATACATATCACGTTTAGGGGCCACTTTCTTGCCTTATAAGGAACAAAGGTAATCACAGATTACAAAGCACCGAGACGAGGCATCACCTTTATAAAGCATCACCTTTATGAGACCACCTTTATCATATTACCTGAAAATCATAGTTAATGATCTTGGATATCTATGGATACTGTTTCGAAACAATATCATATTACTATATCATATGTTAAAAAATTGGATAATAATCATATGTTCATTTCATATATTAATATAAGATACACACATATAATAATAAGAATAAAATACTGTAATAAATAAAGATGCAATATGATATTGTAACATATGATATGACATAGTGTCATGTTAAATACATTATTGCATTTGATCACATAATACAATATCATAATATATGATACAATGTCATATCACATAATACATCACAATTTTGTAACACATTATATTATATTGTATACTTAAGTATGATATTGTATGATATTATATCATATTTGATACATAATATGATATTGTATCATAAGATACAATATAACTTGATTCAACATTGTATCAAATCATATGATACAATATCATGTGATACAGTAATATATTATATAATACAATATCACTTTATACAATATCGTATCATATGTTACAATATTATATATTCCAATATCAAATAATACTATTTCATGTGATAAAATAATATATTATATAAACCAATATCATTTTATACAATATCATATCATGTGATAAGATATTATATATTACAATACAATATTGTATCATATTATACCATATTAAATATGGCAATATAATATGAAACAATAGCATGTGATAAAATAGTATATAATACATTATCATTTTATACAACATTGCATCATAATAAAAAATACTTTACATTACAATATAATGATACAATATCATATCATAATGCACAAAAATATTGATACAATATCCTACTAACTTTTTACAATATATGATATAACATTGTATCATATAAAACAATAGTGTATCAAATCTGACAATACTATATCATATGAATCATGTTATATCATTTAACAACAAACACATCTATCAATCAGGTTAGAGTGAGGTAGGATATTCTTTTTAAACATCCTTGATAATAGAGATCAGGATCTGAAACTGAAGCAACCTCTATGATTCATTTATATTATAGTTAAATTAACTATGCAAGCTATTGTCTATAAATCATGTGACCTGTTCCAAAATAAATAAACCTCATCCAGCATCCAAAACCTATGACTCAGATTCGGCATTCAAGCCTGCCAGATGCATCAGTATCATAAGACGCATCATCAATTCAAGTTTGGTTAAGTTAGGACCAGTCATTACTAAGATATATTTTTAGCATCCTTGATTATGAAGATCAGGCTCTGCATCTGAAGCTACCTTTGCAATTCATTTATATTATAGTTAAATCAACTATGCAAGTTTGAAATAGTACTAAATAAATTTAATATATGACCTGTTCCAAAAAACATAACCTCATCCAGCATCCGAAACCTATGGCTAAGATTCAATATACAAGCCTTTCAGGTGCATCAGTATCTTAAGATGCATCATCCATGCAAGTTTGGATCAGTAGTAATTTAGAAATTGCTATCAAAGGCCACCTGCACCAAAAACTTTAACCTGTTCCAAAAACCTTAACCTCCAGCATCTAAAATTCATTGCCCAGATTCAGCATCCAAGTTTTTCAAGTTCATAAAAAGGTCCAGATGCATCATCCATGCAAGTTTGGTGAAGATAGGACAAGAAATAACTAAGATAAAGGACCTGCAACAAAAACTTTTACCAGGTCCGGCCGCCAACGCCAGCAGTATAGCATAAGTTCCCCCGAACTTCGTCTCAGTGAGCTAAAAATAAATTATCATACATGCCCTACGTCTTGTTGTTACATTACAGTTACATTATATGTAAAATCATGAGATTCATGTTTGCTTTTTCATTGATTTCATTTCATTTAATTTTTTTAATGTCCTAAGTCTTGTTGTTTTTCTCTCGTTGAAGATTTTAGATCTAATCTTCAAAACTTTGGTCCTCTCATCAAGCCGTTCCAATGAATACATTTCATGTTTTTCCAAAAACTCCTGGATTTTTCTTTTACCTTGAAAAGATTTTAAAAATAATATAAACAATCAGAATTATTATATTGTTACATATTCATGTAAAAAGGATAATACCTATGTATAGATTCAAGGCATACCATACTCTGTATGGTTTTTGCTTCCACTACTTCTTGCTGAATATTTTGATTTTCATAAATACATTCATGCTCGAACTACATTCATCCACTTATATGTCAAGATTATCTGTTTTGAAATGCCCCCTCTACCGCTTTAGGCTTCAATACACAACCCAAAATAGAAAGCCTATAGGGATTTTGCATTGCATCGGCCATGAAATAGCCTGGATGACATAATTGAAAAATTGTATGAGGTATTTCAAGTGGGTTCCGAATGGTGAAAAGATGTAAACATTTCACATCATAATTTTCCATGAGAAATTTGTTTCTATTCCTGTAACGGTCACCTGAGTAGCATATAACCCATACACAAACTTGTCGAGGAGTCTCATATATGCATTTAATTAATTAGGTTTTATTCTGGAGTAGAAAAATTATAAATTAGTAATGACGGCCACCTCCCTGCCTGAAATCTTTCAAAAAGAACTGTGAAACCTACAATTTTGGCAAAAAACTTAAAAGATCGGGTCTACAAAATCATGAATTCAGTTTCCTTTCAGGTGTGTGGGAGTAAAAAGGATAATTTTTTAACACTATATGCAATAACACCTATACATCCATTTTGGCCCTGCCCTAGAGTTAAAACCCATACTCCAGGGGACATGAAAATTAAAATTTCAGTAGAGGACTTCCTGGTAAACATAATTATAGGTCAGTTTTTTATACAGATGTGTGAGAATAGAGAAGAAAATGTTATAACATTATATGCATTAACACTATATTGCCTCCCCCCTCATGTCCTGAACCCCTGACCCAGGGGCCATGAATTTTACAATTTAGGTAGAGGAGTTAGTGGATATCGTAACCATGTATTCAGTTTTTTGCCCACATGTGTGGGAGTAGAGAAGAAGATTTTTTAAGATTTAAAACATTTTACTATATGGCCATATTGGCCCCACCCTAGAGCCTGAACCCCTGACCCGGGGGTCATAAATTTCACAATTTTGGTAGAGGGCTTCATGGACTTTATAACCAGATATATATATATATTTATATGGGAGTAGAAAAGAAGATTTTCTAAGATTTAATACATTTTTACTATATGGCCATATTGGCCCCACCCTAGAGCCTGAACCACTGACCCAGGGGTCATGAATTTCACAATATGGACATCATAATCATGCATTTAGTTTTAACAAATATATATGGGGTAGAGAAGAAGATTTTCTAAGATTAAATACATATATACTATATGGCCATACTGGCCCCATTCTAGAGCCTGAACCCCTGACCCAGGGGCCATGAATTTCACAATTTATGTAGAGGGCTTCATGGACATTATAACTATGCAACCAGTTTTTTCCTAACATGTGTGGGAATAGAGAAGAATATTTTTTAAAATTTGGCTCTTTTTTTGCAAATTTGGCCCCACATGTGGCGCCCCGGGGGTAGTAGAGCCATGAATTTTACAATTTAGATTCCTCTCACCATAGAGATGCCTCACATCAAAAATGGTAATAATCAGCCCTGTAGTTTTTAAGAAGAAGTTAAAAATGTAAAATTGTTAAGGCACGATGCACGATAACGGACGAAAACGGATTGCAATAAACTCAGGTGACCTAAAAATTGCTAATTCATCAAATTGTGGATAGATAGACCAAGCAACAAAGATATATCACCTGAGCTGCTTTTAGTCTTCTTGGCTGCAACTGGGCTTGCAAGAACTTTAGTTCCATTATCATCTTCGATCTCAAAGAAGCACTCTGTAATAACAATATCATGAATATCTTACTTTGCAAATACTAAGGACAGGCATGCATAAAACGTAATGAAAAGAGAAAACATTATGGATGGGTTTTAATTATTAAACGATGCAAATCAATGTACCATTGTCATCTTAAAGAAAGAAAGAAAATTATTGAGAAAAGTTTTTATCATTTCAATAATATGACTTCTATTACCCCCCCCCCCCCCCCCCCCCACCACTACCACACACAGATTCACACAAATAAAAAAAAAGACTGATCACCTTATGGTGTAACATCCGATGCATTTGCATTTCCACTCTCGCAGGGTTTGGACATCAAATCTTCTTCAGTCACATGTGATTCAGGTGCTGTACTTGGACCTTTAGGATTGTGCACATGTAACTCCGACACTCACCCTTTTAGATAAACTTTCAAAAATGTATACAAATACAAAAATTATTTAATGAAGAAAAAAGAAAAAGAAATACATACACAGTGATTTACCACACTAAAGCACTGCCCATATGCAAATGTGGGGGTATTTTACCCAGTTTTAAGCTTAAGTGTAAAATTTTCCCTTACATGTAAATAATCCCTTTTACAGTATTGAAAGTGGTACTCAGCAAATGTTATTAAACACTTTACATTTGCATTACTATCTGAACATTTCTTGAAAGTCAAATGGAATTGTGCACTACAGCCTCTGTCACAAGTCACAAGGAAATAACTCCATCTATACATTGTCATTCAAAAGCCAGAAGCCTAACACCTAGCTGCAATAATGTAGCCCTCTCCTGTTTTTTTTTTTTTTGTTTTTTTTGGGGGGGAGGGGGGGGGGAGTAAACATCAGTTATAAAAAATCGGAGAGGGCTACATTGTTGCAGCTACATATGTATGACTATCCTATTATCAAACAAGAACAACATTCACAAAATAGATTGAAACAAACCTATCAAGTTGACTTCTTTCATCACAGGAACTGAGAGAGGGAAAACAATGGTATGGAACTGCAAAAGATCAAAGAATCGTTATTGCATAAATAAAGTTTAAAACAAGAAATCTTTTAAAGAAACAGTTGCCCCTTTTGTGGCTTTATCAATCTTAAAATGATTACTTTCTTTCACAAGTCAAAATTAATTATTCTTACTAGACTTTGACCCGTGCGTGCACGGGTTGACATTGCATATGATATCGGACATTCACTACATCGACGCACCGTATTGTTTACAATTACAGAACCAAGCTTTAAGCCTACAATAATGCTATTAATTTCACTACACTCTGTTTAGTTATAATAATCTGACAGGAACGCCTCCCATATACCCGTAATGTAGCAGAAAATTGCAGAATCGCTCCGAATCGATTTTTGAGAAAAATAATGAAGTTGTATTGAAAATAACAGTCAAATTATTCATAACAAACCATTCTGAGGCTGTAAATACTTTTCATCTAAATATTTAATTCATATTATTGAAGGAATCAACACTTTTTTGCTCGCTTCAAAATTACATACCATGTTGATATTCGGATCTCTTGGGATTTTACTCTAACACAGTGTATTTATATTTAGGAATATTATTACATATAGGAGAATTTATTACATCCATTACATTCCACTCATATCATGGAAATCAAATGCATTATCACAGCATTAGGGAGACCAGACAAACATGTTAATTGTTATACATAATAACGTTGCAACTTTGATTCTAATTCATTTACTTTGTTCAAAATGCTCACTGTTTTCTCTGAGGTTCAAGATGTCCTGTTTTTCCATTGCGTTGCGGCTAGCTTTCAATAAATCTGTGGTGGACTCTGTATAAAAGTACTAATATATTGTATTGTAAATTCAAGCTTCAACATTTACTTTTTAAATCATTGCAAATTTTATTCCTTATGACTAATTAAAATAAATATTACAAATATATTACCGGTACATCCATTACATTCCACTCATATCATGGAAATCAAATACATTATCCCAGCATTAAGGAGACCAAGCCCCAGGATCACATAATAACATTGCAACATTTAGTTTAATTCATTTACCTTGTTCAAAATACTCAGTGTTTTCTCTGTGGGTCAAGATGTCCCGTTTTCCAATTGTGTTGCGGCTAGATCTCAATGAATTTGGGGTGGACTCTGTAAAAAGTACCAATATATTGTATTGCAATTTCAAGTCTCTAAGTTTACTTCTTTATATCATTGCTAAGTTTATTCCTAATGATTAATAAAAATAAATATAACAAATATATTACATCCATTACATTTCACTAATATCATGGAAATCTAATGCATTATCACAGCATTAGGGAGACCAGACAAACAATTTTATTATACTTTCATGTTAAATGTTAAATACTGAAATCTGATTGGTTTAGACGCAGTTGGTAATCCGTTCTATTACCCTCAGCGTTAGCAACACACTTGGCAATTGGTAACACAACGAACTGTTACATGCGCTTAAATTATGAGCGTACGGTTTGTCGTAGAATTTACTTCATTTCTAAATAAAAGCAGTAAAATTTTCTTTAGAAATAAGACATTCAGTAAAATAAAATGAATAGTGCCTGTTTGGGAGGGTATCTATTGAAATTGACACCCCTCGAAAACCATTGTCAACCTCCGCTCACTGCTTTACCTTAGAGTCAAGCTGTCCTGTTTTTCCATTGTGTTGCAGCTAGATCTCAATGAAACTGGGGTGGGCTCTGTAAAAAAGTACCAATATATTGTATCATAAATACATGCTTCTAAGTTTACTTCTTTATCTCTTTGCAAAACTTATTCCTAATGACTTATACATGTACTTATAAGTATAACAAATATATTACATCCATTACATTCCACTCATATCATGGAAATCAAATGCATTATCACAGCATTAGGGAGACCAAGCCCCAAGATCACGAGCAATCTTAGACTTGAGTAGTAAATTGTACACTGCCAGTGGCGTAGCTACCATGTATGCTTATATGCCTGAGCATGCACATCATTTGGGGGAAAAATCAGTAAAAAAATAAATAAAGAAAAAAAAAATATAAAAATAGAATTCAAGTATTAAGGTCCATACTTAGTTATTCCATCAGCCCGTTTCCGTCACTCGGTCCTACTTTATCCGAAATCAATGCTAAACAAAGACGTATTAAGCACCAAATATAGCCACACAATATGGTCTTAAAGTACCATATTAAAGAAACAGTACACAATGCATGTACCTAAAAAGGCAACTATTTATTTTGCAGTTGAACTTAGTTTTACACATTTTAAATTTCCCCGATAGAATATCACAGCTTTATTGAGATATTCATTACCATAAACTATGTGAAAACGAACTTAAGAATAAAAGCTTTGAGTGGGTCAAAGGCAAATGTCAAAAAAAAATTCTTCTTTTAACTTTTAATAAGTTTTGTGATTTTATTTTATGCCTAAACTATAGCCAAAACAATTTTAACTGCCTAAAAATAGGCTTAAATAGTAAGCATTCCTTTCAATTTCTGCTTTAATTTTTGGTGTTAAAAATCGTCGGAATCCATGAGCTTCCAGGGGCTTTCGCCCCCTGAGCTTTGTCCTGGACCCACTGGGGGCCTCATGGTGGCCCCCACACCCCCTGCCATTTTAAGCATGCACTTCGTTTCAGGTCTAGCTACCCAACTGACTGTATTAATGTTTCTTGCTTAAAAACATAATAACATTGCAACATTGAATTTAATTCATTTACCTGCTTCAAAATGCTCACTGTTTTCTCTGAGGGTCAAGATGCCCTGTTTTTCCATTGTGTTGCGGCTAGCTCTCAATGAATTTGGGGTGGACTCTGTAAAAATACCAATATATTGTATTGTAAATACAAGCTTCTACGTTTACTTTTTTAAATCATTGCAAATTTTATTCCTAATGATTAAACAAAATAAATATAACTGTTACAAATATATTACATCCAGTACATTCCACTCATATCATGTAAATCTAATGCATTATCACAGCATTAGGGAGACCAGATCAACATGTAGATTGTTATACACAACTACATTTCAAAGTATATCTAGTTAATATAAATGGATTTACTTTAGTCTGAATTAAAATGACTGGGCTCTCAGCCTCTTGTTCTTTCAGGTATTTTTTGCAAAGTGAAAATGGACTGCAGATGCAAAATTATTCTTTAAATAATAACATTACCCAAAACCTTCGTATTTTCATCTGATTCAGAATCAGAACTTGGCGAGTAGTTTGATACACTAAATGGGTCAGAATCCACATCAGAGGGAACTGAAAGAAATTAAAACAATATAGAAAATTTTCTTTCATAAACATTCATCAATTATTAGTTTACCACATTTGGTAATTGATGTTTCTTTTTTATAAATCTGACAACAGACCACTGACTAAATCAAACTTTTCAGCCATGGTACAAAAACAAGACTGTACCAATATTCAGTGAAAAATGAATTCCAATTCAGATTGATGCTTAAATTAACTAACCTACCAAATCTGATAATTCTATGTAAATGTATATTTTTCAAGAAGTACATTCTGTAAACAATTTGCAAAATATACATATTTACTACAGAAACAGATCTTGTAATTTATCTAACAAAAAACAATTTTGCAAAGGAGACCCTCCACATTAGTGACAGATTCACAATGCACACTGACTTATATTAATAGCTTTTTGTTGGCATGGATGTTAGCGCGAGTGGGTCATGATGTGGGAAGAAGTTGGGGTGACTGGAGAAAACCCACGTGTCCAAGCAGGCGACCAATGTACCCTATCATATACAACAACTGTCGATCATGGGGATTAAACTTGGGTCGCAGTGGTGATAAGCAGGTGCATTGTCAACTGCACAACTGGACACCTCTTTCAAGCTTTTAATTTAATAGTGCTTGATAATGAAAACAAAATAAATCTATTCAGGTCAGCACAAGAACCGTATATAATGTTAAAATTGAAAGAAAATCAAACAACTATAAACAAAATAAAGTGAAATAAAACCTAACAAAACCATTACCAAAATCAAAAGGATCACAGCCTTTTCTGAAATCAATCAAAACTAGTACCGGTAAAAACATGTACATGAACAGGGGCTAGTGTTGTCACGATGATTGAATTTCAATCAATGATCAGTTGAAAAGGTTGTCGATTTATCATAATCGATTTTAGATTTTATAATCAATTATACTCAGTCTGGGTTTATTACATTAATATTATACCTATCATTTTGTTTTCTAATCTGTATTGAATGAAATGAAAACTGTTGTGAGCTGGGGGTTTTCTTCAATCTCAAAAGATGTGTAACATTCTACCTAATAAAAATACAGCAAAAGTCTTATAAGCTTTTAAAAGGAAGTGAAAATAGCACTTATATATTTTAGATTATACATAGCATAAAATTTAGTGCCCCATATTATTGAATTTAATGTAATTTGTTACCGATTCGATTATTGACCGATCATCAGATGGCAAGAGACAACCAATTCTGCTGATTAATTGATCACGATTTTTAACCTATTTAACAACACTTACAGAAGTTTTAGGCTTGTTTTTCAATAAAAACATATAAATTATCTATTCTGATACTTTTTAAATTCTTGAGAAAAACCTATTTTTTAGATTTGTTTAAAACAAATCAATGTACGAAAAAATGCAAAAACAAAACCAAAGCCGGATAACAAGATATCCAAAGCCTGATTGTAAATCACTAAACTCTCTCTTAATAATTATTTTTTGTGTATAATTAATCCAACCATTTTCCTACCTTGCTGCGCCACCGCAAGCTTTTCCCATCACAACCATAGTCATATACATGAAGTATCTCTTCCCCAACCACAATGTCTCTCTTAGCAAACAATCATAGGTATTCCCTTCCATTAAACACTCTGAGTTTATGGTGGAGTTTGCATCGTCCTTGCCATCATTTACAAACTGGCAGATACATGTATGGTTGTTCACTCCTGACAGCATCAATACTCCAGTGTACATAAAAAGAAATCAAACCTTAAATAAGAAGCATATAATTAAGAAATAAAGTACGAGTTTTCGTGAATGTTGCAGAATAACCTCCGAGGTCGAGAAATGTTGTTTTGAAATATAAAAGCCGAGGCGTTAGCCGAGGCTTTTATATTTCAAACAACATTTCGAGACCGAGGAGGTTATCCTGCAACATTCACGAAAACAAGAACTTTATTTCTATTCTACTAACAGCCCAGTATTTCTACAGATCGTTTCTCCTATAGAGAGACGATCTAGGTCATTTTGACGGCTGTTCCGTGTAACCCCAACGGTTTTGTTAGTAATGTTTACATGTGTATCGATCAAAGGAATCACATGCAGACGACATACTTTTTTCTTAGGATTTTAATACTCTTCACTTATTTATAAAATATCTTTGAATCACATTCCTAATATTTTAAAGACAATATAATACGATTATTACTACAACACGTTATATATTTTATGTAAAACCACGCCGTGAAAATGTGCTAGGGAGGTCCTAGGAACAGCCGCATTGATTTCTTAAGAATAAAGATTTGAGGCAATACACATTGTTTTGACTGGAACTAACACGTGAAATTGACATGGTTTTAAAACTTTTTACGGTTTGAAGTGGTACTTCCATGATCAGTGCGAGACAAATAGGTATTTCTGATCTGATAATTTACTGATGACGTTCGTGGTATATTGGAGAATAATGTCCGCGGCATCTCTTTGATCTCGGCAATAACTGTAGTAGAATTACTGGTATTTTTGCTTGACTTAATTAGAATTGTTTATAGTTATTTCTAGAAACATTACTGCCATACATAAATGTTAAAATATTACATTTAGCTGCAGGTCTGTATCTCCTGGTCTGAAAAAAAAATTTGGATAAACGTTGCTTCAATTTTTTTTTTTACATCAGGAGCTACATACCTCCAGCTTCATGTAAATATGTATAAATCGTATTACCAAAGTTCTTTTCCATTATATTTATAGATAAATATTTTGTTTTCTGTGCTTGTCTTCAATCTCTCCTCCCCATCCTGTCCTTTTAATGTTTCTCCTGCAGGAGAAAATCTCCACTGACATGACTGGTTGTGCTAATAACTCCAAAACCTACATTAAAACCACAAGCACCTGTGTGAAAGCATTGTTTATATGCAAAGAAAACCTTTGGATTCATAAACATCTACATTGAGCCCCATTCACAATTGGCGTACGAGCACTTTACAACTCTTTGCGATCGGAATGTTTTAGATTCGCACGAGCTCTCTCATATATTGCATGAGGTCTCGCATTTGTTGCATGCGTTTTAGTGCTTGCATCAAGTCTCCTTAAAAATTGTGGACATGCACACTATTCAGACGCGACTGAATGCGATCCAAATCATCGCAGTGCAATGCACGAACAATATATAGTACGAACATTTTACAACATTTTGTATACTCGCAAGAGTGCAGGTGCATGATTTTTAAAGGTCATAAGATGAATCGCTGCTGTAGAGAGAGAGAGAGAGAGAGAGAGAGAGAGAGAGAGAGAGTTGAATGTGATAATAGTCTACCATATATCATATGTGCATGTTCTAGTGAGAACATACATTAAATTGGTAAACAACAAAATATTTACAACCATCGACCTTTTCTAATGCTATCATGTATGAAACATGTCATGTTGTTCTAATAAATCAACAATTACAGGGGGAAGGGCGCCCCGGGTGCGCATAAACATTAAAATTAATACAAGTATCAAAAAGTAGTTTTAAAAGTGTTGCTACATTTGTCATGCTTCTGGATTGAATGTTCTTGAGAGCACATTGTGCACAACGCTGTGTAATCAAGACATACATGTTTTGCCTGGTCAACAGATCACACTCAGCCCAACGGGAATCTGCAGACACATTGTTTACAGTATTATTAATCATCAAAAGCCAAAAATTTTACAAACCTGATAATATCCGAAAACCAAACGAGAGTGATACTATGATGTCACATTTGTAAATGTGGGTCACAATTGTAAATGTGGGGTGAGCATCCCGGTTGTAAACATGGAGGCCTGACTATCTTACCTATAATAATTAAGTCAATTCGTACATAGAATAGTCGGCTATCTTTCCACTATACAAGTGAAAAAGAGCAACTGATCTTAATTTGCTTTTAATTCATTTAGGTAACAAGGGGTACATGTACATATATCTACATTACGTACATAATTAATTTAAAACAATATTACTTGTACATATAACTGTAATATAGAAAATTCTTCATCTCGATCTATTTACATAAAGCGACATTCTTCGGTTAACTTTTCTGTCCATTTTCAATAAACTAGCTATATAATTACAGGGATTTTTCAGCCTTTTTTTATTTTGAAAATGCCAATTTTTTTGGAATTGGGAAAATTGTATCGACAATTTCATGCAGTTGGGAGAAATCATATGTTGCATACATCATGATTTCTGAATTTATTATCATAATGGAAAACGATCAAAGAGCTAGACTTTAATTGAATAGAATCTAATTAACTTCACAATATAGATATATGTATAATATTCCTATATTTAGTTATTAGAACAAGTCTTTTTCCCTGAAATAAACACCTTCAACACTGGTCATAAAAGTATTACATTATTAAGAATTTATCAACATCCCCTTTTAAATTGAGAATGTATTTTTCTGTTTGAAATATTTCATAACATTTTTGCTCTGGAGAAGGTACTGATAAATCCTTGAATTACATTTACCTTTTACTTTTATATCAGTCTAGTGTGTGTAAAAAAAAAAACATGTACCATTTACAGTACGTACTGTACTGTATACCACAAAATAACGATGTTTTAGAAAAACAGAGGAAAATCGGATTAAAAGTTGGCGATGTTTACAGCGTGTTTGGAAACTTTTATGACTGCAGTTTTGCTAAATGGGTTTAATCATTTGTTAATACTGAACATTTATGGACATTCTGGTTATTTTACGAAGTATTTTTTGATAAGAAATAAACATAAGAACTATTTACCAGTTGGGGGAAAAATACTGCTATACTAATTGGGATCATAATTTGGACAGCTGCTGAAGTGAACTTATTTCCAATTGGGAATGGGGACGACTTTTGCTCTGGAGAAGGTACTGATAAATCCTTGAATTACATATACATCAAACGTACAGTGGAAATGAAAATCATGCTTTTATTGTTAACTTCGTTTCGAATGTCCTCGAAGATTAATCAACATTTGGTGTAAAATAGTCAAGTTGCACACATTATCGCCCTATTTTATTTGAATATTTTAAAAAAAAACTTCATAAAAACATTACTTTGTTCAATTGTAGTAGGATTATCAAAAATACTTACCATAAAATGGCTTTGATTCCTAAAAGGCAACACGCTGGCGTTAAAAGGTCCATTGTTTTAACCCGAGACGTTCCGAGAGTACTCGGAACAAATGGCGGAGAGCACTTGCCAAATGTTCAAACATGGTCAAGAAATTAACGACTTTTTTTCTAGTTAGGCTTTATACATAAAAAGTGAAAAAGTATTTTGAAAACAAGTTCATTTAGAATAATTAAAGGCTAAACAAATTATATATGTTAGATTTTTTGCAATATTGCAAGTTTTTGTTGGTCTCCTAAATGCAGAAAAATAGTCATTGCTAATTATACGATGGAGGCAGATTGAATTCCTTTTTACGAAAAAATATAGACAAAAGGTAACTATTGGATGTCAAATAATAGACACATTGATGCATTTTAGGCAAAGACACACCGTTCATTCATTTAAAGATAAGCCAATTACATTTTAGACAAGGTCAAAATAATACGGAGACCAAAATATGTCTCCCTAATCTACTGGTCTCCCTAATAAAGATAAAATAATACAATCGGTCTACCAAATGTATAAGTCAGGTATATATATATATATATATATATATATATATATATATATATATATATATATATATATATATATATATATATATATATATATATTTAATCTCTATATTAAAAAAAAAGATTAAAAACAAATCATATGTCAATGAGGCAGGTTTCGCAGTCTATACTGAAATAGCCAGTACACTCATTACAGATCATGTCAGATGTTTGATCCACCTCTAAATTTATCGCGGGAAATATAGCACGAGTGCACTGTGACGTCATCCATGACTTTGTTAGTCTTTGTTACGTTTCTTGACTCAATACGAAGGTATGGAAGCATGTAACAAATCTTTTGAGTCTCGCCAAAGCATATGCGGTACTCAAAACGTGTCTTCAAACTTTAAGTCACCGTAAATTACGAATTAAAAGTCGGCCATTTTTGGCATAGCACCACGGGTGAAAACATTAGAAAGCATAAGGGACGTAGACAAAAATTTTTGTTTGATGAACTGTAGGTTTAGCTCGTTCTTTTTCCCGCACACACTGGTTCATAGAGCTCGCTTCGCTCGCCGGCGCTGCGCGCCGGTGAGCTGCGCTCGCTATAACTATATGATATAAAAATCATAACATGGCAATTTTTATATCGCATCCTATATTAGCCCTCGGTCGCGGTATATCAGCCCCAGGCTAAAGGGCTGATATACCGCGACCGAGGGCTAATATAGGATGCGATATAAAAATTGCCATGTAATAATCTATATGTATGATACTGTATCATATTTGATAAATAATATGATATTGTATTATATGATACAATATAATTTGATACAACATTGTATGATATCAAATGATACAATATCATTGGATAAAATAAAACAGCATATAATACAATTAAATTAAACATATTGTATCATATGATACAATAATATATATAACAACATCATAAAATACAATTTCATGTCATATGATAATATATCATATTAACCAATATCATATTACACAATGATATGATACGATATTTTATAATATTACAATATCATATATACAATTTCATTTGATATAATTCTATATTAAAGAAACCAAGATCATATTATACAATACTGTATGATACAATATCATAGAATATATAATATTATATCATAGGATGCAATATTTTATATTGCAATATCATATGTAATAGTATCATGTGATTAAATAATTAATTAATAATACAATATAATATTATACAATATTGTGTCATAATATACAATCCTATTCATAACAATATCATGATACAATATCATATCATAAAATATTAAAAAATGATACAATATTATATCGTATCATATAACGTTACACAATATAACATATGATATTGTATTGTTTCCTATTAAACAATAGTGTTTCATATCATACAATACTAAATCATAGGAATCATGTTATATCATTTAACAACAACCACATCTATCTATCGTTTCATTTATAATATAGTTAAATCATATAGTAGTATCACTTCTTCGTCTTCGCATCTTCACGCTTCGCCGTCGCATCTTCTATATTCTTCATATTGTTCATGAATTATCCTTGCATTGAGGATTTCCACTATCATTTTGGATACAATAAAGATCGTGTGATCAAAATCAAGGGGGATATAAATCCCTAACATAGGCCCTAACCTTTTATCAACGCTTTTAGAAACAAACTTTTATTACTATAATCGATCAGTGTTTATTATCTACTAAGATATACTATAGTCAGGTACTCTTCACACATTTGCTATAAAAGAATAAAGTCTATTCATGATCACAAATACAACATAACAACAAATGTTTTGAATATGATGTTTATGTATTACGTAGAAGAAAACAAAACAAACGCAAAATGATTTTTTAAAAATCACTTTCCTCATGAAATGTAAATAAGAAGTATTCATATACCTGCCCCCTTAGTATTTTTCCATAAAGATATATACATGTATCATTCTAAGATTGACAATTCATTCACCAATGAAAGTTGCTTATATTATTACAACAATTATTCTTTCATGATTATTGTTCGTTAATTATCACACAATATCCTCATTGTGTATGAATCTTTCTTTATTTGCGTCATTTCCCGCCGTATGTCGACGAGAGAAGTGACGTAACTGTTTAACAATCAATTTGTGGCAATGTAAGAGTGTTTTGTGTGTGCTTGCTACGAATATGAAAAACTATATACAGCGATTTATTTACGGGGTAACCAATAAGGGGGGGGGGTCATTTTTCTATGGGGGTCATTTTTCTTCATGTTTAACATGAAGAAAAATAACCCCTGGGTCTTTTTTCTTCAGAAAAATCCAATTATTCTTCAGCTAGGGGGGGGGGGTCATTATTCTACGTCGAAAAATGACCCCCGGTCATTATTCTACGGGGGTCATTATTCTTCATTACACCGGTCCTATAATATCACGGTTGTATTTAATCATTTTATCGAAAAATCTATCAATACGGATATATTTCCAAAAACTAATGTTATTGCTAGATTCCTGCAATAAAAGGCCTGTCACGGTCTAACTAGACCGTGACAGGTCTTTTATTGCTATGTATTTAAATGGGATTCAATCGATATTTTTCAGTTATTCCATAAAGCACTAAATTGTATTAAAAGACTGTATAATAATTTGTCAATAAGCTCATATCTGTCCTCCAACAAAACAAATATAATCCTTCACTTGCACTAAACTCATTAACTAGTAATTAATTTCAATTGTACTTTAAAATGTGATGTAGGTAGACATCGAATAGATCAATACCATAATAATTGCTCTTAGTGAGATTAATTAAATGTAAAATGTTTAAGTGCAGTTTTTAACATATCGTTGAAATTTAAATGTCTTTTATCAATTTATTTTCTCAATGATCAGTAGTTAAGGAAATCAGATTTGATAAACTGGAACGGCAAGTAATTAATTGCAGCATACCAACTTTCAATAACTCTAAAAGAAAATATCTTACCTAAATGCAAACTGTTAATGAGTATTATTGAAGTTTTTTGTTTTAAAAAGTTCTTTCTATGATCAAGTAAAATATTGAATAGATTTACCAATCTAGTCTGAAATTGATGGATCTATAAGAAGCGCATCGAATATAATTGAAAATGAAAATCTGTAAAGAAATAGTTAAACATGTACTTGTAACGTCAGTTGAATAAATCCTTACAAAATGCAATGATCATTTATGCAGTTCAAGTTTTGCTAAAAAAGAAAGGGTATGAGTTTACAAGCACATAAGGCAGTGTCTCGATTAAAGAAAATCCTGCGTCATTACTGCACAAACTTTCGTTCTGAGTTGCATTTCTGCATTCATGCTTAAAATGAAATGGATTTCAAACATAATACTGAAAAGATATCATTCATTTTGATTAAAAATAAACCAGTTGGCACTTAGCGAAGTCTGTCAAACGCCTCGTCCTTTATTCATGTCAGTAATTTAAAATAAATTTGATTTAGTGTTGTATTAAGTTTGCCCGTACTCTTTCCGTATTCAACGGAAAGTCCGAGGAATATTGTATCAAACCCGTTTTAGTTTTGATTCTTTTATATGATAATTCGCAAAATATTGTTTTTGAGAAAGTGCTACCGTAAAGCACGAAATTGTATTAAAGAC
Organism: Magallana gigas; assembly: GCF_963853765.1. Lineage (NCBI taxonomy): Eukaryota > Metazoa > Mollusca > Bivalvia > Ostreida > Ostreidae > Magallana > Magallana gigas. The sequence goes on from NC_088856.1 coordinate 28,571,938, forward strand.
TGTATTATAATCTGCAACAAAAACTCGTGTTTTTTCTCTCACATTGTACTCTTCTTCGCTCTGCTCTTCTTGCTTTAACAAAACAATTCTATTCTTCCAATTGCATTAAACTCATATACAAAAAATACATTTCATTGTATAAAAATATATCATATAGGTAGATATAGAATAGATCAATATCTTACTAATCATACTTAATGAGATTAATTAAATATGAAGATGTCCATGTACGGCTTTTGACACGCCGTTTAAATTTGAATGATTTTATCCATTTCTCTTCTCAGTGATCATTACTTGACGAAATCAGTTCTAATGAACTAGATTGAAAAGTTAGTCATTAAATCAAACCAATCTTGAATAATTCTAAAAAATAATACCTAATCTGAATGCAAACTGTTATCGATTTTAATGAATTCTAAAAAAAGTAGTTTTTGGTTTTAAAATTCTGTGATGCTTTAAAATACTATATAGATATACCTAGTCGGACATTGATGGGTCTATGAGAACCCCATTGAATGTTATTAAGAAAGAAAATCGGATGAAGGAATAGTAATAACATTAGTTGAATAAATCCTTACAAAGTGCATTGATCATTTATGCAGCTCAATTTTTGCGAAATAACACAGGTTATGAATATACAAGCATTAACATGAATTGGATATGTCTTTGTCAAGGCAGTGTCTTGATAAAAGAAAACCCTGCGTCATTACAGCACAGACTTTCGTTCTGAGTTCAATTGCGTGCGTTCAGGCTTAAAATGAAATGGATTGCAAACATGTCACTGAAAAGATCTTAATATTCATTTGATTTAAGAAAGAGCGGCTAGCATTTAACACAATTTGGCAAAGGAAGCGTCTTTCATTAATATCTGTTATTGAAAAAAAGTTGATTGGTGTTGTATTTAGTTGGCCCGTACTCTTTCCGAATTCGATCTGAAGTTCGAGGAGTCTTATATCAAACCCAGTTTAGTTTTGAAGTTTTTGTACGATTTCTTGGTATAATATTTTTATTCTTCATTTTTTGAGAAAAAATTACCGTCCTATGATTAGAATTTGCGAAATCAATTTCCAAAAAAAATTTATCATCAAGTGTATCATATATTCTTTTTTAGGTTCGAACATTTAAAATTTACTGGAAAGGTCATAATATGATAGCATAAACTCCCGCGTGACAAGCAACAACAAAACACGCTTATCATGGCATTCCCGACAGGAGTGTTAAATTTGCAAAGCCTAATTAAACAAATGGTAAAATGCATATTATGTCATGCTTGAAAAGGAGAACAAAATATATGCAAACAAAATTAAGAAGCACAATCTAACATAAAAATAAAATTTCTTAGCATCTTTTGCTTGGCTTTGATCATGAAAAGTGTTTATTGGAAAACCTCCAACTTTCACTCCAAATTAAGAAAATCGTTCTAGTCAAAGCTTAAGATTGTTTTGGGAACACATAGCAGGGTTCAGGATAATGAAACTTGTAAATTGATTTATACATTTGAAAAATCAGATAATTAGATTCAAACCTTTATTATTAAAAAATAATTTTCGTTTATTTATGATGTAAGGTTGTTACAGACAGCAATTCTGAATAAGTGCAGTACATGCACTGATGACCATTTGAAATGAAAGCCCGTTGTCAAGGAAGTTGATCCTTCTTTGGACAATATTTGTTTCTATGTTTTGAATGCTCTTTTGAAGACAATAATAACCATTATAATATAATTATATGCATATGATTATTTTTTATGTGAAACAGTCGAAGTTTTTACTGCATTCCTTGTTTTGCTTTCCAAAAAAGTACTAGTTGATTATGTTAATGATGTACATTCTATATTTTTCCTTTTCTTTTTCAGAACCCCCGATTGAGACATTTTTATCTGAAATCTACAGTTGTTACAACCTAACATTAGTTCACTTTACGACGGTGAAACATGGGAATTAAAGGATTGACAACGTTCATGAAAAGTAATCCACAGCTTATGAAAGAAATTCGACTGCATGACACAGAGGTAGTCATAGATGGAAATAGTTTGTACCACTTCATCTTTTATAGTAATCAATTGGATTTTCTTCACGGTGGAGATTATGACCAGTACGCATATAAAATAGTTAAATTCTTTAACCTTCTCCACTGTTGCAACATTCAGCCTTACATTGTGTTTGATGGAGGAAATGATCCAAATGACATGAAATTCCAGACAAGTCATAAAAGGATGAAACAGAGGCTCGAGATGGCTATGCAACTGGCAAAAGGACATAAGGGAGACTGTAAAGTTATGCCTATCCTGGCGTTTGACACTTTTCGAGCAGTTTTGAAAGAAATTATGATTCCGTTTGCAGTTTGTGACTTTGAGGCTGACATAGAAATCGCAAAACTTGCAAATAAGTTGAACTGTCCGGTTTTGTCTGATGATAGTGATTTTTATATCTTTCCTTTAACAGCTGGATTTATACCTTTTGAAAGTGTAAGTTTCACGGAGCAGGAAACCAGAATGGAGAATGATAGTTTGGAAAACTTTCTTTCTGCTCGAAGATATAATGTGAACAATTGTGTACATTTCTTTCCATTTTTAGGTAGAAAAGTCCTCCACTTGATTGCTGCCCTCCTAGGAAATGACTATGTTGACACACAAATATTTAAACCATTTTATTCTTCAATCTGGAGGTATGAAGGCTATACACCGTTTAGTATTCCAATAACTGACAAAAGGACCCTCAAAGTTATTCTGTGGTTACGAGGGTTGAAAACATATGAGGACGGAATTTCAGCAATCACATCAAGAGCGTTAACTTCACAACATCTAGAAACTATCCTATCTGCTCTTAAAAGAACTAGGACGGCATTTACTTTTAATGCATCAGATTCTACTCTGTTTCCACACTTTAAGCAAAACAGCAGTGCAATTGAAAAATCAATACGAGGGCAAAATGGTTCGATGATTCCGGAATGGTATCTTTGTTACCATAGACAAGGAATTCTTCCGCCAAGTTCCTCAGACATAATAACATTGCGAAGAAAATTTTTGATCCCTCAGGTGGAAGACCCGAATTCAGCATCCTCCTATCGGTGTAGTGCAAAACTTAGATAATATATGTACGGAATACTGCTTTCAGAAGACATCATGGACGAAGGATTGGCAACAGACAGGATTTCTGATGTCGAAGAGTATGATCGAACAGGGCATACACTTTTGAAAAAAACTGTTCATGCTTTGAGAACTTTGACAGGATATGGCGAACTCCCAAAGCTTTCAGTAATTCCAAACCTTTCGTCATCTCAAAAAGAAAATATTCTTCGTCGGATAATAAATATAACGTCTTTTAGCATCGATTATATGACCAAGGATCTATAGAACTTGTTCTAGGAATAGTTTTATTTTGGATTAAGAGAGCCAGGCCACATGTAACTATTTTCCATTTGCACAGCATACTGGTCTGTCTGATAATGTTGAAATCAAAATGGGTTCTTTTTCATCATGGTACAACTGGATGTGAGAAAAATGTGATAGAAGATACAGTTCTGGGCATGACCGGTGAGTCTTTAAAAGAGGTCTTTTTCAAACTCAATCAATATAGTGCCAAAACTGACCACAACAAAGAAAACCCAGTTGACTCTGGTGTGATCCATGGCTTTGCACAATTCCAGACCTGTCTTATGGGTACTATGCACCTAAACTCTCTTTTGATGTGCCCGTTTCCAAATCCATGCATACATCATCTATTTTCAGGGACAATTCTGTACAATGTTTATCTAGAGCTTAAAAAACAAGAATCTGCTGACATATTTATACATAAAGTTCTTTTAATGGAATCAAATCTTGCACAAATACATCAATGCCTTTTTGATGCTGTGATTAATGCTCTTGACGCAAATGGAAAAGCTGCCGCATCCAGATATTTTGAAGAGTGTACGGATCATATAGAAAAAAAGGAAAAAAAACAAAAGAACACAGCGTGTTCAAACAAGTTCCCAGAGTACAGGAAACAGATTTAGCGTTCTCTATATGAGAGAAAGTGACGAAGACTAAGAGCTTATCTGAAGGGGAGTTATATCATTATTAATCTTAAAAAATACATTGCTGGTGCAAATACGAATAATATATGACATGAAGAAAAGTATTATGAAAACTGGATTATATTCACTGACATCTTATTATATTTTGATCATGTTCATTTGTTGTGTTTACGTATTGTCATGTTATTACATGTACATGTACATTGTGACGGGTGAATTGGTAATTCACTAAAAGAAGGTACGGGTATCCATAAAATACGTTCCTGACATGTTATGCTAAAGTTAAGCTTATTTACACATATTTTCTATAATCACATAGTCGACCAGAATAAATTGAAGAAAATGGAAGAGAAGCCCCTCCTACGATAGATGCTGTAGAACATAGTACACTTGAGATATATTAATGTCACAATTTTATGCTTAACAGTACTTTAATTAAACAAACCCAGAAAACGCATCAGTGATCAGGATGATTCGGGTTTGCTTTTCGGGTTGAATGAACTGAATCAATTATTCAGCATCCGTCATGATCCTTATTCCACCATGCAATAAGAAAAAGTGTTAAACGAAAATGTTTATTTGCTGTAAAATCTAACTGAAAAATACAACAGTTACTTATAGTAAGAATTTTATTTTGTTGCCGCAATTTTTATTATACATTTTTATATAACCTACAATTTATCCTGCTTTTTGTTCTTAAGTGCATGTACAATCTGTTCAATGTCACTACAGATTGGATAATAAACTTGTAGTATGCACATATGTATATTATTCATATCTGGATTTATCTAAACTAGACATGTGAAATGTCAGACTGAGATATGCATTCCCATAGCAGGGAATGTATTTTAGGCAGAAAATTCACTATATTGGAGCTCCGCCTCCAACCCGACCGCTTAATGCTAGTAGAGTTGGTTTCAAAGGTCATGAGTTCAAGCCCCGGCCGGGGCGGAGGTGAGGTGAGGCTAATTTCTCTAGTTTTTTTTTTTACCGATGTCTCTGTCCGCTTTATCTGGAGAATCATCTGATTTTTTCTCTAAACGTTCTTCTTTCACTTTGAATAACTATCTTTTAAAAGTTTGGATTTTAATGAGTTTTGAGTTATTGAACAAAATGTGCTGCATAAATGGCTTTTGACAGAGTATACATATTCATGTTGTTTATACCCATGAGATACAAAGTCATATATACAAGATATTAAATCTGTAAAACCGAAGTTCAAGCAAGTGAAACATCCGAGCTAACAAGTCGTTCGTACAAGATACCAAGTCGCAAGAACGAGGATACATGTTGTAATTACGAGTCAAACGACATAAATCAGAACAAGTCGTATATATGAGAGAATTTGTTGCATATAGGGGATCATATTACAATGTATTAAGACTCGGTCGTAACTTCAAGATAGTAGTCGTACAAGCCACATAGATTCAGTCGTATTTAAGAAATAGTTTTCGAATAGTCAAGGTATATGTCATATGTACAAGACAATTTCCTTACATTTTTTTCTTACGAGTAAATTTGTCTTACGAACATTGTACGAGAAATTTAGATATACGAATGACAATAATGTCTTTAAAAGGGCGTAATTCGTACTATAACATAATTATATTAAGTCTAAAATATCGCTATACATGGGGTTCAGTTTTAATTAGTTTAAATAATTGAATGACATTTTTCATTATTCTATAAATAATATGTAAACCATTTTTTTCATTGAAAAATTTATTTGTTTATACGACAAATGTTTTGTTTTGCATTACGGAGTCCCCTACATTCCACTGATAAGAGCTAAGTAAACATTTTTTACTGGGATTTTTGAGTTCCGTTGGAGGGATTGGTTGTTATGGGTAACATGCGATGCGTGTATATTTCATACATGCATTGATACAAACAACTCTTCACACCGTTCAGTTTTAAAATCAGGTGTATTCTGGAACGCAACATGCATCCTTAAAGCTGTAACATAATTTTAACTCCATATTTTCATACGCCATAGCTGAAATTACATACTTGAGCAATTATTGATTAAGGTATAGAAATGACAGCAGAAAATGTAACAGATTTATCGAAGTGTCCCCTTCAAAATTGTTTTTTCACAATGCGTGTGTATAAAACGCCGGCAACATCGGAATATACCTAGTTCGTGTTATCAGGTACAAATTAAGGTGAGTTGATTTCATTCATATTATATTAACTACGGAGGGTTGGATGATCACGGCCATTTTAGGCCATATGTACCTCCATGTAAAGAAGAGCTATGTATAGAGATATGGTAAACTGCTTAAGATTTCAAAGCTAAAATATTCGGGGTTTTTTTTTTACTAGATGTTAGTTTAAGGCAAAAATATCAAAAAACAAAATTTAAAGCAGATATTTCACTGAGAATGAATTTAGCATTGATATCGAGTTTGTAGTACATGCATGTATGAAACATTACGATTATCATAATACTAGCTAAATTGAGAATTGGTCGAAATATACACACTGAGTTAATTATTTTCATCTTTGCAGTCTCTAATGGAAAAACGTGGAATTTGTCTTGTCCTTTGCTTGATCGCAGGCGTCACATTTGCAGGTATTTGCATTTAATTTGATTGATCTATGATGGTTTTGAAAAATTAATGTTTAATTTGCCTATAACTGAATAGCAAAATTATATATGCTTAGTGTCAGAGAATGATATATAAACTCTTGAATATCTCCTTTCCTTTTATCAGTGGAATGGCCAATTGGAACTTACACATTGGTAAAACCAAGATCTGGTTGTCCGCCTGACTGGCTAGAGGGCTGGACCGACCAAGATAACGAGGATAGCCATAATAGCAACAGTATATCATACGGACACCATTTTGCCGGTACCATTTTTAAGTCGTTGCATTGATATGTTTTATCATAATATTAATCGCTATCTATTAGATGTAGACTGAGTTTTCTAAATGATAGTTTATCAGTTCATTAAAACAAACTTTAATTGCTGTATGTATCTGTGAGAGATTGATACATGTAATGTATCGTCAACATGCATTAGGCGCTATTCCTAATTAAGGAAGCTGGATTGTCAACAAATTAAATCATCAGATCTATCTAAAATTGTAAGAAATCGTAATTTTAGCTAATAATTATTGTTTAGTAGACATAATTCAATTATTTTTTTTTAAATTTGGGTATTTTCCTATATTTTTATATAGAGCTCTTTTCTCTAAAGGAGATCAATACAGTCCACGGCCATTGAGCCCTGTTAATATTCCACTTTGACGTTTCCGCACCGTTCTATCATAAAAACATAGGCATCTACATCGAAGTGTCAGACATAAACTGGCGATTTCCAGCAACGATATTCATAATGAATAATGAAAATGTTATGATAAATTCTAATAATTTTACAATTTCAGATTCATTTTATGAACTATCAATATCATTTGATATAATTATTAGAATTTATCATAACATTTTCATATTAAATTCTCAGATTTATTGAGAAATTCGACATGAAACACTTTTAATTTTTCGAAGAATTATACCCAAATTTTTAAACTGATTACTAGTTATGATAGTTGTGTTATTTGAAACGTCACTGTGTACCAAAACAATTCCTTGCGTCGGTTGCTATGTTATTTACAAAATTCAATTTTATTCATATCTTGTGGTCTAAAAATATAAGTAAAATGTAATGAAATAAACCACAGGAAGTTTCGGAAGAAACATGAAGTTCTACTACTGTACAAAAAATCCAAACATCGGCATGAACGGCGGATTGTGGCCAGACGGGAACTACTGTATACTACAGTCGTGTCCAATGGGTATGGTTTGTAAACTCTAAATTGGTTACAATGCACTAAGTATTTTTATTATTTTATGGCTAAAATGTATTCAGCTAAATCTCTCCGTATGCATACTGAGAGTCTAAGACGAGTATTGCAATGATATCAGTAATACAATATCTGTAAAATTTAAAAATAAAATTTGTCTAAAAATAGGGTTAATCATTACAAAACCAGCGCAAATTTTTGTGCGCCGTATTTTGCAACTTTTCAAAACTGTAGCTCCCAGATCATCCATCCGAACTTTTTTAAAGACCATAGGCTGCTGACCTGCAGCTAGTTTCAAATTACTACGTATATGACGGTATACCGTCGAATCATTTTTATTCGTGGGGGTCAATGTTCGTGGGTAGCCAAAAATGTACTGGATTTTGGTGGACCTAATTTCGTTGGTAGTGTAATTGGGATAATTTTAATGATTATTATATAACACATGCTTATATTTACGTTCGGGGGGACGTAAATTAGTAGTTATATACATTGTACATGTATATCTAACTGCCTTATTATTCTTTAAGTGGAATAACACATCATTACAAAATGGCTGACCGCTGATCGAAAATACATTTCGTTTTATTAAATGGATATTATGGACTGAAACATGGAACTTACTCCAGAGCCGAGTGAATAGTACATTTTTGGCTACCCACGAACATTGACCCCCACGAATAAAAATGATTCGACGGTATACCGTCATATACGTAGTAATTTGAAACTAGCTGCAGGTCAGCAGCCTATGGTCTTTAAAAAAGTTCGGATGGATGATCTGGGAGCTACAGTTTTGAAAAGTTGCAAAATACGGCGCACAAAAATTTGCGCTGGTTTTGTAATGATTAACCCTATTTCTAGACAAATTTTATTTTTAAATTTTACAGATATTGTATTACTGATATCATTGCAATACTCGTCTTAGACTTTCAGTATGCATACGGAGAGATTTAGCTGAATAGATTTTAGCCATGAAGTACTAAAATACTTATTGTATTGAAACCAATTTAGAGTTTACAAACCATACCCACTAGACACGACTCCCCATGTTGTAGTATACAGTAATTCCCGCCTGGCCACAATCCGCCGTTCATGCCGATGTTTGGATTTTTTGTACAGTAGTAGAACTTCATGTTTCTTCCGAAATTTCCTGTGGTTTATTTCATTTCATTTTACTTAATTTTTTCGACCACATGACATAAAAAATTGTTAATTTTGTATATAACAAAGCAACCGACGCAAGGAATTGTTTTGATACACAGTGACGTTTCAAATAACACAACTAGCATAACTAGTAATCAGTTTAAAAATTTGGGTATAATTCTTCGAAAAATTAAAAGTGTTTCATGTCGAATTTCTCAATAAAACTGAGAATTTAATATGAAAATGTTATGATAAATTCTAATAATTATATCAAATGATATTGATAGTTCATAAAATGAATCTGAAATTGTAAAATTATTAGAATTTATCATAACATTTTCATTATTCATTATGAATATCGTTGCTGGAAATCGCCAGTTTATGTCTGACACTTCGATGTAGATGCCTATGTTTTTATGATAGTACGGTGGGGAAACGTCAAAGTGGAATATTAAGATGGCTCAATGGCCGTGGACTGTATCGATCTCCTTTAGAGAAAAGAGCTCTATATAAAAATATAGGAAAATACCCAAATTTAAAAAAAAAAATAATTGAATTATTTTTACTAAACAATAATTATTAGCTAAAATTACGATTTCTTACAATTTTAGATAGATCTGATGATTTAATTTGTTGACAATCCAGCTTCCTTAATTAGGAATAGCGCCTAATGCATGTTGACGATATATTACATGTATCAATCTCTCACAGATACATACAGCAATTAATGTTTGTTTTAATGAACTGATAAACTATCATTTAGAGAACTCAGTCTACATCTAATAGATAGCGATTAATATTATGATAAAACATATACATGCAACGACTTTTAAAAACTGGTACCGGCAAAATGGTGTCCGTATGATATACTGTTGCTATTATGGCTATCCTCGTTATCTTGGTCGGTCCAGCCCTCTAGCCAGTCAGGCGGACAACCAGACCTTGGTTTTACCAATGTGTAAGTTCCAATCGGCCATTCCACTGATAAACGGAAAGGAGATATACAAGAGTTTATATATTATTCTCTGACCCTGAGCATATATGACTTTGCTATACAGTTATAGAAAAAACATTAATTTTTCAAAACCGTCATATTAAGTTAAATGCAATTACCTGCAAATGTGACGCCTGCAATCAAGCAAAGGACAAGACAAATTCCACGTTTTTCCATTAGAGACTGCAAAGATGAAAATAATTAACTCAGTGTGTTTATTGCAACCAATTCTCAATTTAGCTAATATTCTCGTAATGTTTCATACGTGAATGTACTACAAACTCGATCTTAATGCTAAATTCATTCTCAGTAAAATTTCTGCTTTAAACTTTGGCTTATGATTTTTTTGGCCCTATACTAACGTTCAGTAAAAAAAATCGAATATAATAGCTTTGAAATCTTAAGCAGTTTACAATATCTCTATACATAGCTCTTTACATGGAGGTACATTTGGCCTAAAAATGGCCAATATCATCCAACCCTCTTTAATTAAAATAATATGAATGAAATCAACTCACCTGAATTTGTACCTGATAACACGAACTAGGTATATTCCGACGTTGCCATCGTTTTATACACACGCATTGTGAAAAAAACAATTTAGAAGGGGACACTTCGATAAATCTGTTACATTTTCTGCTGTCATTTCTATCCCTTAATAATTGCTCAAGTATGTAATTCCAGCTATGGCGTATGAAAATATGGAGTTAAAATAATGTTACAGCTTTAGGGATGCATGTTGCATTCCAGAATACACCTGATTTAAAAACTGTTTGTATCAATGCATGTATGAAACATGCACGCATCGCATGTTACCCATAACAACCAATCCCTCCAACGGAACTCAATAATCCCAGTAAAAAATGTTTACTTAGCTCTTATCAGTGGAATGTAGGGGAATCCGTAATGCAAAACAAAACAATTGACGTAAACAAATATATTTTTCAATGAAAAAAATGGTTTACATATTATTTATGGAATAATGAAAAATTTCATTTTAATTATCAAAACTAATTAAAACTGAAACCCATGTATGGCGAAATTTTAGACTTTTGATATAATTATGTTATAGTACGAATTACGCCCTTTTAAAGACATTATTGTCATTCGTATATTTAAATTTCTCGTATAATGTTCGTAAGACAAATTGACTCGTAAGAAAAAAATGTAAGGAAATTGTCTTGTACATATAACATATACCTTGACTATTCGAAAACTATTTTTTAAATACGACTGAGTCTATGTGGCTTGTACGATTACTATCTTGAAGTTACGACCGAGTCTTAATACATTGTAATATGATCCCCTATATGCAACAAATTCTCTCATATATACGACTTGTTCTGATTTATGTCGTTTGACTCGTAATTACAACATGTATCCTCGTTCTTCCGACTTGGTATCCTGTAAGAACGACTTGTTGGCTCGGATGTTTTACTTGCTTGAACTTCGGTATTACAGATTTAATATCTTGTATATATATGACTTTGTATCTCATGGGTATAAACAACATGAATATGTATACTCTCTCAAAAACCATTTATGCATCACATTTTGTTCAATAACTCAAAACTCATTAAAATCAAAACTTTTAAAAGATGGTTATTCAAAGTAAAAGAAGAACGTTTAGAGAAGAAATCAGATGATTCTACAGATAAAACAGACAGAGATATCGGTAAAAAAAAAAAACCTGAAAAATTAGCCTCACCTCACCTCCGCCCCGGCCGGGGCTTGAACTCATGACCTCTGAAACCAACTCTACTAGCATTGAGCGGCCGGGTTGGAGGCGGAGCTCCAATATAGTGAATTTTCTGCCTAAAATACATTCCCTGCTATGGGAATGCATATCTCAGTTTAACATTTCACATGTCTAGTTTAGATAAATCCAGATATGAATAATATACATATGTGCATACTAAAAGTTTAATATCCAATCTGTAGTGACATTGAACAGATTGTACATGCAAAGAACAAAAAGCAGGATAAATTGTAGGTTCTATAAAAATGTATCATAAAAATTGCGGCAACGAAATAAAATTCTTACTATAAGTAACTGTTGTATTATTCAGTTAGAGTTTACAGCAAATAAACTACAAAATCCTTAATTTTCGTTTAACACTTTTTCTTATTGTATGGTGGAATAAGGATCATGACTGAAAAAAAACTGAACTTTATTTATTTTACGATTGATAAGCAAGCTCTACAACTTATATTAATATACAATATAGGATCATGACGGATGATGAATAATTGATTCAGTCCATTCAACCCGAAAAGCAAACCCGAATCATCCTGATCATTGATGCGTTTTCTGGGTTTGTTCAATTAAAGTACTGTTAAGCATAAAATTGTGACATTAATATATCTCAAGTGTACTATGTTCTACAGCATCTATCGTAGGAGGGGCTTCTCTTCCATTTTCTTCAATTTATTCTGGTCGACTTTAGCATAACATGTCAGGAACGTATTTTATGAATATCTGTACCTTCTTTTAGAGAATTACCAATCCACCCGTCACAATATACATGTACATTTAATAACATGACAATATGAAGACTCAACAAATGAATATGATCAAAATATAATGAGACGTCAGTGAATATATTCCAGTTTTCGAAATACTTTTCTTCATGTCATATATTATTCGTATTTGCACTAGCAGTGTATTTTTTAAGATTAATAATAATATGAATCCCCTTCAGATAAGCTCTTAGTCTTCGTCACTTTCTCTCATATAGAGAACGCTAAATCTGTTTCCGGTACTCTGGTAACTTGTTTGAACACGCTGTGTTCTTTTGTTTTCTTTCTTTTTTTCTGTACGATCCGTACACTCTTCAAAATATCTGGATGCGGCAGCTATTCCCTTTGAGTCAAGAGCATTAATCACAGCATCAAAAAGGCATTGATGTATTTGTGCAAGATTTGATTCCATTAAAAGAACTTTATGTATTAATAAGTCAGCAGATTTTTGTTTCTTAAGCTCTAGATAAACATTGTACAAAAATGTCCCTGAAAATAGATGATGTATGCATGGATTTGGAAACGGGCACATCAAAAGAGAGTTTAGGTGCATAGTACCCATAAGACAAGTCTGGAATTGTGCAAATCCATGGATTACACCAATGTCAACCGGGTGTTCTGTGGTATGGTGAATTTTGGAACTATATTGATTGAGTTTGAAAAAGACCTCTTTAAGAGACTTATCGGTCATGTCCAGAACTGTAACTTCTATCAAATTTTTCTCACATCCAGTAGTACCATGATGAAAAAGAACCCATTTCAATTTCAACATTATCAGACAGACCAGTATGCTGTGCAAATGGAAAATAGTTACATGTGGCTTGACTCTCTTAATCCAAAATAAAACTATTCCCAGAACTAGTTCTAGGTCCTTGGTCATATAATCGATGCTTAAAGACGGCATATCGATTATCCGACGAAGAATATTTTCTTTTTCAGATGACGAAAGGTTTGGAATTACTGAAAGCTTTGGGAGTTCGCCATATCCTGTCAAAGTTCTAAGAGCATGAACAGTTTCCCCCAAAAGTGTATGCCCATTTCGATCATGTTCTTCGACATCAGAAATCCTGTTTGCTGCCAATCCTTTGTCGACGATGTCTTCTGAAAGCAGTATTCCGTACATATATTCTCTAAGTTTTGCACTACACCAATAGGAGGATGTTGAATTTGGATATTCCACCTGATAATGTTATTATGTCTAAGGAACTTGGCGGAAGAATGCCTTGTCTATGGTAACAAACATACCATTACAGATTCATCGAACCCTTTTGCCATCGTATTTGTTTCGCAATTGCACTGCTATCTTGCTTAAAGTATGGAAACAAGGAAAATTCCGAGTCTGTTGCATTGAAAGTAAATACTTCTATGGTTCTATCTAGAGCTGATGATATAGTTTCTAGCTGTTGTGGAGTTAATGCCTTTGATTTGATTGGCGAAATTCCGTTCTCATACGTTTTCAAACTTTCTAACCACAGAAGGACTTTGTGGGTCCTTTTGTCAGTTATTGGAATACTTCTAAACTGTGTATCCCCTTCATATCTCCAGATGGAAGAATAAAATGGTTTAAAAATCTGTATGTCAACATAATCATTTCCTAGGAGCAGAGCCAGCAAGGGGAGGACATTTCTTCCTAAAAGTGGAAAGAAATCAACAAACTTGTTCACATGATATATTCGAGCAGTAAGAAATTTTTCCAAACCATCATTCACAATTCTGGTTTCCTCTTCAGGAAAACATACACTGTCAAGAGGTATGAATCCAGGTGTTAAAGGAAATATATAAAAATCACTATCATTGGACAAAACTGGACAATTCAACCTGTTTGCAAGTTTTGCAATTTCTTTGTCAGCCTCAAAGTCACATACTGCAAACGGAATCTTAATTTCTTTCAAGACTGCTTTAAAAGTGTCAAATGCCATGATAGGCATTACTTTACAATTTCCCTTATATCCCTTTGCTAGTTGCATGGCCATCTCAAGCCTCTCTTTCATCCTTTTACGATTTGTCTGAAATTTCATGTCATTTGCATCATTTCCACCATCAAACACAATATAAGGCTGAATGTTGCAACAGTGGAAGAGTTTAAAGAATTTAATTATTTTATCAGCGAACTGGTCATAATCTCCACCGTGAATAAAATCCAATTGATTATAATAAAAGATGAAGTGGTACAAGCTATTTCCATCTATGACTACCTCTGTGTCATGCAGTCGAATTTCTTCCATAAGCTGTGGATTACTATTCATGAACGTTGTCAATCCTTTAATTCCCATGTTTCACCGTCGTAAAGAAAGTGGAATTTAGGTTTTAACACTTGTAGATTTTTTATACAGCTGATTCAAAAAGGACTTCTGAAAAAGAAAAGGAAAAATACAGAATGTGAATCACTAAGTTACTAGTAACATAATCAACGTAATAATTTTTGCAAAGTAACACAGGAAATGCAGTGTAAAGTACGATTGTTTCAACAACAAAAATTCGTAATACCATATAATATAATTACATGTATAATAATTACAATTCTCTCCAAACGTGCATTTCAAACGGAGAAATAAAGTTTATCTCAAGAAGGAAAAACGTTACAAATTGCACTTGCCCATTTTGTGCTTTTTGTAACGACCAACTTCATTGACAAAGGACTCTCATATTTTAGGACCACCAGTGCATGAACTGCAATCCTGTAAAATTACCTCAGTAACAACTGAACATCATAAATAGATCATTTAAAAATAAATGTGTAGATCCAAATACTCCAGTTTTATTTTTCAAAACTTTAAATCAGTTTACAAATTCCATAACCCTAAGCCTGGTATTCGTTCCCAAAACAATTTTAAACTTTGACTTCTGTGTGGGTTTTTTTTTTTTCATTTAAATAGAAAGTTTACTTTCGTTCTGAGTTCCATTGCGTGCGTTCAGGCTTAAAATGAAATGGCCTGCAATCGTATCACTGAAAAGATCTCATTCATTTGGATTTGAAAAAAAAAAAATTGTACTGACGCAGGGTATTCTTTTATAAAGACACTGCCTTATGTGCCGAGATCCGATTCATTGGTAAATATTCAAATTCTTGTATATTCATACCCTGTCCTATTACGCAAAAATTAAGCTGGATAAATGATCATTGCATTTTGCAGGGATTTATTCAGTCTGATGTTATTACTATTCCTTTAACCGACGTTCTCTCTCAATGCCATTCAATGCGGTTCGTATATACCCATCAATGCTAGACTACATTGGTAAATCTATTCAGTATTTCACTTCACCACAGGATTTTAAAACTAAAAACAACATTTTTAAAATAATTCATTAATACTCAATAACATTTTACATTCAGCTAAGCTATTATATTTTGAATTATTCAAGATTGGTTTGGTTTAATAACTGACTTTTAATCTAGTTCATTGGATGTGATTTCTTCAAGTACTGATCATTGAGAAGAGAAATGGATAAAATCACTCAAATTTAAACGGTGTGTCAAAAGCCGTACATGGACAGCTTTATATTTAATTAATTTCATTAAGTGTGATTAGTACAATATTGATCTGTTCAATATCTACCAATATCATATAGTTTAACACAATGAAATTTATTACTTGTATATGAGTTTAATGCAATTGGAAGAATATAATTGTTCTGTTAAAGCAAGAAGAGCATAGCGAAAAAGGGGAAGAGAAAAGACAGGAGTTTGTTGATGCAGATCATAATACAGTCTTTCATACAATTTGGTGCTTTACGGTAAAACTTTCTCCAAAAACAAGCATTCTGAGAGTATTGTATAAGCAATACACGTCCCCTACTGGTTTGTGGAAATTGTGAAAACAATACACTGTTATGCAGAATATCGAACCCGAACATTAAAAAATTGGAATATAAAAAATAAATTTTCTCGAAAATATGTCAACCAGACGCTACAAAATTGTAAACTTGATCTGTAGTTTGACATTTTGAAGCTGTTCAGCAAATTTCATATTATTCCTCAAACGCATAAGGAAAAAAGGTGTTGAAAACTGAAGTGGGACAGACAGACGGAAAGACAGACAGGCGGACGAACGGACGGACAGACGGACTGACGGACGCACAGGAAAGCTATAGTCCCCTCCGGAGAAAACTGGTAGGGGACTAATAAAATTTTTTTACGAATAAATCTTATAAAAGATTCAAAATTAAAACTCTTTTGATACAAGATTACTTGGAATTTGTATTGAATTTGGAAAGAGTACGATCCAACTAAATACAACACCTAATCAAATTTATTTTCATTTACAGATATTTATAACGGACTAGGCGTTTGCCAGATATTGTTAAGGGCCAATTGCTTTTTTTTTTAATCCAAATGAATCAAATCTTTTCAATAATTTGTTTGAAATCTATTTCATTTTAAGCCCAAACGCACGCAATGGAATTCAGAGCGACAGTTTGTGCAGTAATGACGCAAGGTAATTTTTGATCTTATGGAACGCGATCAGATACATTGGTAAATGCTTGTTTATTCATTCAGAAATATGCCAACATGCATTTTGAATGTTGAAGTGGAAATTCCAGTTTTGCACCTAAAATGAAGGTGTGAACGTTAGAAACTTTCAATTTATGCTTTAAATGACTAAGAAGATAAACAAATTAGCTCGAAAAAAGGTTTTTTTCTCGTATATAAAAACTCATGTAAACAAAAACAGAGCACGAGACAAAGAATTGTAAGCAATGTATCTTGCTTATTATTCTAAGACTGACTTTCATTTGATCATTTGAAACGCATTTCTAATGCATCGTAAATAATAAAAACAGAAAATTATAATTTAGACAAAAATCGTGACCATGCCCTTTTATAATTGAAAGCTCTCCTAATATACCCAAAAATGTCTTCTGGTTTTTTTTGTCCACAAAATTTAGATTCGAATTCTTTCAAAGTTTTAGAGATAATCTGATAACACAAAATATTCCTTTTATACACACGAATCATTGACAAAACACAATGTTTAGTTCGTTAATGCTCATTCATTTTCTACTGTCATTCTGCCTTATTGAACAGTTGCAAATTTGGCGTGAAAATATGAAGTTAAAAAAATGTTTACAATTTTATGGTGTTCAAATTTGCATATCTGTAGAATAATTATTTGTGAATTTATAGGTGATATTTCTTAAAGTGCATGAATGTGAAATAATTAGACAAAGATAAAGACATAAATAATGTATAATTATTACTTTAGATTTTTATTAAATGAAAAATGAAAGCTAACATCTTAAGAGGATCTCTTATTCGCATACATATGCTTTATTGACGTATACATTTGTGTTAAATTAATATGTACCTTCTATACGTGTAATCATCATGTCCTTATACTCGTATACGACAGCTTATTTTCATCAACAAAACGAAACAAAACAAAAAATAAACATAATTCATATGAAATACCACCTTACTGTCTATTAAATTTAACAATGCTTAAAGGAATAAAAAGAAAGTTACATAGATAAAATATCAAATATTAAACGTGCAATAAATAACACGTATATCGACGGTAAAGTGGACAACAAGAAATGCTGTCTATACACATGTATTGTAACGGTCATTACAAACAAAAAATGTAAATCAAAAAACTATACAACGCCTGTCGTTAACAATTATGGGCATTATACCGAAAAAAAAAATAATTATCATTTACTATTCTATCGAATATTTGTTTTGAGTGCTGATTGACTTTTTCAATCAATCTAAAATGGCCAAAATAACAGATTTTAAGGCACTTTTTTAAATCATCCAAACGACTTTGACAACATAAGCCAAAGTTATAATTGTACTAGCTATAGTATATTGACAAATTATCTTTGCATAGAAAAATCTTTAATCGTTAAACAGTAGTAACGTTGACGTTTCTTGAACTGATTCAAGGAACTGCGGTTATATTTTATTAGTTTCACGGTCAAGAGATATTTTTACATATGGTCCACTCACTTTCTAACTAAACAAGTGCCTTTTGTGATAATTAATATGTAAACGGTGTGACGTAGGACCGAGCGCAGATTTAACACTTTGCAGTTTGATTTTTGTAGAACAAATTAAATTTATTTGAAACGCACACAGCAGAATCCGCCTGGTTGCCTACTCAAATCATTAGCCAAAGTTTAACTAAACGTCGCGTGCTCAGTATATATTATGACGTCATGTTTCAGACATAAATCGTACACGCTTTGTCTTCGGAAATAGCCGAAGAGAGTTATGTTAATTATTCCGAACTTTTTTTATTTCTTCTTTCATATAAATGCCGCGGTAATAAATTTGAATACTTATTCAGTATCTAAAGATCAGTTCCTTGATGTTAATGTTTTTTTTCATTTTCCGATAATTTGATAAGACATACATAGAACTAGTCGTGTCTTTTGATTGAAGCACTATTGAAACATATCTGGTGTCCTCTTCTATTTCTTTTAATTCAAACTACCTTCTATTAAAACACTGGAACATTTTAATCGAGTTTAGGGGCAATAAACATCGATAAGCACCAGTCAATCAATAACCGAACTAACTTTTTAAAAACAAAATGGCTGCCAATATGGCGGCGCCCAGGGCTGGAGGACATTTTTTTGGCCTTAGTACCCCTGATTCAACTTTCATTTTTCACTGATTTTCTTATATATATGTGTTACCATTCATCCTTGCTTCGCCCACCTCTTGCTGCGCTCGGTATAATCATTAATATCGTTGCCATTTTTAGGCTACATTGATATTTTTTATAAAAAGGACTTCTATATGAAAAGTAGGAAAATATCGAAATTTAAAGTGTAAAGGACTATATATGATAAAGGCCTAAAATGGCCCCCTAAAATGAACATCATCATTTTACTATCATTCTTTGTTTTCTTAGTACAGATATGTATGTGATGTGTTTACATAATATTCATTTTTGTTCAAGTGCTCACAATTTAGAAATGCGACATTGTAAAGACAACCTTTTCCCGCCATTTTTGCATTTTTAGTGTAAAACAGCTTGTTTTCAAGCAGTTTTTCCTTCCGAAAACATAGAGCGCATTCTTGAACAAATAAAATATTTTAATCAGAGATGTATCTAGCCAAGACTAATAAGTGAGAAAAAATTTTCCTTGTTCAAGCATGCGCTCTATATTTCCCATTCGTAAATAGATAAGAAAAATGTTAATTTTTGGCTGATTTTGATTGAATTTTAGAAATGGCGTCACTTTTGACGTCATATACTGCCAGTGAGTGCAAATAAATCAAATAAATAGATGAAAAATATATTTTATATCAACTCTTCTAAAAAATTAATTAACATTTTATTGTATCCGAAGCACTTAAAAAATGGCCAATTATGGGGGCCAAAATTAACTCTTATCATATATAGTTCTTTATGGATTTTTTCTTTACAAAATGATAGTTTATAGCTGAACAAACCATATCTTAAAACTTAAAATTTGATGGTTGATTTGTTGACCATCCAGCCTCTTAATTAGTTTTTTCTAATTTGTTTTCACTTGCAATTTAATAATTTGATGACCTAATTATGATAAATTAGTTATATCCATAATTTGTATATGCGTTAAATCTGTGGATGTTTGGTACTTGTACATGTACATATATGTACCATTAAAGTTCAGCCATAATGAATTTTGATGATTTTACAGTTGAAACAAAATAATCACTTGTATTGTCTACATCACTCTTCAGAAAATATCACTCACTTTCTGCAAAAGAAACGGGGGCAACTTTGTTACAAACGATTTTAAAGTATATATATCATTCATAAATTTGGACGCAACATGATCATTTGTCTTTACTGTTGTCTTCATGATCAATTTGCTATCTGAAACATCTATATGCAAGTGGGCCGAGAGCCTTAATTACAGCATCATAGAGGCACTGGTATGCACGTGAAACACTTGAGTTCTTTGAAAGCAGTTCATGTATGAATAAAATAGGAGATCTTTGTCTCTGGAGCTCTATACAAATGCTGTGCATCAAAGTTCCTGAAAATATTTGTGATATGGATGGACTTGGGAAGGGACACATCAAAAGATAATTAAACTGCATAGTTGCCATAATGCAAGTTTGAAACTGTGCAAATCCATGAATCAAATCACATTCTAATGGATGTTTCTTATTTTCTTTAGACCAGGCGACAAATGATTGAAGTCTGGAGCTGATCGCTTTTTGATTTTCAGTACCCATGCTTAAAACCGCATCTTCTATCAAGTTTTTCTCACATCCAGTAGGACCATGGTGAAAAAGTACCCATTTTACTTTCAACAAAATTAAACAAACCAGAACACTCTGCAAATGAAAAATGGTAACTCGTGGCTTGGCTTTCTTTATCCAAAATACAACGATTCCGAGAACTAACTCAAGGTCTTTGGTTATATGATCGATGCTAAAAGAAGGCATATTAATTACTAGACGGAGGATATTTTCTTTTCCACATGGTGAAAGGTCTGGAATCTCTGAAAGTGTTGGAAGTTTGCCATATTCAGATAAAGTATCTAAAGAGTGAACAAGTTTGCCCCTGATTTCTTGTCCACTACGATCAAACTCCTTGACAACATACATCCTGTTTGAAGCCACTCCCTCATTTGGTAGAAATCCATCAATGTGCTCTGAAAGTAAAATCCCATACATATATCTTCTTATACTTTCGCTGCATTGATAGGAGGACACTGACGATTTAGGATCTTCCACTTGGGGAACCAAAAGCTTTCTGTGTAATGTAATAATATCCATGCAACTTGGTGGAATAATTCCTTGTCTGTGTTGACAAACATACCACGCTGGAACCATCGATCCGTTCTGACCTCGTAATGGTTCGCTGAATATAGTGCTCTTTTCCATGAAGTAAGAACTCAGAGAAAATGTGGTACCTGTTGTATTTGGTTTAAACGCCTCCTCGGTAATTTTTATAGCCAATGAAATAGCGTCCTTATTTTGTGACTTTGACAGAATTTTCTCAATGCCTTCTCTATATGATTTTAAGTTTTGCAGCCAGAAAATGATTTTAAGAGTCCGTTTGTCGTCTGTTGGATCCGTGAGTTGTGTTTTTCCTTCTAATTGGATTGAAGCACAAAACGATTGAAATACTGTATGGTCCACATAGTCATTTCCAAGGAGGGCAGCTAATAATGGTAATACATCTCTTCCTAGAGACGGAAAGAATTTAACAAAATTATTGACATGGTATCGTCGAGCAGGAAGACAATGTTTCAGACTACCATTCTCCATTCTCATGCCTTGCAACGTGAAATTTAGGCTTTCAAAACGGATAAATCCAGATGTTATAGGTAAAATATAGAAATCACTATCGTCGGATAAAACTGGACAGTTGAACTGGTTTGCCAGATTTGCTATTTCTATGTCGGCCTCAAAATCACAAACAACAAACGGTATCGTAATTTCCAACAAAACCGCTATAAACGTGTCGCGTGCCATTATTGGCATAACCCTGCAATAGTCACGTTGTTGTTTTGTTAGTTGAATGGCCATTTTTAGCCTCTTTCGAATTCTACTTAGAACAGTCTGGAATTTTTTATTATTTGGTTCATTCCCACCATCAAGAACAACAAATGGTTGTATCTTGCAGGAGTGAAGAAGGCTAAAAAACTCTCTGATTTTTAGAGCATACCTGTCATAATCTCCACCGTGAAGGAGGTCAAGTTTGTTTTTGTAATATAAAAAATGGTACAAGCTATTGCCGTCTATGACTACTTTTGTAGCATAAAGTCGAAATTCATCCGTAAGTTGTGGATTACCATTTATAAAGGTTGTCAATCCTAAAATCCCCATGTTTCATCGAGAATGTTGTTATTTTTGTCGAAACAATTGTAGACCTAGAAAGAGATATGTTTTTTATGGGGTCCTGAAAGTTACAACAGTGATGCATAAATTGAGATACCAGGTCAACAATTATAAAAATTATTCATGATATTTTGCCGAGCAATTAATCAGGGAAATAGTCATCATAACTTTATAAAACTATCTAGTTTTACTTAAAGAAATTAATTTGAAAAAATTCTGAAGATTTTCTGTACATGTATATGTATTGCATAAAAGTTTTACTTACGCATTCATATGAAAAATAATTTCCCACTCTCTTATTTTGCCTTGTCTAAATACGAGCGTCCTTCACAACGGGTTTTTATTTTCTATGCTCATGCGTACATGCACTGTATTTGTTTAGATCTATCGTCGTCAAGAAGCAACACTTCTTTATATTGATTTGTGTTAAACTGTGTACGTGTACCATAATTTCAACTCTTTCTGTTTGATATATTTAAAAAGTTCACATATTTCAAATGCAAGTACCTTAGCTCTGAAAAGCGAATTGTTGGCCAATATTTGTTAAAATTCAAAATGGTTTATGAATTTCTTTTGATAGATTTTTTTTCTTATGCAATTCAAAATAATCTTATATGTTAAAAGGCACTCATTAACCTGATTTGCACAGTCATGACCCTATTAACACTTTTATATAACGTCAATAAGCTCTGATTTATTGTTTATTGTTATTCAATAGATCTGTTTAATTATTGACTATTTAAAATGTTAATAATTTATATAAAGATAGAAGAATATACAGTTCAATCGTTTAAGTGCTGTGTCTTTTTTTATAGACGCTTTGCAAGACAGTTGTATTCTCGGAATCAATTCATTTACTAGTTTTTTGAAATGCAGGTGCAAAAAACTCATTTGTTATCCATAAATATTTCTTTAATTTCAGACCAGGGAAAACATTCATAATTATCCAGAAAGTTATACATGTATCTATGTAAATAAATATACTAAGTTCTATATCTATCTATCTATCTATCTATCTATCTATCTATCTATCTATCTATCTATCTATCTATCTATCTATCTATCTATCTATCTATCTATCTATCTATCTAATAAACTACTAGTATATATTTCTGATTGTTTTCGAGTTCAAAGTGGTGAAAGGAAAAAAGTACGTATATTTATCTATTTGGTTTTCTCAGAAGAAACTGACTTGATAAAACTAAAAATTTCTACAGATATAAGGCATATATTTTAACTTACAAATTCATTTGACAGAAATACTCTCCGTCCTTACAACCATGAGCGCACTTAACAACATAATTTTAGTCTCTTTTCACATGCTCGTATGCACTGCGTTTGGTTAGATTCGTCGTCGTCAAGAAACAAAAGACAACTTCTTTATATTGATTCGAATTGAACTGTGTACATCTACATGTACCATGATGTTTACTCTTTCTATTCAATACTTACACAACAATAATTTAAATGCAAGTAACCAGTTTAAAAAGTGAACTGTGGGCCAATATCATTTCCAAATGATTTTTAAATTTAATTTATTTTTCATATGCAATCCAACGTAAATCAATATGTTGAAAGGCATTCAGTAAACTGAATTCATATTGATTATTGCGCGGTCATGACGCAGTTGATTCTGTTTTTAAACATCGACACGGTCTGGTTTATCGATTAAATGCTATTCAAGTGTTATGTTCAATAAACGAGAATTTAAAAAAGTTTGTTTACAAAGTGAAGTGCATGGTGTATGCATCTATGTAAAGATACATAAATGTAAATTGATTTCCCATTTTTCTTTTAAGGTGGAAGGCTACATCGTCACAACATGTCTGACTTCCGTTCGAAACGCCATTGTGTTCCGGATTGATAACATGTCGAGGTACAAAATAGCTATACACCGTTTAATCGAACTCTTCTAACTGAGGAGAAGAGATTTGAATGAAATCACCAAAACGCTTAGAAAATATGTCAATTTTCTTCTTGTTTAAAGCTTTTAACTAACATTGATTATCAGCTGTTTTGTACGGAAAACGTGGAATCTAAAAAATATACCGTTTCCCTGCTCTGCTGCTATTGGCAAAACATTTTTGTCATGTCATCTGCAACAGACGATCATACATATGTGGCGGATTATCGATATAGGTAAGCAGATGTCAAATTTTCATTTAAATTATATATGCCTATGATGAATATAAAACGAAAGTACCGTAGTGCGATCTTTTGAATTGATCCTAACTTCCCAAATTAAAAAAAACATTTGCAGTAAAAGACTTTCACTGAAACTTTGACATTAAACTAATGTATTTTGATTAAAATAGATACAGCTAGAGGTGTAGCAATAGCAGTGGAAGCCCGCAAGCCAAATGAGGGAAAGACAGAATTCTGAAAAGGAGCATGTTTTTCATTTCCACACATGCATGTGTATCACTATGGACATCTAATGTATGTATTAATATGCGTATGGTTGTTGTGTATGATTGCTATTGTATATAAAAAAGTAAAAGGCAATTTATAATATAATTAACTACTAGTATTCTGTTCTGAAGAGTTAAATATATATAGTGCATTCATCAATAATATAATTTTTCAGCTTCAAACATTATCATAAGCACTACTTATCTTATATCTACATATTTAGCATAGACTTGTTCCTTTTTTTAATTTTTCTTCGTGATTTTTATTAATTAAAAAATTGATCCCAAGATATTTGAGACCATGTAAAATAAAGAAACACAACTCTTAAACAGGATCTTTCATTCCAAGATTTTTGCAATAATTAAGTATTTCCTTTAATTTTTCAATTTCATTCAATTTCTTTTCTTCATCCCATTCACCAACGAATATTGTTTATATTTTCAGGTTTTTGTGGGATTTTGTCCAGCAGTTTGCCTTAAAAGAATTTTTTTTATATTTTAGTTTCATGTTTATGTGGATTCCAATAAAAATCATACAAACTTCATTCATGATCTTTTGTTTTTCATTTCTAAACTTAATAACATTTCACTTTCATAAGAATTTTAAAACAGAAATGTTTAAAATTTTGATACATAATTAAGGGGTTATCTGGAACCAGACTGATATTTTAAAAATTCTCTAGAAAATAGTGTATTGTAGTTTGAGGTCTATTATTGTTGAATACTGTGCCTAGTATTGGTAACAAATGCATGCAACAAAAATCTCCTACACTTATTTGGTGTATAGATCCACCTTAACCATGGTACATGTATACTTGTTTTAAAAAATTTCTTAATTTGTATTTAACAGTTAACACAAAACTAAATGCATTATATATGTGTTCAATCACTCGATGTCAGAGTAGCAATTCATTTTAAAGTATTTAATCCTTTTAAACGTGTCTTTTAAGACGTGTATTTACATAATTCGTTCATATAAAAGTTTTTGAAATGTAGATGCAAGAAAATTACTTAATCGGTTTGTAACAGAGAGAGAGAGAGAGAGAGAGAGAGAGAGAGAGAGAGAGAGAGAGAGAGAGAGAGCCAGCCTTGCCAGAGAGCTTGTCTAGACTCGGTTAATTAAACAATATTTATATTATCAACCATTCTACACGTGGTTGAACACGAACGATAACTCGGTTCTGAATATCATCGTTAAATTTAAAAATCCACTAGATGGTGAAATAAGACATACATCTTAAAAGATGATGATATTTTAATATAAATCAAAGTAGAATATGATATGAAAATCGACCAGTAATTACGTATTTTGAGAGTATTATCCGAACACTTATACTTACGCTCAAAATTTCTTTGAGAGGGTTTATATAGGCTTTGCCTGTTGCCTAATCCATTTGATTACTCAATAAAATATGTTTAAATTTACATTATAAAAAAAATCACAGGAACTGAACAAATCTCGGTGAAGTCTCGTGAACTTTCATTCGAGCACCTCTGGATTTATTACACACTTACCAACGATAAAGAAAACATTCCGAGCACATTCGCAGGGGTGAATGTGAAACAACAATGCAGATTTTGAATTTGTAACTGCTCTGCGGGTATAAACGTCACATTTTCAGGGGTGAGGAATTTCAAAAGCCAGAAAAAATAGAGGATATTTTAACGTTTTTAACAAACTGAAACATGTGCATAAAGTAAACGACTCCTATTCATATGTATATATAGAAAAGATAAACAAAACAGACGTTGCGCTTTGTGGTTGTTGTGGTTTTTTTTTTCGAAACACCAACTCATTAAATGTTCGTGTATAACATAATTTTATGGAAAGACTACCTTAATACTTGTGTAACATTTATGTATGTTACACAATCATATAGTACATTCTTTCATTCGTTTTTAACGTTGGTTTTATTTGCCCATCTGTATTAACATTTAATAAAATTCCATACATGAAAGCATTTGGAACCCAAACAAAATATGGTAAGTTGGGATAACAATTTACACGATTTACATGAATCATATTTACAAAGATTGTTCCTGTTATTATACTCTGTTCCGAGTTGTTTGCTTCCACCACTGTTTGCTTGATATTTCGATAATCATAAATACCTTTGTGCTCAAACTACGTTCATCCGCTAATTTGAAAAATGTCCAGATTATCTGTTTTGAAAGCCCCCCTCTACCGTTTCAGGTTTCAATACACGTCCAAAAATAGAAAGTCTACGGGGAATTTGCATTGCATCAGCCATTAATAAGCCCGGATGATAACGTTGAAAAATTGCTTGAGGTATCCCGAGTACCTCCGAATGGAGAAAAGATGTAAACATTTCCCAATTTAAATCTCCGTAAGAAATTTGTTTTCGTTCCTGTGAACTTTTATGAGTGAAAAATGATAAGTGTTCAATGAAGATATCTTGGATATATTCCCTTTTATCGATAACAACTGTTATTCTTTCACATGAATGTGTATTTTTATTAAAAATCATGACGATCGTACAACCTAAGATACCGTAATACGTATATGTATATTAGCTTTAGGAGACCGATTTTCTGTTCTAGATTCCATATATATATATATATATATATATATATATATATATATATATATATATATATATATATATATATATATATATATATATATTTATATATATACATATATATATTATTATTATCTGATAGCATATTCCCTATACTTAATTGGTTATTCTTCCATAAAATGTTTAAATGTTGTTAGCAAGCATAATTTTATATTCATTTTACAAGCTGAAATCTCAATCGCCCTGAGAAGAGTTAATTTAATTTTTTGGGCACTATTCTCTTTCCTTTATCTGACAGACAGATCTAAAGATATAATAGTCTGTGTACTAGATTGCTTCAAACTAAATTTCATAAATAACATATAGTGCTTTCATGCTATTCATATGAATCAAGGCTAGGACAACGAAAAAATAGTACTATTTCCATTTGAAGTGTAGAGTCATTTCTAAGTTATTCAATCGTGATTATTTATCTTTATAGTTAGAACATAAACAATTTCAAACGTTTCCATCAAATATCAATTGTTTGATCTAATACACTAAAACTTTTATTTTTTTATTTTTTGCTCTTTTCTACTGGCATGTAATTGCAAAGACAGCCAACATTTGACAACACTTCGCAAGTACAATTGAAAAACATCAAACAGTAAAAGAAATCCAGAAGAAATTGGTTATATTTCAGTCATGTTTTCAAATCCGATCGAATATTAATATTAACAAAGTATCATGGCAATCATCTGTGTTTATTAAAATATTAATTATGAATGTGAAAAAACTACTTTCATCATTTGTTCATAAATGTTCCTCTTTCACGTGACTTTCTTCTCTGGTGACTAGGAAATTTATCACAAAAATGACATCGTATATAAAAATGAAGTTCACAAATGTGTACATGTAGGTCATGGTAATTATAAGATAAAAATAACTGTAAAAAATGTAGCAAAAATAAAATAATTAGAAAATAATACAGTATTTCAAATATGTCAAATACTTGTTTCAATACGAAAAACGTCCGGTGCTCATTAACAACGACAAAGTACACGTATGATGAACGTATGCAACACTAGTATTTAAAATTATTAACATCTTCAATATTACATTGCTCTGTTTTAATTACTGTATACAGGGTTATTTTCGCCCCGTGTTATTCTCGCCCTTCTACACTTGCAAAAGATTTCGCCCCGTCTTGAATTCGCCCAGACATAGGTTTGTTTAAAGAGATTATTTTAGACATTGGCATTGTCCCTGTCTTAAATTCGCTCGCAGACAACGAGGGCAATATCCTAGCAAAAATAAAACAGGGGCGAATATTTCCCTCTATACAGTAATAAGTATGGAATCATAATTGAAATTGACAGAATTTTTCCGAATTGCCTTAGCGCAGCACCATTGATATGAACCATCAAATAAAAAGATCAATCAACAATACAACTATATAATCGACTGAAACAATCGATATATCGATTAATCAATCAGTCAGGAAATCTACAAAATATCTATACACAAATATATCACAGTAAGTTAGTTGTGTCCAATAAATATTTGAATGTTTTACATTATTAAATCGTAACTCCTCCCCCCTTTCCCTCGTTTGTTAAATAATTTTTCCCCGAGAGGCGACGGTCAAACATGGTTTACCACACGCAAGCATGCAGAGTAAAAACACAGTGTATCAAGGAATGTTTACACTAATTGACTCTATGACTTTGATTACTAATGATTTTATACAAAAATACCCAGTTACAAAATTAACGAGTAAAGAAAATGGTAAATATTAACAAAAACAATTTTGCATGCATTTTGAAGTTTCTTTGACTGCACAATGCATTAATAATTTTCCTAAGATTTCTTAAATGAATCTGGTTATACAGATTTGAAAATGGTTTTCATGTAGCCTTATATATGTGTGTTTAAACAAACTTAATATTGTTAATATCATAAGAGGTAGTGCTCTATCACCTATAAACTCTATGTTTACGTCAGCAGCGTGACGTCACCGTTGTCAAGATGGGATTGGTTGTCCGATCGTGTGCACTTGACCGTGACGGAGTGTGAAGAATTTCTCTCTGTCGATTTTCTTTTTCAATGGTGCAATAACAAGTACACCAGATTGTTTATCAAAACAGCATGCACTCGTTAAAAATAAGATAAGAGATCGTGTGACGAAAAAATCCCGACTTTTGATAGCACGATATACTATAAAATATGTATTTATTTATCAATGAATTTATGGATAAATTCATTCAGATTAATATTACAGTTGTTTAGTACGCTACAATCACAAAAGCGATAACTGGTCCAAGGAACCGTCATGAATGCGAAAACAAGATTTCTAAGGAGCACTTGAAATAGTTGTACTATGTTTTATATATAAAATAACTTAATAGAAAGAAAGATAAGGAGTCAACCATCTATACTGTCAAATTCTATGAGGACATATTTTGATAGATATAAAATACGATGAAGAAAATAACGTAATTTTAAGCCGAAAACCAATACCAACAATGGGAAGGAAAAATCTACAAAAATGTAACAAACTTAACAAATTGAATCAACCAATCAAGCACATTTTATTTATTCAGTATGCAGTGGGGTATAGTAGCAGTACATGAGGTGCTGGTTCCTTACATATCCAGTTCCCATTGGGTGTTTCCCGGTCGCATAGTTCTTATTCCTGGTGTCCTCATCATCAAAATATACGGACTCTTCTCTGACGTACATTCCTTTTACCATCTGACAAGGGGACGTAAATCTCAGCAGGTAAAATGGGTGAGCCGTTGGGAGAAGAATTTCCGTGTTGTACCGACCATCGTTCCTGAGAAAAGATAAATATCATGAAATAGCACTTTTCTTAAAACTTACCAAGACCGACCAAGTTCATATCCAAATGAACTCTTTTAACATTTCTGTGTTTTTCTTCTATTAAAATATCATATTTACAAAAAAAATTTATAAGACAAAGAGCTCGCAGTCAAAATGGACTTTAAAATGGGAATGAAGAAAAACATGAATCAGTGTATTGCTTAAAAATTATAAATCAATTGCAAGGTAAAAAAGCATTCACAAAATAGGGATTGGAGTAATATCATTTTTTCTAAATTTGATGATTTGTGCTATTGATTGTTTTAAAATTTGCCCCAAGGAAAGCAATCGAAATTTACGCCAAAAATACACATTAAGCCGATATAAAAAGAAAGTACGTCGAATAATTGCGACGGTGCCCAAATCCCCCTTTAAAGAAAATTCGGTCACTCACTGATGAATAATTTAATTTTGTGGGAGCCAATTTTCGTGGATTGTGGGGTTTTTTGGTCATTCAATGGAATATAACTTCCTCGAATGATTCTATTTTTATTTTCAACAGAAAAAATTAATTTTTTAATTAGTTTTCGTCAAGGATGTAAATTTGTAGGATGGAGCGCTACCCAAGAACATCTCGAAAATTGGGCCAAAACAAATTATAATGATTCCACAGTAATTTTAAATGCAATTTTAATTTTAAAAAAAAACCAACATCTCCGATTTTCCGCCCCCATCTGAATTTATATATATATATATATATATATATATATATATATATATATATATATATATATATATATATATATATATATATATATATATATATATATATATATATATATATATCTATCTATCTATCTATCTATCTATCTATCGTATGATTTAGATTAACATGTATTGCAACTACATGTAACACTTTGTCGGATAATAATGCCAGTTCCAAGGTGACATTTTTACATCCGTCTAAGCTGCATATTCTGCAAAATTCAACTTTGCCATAAAATAGACCATTGCTTGAAGAGTAACCAGCCACCTTTGTTATCCTTGTATCTCACCTGTCAGGTAAGATACTAACTTTTCAAAAATAATTTTTTACGGTAGAATAATTTTTCCCAAAGGAAAAACAATATTCCTATGGTAAATTTGAAATTTCCTATCGGAATAATAGAATCAT
The DNA here is from genome assembly GCF_963853765.1 of Magallana gigas. Lineage (NCBI taxonomy): Eukaryota > Metazoa > Mollusca > Bivalvia > Ostreida > Ostreidae > Magallana > Magallana gigas. The sequence goes on from NC_088856.1 coordinate 28,603,144, forward strand.
TCGTTATTACGAGTGTGGTATAGTGAAATTCCACCGATGGGACAAGATTCACGGTCTAGGACGAGGCTTTGCCGAGTCCTAGACCGTGAATCTTGGCCCCGAGGTGGATTTCACTATCCCACACGAGTATATAATGAATGATTACTTTTCTCGCATTATATTACCTTAAAAAATGATGTTTGACAACTTTCTGTTTTGACGTTCAAAAGATTACTTTCGGTTTATCCCTCCGCGTGCTTCAAATAGTGCAAGTCAAAATGAGAGCATACGACAGTTTTTTAATTAAAAATATGATAAATTGTAATTAATTAAGCAACACAATTACTTAATGGATAATCTCAATGCACCATTTTGCATTTCCCTACAGCAGACAACGTTTGTTTACGTTTTAAAACGGCTTAGTAATACACAGTGTAAGACAGAAAAATCTCACACTGCTGTCTCACACCGGACAAACCGATCTCACACCGGTGCTAATGCGAGAATACAATATCTCTGATACGATTTGATAAAATCCGATAGGAAATCTACATTTCCTTCAGGAAAACTATCTGTCTCAATCAACTTCCGACAGGAAATACTATTCTCCTATAGAAAATATAATTACCATAGGGTTTTTCATAATATCCTATAGGATTGTCAATATTTCCTGTAGGAGTGTCATTTCTCCTATGGGAATTATCATTTTCTTATTGGATATAAATTTTTAAAGATAAATATCTCACCTGTCAGGTAAAACTCGCTAAAAACAAAAGTGGTAAGCAAAAGTGGTTTTATACCCTTTAGACAATGGTTTATTATTTAGCATCTATGGTTTTTCCCAGAAATGTATCTTAAACAGGTGCAATAATGTCACCTTGGCAATGGTATAATTATCCGGCACAGTATTATATACGGAATTGAATAAAACGATTTTAAAAAGTTTTAATTGGTGGTGTGCGTTCGTTTAATATGCATTTACACACCTGCAGCAGTAATAGATATCGGTGTTTCTTCCAAATGAACCCCTTGGTAATATTCCTCCATGCGAGTTTTTATTTAACGCATCTTCGTCGTCCCAATGAACATGACCAGATTCAAATCCTTTTAAGAAATCACATTATTTATAATCAGTGAATTGATATCTACATATTTATTGCGATCATACATCATTAAATCTTCTTGATTTAATTTAAACAGGACTGCTTTGCGACGATATTATTTCCTAACTTTGCAAATCCTAAATATATTTACATTAGGAATACTGGAATTAAAAATCGGTGACACTTAAAACTAAATCAGAAGATCTCCTTGGGCCATATCGCTCACCTGAGCAACAATAGCCATAACAAAATCACTTTCATGGAGCTATAAACAGACTAATGAAGTAAAATAGGTCCTGAAATTTTATTTTCAAAAATTCTAATTTGCTTCCAGATAATCTTATGTTAAACATCAATCATCTTCTTGTAACAGGATGAATTTATAGTTTTATCACAAATCAAGCATTAATGTCCTCAAAACAAAAGATCTCAAACAACTGTTCATATTAGGGATATGAATTAACATCAAACGTTGAGCCCTTTGTGGGGCCCAATAATTGTTAAGGGGCAAAAATCTAAACAATTTTTTAAAAAAAATGACAATATGTCAAAATGCTTGCATATTCCATATGTTATAACATTTGAGTTTTTGAGAATAATTTACCTTTTTTTCCTTTGTTAACTTTGATCCCCCCAAATGTGGCCCCACCCTACGGAAAATCCTGAAGACTATGATTTTGACGGATTGAATTTACATTATATAAGATTTCTTTCACAAAAGTTAAAGCTTTTTTAGGCAAATGGTTTTTAGATGAAATAGGTCTTTTCTCTATATCTTCCGATGTAAAAAAAATTCGGCCCAAAATCGTGGCCCTTCCTATATCCCAAGAATCATCATTTTAACAAACATGAATCTACCTACCTGAGGATGTTTCCACACAAGTTTCAACTTTCCTGGCCGATCGGTTTCTGAGAAGATTTCTAAAGATTTTTCTCAATTATTCCTATGTAAAAATTCACCAACCCACCTCCATTGTGGCCCCACTTTATCCCCGGGGATCATAATTTGAGAAACGATGCTTCCACACAAGTTTTCAGCTTTTTGCCCAATAAGTTTTTAAAAAAGAAGGTTTTTAGAGATGTACTGTATATATGTGTATGTAAAAATTCGACCTCCTATCCTAACTCCGGGGACCATGATATGAACAAACTTGAATCTACACGACCTGAGGAAGATTTCACTTAAGCTTCTCAGCTTTTCTGGCCAAATGGTATTTGAGAAAAAGATATTTGAAAAGAACTAGCAAATTTTCAATAATTCTTAATAATCTCCCCTTGAAAAAGGCCGTGGCCTTTCATTTTAACAAATTTGAATCTCTTTCACCCAATACTGCTTTGTGCAAAGTTTGGTTGAAATTGGCCCAGTGATGATGGAAAAGAAAAAGTCACGGTATGAATGGCTTACCCCCTGCCGGGCAGGATTCTCCGTGTTGCAGAATGCAGTAATTCCCGGCTGGCCACCTGCCCCCTCTATCCCCAACATTTGCAATCTTTGTACAGTAGAAAAACTTCATATTTCTTCCAAAACTTCCTGTATTTTAGAAATGAAAATATTAAATTATTACATCAAATTATGATTTTTAGAGATGTATGCTGTTGAGGAATAAATAATCATTGAATATTATGAGATTATATTTTTGTCGAGGCGTGATCAAGTCCAATTTATGATAAATTTGATCACTACTCTACCAATTAATTACCACCTCTTAATATTCAAAGAGCTATTCCTTATTACTTATTTTTATTTAGTTTTCAGCAAATGTACGATTATCTATTAAAAAATTGACATTTTTACTTTATTTCCATTTCGTATATTTTATGCTAAACCCGTTTGCGCTCCAACATTTAGTCTACTTGGTCATTGATGAAATGAATTGAACTATATGCTACAAGTTTGATTTGTGGTGTTATCACAAAGAATTTAATTCAGAGAGGATTAAAAGTACTCGATGGCCGTGGCCAAGGTTAGACTGTATTGATCGCCTTTGGAAGAAGAGCTCTAGATATATAAAAATATAGGAAAATGCCCAAATTTAAACGGTAAATCTTATGGATTTTTTATTTGCTAAATAATTATTTATATCTAAACAAATCATATCCGAAAAATTTAGGTTAGATTTAATGCATCAAAATATGAAATAAATTTACACAAAGTTGTCAGTCCTGTCACTGCATAGTTAACTGCATAGTTAACAAAGCGTATTGTGTGCGCAAATAGTAGAATTCGCCGAATGCCTGATACTATACATGCAATTTTCATTTATATAGATCATAATTATTTTTGAAGTATGAACCCTTTAAATTCTGAGATAAAAAGTAATGGCTATACATATACGTAATATAACGTTCAAATTAAGTGGTTAAAAGCACAGGCTAGAGTCGGTGGAATCTGTGATATTCTTAGGTATTTCACGTTTTCGTTAAAAACATATGCTTTTGTTCAACGTATTGCAGTCCTTTTTAAAGGACAGCAACTTGTATGTGTTTTATTCGTACCGGCGAAATGAGGATCATAGGAAAAACTGTTCTTATTATTGCCATCCTCGTTGTCTTGGTAGGTCCAGCCTTCTCTCCAACCGGGCGGACAGCCAGATTTTGGTTTAACCAAAGTGTATGTTCCGCTCGGCCATTCCACTGAAAGAGGTGTCCGTTTAGATATGTTCAAATCTTTAAAATGATTTATATTTTGTAATAAGTTTAAAAGTATGAAACTTTCAGTTACTAGAACTAATGTTACTTCAAAGACTTTTTAGCAATACGGTTGTTTGTTCTTCGGTTACCAAATCTTTTAATTCAAAAAATTTTTTTGAAATCATAGAAATTCGTACAAAGAGCTACAGCAGCATTGCTGAAACCGTTTTTGAGTACCATGATGATTACCTGCAATAGCTACGGATGTAAGACAGAGAACAACAATAGCGCAAAATGTTTCCATAAGGAGACTGAAAAAGAGGGAACTGCTTTTTAGCCATTAATTGAGTAATATATATATATATATATATATATATATATATATATATATATATATATATATATATATATATATATATATATATATATATATATATATATATACACATACACATACACACACACACACGGTAAACATGGCTCATTGGGCTGCAATTACTGTGCTCTGTTACCATATTTCCTACATCAAAGTTCACATGATCTCGGCTATCAATTGAAAATAGTTAACAACCCAAGTGTGTTCATGCACACTTCATAGCTTTTTTTCAATGTTAGGCATGAATTTAGAAAACTTTTGGCAAACAGAAGAGCAAACGATATTTTTCGTTCAAATTTTCACAAAAACTTATATTAAGGACGAGATTATCGTATTCATAAATCAAATGTAAGCTTTGCTTCGACAAATTCAATGTAACTAAATAAAATAAACGTTGAAATGTAAAAAATAAAATATCAAGCTTAATGCACTTACCTGACTTTAAATGATACAATCTGCAATAGATAAACTTGCACAAATGACAACCTTTTATACACGATTAACTGGCTAGACGGAAAACTTCTAAAAATATGTTACGTTTTTTTGTGTCATTTCTATTGTGATAAATGTTTGTGAAGTTTACTGCACACCTTGCGTTAAAGATAATGTAAAAAGAGCAGGTTCAATTTTAAATGGTTTACAATTTGTTTGTTAATAATTCCTGCAAAAAATTCATCATTGTTAATTGCACAATTTTTAACTTCATTTTCAACACCGTGGTCCCTTGCTTCAAGGTTGCACATCCAGTGGTGGCCCTATGCCTATATCCTGCCAAAATCACGTACTTTGAAATTTTCAAAATGCGTATTTTTTTTCCAAAGTAGCGTTGCAACAGAGCTTTTTTATTACATCGGGCATACGTTCACAAAACATGATATGGTTAGTTTGGAATTGGTAACCGTTTTATAATTTGTGATTGTGTTATTTGTAACTGACATATTTATATGGGAATAAGGATTTTCAAAAGCAGAAAAAAAAATAAACAAAGTTTAGACGTTGTAGAACAAATCGAAACATTTAAATATAGGTTACCGGCTCCTCTTCATATAATATTGGAAAGAAAAATAAAAGTATACCATGTGATTTGTCGTGTTGTTGTTGTTGCTTCTTTGTTTGTATTTTGTGTTGGTTTGTTTTTTAAAATCAACACCAACTAAATACATGAATAGGTATAATTTTAAAAGAACTACTTGTATAACACATTGATGTATGCTACACATAATTATACATTCGTTCATTATTTATTAATTAACTTCAGTCATGTAGCCCATATGTATTAATATTTAATAAAAACTCCATACATGAAAGCATATGGAACCCAAAAAATTAAAATCATCCTGACGTTTTGAAGCAGTTACTGTCGCTTTTTTAAAGTATCAGTCACGATGAATTAACAAAATTAATATGTAAAGTTTAGTTAACAATTCATTTGATTTACATAATTATAATTTCAAAGAGTGTCATATCTGGTACTTTTATTTTTTTTTTTGTGTGGAAAATCCCCCTTCTAATAATTATTGTAACATTGCTCGTTGACTATTGTGATTTAACATATACTATCTATACTAGCTTCAGTAGATTGCTAGATTGCGAGCTTCCATTATATAAATAGTGCCTGCTTGGGAGGGTAACAGTTGAAATTGACACCTCGATAAAACCATTGTCAACCGACCCGAAGCGGAGGTTGACAATGGTTTTCAAGGGGTGTCAATTTCAACAGTTTCCCTCCCAAACAGGCACTATTTATTTTATTATACTGAATGTCTTAAATTTAGAGAAAATTTTACTGCAACCGTATGCGCATAATTTACGCGCATGTAACAATTCGTTTTGTTACCCGTTGCCAAGTGTGTTACTTATTAGGCTGAGGGTAATAGAACGGATTATCAACTGCGTCTAAACCAATCAGATTTTAGTATTCAACATGAAAGTATAATAATCTCATTTATTCTTCAACTGTTGCATAATTATATTCTATACTTAATGGGTTAATGTTTTACAAATTGTTTTTTTTTTTTTGGTCAATTTTGTTAATTTTTCTATTGATTTTTAAAGTTAAAGAATTTATCGCCTCTCTCCATCATTTCATTCTTTGGGCACACCAACCCCCGCCCTTTATCTGACATACTGGACTAAGATTTAAAATTCTCTGCTCTGGTTTGCTTTAAAATAGATTCACAAATTGAATGTATAGTTTGCATGGTATTCATATGAATTAAGGACAACGGATGAAAGTATATTTACCATATGTACTCATTTCTAAGATGTTTGTACAAAAGTTGCCATTAAATATGAATTATTTCGTCCTTTAAAATAAAACTTTTTAATTCTTAATTCTTTAGTGTTTTCTATGGCCATTTTAAATCACGATCCAGATTGTAGTATTTTTTTTAAAAAAATGACCAAACCAAGGCGAGATGAGAATTTTCGTTTATCGATCTGGCTTACAAGATGATTTGTGATAATTCATAATTGTAAAAGTAACATTTGACAATGCTGCACAATTACAATCAGCAAACAAAAACAATTAAAACAAAGTTTCGTTATATTTTCAGTCATGTTTTTAATCTGATCAAAAATTACTTTATTCAATTCAATCATCACGTATTCGTTAAAACAAATCACATATACATGAAATCGTGAAAAAAAATTAAGTTTTTTTTATCATTACTTCATGAATCTTTCACCCTCTCTGCTACCCTCTCACTTCCCTCTCTGGTGACTAGGAAATTGATCACAAAGATGACATCGTATAAACAAATGAATCTTTAAAAATTTAAGTTCACAAATATGTACAAGTAAGTCATGGTGATGATAAAAAATAAATAAATTAAAAAAAATGTAGCAACATAAAAAATTAGAAAATAAATAGTATGTAAAATATGTCAAATACTTGCTTCAATACGAAAAACGGACAATGCTCATTAACAAAGACACATTACATGCATGATGAACGTCTAAAACACTAGTATTTAAAATATATTACATCTTCAATTTACATTGCTCTGTTTTTATTACTGTATACAAGGTTATTTTCAACCCGTGTAATTTTTGCCTTTCTTCACTTGCGAACGATTTCGCCCTGTCTTGATATTCGCCAAGACATAGGTTTGTTTAAAGAGATAATTTACGACCTTGGCATGCGCCCAGTCTTAAATTCGCCCCCAGACAACGAGGGCGATAGGGGCGAAATAAAACGGGGGCGAAAATTTCCCTGTTTACAGTATTAAGTATGGAATCATATATTGAAATTGACAGAATTTTTCCAAATTGCGTTAGCGCACCACCAATGACATGTACCATCCAATAAAAAGATCAATCAACAATCCAACTATATAATCGACTGAAACAATCGATACATCGATATATCGATCAATCAATCAGTCAGGAAATCTACAAAATATCTATACACAAATATATCACAGTAAGTTAGTTGTGTCCAATAAATATTTGGATGTTTTACATTATCAAATAGTTACACCCCCCCCCCCTTTCCCTCGTTTGTTAAATAATTTTTCCCCGAGAGGCGATGGTCAAACATGGTTTACCACACGCAAGCATGCAGAGTAAAAACACAGTGCATCAATGAATGCTTACACCAATTGACTCTATGACTTTGATTACTAATGATTTTATACAAAAATACCCAGTTACAAAATTAACGAGAAAAAGAAAATGGTAAATATTAACAAAAACAATTTTGCATGCATTTTGAAGTTTCTTTGACTGCACAATGCATTAATAATTTTCCTAAGATTTCTTAAATGAATCTGGTTATACAAATTTGAAAATGGTTTTCATGTAGCCTAATATATGTGTTTAAACAAACTTAATATTGTTAATATCCTAAGAGGTAGTGCTCTATCACCTATAAACACTATGTTTACGTCAGCAGCGTGACGTCACCGTTGTCAAGATGGGATTGGTTGTCCGATCGTGTGCACTTGACCGTGACGGAGTGTGAAAAATTTCTCTCTGTCGATTTTCTTTTTATCCAACTCTTCTCCAAGCTTGACTGGGGGCTCCAGGTAAAACTGACCAATAAGAAAATCAGATACAAATTACAAACAACTCCCTTTTCAATGGGAATATGAATTATTGGTAATGAAGATAAACTGACCTCCCGTGTCATTTTGAAGGTTCCCCAGTGGATTCCCAGGGCGTGCCTCGCTTTGACATCCTCGTATACCTTCACTGCTTCTTCCGGGTCAACGTGCATAGGCCTCATAAACCATCTAAATCAAAGTGTTGAGAACTGCATTTAATATAATATAATAATACGTCTAGTTGATGTTCATTGTCAGGTACACGTATGTGATAAAGTGACACAAAAGCTAAATTTCAGCACAACATACGACACGCACTTAAATGGCATCGTTGATTAAACTAGATATATATAATCAAAAGGAATTATTAATATTTTTTATTCTGATTTGTTTTAAAAAATATTTAATTCAGGGGGCTGGATTGGGAACAAATTATCCATCATATTTGACTTTAAAATTTCAGTTTAATATTTTTTAATTATCAATAAACTTTAATTGTTTTGAGAAGAAAAACACCTAGATTCTAGTATATAAGTTGTCATGGCCATCCAGTCCTCTTTTTTTATTTTAAAAAGGGAGTATTAATTATTATTTATTACGAAGTTTAACCTTGGATAATATGCGCCAATGGGAATTGCGGCAAAGTCGATAGGACCATATTTTCTGCCAATCTGTTTGAACCCACTGCAGTAACCAGTGTCTCCAGCAAAGTAGAAGCTGTGTCGGGGTCCTTTAACAATCCAACTACACCACAGCGCCTGGGCACATGTAACCAACACAATCATATTACATGTAGTGATACACGTGTATATTGTACATGTGTAATAGACATATTAAATGATGTAAACGCTTTACTTGAATACATTCAACGTATATACTTTCATTTTACATAATCTGGTTAAATTCGTAATGCAACGTACATCATTGTATACTTTCTATTAGTATATATCTTGCCACTTGAAATAACGTACCTTCATTGAATCCCACAAGGTTCGTTCACAACGATGTTGGCATGGTACACTAGCGAATTTAAAATCGGGTCTCCCTGGGAATTCTGCCTCCTCCCACCAAGACAGCTCCACCACATTTTTACAACCTGCGTTGATCATCCATTCCTTCGTTCCCGAGGCAACGAACCACGTGATCTTGTTGTCATATTTGGAATTGAGGCTCTTAACGCTTCCATGATCTAGGTGATCATAGTGATTGTGGCTAATGATGATTGCGTCTATGTGGGGCAAGTCTTTAACTTTGCAGGGTGGGGGTCGATATCGTTTGGGTCCCAGAAACTGCACGGGGGAACACCTGTCACTAAATACAGGGTCCGCAAGAATTGTGAGTCCGTCCATTTGTACTAGAACGCTGGCGTGGCCTATCCACATGATCTGAATGTCCGATTCTGGTGGGTTTTTCAGTTTCTGGAAATTAGGGGTCTCTACGGGGAGAGTCTTGTCCAATTCCTGTGATGAAACAAATAAAGAAGAACAGGTTTTTTAAATAAAATAAAATTGAACACTTTAATTTGGTACATGCCTTCATATGATAATTTTCAACACAGAAAAAATTAATAAAATTCAAAATGTTTAAAAGTGACATTCTAGTAGAATCGATGTCAGTACTAAAGTTCATGTTCTGTTCTTGCAGACTCTTGGGTTCATGATTTGGCTTTTTAATCAAACGTACCCTTGGACTCGGAATGTTGCTGTGATCTTCGCTTCTCATGAGTTTCAGAAATGTTCCCATTCCTGGGGTGTCTTCCCAGGTGTCAAATGGGTTTTGGTACCTGCCGTTCTTAAAGATGGGGCGGATCAAGTCCTCCTCTGTACTGTCCATTTCTTAATTCATAACATAATTTTAATGCATTGATTTTTTCACACTTATATATAAACAATAGCACACTGTCGGATCAGAGAAATAAATAACGTTATTTATGTCTCTGGTCGGATACAATTAGTACTACAGTATCAGGCCTTCTATGGCAATTTTTACATCAAGAGAAATTTTACAGATTAACAAAGGCCTTTACGATTAACCGATATCTTATAGTTTAAGCTGTACGCCAAATAATTTTATATATTTAAAAAAAAAACCCACATGGATATACAATGAATTAAAGCAACACACAATGTTAATGCTTAAGTTGTAATGAATTTATTTCTTGGCGATCTGGCGCACCATACTGTCTTTCATACTGATTAGCTGAGGGTACATATGAATATTTATGTTGTAAACAAAACACGGATGTAACAGTTTTAAAAATGCTTTCAGTGAATAAACATTTTAAAAGAAATAGAACGATTTTGGACGATGTACTGGTATTTATATTTGATTTTCTTATTAGCTAATACCGCTGATTAGCTTTTAACCCAGTTTTAATAGTTATGTAAAATTTGATGATATAAAGCAATAATATAAATTCAAATTATTAATTTTTGTTGGTATGCTCTGTTTTCATTGAAAGACATACAAATAATCAAAAAATTAACTTACCTTATGATTTTGACAGGCTTTTAATTATTGGAGACTTCAGAAGAAACAAACAGTCGTGTATTGGATAAAATTCCTCGAGCGATTCGCGTTCTAATTAGCGACCCTCAAAGTAAGTTTGGAAATCCAGGATAATTACGCAATATCATATTTTTACCAACATGCATCATGGGACGATCTGCGATATCTAACGACAGTTTTCATGGATTCTTCATAACGGGTGCCATTATCTAGAACAACTTGGGTATATTTATGTAAACATTCTGGTCAACCTGTACGGAAGCCCGGGAGAACCATAAAACAAAACTAATTTAAATTTATTCTGGTGTTTGTTTTTATAGATCGTAGATTCTTTGTAACTATTTTCTGTATGCTAAAATTAATTCAAACATATGCCAATCTTATTGTATTATTTTTCTTCTTAATATTTTACCAAAAAATCATATAACAAACATGAATTAAAAAGAGATAAGGTTTGCGTACTAATATTTCTATGTGATATGGACAACGTATATACATGTGTATTTGGAAAACGAGTTTTAAAATGTACACAGACTTAGATAGAAAACTAACTGTCAAATCATTACGTATATCTTTGCATGTGATCAAAAGCTAATCTACAGTAGCATGGGATGTAACACTAGATGATATACCGCGCAAATTATACGACTATGCCAGGATATATCAAGGAGCGTGCAGGGATAAAAAAAAAACTAAAACTGAAATAGATAACATATAAATGTACGTAGTCTTTATTTTCTCTATTTTTATTTTTACTTTTTTATTTTTTATTTTTTGTTGGTTTCAGCTGGCCGGAAAAAATCGCTATTTTATTTTATTTTTCAGACTAGTAATTTAGTTAAGGAATGAATTCAATATTTATTTGTTTTTTACGATATAAAATGGTTTGGGGCAGTTTACGCTTTATAAACCGCGAAGCGGTTTATATAAAAGCGTTACAAACTGTTTCAAACCATTTTATATCGTATAAAACTAATAAATATTGAATTCATTGCTTATAATTTAATTTTGTACTCTTGATTGTAGATAAAAACGGTCATTTGACCTTTAAAATGACGTAAAATTGTACAAAATTCAAACGTAACGTCAGGCGTATTGATACATTTTTGACGTTAGTCTTACTATGACGTAGGCAACATTCTTTATACGATATAAAACAATTTTTTAGCCAATCAGAAAGCGCGTTACAACTAGAATTAAATTATTACGCCATATCTTTGAATTTTGGATTTTATAAGTTTCAAATTTTACTTTATTTTTATCCCTGTCCCAAATAAGACTTGTCAAAGGACAGTGAATATGTTAAACCTGCTTCGTCCGATTTTTTTGTTATTATAGTATCAAAATGTTTTCTATACAAACCATTTAAATTAGAAAGTTATGGACTTTCTCCTATTTACACCAACAGAATCAGTCTCCTTTCAAAGTTAGAACTATTCAAAGTAAATAAAAATAATTTCTTTTTGGGCAAACGAAAAAACAAACCAAGATGCATCACGGGAATGTTAGAAAAGGAAACCGTTTGGTTTCGTCCCCCGAATAATTGGAGTTATTCAACCCGCGTGCTATGCATCGATTGTAAAGAAAGCAAACTTCAAAAATATTAGCGAACAAAATGTACACATGTTTATTTGTAATTTGTCTAATCATTTCGACCTTTATTTAAAGCGATGTCAAAGTCGTAATACCACCATACCCGTCTCATCGTCAGAGTTGAACTTTAACATGAGGCGAAATAACGCAGTACCCTTTTATGTCGTTTGTTTTGTTAGCAAATTTTGTACGTATTTTTTTTCATTGAAATTTGGTTTAATTGACTGGAAAAATAACTGCAATGTCTATTACATGTATTATACATATACTTAGCATAACCATTGTTTAAAAGCGTGCAAAAATTGATATAAAATCGGACCAAGCAGCTTTAAGAAAAAATGATAAGACTTGCAAAGCCACACTAAAAAAAGAGGCCAACAGGTAAAAAAAATAATTTCCTTCCATCATAACTCGCAACTCGCAACTCTTAGTGAAACAAACTTATGTGCTACGTTCACGTTTACGTCTACGTTTACGATCTCCGATAGGTTAGTGAAACGGTCGCCTGGACATCCCGTTCTGGAATGATCTTTCCATCAAAACTAAAACTGTATCAAAATGTTCCATTTTATTTATTGACTTTTCTGTATCCAAGGAATCTGCCCGTGATGCATGATGAACTCGTCTTACACTTTTCGCAAAGGCGTTAGTAAGTTAGTAAGTCAACCCGCTTCTTGGTTACCCCGTTCTAGAAAATTCTATCCCGTTTTCTCACCAGACGTTGTGCTAAATTCGCGAGAGAATTAGTTATATCCATCAAAACGAATACCGTGCATTCAAAAAAAGAATTGGCTTATTTTATTTATTTAACATTTGTCAAATCTTAACACCTATTTGTACACTAAATACGTTTCAATTAAATATTTTCACTCTTTACGTATTCATTCAATATTATTTCATTGAAAGTACATATTTTCATGCAAACCGACCTGGATCTGCAAAAGCGTGTCCACCACCTTACTCTCATTTTCGCTATTTCGGGTTGGTTCATGGAAAATAAAAGTAGGTTTTTAATTAATGTTATAATTATTATCAGGTAAAATTCAATTATAGCTTAAGGAAATCATATCACTAGTGAGGAATATCAAAGGTGTAAACATTTAATCTATTATTAAATGCCGTGAGATTAAAACATTTATACAATTACACAATGATTCAAATCTCGGTTTTTTTCTTGAAAAGCATGTTAATTTTAATTAAACGTAAACTTCGCCTATTAAGAAAAAAGCTTGTTCATTATTGGCTATTTCATGTCAGTCTTTCCTTGAAAACGAGTACTTGTTCAGATTTAAAATTCTTAACAATAAAATCAAAAACATGTAAATTTTACACGTGATTTATCAGTGATATACAAAAATGCAATCGCAAGTACAAGTAGAATTAAAATAACTTTTGTTTTTCATGTTTTTGGAAACAAATAGCATGTTCTGTAAAATAGAAATCGGTGTGAACATAATGAAGTGCAGTAAACGGAACAATCTTATATTAAACCGAGACAACTTGAAATATTTGAGAGAGAGAGAGAGAGAGAGAGAGAGAGAGAGAGAGAGAGAGAGAGAGAGAGAGAGTGGGTGGGTGTGTGTGTGGGTGTGTTTGTGTGTGCTGACATTCAGGGGCACAAGTTGATTGTACGCCAAGAATCGGTATTACAAATATAATTAGATGAAGTGGAAAAAAAAGTAATGTCAAGTTTTCAAAGGAGCATGACTTTCAACATCTGAGTGGTCTTACAAATACAAATGCCAAATGCCGTGGTTGAAGTTAAGCCTATTACAATCCATGGTGAGGACAATATATAATCGCTGGATATATTTCAATATTGATAAGTATACTATAGAAGCAGTCACGTTTATTCTCTCAAATGTTGATGTCTAATTAAAATATTTGATTTTTTTAACACTGCCTTTCCAATACTCACATACAAACAGATTGTCATTATTGTCTACAGATAAAGCATAAGGATTCTTCAGATCACAGTTATCAATGTAACAGAGAAACTGTCCATTCTGATTCAGAATGTGGATACAATGGTTGACACCGTCTGCTGTCAGGATATGACTCTGACTGTCTGTTGTAATACCACGAGGTTCAACTGGTTCGTTCTTGGTAACTGAGGGATGACCAGTGTATCTCCATCTGAGTTTCCCGTCCTGATTAACCACCACTACTGCACCAGCTCCACTGTCGGCTACACAGATGTCATGGTTTCTGTTCTCAGTGATGTATTTAATTCTATTATTCCCGGAGTACAAAGGTTTACCTTTATCATCAAATTGAATTGTTTGTTTCTCTGTAGATCTCGAGTAACGGACAACTTTGGCTTGAGTTTTATCATCACTGTACATGGTAACCAAGAGATCACCAGTAGCGGTGATGCAAAGATTAAAGGGATTCCACTCCTCTAATCTGATCAACTCTTCTGTCTTTCCAATATTTACTTCATATACTGTATTCAGTTTTCCGTCAGAGACAATTAGATTCCCATCAATGTCTACATCTAAATCATTAGGAAATTCTCCAGATTTTGTATAGACCGTCTGAAGGAGCGAACCCTTCATGTTGAAGCATTTGATATTATTGGTCTGTCCACTCGTCCATATCCTGTCATCGTTATAACAGGTAACATTGCGTAGTTTTTCATGTCCAGTCTCCATGGTGGCAACAAGCTCCGGTTTATACAGTAGTTCTCTGACTGAAGTATTGGGTTGGTTAAGTGACAAGAGATTATCTCCGGTAGTAGTAGATAATGGAATAATCTTTCCAAACAAGCAATACATCTTCGCATTATCTATTGGTTTTGATATGAATGTTGGCATTGATACGTGAACTTTGGGTGGTAACTTGCTAAACTCTCTGATCCTAGAACTGTATTTAATTGTAGGAGATACTTCAGTGGATTGTTCGAGTTCCTCTAAATCTAGTAAAGTTTGCTTTATGAGAGACTGTACCTGTTTGATTTCATTTAAATGTTTCTGTAAAATGCCTTTGTGTTTTACTTTTATCTCGCTTATTTCAGATTTCATTTTGTTGATAATGATTTCGATTTCTCTCTGCCATTCCGCTCCTTGTTTCGATAATTCTGTTGTAAGTTCCTCATATCCTCTGTCCAGATTGGCAAGTTTCTTTTCCAAGTCAAAGACAATTTCTTCATATTTAGGAGAAATAAGGTTTTCAAATTCTACTTTATCTTTTTCAATGACGTCTTTCTTTGCCTTGTAAACCTCTGATAATTCTACAAATGTATGCCCTCTGTGTTGCACAGATGCCATACATGAAGAACAAACCAAACTATTGTTGCAGTCCTCACACTGAAAATCACAGATTTTGTGTGAATGGGTTTCACATTTCGGAAAAATGAGGGTTGATCTGCGTTCCTCAAAAGGGACTATTTTATGTTTGTCATATTCATCTAAAATATGATCTAGTATACAGGGCTTGCACAGGTTGATATGACAAAAGTCACAGTAGCTGTGTATTATGGCGGTCTCACAAAGGTCACATCGGTGAACATCCTGGGCACTAGATTGTGGATCCATGGTTGCTCTGCAAAAACAAATTTTAATATTTAAAAACTTTATAGTGAATAGCACTAAAAAAATATTTACTTGAAATATAAATGTGCATTCTTAATTTTAATAAACACATCGGGAAATAAAAAGTTGTAGGTATAATATTTTTTAAGTCGAAAATGAAATTGAAACTTTTTTTGAACACTTTATTGCAATTCACAATCAATATCACTAAAACATTTGTAATTAGTTTGGTCTAAGTAATACAAGTCAATAAAGGAATATCCCAACAACCCCTTTTAAAGACTCTCGTATTGGTGCATGTATAAAACTGGGAAGAGCTAAAATTGACCTATCCTCGCTAGTGTAATAGATAACACATGTACGTTTTTCTAGATCCTTCTATTGCTAATCTTATATTGTATTTGATTCATTTTTTTTATTTATACACAAGATAATTGATATAGTAAAGAATATATATCTAATCTGTAATTTTAGAAAACTGATGCCATTCTATTTTAATTTAATATACGAGCAAAGAAACGTGTGACGTCATTTAGCCATTACACATTCTATCAGATAACACCCCTTCCCCAATCTTTCCTTTTTGAGATTGAAAATTGAATATCACGGATCACTTTGAGACCTTTTTGGGGATACTAGTAGATATTTTGAGAAGATGCCGTATCATGTGGCTTTAATATACCTTTAATGTAACATTTTAAAACAACCCCATAAATGTTCATGACAGTAAAATACACAGAACGTAGAGTGAAAGTAGATTGAATTTAATTTCTTGTGCCATTTATATGAATCACTTTTATAAAAGACTTAGAGTTAGGTCAAGTACAAAAAATGAATACACACCGTGTTTAGTAAGAATTTATGTTTTTTTAACCGTCTCAGGCGTCTGGTTACCGGTAACTGCCTAAAACATGGCCGACCCTGCCCTGAATTCTCATAAAAAGGGCAAAATATTAGAGTTACTTTCCTTACGTTATATGTGGTAGTATATTTAACCAATTGGGTCATTTGCGCCACTGGTGATATAGCGTTCGATATCAATTCTATTTCGTTGGTGTAAATATTAGACCCATACTCAGAAGGACAGTATTAATCATTTTACAAAAATTTTAAGAAAGAGTTTGGAGAACGTTTTACTTGGGAAGTCTAATCTCAACTTTCACGATTAAAGAAAAGTTGTAGCGATTCTTTTAAATTTTGATTGAAACAAATGTACTTAGGAATACCCCAGAAGGTAACTACTCCATGGTATGATTTATAAAATCTTTTTATAAAGCTAAACTCTAGTTGAACTCTGTGGCCTAGAAAATGCTTTAACGCATAAATGGATAATTATAAGCAAAATTTAAAAAGAAAAAAATAATTGCTTCAATAAAATAGAAACCTAAGGTTTCGCTTAAGTGTTATCAAACATATAATCGTGATATGAAGTTAATGTAGAGATATAAGAAAATGAATAATGTGTTGTATTAAATTCTTCATATATTATACATGTGTATGACAATTTATTAATATTTTTGTTATTTAAATAAGTACAAATCTAATAATTAAGGCATCAAATGTAGGTAGTAGATCGTAAAACTTAACGAATATTTTATGATATCTATTGATAATCAAATTAATATAATTAGATCGTAACTATTGTAAAGTTAAATCTAAATAGTATCATATAAAACAAATACATGTTTATTAACTTTCAAAAATTCGAAGATTTCAAGAATCCCAACAGGCGTTTATTAATTCCTATTTAACACAACAAATACCCCATTTTCAATAAGATATAAGATAACTGACTTTTTTGTTTGGGGGGGGGGGGGGGTGTATAATCATGCAAACCTACGCAACTCGCGTATTTGAAAAAAAAAGTATTGAACTAATAGCATACGTTACGTTGGTTTGTTGTGTTATCACAAAGACTCTGGAAAATGTTGACATTTTTACGTCATTTTAAAGATCTGAGTGATAATATTTGTAAACATATTAGCAGTTTTGGCATGGGGTACTCCCGTTGAGACCGGACTAATTCGTATTGAGCCTGTAGCTGAGAGTACGAGCAAATTTTTACAAAATAGAGGACGAATTCCACTTTATTCTAAAATGTAAAAGATAGATAGATAGATAGATAGATAGATAGATAGATAGATAGATAGATAGATAGATAGATAGATAGATAGATAGATAGATAGATGGATTACAGAAGTGATCTTTATTAAAGTGTTAGGTCTACAATTATTTCTTAATTAACTTACGACATCCTGTTAAAACTCTCATTTGTAATTTTCCAAATCAAATTCTTATTTTAAACGACAAACACCTCATTATGATAAATGAGTCACTTACAATTAAACCTTTCTTGTCAAACATAACATTAGGTTAGACATATTCAACAAATCACTACTGGCTCAAACAGTACTGTAATTGCTATTTGTTACTGATAGAATCTGATATTTACTGATCGTTTTCTGTTAGTACTGAGAATTCCTGATATTTACTGATAATTTTACTGTTGTTACTGATAATTGCCGTTGATACTGATATTTACTGATATTTACAGAAGTCCTTGTGTGAGTTCTGAGAATTACTAATATTACTAAGATCTACAGTTGGTTCTGGGAATTGCTGAAAATCGCTGAGAATATTTCAAAAAAACAAAACCTTTTTTAACTATACAAAAGACAAAATTCAGATTTAACGCAATTTACATGTGTGTATTCAGTATTTATATGTTACAGTATAGAAACAAAGTATACCATTGAGGAAGTCAGCAAGACTCAAAAGCAAGTCTATTTTCCGTGGCGAAGTTATAACGTCAGAAAAATGGAATTAAAGGCACGCGTATCGTTTTGTGACGTAGGCAAGTTATGTTATACGATAAAGATGAATGAGGATAGCCAGTAATAAAGGGCATTGCAACATGTGTATCAATTCATCGAACTGACGCACCTTTGTGCAGGGAATTAGTCTATTTACAGCGATTTTCAGAGAATCTGCTAAATCTATCGAATTATTCTTATTATGTGAAAACTGAGTAGAGGTATAAATAATATTTCAATCTATATATAGAATCTTTTTTTGAATATATGTTACTCAACATCTCTATTGAGGTTTGGTCCAGCTAATCATATCAAACTTTATCAAATTTATTGATGACATATTATATTATATCATATTATATTATTATGAAAACCTACCCTGAAAAGTTGTTTTCGTGATCCATAGGTTTCTGAGTTTTATCTCTAATATTTATTTGAGATCCGTCTGCGTGGTAATAATGTTATCGTGTTTCAAACACAGTGTCGCTGATAAAATCAAGCGACGCCATTTTAATGAAATATATAGTAAACTGCACATTTTAGTCGAGAAATGCATTTCAGTCTATGGTCCAAACTTTTAAACGATTTAGACGAAATTAATTGTACTCAACACAATAACAGAAGATATAGGTTTGAATCAATTCATAAAAAAATCAATCTGTGTTCTCGGCCAATTTTTTGCAAAACAACTTTCAAGATTTAAAAGATTATATTAAACCTTATATTTTTATTATGACGTCATCAAATCCTTACATCTGCATGAAAACCAAAAAATGAAAATGAGTTGATTGACAAGACTAGCTGACTAACACATCATGTCGAGAAACAAATTATGTAAATACGTATACTAATTAGACATTCTTATAGATGTTATCGAATGCACAAATGCATAGAATGTAAGGTTGTGATGAGAACAAAAATGGCTATTTTTCTTTGCCTGAAACTCTGAGTCAATCAATGCAAAAATAAACAACTATTGACATGATAAGTTTGTAATCGTATAAATTGAATAGATTAAGTCAGGAGAACTTAAATAGATCGGTAGAAAATACAGAAATAATAATTGTAAAAGAAGCAAAACTAATGCATACAATTCAATTAATCTACTTGTTTAAACATGATTTTAAATGAAGGAGTTCAAACGCACACCCGTAGCTTTTAGAACAAAATCTGACAATGTAAGTAACGTTTATAATTTTTTAGCATTTGATAATTATAAATGTTTGGTTTGTATAAACTGCAATTAAGCTTTTTTAGTTATCTCCATTTATGTTTCTAAAATTCATTTGTCATTTTTTAGAAAAATGAATGAATTTGCTAAACTTTGAGTCCTATTGTAACGTCAGCAAACCCGCGAGCTAGGTTAAGCATATATAACAAATTTTTCGCCTTGTTTGTTGTGGTTGAGTTTTTAGAAATTGCAATGCAAGAATATAACATAAGATTATATACTTCATATCTGTATTGTAAGAACACTTCAAGATTTTTGCTGAATAATCAAAAAGCTATGTCATGATTGTACTCATTAAAATTTGCATTGCTTGTTTAAAAAATACAATTGTATATAAATTATCATAAGAAAAAAGAGTGGTCGAAATGTTTTACTTAGATGACGTTGTAATAGATCTAATTTCATAATTTATTATGATGTACTATAGTCTGTCCCAAGATATTAATGCTGCATATTTGAACGATTTTTAATAAAAATACACATACCTGTGACAGAAGTGCAATTAAAATCGATGAAAGGAAAAATTTTCAGGATAACTTCATTCGCACTTTATCATTTTTCCCTCGTAAAAATTCACAGGAACGAAAACAGATTTCCTACGGAGATTTATAATTGGGAATGTTGACATCTTTTCTCCATTCGGAAGTACTGAGTCGGGACACCTCGCGCAATTTTTCAACGTTATCATCCGGGCGTGTTCATCTCCTTGGCAGTGGAAAAACCCTGTAGACATTTTATTTTTAACAGTGTATTGATACCCGCCAAACTGGATGGGGCGTTTCAAAAAGGAAATCTAAGGATTTTTTCATACTTTTGAATAAACATCGTCTGAACCAAGAGGTATTTATAAATATCGAATAATTTTAGGAAATATGCGGCAAAATATCTTGGGACAGACTATAGTATAATTACACATACAAGTCTTGAAAATTTATAATTACTACGCTATTTGTGATTTAGAACTGAGCTTCATAAAGGACATTTTATTTGTACTATATAGAAAAGTAGATTCTTAAAGGTACTGAAACACTAACCGGTTCTATGAGCTTGAGTTTAAACATCGATTTTTAAAGCGCTCACAGGATACATCATCTTTAGATTGTCGTATATGTAACACCAATACAATGTATGTACATGTACTGGTTGGTTATTTCCGAGACAAATTACAGTTTGTAGACAAAGTTTTATCACCGCCCTCAATATCTCTCTCTCTCTTCTCTCTCTCTCTCTCTCTCTCTCTCTCTCTCTCTCTCTCTCTCTCTCTCTCTCTCTCTCTCTCTCTCAGCAGTATGCGCTAACCATTCAACAATCTCAGCAAAATAAAAATGAATATTTCATATCAATCATCGAGGTTTTTTTTTCCATGTCAAGAAAAATTAAAGTGAGTAAAATTTCAATTTCTTTACGTAAAGTAGTTTCTTAAATTTAGGACAATTGTGTGAAGTATGACCAATTTATTTCCGAGATTAAAGTGTTTAGGCTTTATACAATAAGTAATATATGGATACACAATTGCTAATATCACGCAAGAAGGCGCTTCTAGAATTCATTATTTTTGCTTGAAAATTTATACCGTGACAGACGTTAAACGAGCGGTATTTCAACGGAGGCAAAACATAATTATTGGTTGTCCAATAATAATGTCGACATAGAAGACTTCTTCTTTTTAAGGGGGATAAAATGTTTGAAACAGAGATATATGATCACTACCTGAAACGTTCTGTGTGTGAGAGAGAGAGAGAGAGAGAGAGAGAGAGAGAGAGAGAGAGAGAGAGACCGATGTGGATGGGTAGGATTCTTATTATCCATCCTTTTGCATACAACATAAAATGTTGAAAAATTACACATTCTTTTTATGCATATTCGATGCATCAATTTATCTTTCTAAACTATATCAAGTTCTATTGATGAATTATAAACTCTCGTAACTATTACACACGCGCAATGTACAGCTGCTATATCAATTTAAAATAAGAGAATTATCCACGTTTTAATGGATGTTATACCGGATCATTTCATTTCAGATTTGAAATTAATATTTCTATGAACCTGTAAAATATTTTTTTCATAACGATAAAACAAAATACATGAAATCGTAGACATTTGATTTATTGTGGCATATAGAAATTTTCGAGCATTCGGCTAAAATTTAAAATAATTTGATTTTGAATATATTTTTTGTTTCTGTTGACTGCATTAGTTAATTGTAAAAATTCTGTAAAATACGTGTACGCCCGCGTGAATATGGTAAACTTAAGTAAACGAACAGTCTAAAATTAAATGGGGAAATAGGAAAAAATCGAAATTTTAAAATAATTGTTGATATTGAGGCACGGTTAGCATGAAAATATTAATGCCTCGATAACAGAGGAAAGAGCCATCCTGCAACTAGGTGACGCTGTCTTTGAATGTTTGCACATTGCAAAAAATGTTTATATCAATTCGCCGAAAAAAATTTCAATATACACAAAAGTCCCTTTTATTTGATTTGAAATATTTTCGATGTCTAGTTTAAATATTTGATTTTCTTTACACTGCCTTCGTTATACTCACATATAAACAGATAGTCATTATTGTCCACACATAAACTCTAAGGATTCTCCATATTACAGTTATCAGTATAACAGAGAAACTCTCCATTCTGATCACATAAACCAAAAGGATACCTCAGATCACAGTTATCAATGTAACGGAGAAAATGTCCATTCTGATCCAGAATGTGGACACAATTGTTGTCTCTGTCTGTTGTCAGGATACGACTCTGACTGTCTGTTGTGATACCTCGGGTTTTAAATTGTTCGGTTTTTTGGTAACTGGGTAATGGCCGGTGCATTTCCATCTGAGTTTTCTACCCTGATTAACCACCACTACTGCACTAACCTCCAGATATCATGGTTTCTGTTCTCAGTGATGTACTTGCATTTTATCTTAGTATTGCCTGAGTACAGAGGTTTACCGTCATCGTCAAATTGAATGGTTTGTTTGTAGATCCTATGTAACGAACAACTTTCGATTGAGTTTTATCATCAGTGCACATAGAAACCAGGAGATCACTAGTAGAGGTGACACACAGCTGACGAGGCTTTATCCCTGTAATCTTATCAACTCTTCTGTCTGTTCATTTTTAACTCTATTTACTGTTTTTGTTCTTCCATTTGAGTACAGTAGATCCCCTATGTTGTCTACGGCTATATCATTTGGGAATTTCCCTGATTTTGATTTGATTGTCTCAAGGAGTAAACCTTGAATATTGAAGCACTTGATATCATTGGTCTCATCACTTGCCCATATCCTGTGTTCATTACGACAGGTAATATTTCGTTGATATTCATGCCCAGTCTGTATTGTAGCAACAAGCCCCGATTCATCCAGTAGTTCTCTGCCTGATGGGTTTAATTGGTTTAGTGACAATATAATTTCCTCTGTAGCAGTAGATAATGGGATGATCAGTCCAAACAAACTTAACAACTTCCCATTGTCTATAGGTTTTGGAATGAATGTTGGCAGTGATACCTGAACCTTGGGTGGAAGCTTGATGAACTCTGCGATCTTAGTGTATTTCTTGAGTTCCTTTAAGGCCAGTGATGTTTTTTTTATGAGAAATTGTACTTCTTTGACCTTATTCAAATGTTTTAGCAAAATGTGTCTGTGTTTCAATTTAATATCGCTGATTTCAATTTTTATTTTGATAATTACAATTCGATTTCTCTGTGCCGTTGCTCCCCTTGATTGGATATAGCTGTTGTAAGTTTCCCATATCCTCCATCCAGGTTTGCAAATTGCTTTTCCAAGTCAAAGATAATTTCTTCATATGAAGGAGAAATTAGATTTTCTAAATCTATTGTATCCTTTTCAATTACTTCTTTCATTGTCTTGAAAACGTCTGTAACATCTACAAAGTTATATCCCTTGTGTTGTTCAGATGCTATGCAGGAAGAACAAACCAAACTGTTGTTGCAATCTGTGCACCGAAATTCACAAATTTTATGCGGATGTTTTCCACATTTTGGATAAATGAGAGTTGATCTGCGTTCCTTGAAAGGGACAATTTCATGTTTGTCATATTTATCTAATATATGATCTAGTATACAGGGTTTTCAGAGGTTGACATGACAAAAGTCACAGTAGCTGTGTACTATGTCGGTCTCACAAAGGACACATCGATGTACATCCTGGGCACTAGAACGAGGATCCATGATTCAAATATATGAAAATTTAATGTCTTATCAGTTACAGTGATAAGTAAATAGTATTTTGAGAGAAAAATAATTATTACAGGGTATTAACATTTTTTATCTCCATAAACAAATTGAGGAAACATGTTATCTGTACAATATTTTTGCAGTAAAGAAAATGAAATTAATGGGGTTTTTTTAACTACACTTATTTAAAATTTAGATTTACAATGACATATATACATTTGAAAGAATTTGATTTTTACTATAGGAATATCTCGACACACCTTTTTGAAAGAATTGCCCATTGGAATAAAATTTCGAAAAGCTAAAAATCTTAATAATCCTTGGTAGTATCCAAATTGAAAGTATCAAAAATGTTGGTATTTTTATATTATAATTAATCTTACATTGTATTGATTCTTTCTTGATTTTTCTCCAAGTTGTGCATATTGGAAAATATATATAACCTAATCAGTGATGTTTGCTTTTATGTTCCTTTGTATTGTCAAATTGAATTATTTTTAGCAACCGGTTACTCGATTACTTCTCTTATCCAGTAGTGGGTTACACGGATGCTTTTTAGTTAAAGATCTATTATGCATCCCATCCTCTTAACCTATCAGTAGAAATAAAAAACGATTTTACTGTCAATGAATTTTATTCACAGAGAGAGAGAGAGTATTAAATCCTTAAAAACTTACCTGTCTCTAAAACATTCACTTCAAAGACCTTGCAGTATTCTTGTATTGCAGTCTTCTCATGGGCAAGTCCCCATTGGATTGATGCTCTTTTTTTCCAAGTTGTATGCACTCAGTAGTCTTTTTTTCAAGGACATGTTTAACCAAAAAAATTTCGAATGGATTTTGAAATGATCTAAATCTTGTTATTTTAAAAAACATACTCTCAAATAAAATAAAGCTACTGTAGTTTTATCATTTATTGAATAGCACAATATTGTGTCAATTTTATTTTTATTTTTTTTAAGTAGATCATTAAAATGAAGAAATCATCGAAGATATATGGTTTTTTCAAATATGTTCAGGGCTACTGTTGAAGAATTTACATCATATTCTCAATAGTGTGTGATTTTAAAAATTCAGAAAAACTGATATCTTGAAACTAAGTATCTTTAAATATTTCATAATGCATCTTTACTAATGAGGTTGAGGAGACATGCACAGTGTTTTTTGAAAATCATACCTGTTTTTTCGAACAGCTGTAACAATTTGTCCAAAATTGGATGCTGTGAAACGCAGCTTGCGAACTCTGGCCCACAAGGTATTTTCCCGCTGCCCTATAGTGGTCCATGCAGTCTGGATAATTTGCTCTGGGGACATTGAAAGCTTCTCCCTATAATCATGGTTTTTAATTAGATAGTGATTCTGTTAGAAGATATATTTAAGGGAAAAAAGCTGATATATGTACCATCGGCTTGATTAGAATATTATTGATACAGTGCAATATAAATATGCTGTCAAAATATTAGGTTTAAACATGCCTTAAAAAGGATTACTTGCATTCAGCATCCAAGAAATCTTTACTTTGAAATAGTGCTTGTATCAAGACAACAGGACTATCTTAAGTTGTGGGTTCTTTCGACAGAATCCAGTGCATTGCTGTACAAATAAATTAAATCAGAAATATTTTAGTCTGAAATAAAATTCACAAAGTGCATGTTTCTGCTTGGCATTAACTTATGAGAATATTGTTAAATAAGAACCTTCAGTTTCTGTTCGTTGACATTTGACATTACAAATATTGAAATTAAATATACTGCAAGCATTTGTGTCAATACAAATATGCTTGTCTGATTCATTTTTAGTAAAATGTTATAACAGCCATGGCTTAATACAACCAAAAAATAACACTAATATCAAAGTACATTTAATATCAAAATTCCAGATACACAAAAAAGTATCTTATAATGATAAATCTGAAAAAAAAGTCAACACCCCCCCCCCCCCCCCCAACAAATCAAGTTTAAAAAAAAAAGAATGAATACATCCAACGTGAGAACATATTAAAAGGGAAGAAATTGAACATGAACTGGGAGAACCTGTAAATCTGCCTAATTGGCTAAGTTGATTATAAAAATATAATCGGTCTTCATCCGTCACCACACGTTTTAAGGCTCTATAAGTGTGTGATATTAGATATATAAATATCCACAATTTTTACTGAAATTAAGTATTTTTTGTTGAAACGTTGCTTTGAAAATAAAAAAAAACTACATGTACCTGTATCCTGGTTGTTTTGGTGGAAATAATTCCTCCATGGTTGTTGTCACCTTTGGCTGTGCTGACTTTGGATGTTTTAACCAACTGCATTTTATGTCGGTTTTGCTTGCCTTCTTATATCTGCAATTTATAAAGAATTATGGTAAAAAATATTTGATGGAAAAACAACTGAATATACAGCAATTATGAGAAATGCATGTTGCATTTTATAATGATATCTGAAGAATTTTCACTCATCATTTACTACCCTTGAGTTGACATCTAATACACATCAAAAGTGAACAGATTGTCCAATGATTTTCAAACATTAACCACATTTTACAATAATATACCAGAACACTTGCCCATAAAGGAGAGTTGCTGCCACATAATGACACTTATACCTCCCCATAGGACACTCGCATGATGATGACTCCACCACACCGTTATCTTCAGATTCAAGGAATATCTATTGCAATGCATTGTAACATTAAAAAGAGATACAATACATGTACATGTACCTACACTTGTCAACAGACAAAAAATTTAATCTTTCTCAATCTGTTGTAATTCATACACACGATCTAATCATACACGTGTGGTACAATAGAATTATCCAATAATCAGATATATAGGTATGTCTGTGCTTGCTTGCAGATTTGTTTATGCATGTACGATAACGTTAGAAAAATGGTTTGTTTTGTTTTCAAGTATGATTACATCATATAAGGAGCAATCTTTCGAAATGTTAATGATTTTTTTTATCAAAAGAGTAAAAGATATGTTATAGCCTATACGTGAGTAACAAATCAACAACGCACCTGAACTTTGTATGATATGTCCCTCATTGATGCTTGAACATTGGCAGTAATGACACGCAACTCGTCAAACGCGAAACGGAGAACCCTCTGAGACTCAACTGCAGCTTCACTTTTCCTTTTAATCTTTGTTAAACCCTCAACATAGTTTGCCCAATACAATATCGATAACGCCATATCGCTAGAGGTACCCGGAAGTTAATAATCTCGTCAAATCTCGTTGGTCAGCTGACGAGACTTACAGACCCTATATCAACCATTAATGATAAATCGCCGCCTAATGATACAATTTTATCATTAAGCGTTGCGAATGCAAATCTTAAGATTTGCGCACGAATTGTGCATTGCACTTCTTTGCTTAATTTACAGTGACAGCTTCAAGTACATCGATAAAAGATTTCATGTATATTACTAAAAACATTATTCTTATGCGTTTGTCTTGAGATTAAATCATTTATAGAGATATATAAGGATTCAAATCACGTGTTTCTTTACATGCATATGAATTTTAATTGAAAGTAAACTTCATATATTAAGAATAAAGTTTGTTCAGTCCTTGCTCTTTAGGAAATCAACAGCTCATTTTTATTGCATGTAATGCTTTCGCATTACTTTCACATGAATCTGACTAATGATACGCATTCCGCTCATTTCTTGAAAGGGAATTCTTGTTCAGATTTGAAATATTTAACAGCAAAATCAAAAACATGAAAATTTTACCCGTGATTTATAAATGACACACAAAAGAAATCGGATCGAGGGAACATATATGTTTAATAATAAGTTTAATGTTTAACTATTCTTTTGCTTTTGATATTTTTGGAAACAGATGGGATACTCTGTAAAATTGAAATCGTAGTGAACATGATTAACTGCATTAAACAGAACAATCTTATATCAAACCGAGACAACTTGATATATTAGAGAGAGGGTGCTGAAATACAAAGGCACAAGTTGGTTATACGGCAAGAATGGGTAGTACAAAATAATGAGATGAAGACTAGTGGGAAAAGTAATGTCAAGTTTTCAAAGGAGCAGACATCCAGCACCTGAGTAGTCGTATATATACAAATGCCGTTATAGTATTAAAGCCTATTATAATCCAAGGTGAGGAAATATACGCTGGATATATTTGAATATTGATAATTATACTACAGAGGAGTCACGTTTATTCTATATACAAAATGTTAAAATTGTTGATGTCTAATTTGAATATTTGATTTTTTTTACATTGGCTTTCCAATACTCGCAGACAAACAGATTGTCGTTATTGTCAACGCATATACCATAAGGACTCTTTAGATCACAGTTATCAATGTAACGGAGAAAATTTCCATTCTGATCCAAAATGTAAATACAATGGTTTTCAAAGTCTGCTGTCAGGATACGACCCTGACTGTCTGTTGTGATACCACGGGGTTTACATGTTTTGTTCGTGGTAACTAATGGATGAGCAGTGTATCTCCATCTGAGTTTCCCGTCCTGATTAACCACCACTACTGCACCAGCCACACTGTCAGCTACACAGATGTCATGGTTTCTGTTCTCAGTGATGTATTTAGTATAACCATTCCCTGAGTACAGAGGTTTACCTTCATCATCAAATTGAATGGTTTGTTTCTCTGTAGATCCTGAGTAACGGACAACTTTGGATTGAGATTTATCATCACTGAACATGGTAACCAGGAGATCACCAGTAGAGGTGACACACAGATTAAAGGGCGTCCATCCCTGTAATCTGATCAACTCGTCTGTCTTTCCATTATTTACTCTATACACTGACTTAATTCTTCCCTCAGAGACAATTAGATTTGAATCGCTGTATACAGTAATACCCAGGGGTAATTTTCCAGATTTTGTATAGACCGTCTGGAGGAGTGAACCTTTACTGTTGAAGCATTTGATTTCATTGGTCTCCCCACTTGTCCAAATCCTGACCTCGTTATCACAGGTAATATTGCGTAAGGATGCATGCCCAGTCTCTATTGTGGCAACCATCTTCGGTACATCTAGTAGTTCTCTGACTGAAGTATTGAGTTGGTTTAGTGACAAAACAGTTTCCTCAGTAGCAGTAGATAATGGGATAATCTTTCCAAACAAAGTATACAGCTTATCACTGTTTGTTGGGTTTGGAATGAATGTTGGCAGTGATACTTGAACCTTAGGTGGAAGCTTGCTGAACTCTCTGATCTTAGAGCTGTACTCAATAGTAGGAGATACGTCAGTGGATTTCTGGAGTTCCTCTAAGGCTAGTAAAGTCTGCTTTATGAGAGACTGTATCTGTTTGATTTCATCTAAATGTTTCTGTAAGATGTCTTTGTGTTTTACTTTCATATCGCTGATTTCAGTTTTCATTTTGTTGATAACGTTGTCGATTTCTCTATGCCATTGCTCTTTTTGTTTAGAAATTGTTGTTGTAAGTTTCTCATATTCTCCATCCAGGTTGGCAATTTGATTTTCCAAGTCCAGTGCAATATCATCATATGTAGGAGAAATAAGGTTATCTAATTCTACTTTATCTTTTTCCATTACCTCTTTCTTTGTCTTGTAAACCTCTGATAATTCTAGAAATTTATGGCCTCTGTGTTTTTCAGATGCCATACAAGATGAACAAATCAAAATGTTGTTGCAATTCTCACATTGAAAATCACAGATTTTGTGTGAATGTGTTTCGCATTTCGGATAAATGAGGGTTGATCGTCGATCCTGGAAGGGGACTATTTTATGTTTGTCATATCCATCTGTAATGTGTTCACCTATACAGGGCTTGCACAGGTTGACATGACAAAAGTCGCAGTAGCTGTGTACTATGGGGGTCTCACAAAAGTCACATTGGTGCACATCCTGGGCAGTAGAATGTGGATCCATGGTTGTTCTGAAAAAAAAATTAAATTCAAACACTTAATAAATTGTTAATACCATTTTTTAAAAAGACTTACTTGAAATATACATGTACTTGTACATTCTTAATCATAATAAAACACGTCGAGAAATAAAAAAAATTGTAGGTACAATATTTTTTAATTCGAAAATGAAATTAAAACTGTTTTTGAACAACACTTTCTTGCAATTCACAATCAATATAACAAAAAAAATAATAATTATAATTTGATCTAAGTAATACATGTCAATTGAGGAATACCCTAACAACCCCTCTTAAAGAATCTCGCATTGGTGTATAACTTAAGGTATCCCATCCATATTTGGACCAAATTGTTCCAACCTTGAATATCTATCATGTATTTAATACTTTGATATGTATTTGAAGCATTTACGAGTAGAAAAAGATTTACCGAGAGAAATCTTCAAAAATATTATTGACTAAGCAGTAATCAATTAATGAAGATTGCATTAAGGTCTATGGAAACTATCACATTTTTGTAAATAAAAAAGTAATTACTAGGAATATCAAAAAATGCTTTGGTGGAAAGATGTATTTTATCATTAGAAATACAACAAATATTGAAATTAAATTTTATACCGTGTAGATTGTTTTAGAATTAATTTTTATAGAATAACAGCAAAGGGGGACAACTCTTCAAAAAAAGAAAAGGTCATTAAAAAGGACACATTCCACTCTTTCATATTGATACTTATATAGGAAAATTATGTTCAAGTATACTGAGTATTTAGCCCATACATACCTGTTATGCATCCACAATCATTGAATCTGAGGCTATTATAGATCGGATACCTTAAACTGGAAGAGCTAAAATTGGTCTATCCTTGCTAGTGTATTATAACACGTGTACGTTTTTCTAGATCCTTCTATTGCTAATCTTATATTGTATTTGATTCATTTTTCATTTATTCACAAGATAGGAAATTGTTCAAATAAAGAATATAAATCTAATCGGTGATTTAGAAAATGTTTTGCCATTCGTTTATTTGATTTAATTTACGAGCAAAGAAACGTGTGATGTCATTCAGTCATTACACATTCTAGCAGATACGCCCCTTCCCCAATCTTTCCTTTCTGAGATGGAAATAAATATCACGGATCACTTTGAGACCTATTTGGAGAAACATATTTTGAAAAGATGCTATATCGTGTGTTTTTGATTTACCTTTAATGTACAGTTATTAATAAAACAACCCCATAAATGTTCACAACCGTAAAATACACAGAACGTAAAGTGAAAGTAGACCTAACTTGTAATTTCTTATGCCACTTATTTTAATCCCTTTTATAAACGATTAAGGTTTGGTTAAGTACAAAAAAAAGAATACTTACCGTGTTTAGTAAGAATATAAGTATCTTTAACCGTCTGGGTTCCTTGCCCAAAACATGGCCGATCCTGCTCTGAGTTCTGATAAACAACGCAGTAAATGATAATAAAAAATAATTAGAGTTATTTCCCGTTCATTATTGTCAATCTTGGCGGAGTGAAAACTTTTGCTCATTTTACATGTATCTCTTGTGGTAATAAATTGATAAAATTTCAATTGCTTCATTTACGCCATCGAGTAATACAGCTGTGGATCCAAGTTTTATTTCTTTGGTGTAAAGATGAGGCCCAAACGCAGAAGGATGCTATTTTTGGAAGGAGTTTGGAGCACGTTTTTCTGAGGAGAGTCCAAACTCGATTTTGACAAGGTTGAAGTAAAGAAAAGTAAAGTTGTAGCGATTCTTCTATATTATAATTTTGAAAAAATGTACTTCTGAATATCCTAAAAAGTCAGGACGTCATTGTATAGATCTTTTCATAGTGCTTAATTCTAGTTGAACTCCAAAAAAAATATTAACATACCTTTATGCATAGTGTACAAATGTTACACCCGCTAAAATAATTCACTATAAGCAAAAAAAATGCTTTGATGTTTTCTGTGGGTATGATGATAGCAAACACTGCAAAATAGAAACTTAAAGTTTCGCTTAGGTGTTATCAAACATAGATGATATGCAATTCATGTAAAGATTTAAGGAATAAGGAATCATTTTTTGAGTATTATGAGGCGATAATTTCGGTCGGGCGCTTTATGATAGATTTGACCACGCCCCGACCGAAATTATTACCTCATAATATTCAATGAATGCTTCCTGATTCCTTATTACTTTATATTTATATAATTTTCGGCAGTTGTATGATTAAAATTAGAATATTAAGTATGCAAACCCCGCTTGCACCCCAACAGTACGCCATTCGAATTTATTGGGCTGTATAGCACAAAATAGATTCGTAGTGTAAACACAGACAGAGACACTGGAATGTGTAAAATTTGAAAAATAAATAACATGTTGTTTCAATTTTTTATATATAATATGGCAATTTATACTTCCTTATTATTTAATTAGATAAGTACAAATCCAATTATTAAGGGATCAAATGTAGGTAATGAATCGTAAAACATGTTCTATGATTTTGTTAAAATTAAGTATGTTCACAAGCTGGGGGGGGGGGGGATCCAGATACCTATCTATCTATATCTACTATATTAAAATAATAGACTCGAATTTTTGGGTTTTAATACCGAGAAATCAAAAGAGTACTGTTATTTGTTTTATATATTTTGTTTTGAATCATTATTGGCACTTGAAGATTACCAGTTTGTTTTTATTTTTTCTCAATCAAGCTTCGCTAATTAATAATCAACGAAAACTCCTTTAAAAAATCAGGAAATCATATGGATTTTTTTAATTTTACAGTCTTGCGCATGTGCATTACATTCACGGTAAATCACGGGAGGCTCTTTAGTTTTTGTTTCCACAAATCACAAAAAGCGATATTACAAATACGTGTAAATTTTCATTGAAAATTTGTCATATATATATATTGTGAAAACTACTTTTCTTAGGAAGACTTTTCCGCTTTGATTACGATTCCCTGCCGAAAAAAATCTTTCTCGATCACTAGGCTGATGTCCTGCATGCTATATTTGTCGGAAAAACAAAAAGGATTTATCCCCGACATCATAACAATCCTTCACCTATACGACCTCACAGAATACTTACAAGACTGGCTGTACAACGGAACTTTCCCAACCAAAGACTCTTCGAAAAAGATTGTCATTTATACCTTCATCTATACGGAAATTGCCATCAACTCCCGACGAAATCAACTTGTGTACAAAAATGCATTGCAATTATAACTGTAAAAATATGTATATCTGTGTACTGTATAATCGCGCATTCGGGGATGTCTCCTGTCACTGCTCATGTACGTGTCCAGTTACATTCGATTTTCGAAATAGATGGCGGAGCGTGATTATAATTACTTCAGAGCCCTCCGTTTAAGCGTAATGTGAGTTTAACAGTTCTGACAAACATTTTGTGAACGATAGTGCAAATATGAAAATTTTGTAAGTCAATTTATCTTTTCTTCTCACCTTTGTCCTTATTATTTGATGTTTTCTTTTCTGAGAATTTATAGCTTGTATGTATCTTCATTGTCTCTTTAAGGAGGAAATAAAGTATGACTTAATGAATAGGGGAGAATTTTAAGTAACTGTACGATTATGTAGGAGTTTAGATTTATTAATTATTGTATTAATAAATCCATAAACAAAAGTTATTAATTTATTGATAATCAAATTAATATCATTAGGTCATAACTATAGTACAGGTGAATTTTAAGTAGTCCGAGTATCGCATTACGTCATAATACGATTTTACAATATTGGTTCGACTTTTACAAAGCGTTTTAAATATCCGGTGTTGATTTTGCTCTACATTGCAGCATCGCAATAATAATATTAGAATTAGAATTATAATTAGAACGGTAATTTATGTATTCTATGAGAGATTGAAATGATCAATTGGTTGAAAAACTCAATTTTGTTAAAGTAAAATGAAAAAAAAACGAAACTTCTGTTTAACCAGTATCTCAGGTATGTTTATATCTTCTATGTTTTGACTCCCCCCCCCCCCTTACGATTTTTTTTCTTTTACTAACACCGGTTTAAAGAACGTGGGGGAATAAGCCGAGACATATACTCCCTTAAGCCCATTTGAAAAACCCACAATTATTTTTCAAATATCACTTTTGTTACATTTATTACGCATATGTGATTGTTTGCATTCAGTATTGCCAAAACCTTCAAAAACTTACCTCAAATTTAAATGATATTAAGACATCACAATATGTATAAGCTAATTGAGCAACAAAATGCTAATGAAATCGGATGTTTAGACTAAACAAAAAAATGGTACCAAGACCCACTCTATAGCATAAAGCAAGTTCTCTTCCTTTAATTTTCAAGATGATCATCAAATGGCAAAGACCGATTTATGTTTGTGCAATACTAAATTGAGGTTGTTATATAAATAAGATAAAACTTGTGATACTGTGGTGTAGCGGTTAGCAACGAGTTCTTGGAACATACGTATGTTGAAATGGGTGTTCGATTCCAATGAATCGTGTTGTAAATACTTTTTTATATCTTTGTTTACTTTGTTTAGATTAGAAAAAATCATTTGACGTAAAAAAAAAAAAAAAAAAAGTAAAAACTCCGTTATTATGATTAAAACACATGCACTTAATCATTTTATAGTTTTTTTTTTTTAAATAAATTATCTTTAGTATTCTTTTTAAAAGATAACATGTGACTTTGTTGATGGGGTACTAATTATAGACTTTCAGACAAAAGATTGAAATTCTTTATTCTATGTGCACGCACATAATAAATTTTCTGGAGATATGTAAAATAAGCACAGGAATAAAAGTATTTGAAGTTAATACACATATTATACTAAATGCGTGATTGTCATTTGAAACATACAATGTACTAGTGATAGGATTGTGGCCACTTGTGGGCATATGCCTCGGCTTTATCCCCCAGGTTCTTTAGAGACAGAAGTTAATTCGAATTTAATTAACTGTCAGTGAATAAATGTCTAAATAATATCTAACATTGTTGACACATCTAAGCAGAAAACTGTAGCAAAATGTGATTTTTACGGAATTTTTCTTCAGGGTTTACTTGGTTAAGAGCTTATAGCGTAAAAAGTCATCCATCAAAATATTATTTATTTTACTAAATATTTTCTTCTAAGATGTCATTCTATAGAATAAACACCAAAAATTTAGGTTTGAGTCCATAAAATAGTAAAAATTGACCAAATACAATACATGCATTGCATTTTTTTGTATTCTATTTTGATACATCAGGCCCATAAAGCGTACTTACTAACAACATTTTTCGAAAAATGTTTATGAGATATGGTTTTAATATATGTTTATTCTCTATTTTGTATGTCCAGTTCTGATTTTCCCCAAATTGGTAATTATTTTTTAGGAAAAACGGACGTCTGGCAAATTTCATAATTGTCAATAATTTTCGGAAGAGGGTACTCCCTTCTGAGACGTGATAACAAAAAAAAAAAAAAACTAGCATGTAAACATACATAGTTTCTTTTCTTCATGTATCGCTATAACGTATATCTATTATTTAAAGCTAGGCTTCTAATTAATGAGTCCATTTAGTGCTATGGATAGGGCTATCTTAAATGAAATTCGGAGATACCCAGAACCCCAACAGGCGTTTGTTTAATGTTATTCCACACAACAAATTCCCCTTTTACAATTGGATATTAAATACTGACATTTTTAAGGGGTTTTTTTTCAATTCGTGTAACTATGCCAATCTACGCCATTTGCGTCATTGATAAAATGTATTGGTCTAATAGTATACTTTACGTTGATTTGTTATATTATCACATTCAAAGACTCCGGAAAATGTAGATATTTTGAAATACAAGTCATTCTTACGATCCGAATGATAATATTCGTAAACATATCAGTAAGTAGTTTCGGCGTTGGGTGCTATCGTTGAGGAAAGAGACCGGACTATTGATGAACCTATAACTGAGCATACATGCTTATTCTGCAACTTCGACAAAATAAAGCACTAATTCTACTTTCTTCTAAAATGTACTACATGCAGTTATAATAATTAGTGTTATGTTAAACAAAAATTTTTTTATTTAACTTACTACAATCTATTTAAACTCTTATTTTAATTTTCCAAACAA
Organism: Magallana gigas; assembly: GCF_963853765.1. Classification (NCBI taxonomy): domain Eukaryota; kingdom Metazoa; phylum Mollusca; class Bivalvia; order Ostreida; family Ostreidae; genus Magallana; species Magallana gigas. Next base: position 28,639,140 of record NC_088856.1, read on the forward strand.
ACTGCATATTCATACTTTGCATTTAAACGATAATGTTGCACGTTACAGTTCAATATATATATACTATACCTATTTATTTAATTATTTGGCAGCTCTAAACTTAAACTTTAAACACTTTAAGAAGCACTTTAGCAACAAGTTTACACTAAGACTCCGCGTAGGAAGGGCAAACAGAAAATTGGACATAAAAACAGACTAGTACCGTGTAAATAATAGGACGTTGATTTTAATTCTTCAAAATTAATAATCAGATTTATTTTTTCAGATTTTTCTCGTCCTAAGGAATATATCCTTTACCTAATAAATCAATGAAATGGCTTTAAATTTGCAAGGTAGGAGTATTTTTAGCGATGAAAATGTATTCCGTAAGGTGTTTGTGAAAATTTGTTTATTTGTTTATTTAGGTTATCATGTGTCAATATAATTTAGACGTATGACTTAGTATTCTAGAAAATATTATCAAATGAAGGCTATGGGAAATTTTGGAGCTTGCATGCATTAGAATGGTAAATTTTCTTTCTAAAAGCAAATAATGAATTTTTGCCAACCATTATCATATCCCGTATTTTTCTTGAAACTATATGTAAAAGACACCAACTTTTCAGTCGATTTTCGAAAAGAATCTGTGTCTGCAGCCATCGCCCATGATGGAATTTACATTATAACTTCTTTTTCTAATTTATGGTTTTTCATCATGATTGTGTATAGCGTTTAATAAAACCCAGGGTAGAAAACAATAGCCCCGGTGTTTTTCACACCTGTACAGGATTAAAGAAAAACTCAAAATTACTTACGACTTCATTCAACCGTCCAACACCTCCCTTTTTATCTTACAGAAGATGATTTTTATTAATATGAGTGTCCTATATCCATGCAGCTGTCTTCTGTTTTTGATCCTTATGGGTGACTAAGAGAGAGAGAGAGAGAGAGAGAGAGAGAGAGAGAGAGAGAGAGAGAGAGTATTTCTTTTAAATGAAAATGATCATAAACGAATAATTCCTTATTACTTAAAAACAAAGATCGATATAACTAGATAGCTATGCTATGGCCTTACTGAGTAAAATTAAGTAAGTTTTGCAGCATGTTAAAACTAAATTCAATTGTGTAAATCCCCATCCATTTAAAACAGCATTTGATTATAGACTTAATAGGTCTGCATACTGACAGCATATTGACAGCAATCTTTGCTATATTTCTGAAGACAATTTAATAATTGTTTATAATTTATATGTACATGTTTTACTCGTATCGCTCGCAATGTGATGGACACAGTTTTTACTTTTGAAGTTGTTGCCGATCTCTATAGATATCACATGTGTGATGCTGACATTCGCTAACGTACACCAAGTAAATGGACAAGAGCTAGTAGAATTGTTCAATCTTCATTTGTTATTCCATTGTATATAACTTGTAAGTTGTAAGAACTTGTTTCCAATCATTTTGTGTATTTTACACAATAAAATATGTTCAAATCAATCATATAACCTATGTCATTGATGCTTGTCGGATCCCTTATTATCTAGTTTGCCTTTGAAGCGATTTGGTGTCTTTAAACAACTTGAAATAGTTGTCAATATGTTATATTATGTATGTGTGAAAACCTAAATAGGGTAATCATTACACAGAGAGAGAGAGAGAGAGAGAGAGAGAGAGAGAGAGAGAGGGGGGGGGAGGAGTGTGTTCCTGTTTTATTGTTATCTTAGATGCATTATTTATTTCAATCCAAGTCACCTTAACTGTGTCTCGTTCGTTTTTTGATCGTAATCTTTTACATTTTAAGTCACTTATTTGAAACAACTAGACCACTGTTGATCAAAAACTTCAAGATGTTTTCTTGTAACTAATCATCATTGATAAATATTCCGACCAAGATAATTCACGCCACATGTACAACATTTATATCATTTAAAATATTCTATTTGTTTCTACAATGAACTGGGTAATAATCAAGATCTATAAAAAAAAAAACCTTCTCCCACATATAAGGTCAAGTACTGGAAGAACAAACTATTTCTATAGAAGAGAGAATCTATGGTTTACAGAGTTATATATTATTGATATACATGAACATTGTACTCAGAGCAAAAAGCTGTTTCAATACACTCATGCGTTCACATCTACATTCATTTGCAAACCCAACACCTTCACTCAGTGATAGGAACGGCCTTTTCATGCAGGATTCAACTTCTTTAAAAATATATAGAAATGATAAATACTTGTACCTAAATAAATACTCTTTAAAATATTTTAACAATACAGAATCAAAGGCCATTTAGAGACTTTTGAAATATTTTACGATATAAGTTGTTTAAAAAAATCCGATGAACTGTCATTAAGAATAAATTTTATGCGAAAAGGTAAAAGTTTGTCATTTTCTTTGGATTTCAAACAAAACATAAAAATTGCCTTTTATAAATAAAAAAATCGTATATAGGTGAGGACTAAAATTGCAAGTTTTATACAGTAGGTCGACGTAAAATATTTTCCGTTTGCCAAATTGGATGGTTAGGTTAAAGTTACGTGTTGACTGAAAAAGTGATAGAATGATAGCTAGTCCGTGAACTGCATAATAATTTTTCAGATTTTTGTTTGAATAAACATTGACATGTAACGCTTTATGTATGAGTACCGTTTCTTCCTTTATCACAGTGCTTTAAAACGCTCACTTGAGCATACAACAGCCAAAGTGTCACGTAAAAAATATTATGAAGTTAATTTTAAAAGCAACAAAAACAAAATCCTTTAAATACATGCAAATTATTATGATATGTTATCTAATACATGCAAATATTTATAAGAATAATGTATTTGTAATAAGATATATTAAGTAGACAGTGAGTACATATCCCACATTGCAGCAATTGCTGAATTCTAAGTACATTCTATTTTCTTGCTTAATATGACAATGTTACATTTTTCATTTTGTAAGAAAATTTTCGTCAGAATCACAGAGATTTGTGTACATGAAAGAAATGCGAAGTAAATTCAAGTTCTAATTAGAGTGGACAACTAATGGCGAGAACTGTACTTATCATGTACATGTACACGTATTTCTCAAGTTTCATAGAGAGTCATGCGGGTAGAGAATCCAACTACTCATGCAGTATACGGTAAAAGTGTTATCAATACTCAGCATTATTCGCATCAAATAAGGACATATAGATAAAATTAAAAATTTATAAATCATTTTTCATAATCTTGTTATGATACTAAGTTTGATTCTTGCCTAAATCGCTAAAACATTACATCTTTAAAAAACAAACACGTTAAACAATGCTTCACATATAGTTTAGTGCAAGTAATATGAGGTGAACCAAATTTATTATATGCTTTATTAATTCCTAGCTCTTTTAGTGACCGATTTCCAACAATCGAGAGAAAAATAAAACGTTTTCTTCACTAGCATTCACTTGCAAGTTGTCTTTGCTTGACAACACTCGATATGATATATCTGTATCAAATCGTTGCTGAATCATATACATGTAATGACACAATTGTTGCTGATGGGTTTTTTCCCGACCCTTATGATGATTAAAGTTGCGTGAAGTGGTTCAACGTTTTGATGTTTTCACATTTTTATAAAAGATAAAATACACTGGTTGTTTCATTAGTATCACTTACGTGCCCGGAAAGATAAATACATGTACTTATACGGGTGTAAGGTCAAGAACATAGCTTTTAACAACAGGTTTTCTTCCGATGCTTATTTTTTATTTACAATTCAAGATCAGTGCACAGCAACATCTGTTGCACTTGATCTTTTCGTTTTAGCCTTATTCTAGTTTTCCTCAAAAAGACAGGTTTTGAACAACTTTCAACAGATTCATATATGTGTGGTAAACATTTTTCATCATACAGTTTTCCTACGTATGGAGTGTATTTGCTATAATGATATCTGTTCTCTGTATATCTAAATGCAGTTGGTCCTACAGCTTTATTGACAGCATCAAAGAGGCATTGATAAATCTGTATAAGATTTGAATTCTTTGATAGCATTTCATATATAAATTGATCAGGATCTTTTCTTTTATTTTCTTTGCAAAAGTTATATAAAAAGTTCCTGAAAATATGTGTGGTATGTATGGACCTGGAAAGGGGTCCAGAAAAAGAGAATTCAAATGCATAGTAGCCATAATGCAAGTCTGAAACTGTGCAAAGCCATGGATTAAACCACAGTCTACTCGAGATGTTCTAGACTTTTTATATTTACTAAGTTTTTCATTGACCGTTTTTAAAGTTTTGGCTTTTATGCCAAATAGTGCAGCTTCTATCAAATTTTTCTCACACCCGATTGAAGCAGGGTACATAAGAGCCCACTTTACTTTTAGCATTATCAAACAAACCAGGACACTTTGCATATGGGAAATCGTTACCTTTCGCTGGGAATTCCTAATCCAAAATATAACTATTCCCAGATTTAGTTCAAGATCTGGTGTCATATGATCAATGTTAAAACAAGGTATATCTAAAATCATGCGAAGTAGATTTTTTTTCTCATTTCGCGAGAGGTCTGGAATATCTGATAGTTTAATCGATTTGCCAGAATAGGTCTCAGGTTTTACAGGGTTTATACCCTGACTAATAATTATATCTCCTCTTCTGTCAAACTCCTCAACAACACTTTTCATGTTTGATGCTATTCCCCAGGCTCCATTTGTCTCGAAATCGGCACTGTCCTCAGAGAGCAGTATTCCATATATATATTTTCTTAGGTTTACGCTAGATTGATAAGAGGAAGCTAATGAGTTTGGATCTTCCACCTGAGGACTTAAAAACTTTCTGTGTAATGTAATAATGTCCAAACAATTTGGAGATATCAACCCTTTTCTGTGATGAGAAAGATACCACATGGGAATCGCGGATTCATTAACAAATCTTATTTGATTTTCACCTATCTGTTCTTTTCCCATGAAGTATGCATATAGAGAAGATTCAGTTTCTGGTACATTTGCTTGAAATGTTTCAATAATTATGCCTTCACTATATGATTTCAACCCTTGTAACCAAAGAAGAACTTTGAGAGTCCTCTTGTCACCAGGTGATTTCCAATCCTGCGTTTCACATTCATTTGACTGGATTGAATCATTGAAAGATTTAAACACATCTTTGTCGATATAATCATTTCCAAGGAGGGCAGCTAACAATGGAAGAACTTCTTTCCCCAAAGACGGAAAGAAATTATCAACATGATAGAGTCTGGCACGAAGAAAATGTTCCACGCTGTTATTCTCCCCTTTAATTTCTTGTAAATTGAAAATTACTTTGTCAAAACTAATAAATCCGCCCGTTAATGGAAAAATAAAGAAATCACTATCGTTTGATAGGACAGGACAGTTCAACGTATTTGCAAGCATTGCAATTTCTTTGTCAGCCTCGAAATCACACACTGCAAATGGTATGCTCAGTTTCTTTAAAACTGCTTTAAAAGTATCAAATGCAAGGATTGGCATAACTCTTTTCTTGCATCGAATTCCACTAGCAATTCGCTTGGCGTTTTCAAGTCTCTGCTTCATTCTCTTTTGTATTGTTTGAAATTTCAGGTAATTTGGATCATTACTATAGTACCACCATCAAACACAACATAAAGCTCGATGTTGCAGGAGTGAAGGAGGCTAAAGAATTCTGTGATTTTTATGGCATATTGATCATAATCCCCTCCATGATAGAAATCCAAATGGGTATAATCAAAAATGAAATGATACAGGCTATTGCCATCTATAACAAGCCTTGTTGAATGCAGCGAAAATTCCTTCGTAAGTTGTGGATTGCAATTAACGAAGGTTGTAAGTCCTGGAATTCCCATGTTTCACTGTGATGTTGTTGTTGTTCTATGTTTCTGTCATATGAATACTTGTTGAAGAATCAGGGAATGAAAGGCCTCACTGAAAGTTACGATGACAAATCAATAAATATAAAGTAATTATGAATATTTAATTTTATGTCGTTTTTGGCGAGCAGCGCAATGTACACATTATGTTCAAACATTAAAGTTTACCTTAAATCAGAACTGCATTCTTAACAATTCACAATTTAAATGGTATTTCAGTCTTACTTACGCCTTATGATAGAAAATATTTCTCCTGTTTTCTATGGCTATCTTATAAATTATCTGATTATCAGCTTCATTGACAACGTATTTCATGTTTATATCATGCATACATGTTTTTTTGCTTGTTTATACTCCTGGTCATTCAAAAAATCAATATTATCGTCAAAACAAATAAACTATGCAATTAATGATTGTTTGATAATATTTTAAAACTAAAGAAATACATTACCTGATCGATGAGTCGAGACTAAAATTCTCGTTGGTTGTTGACAAAACAGTCTTAAGCATTGAATGATGATCAATATGTTACAAAAATTATTCCAATACAAAGCTGGAAACTTTCCAGTGAACATTTTTTGTTGCATCGACAGCAACAACCAAACAATCAACCTTCTAAAATAAATGTTTCCTTTGAAAACTTGTCTCAAAAAGAATATATTTATAAGCATGCCAGGTCTATCGATTTTTTTCATTTCCTACCTATTTCAAAAATTTATATTCTTTGAAAACGTTAATATACAGAATTGTAATTTTATTTTAGATCACTTATATCTAAAGGAGTTTCGCAAGTTCACTTTATCATGAAAAAAAGCAATTTTGTTTTATTTTCAATTTGTTGAATTTAAAAAGAAATTAAATATTTTTGGTTTAGAACCCAATATTTATAGAATACATTCAAAAATGCGGATTATAAAATCAGTGATTAATCACATAAATTTGAAATAACCATAAAGGAGACCGTAGCTTAGTGGTCAAGAAATTAGCAATCAGATCTGAATTTAAAAAAAAATTCAATTATAATATTTTTTGCCGTAAACTATTATTTAGTAAAAACATATTCAAATATATTAGATTGAAAACTTGAATACTTTCCTTACTATCTTTATACAGAGTTCTTTATCAACATTAATTTTAGATAGGCTAAAAATGGTCATGACCACCCAGGCCTCTTAAGTTATGTATTGGCTCATCTTACACATTTATCGTAATTTGGACTTTTTTCTATCAAGTGCCATGTATAGCATATGTTATTGAAATTTGGCTAGTTTTATGTTTAATGGGCTCCACAGAAATAAGAAATAAGCTATTGTAAATTTGGTTTTTAAAAATTCAATTTAAAGGTAATAAGCATGCAATCATAACGCAGGTTATTCTTTTATTAAAATGGTTGCTTTATTTGTCGAGGACTGGCTTTTCGATTAAAAGTGATTTTTAAAAAACATAATGAATTAAATTATTCATACGTGTTGTATGAATTAAAATTAAACTTTTCATTTAGTGTGGAAAAACGCCATCTGCCAGAGTGTTGAACATGTTCTTTATTTGAACAAGACATACCGTTTTCAATTCCGTTGCGCACGAACGCAGAAAAATACCCAGGAAATGTGTACATGTGTAACTAACTCGTGTCTGTGCTACTTGATGTGAGGGACTATTTAATGTAATTCAAAACCTTTATTTTTATCTTGTCTACTCAAATGTCTCAATCCATGCACTGTCTTCATCAGTGTTGGTAATCCAAAATTAGAAACTATGGCTAATTTTGGGTGGAGTAATTCTTTTCATAAGTATTGAAATAATTATGTAACGTGTTTTCAAAATATTGATCATAAAAATTACGTAATACAAATCTTTGATCTTGTCAAGTATATTGGCTTTCCATCAGCTAATCTAAGCACTAGTATTTTGAGACTACGATGGTGTGATTTGTATGTGACTTTATCATTGTTTATAATGTATCATGACCCCGAATACCTTAGTCTGACCTCACAAGGGGCATAATTCATACTACATTTAGCAGAGTATAAAATCAACATGAACACGGATTTTTACTATGTTATTATCACGAAGCCGATAACTGGTACAGTAAATCGTAAAAACTCGGCATATTCGGGGCGTGCTTAGAAGCACAAAACAAGATGTTTTGGGTTCTAAATAATGATATAAACTAACAGATTGATAAACAAGGAGTTCACTTTTTAAAGTATGTCAAGTTTTATCCAAAAATATCAAGAAATAAGGAATTACGAAAAGAAAACGTTAAATTTTAGCCGATAACTGGTACAGTGCCAGTATACTTCCGAATGCAAAATATAAAGAAAATGACAATATTTTCATTTTTGGCAAAATTGCAGGAATTGGGTCATTTAGGTGACGTCATAGATAAACAACTCAAAGTTCAAGCTCTTGTAAAAATGACTCTCATTTTTGCTATTTCGAGCTTGTTTATCGAAAATGAAAGAAGCTAGGTTTTTGATTAATTTCACAATAAAAACTTATCAGTTAAAATTCAATTATATCTTACGGACATCATCTAACATGTTTTGAAATACCAAAGGTGTAAGCAAGTACTCTGGTGCAGGCATTTTGTAGTTTATTTGCAAAATGCCTTAATTCATAAGTATAGATACTTATATTTTCAACCTCGATTGTTTATCTAATAGAGTCATTTTTACAAGAGCTTGGACTTTGAGTAGTTAAGTCAAACAGAAAAGTGACATGGGCCTGTCTGAAGACCTTATGATAATTTTCGTATTTCGTAGCTACTGTGTGCAAAACTTGCTTCTTCAAAGCTCAATGTACAATGTACATGGTGTCATCAACATTTGCAATTCATACACAAATTATGTAGCATTAAACAAAACGCTCTATTTTGATTTTTAAAGCTTCATTTGAAACACAATTTAAGATATTTCAATGTGAACGAGATTACATAATATTCAAAATACCTTCGAGACTACTGTTTCATAATTCTTATATTGTACAATTTTTGACAAGTAAATGAAGCTAAAAAATCTTTAAAAGGTCAAAATTATTTTTAAATATGTAACCATTGCACTCCTCTGCTATACAGCAATATACACTGTAACGGAATAATGCAATTATAAGAATTTTTAACTTTTCTATATTTTGTTCAAAGGTAATGAATTAATGGTATACAATACAATACAAAGTATATCTCATCACGGTACAGTAAAATGCATTCACTATGTATACGGTATATAACATTACATATGTCCAATTTTTTGTTTTTGAAAATAGTCAAATACTATAAAGTCTCCAATGATTTAAGATATTTTAAATGATACTTTTACATATATATATATTTTCAAACTCGGTTCTTTATTTAATAGAGTCATTTTTACAAGGGCTTGGAATTTGAGTAATTAAGTCAAACAGTAAAGTGACATTGGCCTGGTATGACCGAAATTACCACCTCATAATATTCAAAGAATGATTTCTTATTACTTATATTTATATCATTTCCAATTTCTACAGTCTCAAACAATAATTTTATAACCACTATTTTTTTTCATTTAGCACATGCTATGTATTACTATGCGGTGCAGCCAATGCCGTTTTTCGGTCATGCTATTAGACACGCCCATTTTGTGTCGCATATCTTTTATGAAATTATTGTGCTATAGGCTTCAAAATTGATTCGTAAAGTTGTCACAGACAAGGACAGTTAATGTAAATATTAGTTCATAAAACTCTCAGAACGTGAACCGATGATCTTTTCCCGGTGACCAGACTTTATGGACCATTGAAATGCACAGATGACATGATACGTATACGTTAAAAAATGTTTAGTCGAATAAATTTTACTTATAAACTTGATTAATTTTGATATGATTAGCTTGACCAAACCTAGATCGAGACGTTGAGTAATATATATTAAGCATATCTAATTTATCACTTAGTTTGTTGAGTTTGAGTTTTTAGAATTTATTTCAAAACTACATGCAAGAATATTATATACTTCAGGGGCCATTCTATCTGTATTGTATGAACACTCCAACATATTTGTAGATTAATGAAAAAGCTTATTGTCATGATTGTACTCATCAAATCTGCATTGCATTTTTCAATAATACAAATAGTATATATTCAATAAGCCCATGGGCCACATCACTCACCTGAGCAACAATAGACATAATAAAATCAGCTTTATAGAGTCATATACAAAATATCTAAATGTCATATAATAAATCCTGTATAAAAACAAGAGGTGTTTGTAAAACACTCATGCCCCCTCCTTTTAATTGAAACATTTCCGAAGAAAATGAACGGAAACTGCAAATAATTGGATGGAATTTTTCTACGTCAAAGGGGCATAACTCTGTATAAAATTGCTCGATCGTACCCAAAATTAATCTTGACCTAGATATTATCTTGATTGACCTGTATACCAAATTTCATGTCAATATGTGCATCCTCTGTGAGGAGAATGAACGGAAACTGCAAATAATTGGAATTTGTACTTCCAAGGGGCATAACTCTGTCGAAAACAGCTCGATCGTACCCATGATCGAACTTGACCTAGATACTATCTTGATTAACCTGCATACCAAATTCTGTTTCAGCATGTTTATCTTCTGCGAAGAAAATGAACGGAAACCGTTGGTGGACCGACCAACATACCGACAGACAGCAGCAAATCAATATGCCCCCCTTCTTCGAAGAGAGCATAAAAAATTTCCCTGCATATTCTTAAGTTTATCATTGAGTCCCTTTGTACACGTAACAGGATAAGTTTACAGTTTATCACATATTGTGTGTTGCAGTTCTCGAGAAGATCTTTAACAACTGTTTATAATACCAGGTAGATTATTATATAATAAACCTTTATCGAATTTTGAACAGCTTGTGAGTTGTGAGGCCCACGAATTTCCAGGGGCCAGAGTCTAAACAGTTTTTAAAGAAATAACAATACATGTATGTCAAAATGCTTGCATATAAGTAAAACAATACAAAATAACATTTGAGTTTTCGTGATTTATTGATTTATGTTTTCCTTTGTAAAATTGAAGCCACTCCCTCCATTGTGGCCCAACCCTAATCTTGAAGATTGTGATTTTTAATCTAATCTATCTGTACTGACTAACGTTACAGCTTTTCTAGACAAATTGTGTTTTAAACACTGATTTTTCCTTATATATTCCTATGTAAAAGTTAGACCACCCCCCCCCTTTTTGTTGCCCCACCCTACCACTGGGGATCATAATTTGAACAAACTTGAATCTTCCCTACCTGATGATGTTTCCACACAAGCTACAGCTTTTCTAGCCAATCAGTTTCTGAGCAGTTTTTTTCTCTACAAGTTCCAATGTGAAAATTTCACCTCTCACTGTGGCCCCACCCTACCCCCAGGAAAGCATTGTGATTTTATCAAACTTGAATCTACGAAGATTTTTTTGAAGGATTTTTTCTATATATACTGTATTCCTGTGTAAAAATTCGACCCCCCCCCCTCCCAATTGTGGCCCACTCTACCCATGGAGATCATGTTTTGAACAAACTTGGATCTACACTGCCCGGGGATGCTTCAACACAGGTTTTAGCTTTTCTAACCAAATGGATTTTAAGATGATTTTTGAAAAATACCAACAAATTTTCAATGATTTTTAATTAACTCCCTTTGAAAGAAGGCATGGCTCTTCATTTTAACAAACTTGAATTCCCTTTACATAAGGATGCTTTGTGCCAAGTTTGGTTGAAATCGGCCCAGTGGTTCTGGAGAAGAATGTAAAAAAATTACAGACAGACATACGGACAGATCGACAGACGCCAGACAAAAAGTGATCAGAAAAGCTTACTTGAGCATTCAGCTCAGGTGAGCTAAATAGGAGTAATCAAATTTTTAACTTAGATCACGCTGTAATAGAACTAAGTTCACAGTTGATTATGATGTACTAGTATAATAAACAGTTATACTTATACTGTCTTGAAATGAATGATGAAATATTTTGCATGACGCGAAGAAGATAATAGCATACCCTAGTAAATACTTTCATTTGCATAATAACGGTTACTGCACGTTAACTGATAATGAGGATTTTCAATTACTACGCTCACGCTCACAGAATCCGCAGGCACGTAGCATCAAGGGATGGGGGGGGGGGGGGGCTGGCCCAACTTTTCAAGATTTTTTGGATGAGTCTGCTCCCCCCCCCCCCCCACCCCCACTTTCAAAATCAATGCTACGTGCCTGAATACGATTCTCCTTTAAAAGATTATCGTACATTTATCACCAATACAATGTACGTACTGGGTTATTACAGTTCATTGTGGACAAAGGTTGATCAATGCCCCCGAAAAAATATCTCTCTCTCTCTCTCTCCTAGCAGTATGCACCAACCACTCAACCATCTAAGCAAATTAAATGAATATCAAATATCAATCACGGAAGTATCGAGGTTTTTTTCCATGCGAAGACAAATTAAAGTGAGTAGAATTTCAATTTCGTCAGGTAAAGTAACATTTCAAATTCTCGATAATTGTGATGCATTTGCTTGAACATTTAAACCTTGACAGATGCCAAACGAGCGGTATTAAAACAGAGGCAAAATATGGAGAGAGAGAGAGAGAGAGAGAGAGAGAGAGAGAGAGAGGTATGGACGGTAGGATTTTAAATACACTCTTTTGCAAACACCAAAAAATGTTAAAATAATAACAATTTAATTCTATGCATATTAGATGCATTAAAAGATTTTTTTTAACTTCATCAAATGTCTATTTATTAATTAGAACCTATCGTAACCTATTACACACTCACAATGCATGGCTGCTATATCAGTTTAAAAAAGGAAATTTATCTATGAATTGATGGATGTTATATCAGATTTAAAGGATTTCTATGAACCATTACCTGGTAATTTTTTTTCTTCATAAACGACTAAACAAAATACATTAAATTGTACACATTTGATTTATCGTGGCATACAAAAATTTCGGAGCATTGAGCTGAAAGTATTTTGATTTTGATTAAATTTTTCGTTGCTTTTGACTACATTAATGAATTTTTTAAAAAATCTGTGAAATATGTCCGTGTGAGCATGGTGAACTTCAGTAAACAGAACAGTCTGAAATAAAATGGGGGAAAAGTTGAAATTTTGGAGAACAAGTGCCGATATTGAGGCATAGTTAGCATGAAACAATTAATGCCTCGTTTACAAAGGAAAGAGTCATCCTGCACTTAGGTGATGCTGTCTTTGAATGTGTAAATATTGCAATTTATGTTTTATAGAGCAATTCGCAGAAAATTTCAATATCCATAGAAGTCACGGTTATTCTATATTTGAACAATTTTCAACATCTAGTTTAAATATTTGATTTTCTTAACATTGCCACTGTAATATTCACACACAAACAGATTGGCATTATTGTCCACACATAAACCATAAGGATCCTCCAGATCACAGTTATCAATGTAACGGAGAAACTGTCCATTCTGATCCAGAATGTGGATACAATGGTTGTCACTGTCTGCTGTCAATACATGACTCTGACTGTCTGTAGTGATACCATAGGGTTTAAATGGTTTGTTCTTGGTAACTGAGGGATGACCGGTGTATCTCCATCTGAGTTTCCCGTCCTGATTGACTACCACTACTGCATCCGCCCCATAGTCAGCTACACAGATGTCATGGTTTCTGTTCTCTGTGATATATTTAGTAAAGCCATTCCATGAGTACAGAGGTTTATCTTCATCATCAAGTTGAATGGTTTGTTTCTCTGTAGATCCCGAGTAACGGACAACTTTGGATTGAGTTTCATCATTGCGGAACATGGTAACCAGGAGATCACCAGTAGAGGAGACACAAAGATTACGAGGCACCCATCCCAGTAATTTGATCAACTCTTCTGTCTGACCATTTTTTACTCTATTCACTGTTTTTGTTATTCCATTTAAGTACAGTAGACCCCCATCATTGTCTACAGCTATATCATTTGTGTATTTCCCTGATTTTGCTCTGATTGTCTGACAGAGTGAACCTTCAATGTTGAAGCATTTGATATCATTGGTCGTTCCACTCGTCCAGATCCTGTCCTCATTCAGACAGGTAACACTGCGTAGATATTCATGCCCAGTCTGTATTGTGGCAACAAGCTCTGGATCATCCAGTAGTTCTCTGACTAAAGTGTTGGGTTGGTTCAGTGTCAAGACATTTTCTTCAGTAGCAGTAGATAATGGGGTGATCTGTCCATACAAACTATACAGCTTCTCACGGTCTATTGGTTTTGGAATGAATGTTGGCAGTGATACCTGAACCTTGGGTGGAACCTTGCTGAATTCTCTGATCTTAGAGCTGTATTCCATGGTAGAAGATATTTCAGTGGAATTCTCAAGTTTTCTTATGGCCAGTAAAGTTTTCTTTATAAGAGTCTGTGTCTGTTTGATTTCATCCAAATGTTTCTGTAGAATGTCTTTGTGTTTGACTTTTATCTCGCTGATTTCAGTTTTCATTTTGTTGACAACGATGTCGATTTCTCTTTGCCATTGCTCTCCTTGTTTTGAAATTTCTGTTATAAGTTTTTCATATCCTCCGTCCAAGCTGGCAAGCTGATTTTCCAAGTCAAGTGCAATTTCTTCGTATGTAGGAAAAATAGAATTTTCTAATTCTACTGCATCTTTGTCAATGGCCTCTTTTTTTTTCTTGTATATCTCTGCAATTTCTACAAATTTATGGCTCATGTGTTGCTCAGATGCCATGCAGGAAGAACAAATCAAAATGTTGTTGCAATTTACACATTGAAATTCACAGAATTTATGTGAATGTGTTCTACATTTCGGATAAATGGGGGTTGATCTGCGCTCCTTGAAAGGGACTATTTTATGTTTGTCATATCCATCTGAGATGTGTTTGCCTATACATGGCGTGCAGAGGTTGACATGACAAATGTCACAGTAGCTGTGTACTATGGCGGTCTCACAAAGGTCACATCGGTGCACATCCTGGGCACTAGTATGAGGATCCATGGTTGTTCTGCAAAAAATAAAAAATTAATATTAAAAAACTTAGGTTTTAAATGACAGTGACTTTGATCAGTGAATAGTTACATAAAGCCTACAGGTACATTTTGAGTCTCCATAAACACATTGAAGAAGAAAATGTTGCATGATTAATATTTTGCAGTTTAGAAGATGATGATGAAATTTTTATAAAACTGTTTTTGAACTACACTTAATCAAAATTCAGATTCAATACAAATTCGATATAAAAAATCAAAGGCCGGAACGGCCACAAAGGCGTCGAGCTGACATTTTCTTTTATATAGAATGATATCAATAATTTTAATTTCTGTACTAATATATATAGTCGTTTATCAAATAATATTAGAACAAGAGGCCCATGGGCCACATCGCTCACCTGAACAGCAGTTCCTTGTAACATTACATTTCGTAGCATATGCTTTTTCTATTTTAAACATTGAACCCCTTTCTTGGGACCCAGTTATGGTCCGAGGTTTATGGTTGGCTTGAACAACATAAACAGTAACATAGGAATGAAAATGTGTAGCACTGCGGTAGGACCGCACGTACACAACCTGAAAAACTGAACGTAGCAGAGTTCCACTTCAAGAGAAATAACTCTCAGACTGTACAGAACATCAAGAAAGATAACTCTTGGTTTCACTACATTAGAGTTTACACAATTTGAGGATCCTTGCATAATAATCTCACAAACTGTAGCATTATAGTTCTCGAGAAAAACTTTTTAAAAACATTTTCAATATATCTTTCTATGTTAAACTTTGAACCCCTCTTGGGGCCACAGTATTAGTCCAGGGCTAAAGTTTTAATTATTTGGAATCTACATTATTTAAGGATGCTTGCATAGTTATCTCACAAGCTGAAGCATTATAGTTCCCTAGAAAAAGATTTTCCAACATTTTCCCTCTATATTTCTATGCTAAACTTTGAACACCTCTTGGGGCCCCAGTATTAGATTGAGGTCACAGCTTTTATAATTTCGAATCTACACTATTTGAGGGTGCTTACGTAGTTATCTGACAAATTGATGCATTGAAGTTCTCGAAAAGAAGATTTTTAAACATTTCCCATATATACCGGTACTTCTACATTTAACTTTAAACCCATCTTGGGTCCCTAGTATTAGTCCAGGGGTCACTATTTTAAAACTGTCGAACTTTCATTATCCAAGGTTGTATCCATGATAGTATTCTCACAAATTGAGGCATTGTAGTTCTCGAGAAGAAGATATTTTAACGTTACCTTTATATTTCTATAATAAACTTTGACCCCATCTTGGGGCCCCAGTATTGGTCCGGGGGTCACGATTTTACCAATTAGGAATCTACATGAGCGAAGGCATAGAAATTCCACAAACTAAAACATTGTAGTTCTTAAGAAGAAAATTTTTAAACTTTTCCTTTATGTTTTTTAAAATGTTTAAATTTTGAACCCCTCTTGGTGCCCATCAATTGTCCAGGAGTTACAATTTTTTGAATCTACATTATTTAAGGATGTACATGTATGCATAGTAATATCCCAAACAGTTGCACTATAGTTCTTGAGAAGAAGATTTTAAAACATTTTCCTATATATGTTAAAATCTAAACCCCTACTGGGGCCCCACTTTTTGTTCAGGGGTCACGATTTTTACAATCTTCACTATATATACAACCGTTTGTGTATGTATTGGCATTTTTGGTGAAGTGGTTTTTGAGAAGAAAATTTTTAAACATTTTTCATATGTAGTTCTATGTTAAACTTTGAACCCCGCCTGGGGCCCCAGTTTTGATTTGAGGGTCACGATTTCTACAATTTAGAATCTTCATTATACATACAAGCTTTTGTGTAAATATTGGCATTTCTGGTGCAGTGGTTCTTGAGAAGAAGATTTTTAAAGACATGCACCCTATACTTACTGTTTAGCAATTATCTCCCTTTTGAAAAGGGCTGTGCCCTTTATTTTTACAATTTATAACCCCCTTTCCATAAGGATGCTTTGTACCAAATTTGGTTAAATTTGGCCCAGTGGTTTTTGAGAAGAAGTTGAAAATGTGAAAAGTTTACAGACGGACGGACAGACAGACAGACGGACGGACGGACGGACGACGGACAACGGGTGATCAGAAAAGCTCACTTGAACCTTCGGTTCAGGTGAGCTAATAAAAAAGGAAATAAATAACGTTTTGTGCTGTTTCAAAAACAATGATCAGTATATTTCGTTATAAAATAGGTAGTGATGAGTTTATAATACAATAATTCATCATGGTTACAAAAATCGAAGAAATTTCAAAGTTAAAAAAAAAATTATTATTTTTTTTCTGCTTTAAAAAGTCTTTGCACATTTCACAGGCTCATAATTTGAATACATTAACAGTGTGTCCCTAATTATAATAATAAAACATACTTTTATTTATTTCAATTCCCGTTTGAACAAGATTACCTATGCTATGGTTGTTTACAAACAAATCCACAACACGTGCTATCTAAAATGCTCGACCAAACCAACTGCATTATCGTGTTTATTAATTGCAACAAAATCTATAGATAAGTTTATCGCTTACAATTATTTTGGAGACCATGCCAGATAACAAATACATTTACATATCAAATTTTATTTCTATCGGGCACAGTCTCCAATCAAAATGTAAGCGATAAACTTAAAATAATATCAATCTCTACCCAGAGTTATCGTTCCTGCTTCGCTCCACTTATAGCGCAGCGTAATACGCCCTCTGGTGAGAGATTGAAATAATATTTTAGTGAATGTTTACATTGCACCTTATTGTATTCATCCGCCATTTCTTTTTTTCTTTTTTTTATTTTTTTATTTTGACATTTTCAATTCACAATTGCATATAAACATGTCATTGGTATAATAGCAAGTGAAATTACAGTTTCAAAAAAAAAATTCTCATTAGCTAGTGTCTTATATATATATATATATATATATATATATATAGCAATATATATGCATATAAATATACAATTAGTGAAAGTTATAGGGGAGAAAGTTCAGAAAGAAGGACTGATAGTATTATGTACAGAAACATTGTATTGGAGCACTTAGATAAGTAAAATTGTCAATCTATTGACATACATGAATTTATCAAAGTCGATTTTTCATTGAAAATTTCATCAGTCAGAGTAGATCACAAATCTGTTTCAAGTGTTTTTCATACTGAGTGAAATTACAATTTTTTAAAGTAAATATTTTTCAATAAGTAATCTATTGGTTATTATGGTAAACAATGCACTCATATCCAGTTTGGGTACCATTTTGTATTTACAGGCAAAAATAAACTGTTTCACAACAAGTGTCAATAAGTTATGAACTTTGTAAATATTATTGTTGTTAAATTTACCGAATAATACACCTATCTTATCAAAAACTATTGGAAAATTAAACTTTGATAAAAACATTTCTTCAACTGCACACCATATCTCAGGGTTTAACATTAGGACAATCATAAAAAAGGTGCTCAATGGTTTCGACTTCTACCTTACAAAATGTACAAAGCTCATTGTCCTTTAGTTTTAATTTCGTTAAAAAGTAGTTTGTTGCAATTATTCTGTGTAATATTTGAAATTGTAACCAGTGATATTTAGATTCCTTTGTAGTTTTAAAAGGAAGCTCGAAAATTTTACCCCAATCCGAGTCACTAAATCTATAACCTTCTTCATGCCATTTATAAACTGCTTTGATTGTTTCTTTCTTTTTACTTATTAAAATATTATACATATCTTTACAACCTTTGTTTGCTTTCTTGAAAATTGCAATTGTATTTGGTATATGTGCTTGTATTTTAATTCTTGCCTCTTTAATATTGTAAGTACCAATTCTATCCAACACAGCCTTTTTAAGTCCAGCATATTCTAAAAAGTTTGTATTTACATGTAAATTATTAAGGGATTCAAGACTTATGAAATTGCCTTCTGGATCAAAAAGATCGATTATAAATATGAAGCCTGCATAAAAATAGCTTTTTAGGAAAGCTGAATTACTACCAATTCTAATATGTGGGTTATACCATATGTGTTCACTGTGAATGTTTTCATTTTTAAGGGCTGAAATGTCTATTATTTTCTGCCAGCTATAAAATACTTCTTTCCAAAAACAGTTATGCATTATATTACCAAGTCTGGACAGAAAGTCTGTTCCTCTTAGCCATAAATTGTTCACTGTTGTATTTAGACTTGTCTCTAACAAATTAACCCATACAGATTTTGAGTGAGTTAGTCTCCTTATCCAGCTTGACTTCAAGGCCAGAGTAAAGTCATTATAATCTACCATTTTAAGACCGCCAGATCTATAGTCTTGTATAATAGTTTGTTTATTTACTTTGTGTATTTTGCTTCCCCAAAGATAAAGGTATAATTCTCTCTCAAAGTTTTCTAAGAAGTCTTTACTTGGATTTGGTAATGTAAGTATCAAATGATTCATTTTTGGAATTATAAGGGATTTTATGACAGTTAATCTTCCTAATATTGTTAATTTACGTAGGTTCCACTGCTTTATTAGTTTTTTTATATTGTCTAGTTTTACATTGTAATTTAAGTTTATCATATCATCTAAGTTTATCGAAAATTTTATCCCTAGCAAGTCAAAGTTTGTATTGTTCCAATCAAGTTTCCATCTCGAGTGATGAAAAGTTTCTTTTGAGAATTTTTTACTTCCTATCCACACCATCTTTGTCTTAGAAAAGTTTATATTTAGTCCTGTTATATCCGCAAAAAAATCTAGTTCTCTAAGAATACCATCTAATGTTTCTGGTGATCCATTTGTAAATAAAGAGGTGTCATCTGCATATTGTGAAATTTTGTATTCAGTATCACCTATTTTTATACCTTTAATGTCTTTATTATTTCTAATTATTGCTCCTAATATTTCTGCGCAGAGCAAGAATAAGTAGGGTGATATTGGGTCACCCTGTCTGCACCCTCTTTGAGGGTAAAAATATTCTGATATTATTCCGTTTTGAATAATACATGTTTTTATGCCATGATAAAAGGTTTGTATCCAATCTTTTATTGAATTTCCAAAATTAAATAGGTCAAGTGTATGAAAAACAAATTCCCATGATATAGAATCGAAGGCTTTTTCAAAGTCAATTAACATAAGTAAACCTGGAATATTGTTTCTTTCAGTATAGTTCATTAGATCATATACTAATCTGATATTTTCACCTATGAATCTACCTTTCAGGAATCCAGTTTGATCTCTGCTAATTAATTTGTCCATGTATAACTTTAACCTATTTGCAATACAGCCTGATGCAATTTTATAAATAACATTTAAAAGGCATATTGGTCTCCAATTTTTTAGATACTGTTTAGATTTACCACTTTTCGGAATGCAGGTTATTATACCCAATTTGTTAGGCTCTGAAAAATGCTGAACTTGTTTAGAAAAATTAATAGCTCGTGTAATAAATGACCCCAGGTCATGCCAGAAGAATTTGAAGAATTCACAAGTAAAACCATCAGGACCTGGGCTTTTTTCATTTTTCATATTTTTGAGAAAGGATAAAACTTCATTTTTTGTTATGGGCCCTTCAAGACTAATTGACTCATTTTCACTTAATTTTGGCAAGTTACAAGCATTCAGTTTGTCATTAATTTCACTTAAATCTACATATTGCTCTCTTTTTTGGTATAAATTCTGATAAAAGCATTTTGTTTCATTTAATATATCAAATTGATCATATAGAATAGATCCATCATTTTTAACAAGTTTTGGTATTTGCTTATTGATATAATTCCTAGATTCTAGTGTAAGGAAATATTTACTAGGTTTTTCTCCTTCATCAATCCACTTTACTTTTGATCGTACACATTGGCCTTGAAACTTTTTTTTTCTTATATTTTCGAGCTCTTTCTTTTTAATACTATACTCATTTATATTCTGATCTGTTAAATTAAGCTCTAAGTTAAGTATGTCCTTTTCCAATTGTGTTTCTTTTTTATTTATTTGTTTTTTCTTAAATGCTGCAAAAGATATTGATTTACCTCTAATTTCTGTGAGCAGGATATCAAGGAAGGTTTGATCATTAATTGTAAATTGGATAAGCTCATTGTCTATATTTGTAACACTTTCTCTCTCATATATGGGGCATGCATACTGAAGCTTCACTTTGTTAATTTCTTCCTTAATTAAAGTAACATATTCCTTATCTGTTAATAAAGAATTATTAAATTTCCAAAAACCTTTGCCTTTTTTAAAATCACTAGTTTTACAAGATAATATGACAGGTGAATGGTCAGACCGGTAACTGTTCTCCGACTTGACTGATAATATCTTGGGTAGCAATGATTCTGATATTAAAAAAAAATCAAGCCTAGCTTGTTTAATGGGGTTTCTTCTTCTCCAAGTAAACATTCTAGAATCTGGGTAGTTCTCCCTAAAGACATCTTTTAAGTTTAATATATTCATTAGATTATTAACTTCTTGTATAGATTTAGGGTTATTATGATGTAGGTAATTCACTGAATCTAATTCTTTGTTTAAAATCAAATTAAAATCACCACCTAATATAATGTATTGAGAAGAGTAAATATCTTGGAGGGTATTCAGTAGTTGAGAATAAAATTCTGGTTTGTCAGAGTTTGGACCATATATATTTATAAGCAGAAAGTGTAAATTCTCTACAATAACATCTAAAATCAAGTAGTTTCCGTTATCATCTCTGTATTGTTCATGAATTGTTATCTCACAATTGTTGTTAAAAAGAATAGCAACCCCTCTTGAATTAGATTTGTACGAGCTAAAAAAGGCTTTGTATCCCCATTGTGTTTGTATTAGGTTTTCATCTTCTTGAATAAAGTGAGTATCTTGAATAAAGTAAATATTATAATTCTTAGTTTTTAATATCTTAAAAACATCTCTTCTTTTATTTGGGTCCCCAAGGCCTTGACAATTGACAGTAAGTACTTTTAATTGAAAGGAACTATCCATTATCAAATTCATACACGGTGGACATTGTGCTCCAACATAATTGTGCAGACATTGTTTTGATAGAGAAGGAAGGTGCATAAACGTATATACAAAAAGTCGGATAAACAAAAGTATGTAAAACGCATGATGTCATATGTAATGAAATCATACTAGTAGGGTAGGGGGAGGGTGGGGGGGGGGCACCAAAAAATGTTTTCAAAAATACTAAATATCATTGTATTCTTTAATGAAAAATATATGGATGCGGTTCTGAGAAATTCAAGAGGTAAAGCCCTATCTCTTATGTTTCATACATATAGTTATAGTCTCTATAAAAAATACGTTAACGTTAGAATATATTGTAATACAGTCATAGTCTTGATTCTGCATAAATGGAGCTTTGTTTCATAATAAAAACTTTACCTTCAAAATTTCCCTGTGTAAATGGTAACATGAAATAATCCATTGACACATATAACATACATTTTTGTTTACAGCTGAGCCATGAGTTACAACACCGGAAATAAGAAACGAAACATAATTATGACACATTAATGTAGAACTAGATATTCCGGAATTATATTAAAACAAAGTGGAACTAAATATTCCGGAATTATATGACAAAAAAAGTTCCGTAAGACATAAAAATAAATAAAACAATAAACAGTACACAACAGAAAAGAAGAAAAGGTAATATTGGCTCAGATTATTTTTGTGACTTAATTGAATGGTTGTGTCTATCAGAAATAACAAACTAAACTAATTACTTTTATATTAAAAAATCCAGAAATAAGGGAGAAATTATTGCTGGTGTTTTTTGTTTATGTTTCAAATATTAATTAGACATCAAAATGTCATGTTTGAGTTTTGTGTCTAACATGCAGTATGTTTGTTAAATACAGTATATTTTACAGTGGATATGGTCACTTAAGGATAAACCTGAACACACTACGGGGTCTCACTTTTTGATCAACCGGAGCCGGGGAGTTTCTTTAATGCACTAATCCCAGCTTCCTTAATGTGTCTAAATCTCCTCGGTCCTATCTTTGAACCGTACCAACGAGAAACAACCACAAGAGCGTTCTGTATACCGTTTTCATCAAAAGTACTGAGTAGCGCGCGACCCGCCCCATATTCACCGTCATCGTCCGAGCCTTCATGTATAGTTCCGTCTTTACTTGCAAAACGGTATGCAAGTACGTTGTGACTGGCACTGACCACATTCGGCAATCTCAGAATTTCAATAACCGACTCTCTGACCTTTCGATAGGAATCCACCGTTATGGCGTGGGACGAGAACCGGTTTCCATTGTCCTCAACCTGATTACCTGAATTTCTTGATTAAGCAAATGCAATGAGTTGTCAATAACCAGGGAGGCAAAGTTGGGTTTTTTGTACACAATTTAGTTGAATAAAAGGAATACAAATCTTGTAATACGTTTAATACTTCAAGGAACTTATTTTTTATGCGCATTAAAAAGGCGGTGCAGTGCATGAATTTTTGGACGATTGCCAATCCAGACGATCGCTAGAAGGCTGCCGAGCATTAGCTCGACGCCTTAAAAACATTTGTAATGAATCGATGTTTAATGTGATAAACAAGAGACCAAAAGGCCTTTACGATCACCTGAGTATCATAGCCCATACACAAACCTTTTGATATATATATATATATATATATATATATATATATATATATATATATATATAAATTAAATAAGAAAACACGAAAAACGTTCAATATAGCTTAAGCGCTTTCATTTTAAAATCTTCAGAAGCTATATAATGGTAACATAGTATATATATATATATATACACACACACATTTAATCATCATGGTAAGCTTCATTCTAGAGTAAAGTATATAAAATCTAGAATATGGTAATGACCACCACCTTCCTACCTGAAATCTTACAACAAAGACATTGATAGGAAATAATTGTTCCATATTTGTTAACTTTCAAAATAGCTTTTATGTTTATTGCGTGGACCCTGAGGTCCACGCAGAAAATAAAGTGAGGTAAAAGCGGATGCAATTGGGGAAAATTCAGCTTGAGCATGAGCTAGGCTGGTTCCTGTGCTGAATTATGGGTAGGCCAGGGAACCAGGATAACACATGTTTATCTGAATCGGGATTGAGATTCCATGCCATGAACACATGTTAAAGTTCAAAGGCATTGTCAGAGATTATAAAGGCGTCTGTAAACAGAACAGAAACAAAGTATTCAAGTCTTAAAGAAATGATCAACATAAGATATCAACTGTCAGCATCATATGTTATGCCGAAACTAAAACAAGCTTCAAATACGGTGGTTTCATTAATATTCAATTTTCGTGGATAAAGTGAAAATCACAGTTTCAAGAAAACGTAAATTCGTGGCCGTGTTACTTTCAATACAAAATGTTAATAGAAATTGCAGTTCAATGAACACTTAATTTCGTGGATTAACTTAATAACAAAATCCACGAAAATTGGTATTCAACGAATATTGATAAAACCACAGTATATAGCATAAATTGTGATGTTTTGTTTTTCCAAACTAGCTTATCTTTACTTTCAGGCGAGGCTAATGTACTTCCGAATAAAATTTTTACTCATCTAAAGCAAAATGTGATTGAATAAATATTTGACTGTATAGTGATATTTTGTTATATCAATGAATTCTCACGCTTTACCTGCCTGTTCAATTATCAACCATTCATTCAATGACATTATCTGGCATTTATCAAAAAATTATTGTAGACATACCATACTTCAGTTTTTTTGGCTAGATAATTTGAATTACTTTACTATTAACAAGTTTAATTTCAAAAAACTGTTTTGGTTGTTTTGTTTAAAAAAAAAAAAAAAAAGTTGAACTCTTTAATGGGGCATGGTCACGAATTTGGTGAAAAATTATTTTTCCAATTTTAATATTAACAATGCTTAAGAGAGGCATTTTTGATAGGCAACCGAAATTTGTTGAGTTATAAGCGAGTTACAGAGCGTGAAATTCTTCCCAATGAAAACAAAGCGTTTGTTTACATTTTGAACGTTGAAGTAAAAATTTCCGTTTAAGACCTCAAACGAATGTTTTAAACGTTAAGAACTGTTTATCCATGCTTAAGATAAATAAAAAGATAAACAAATAAGCTTAAAAAAGATTTTTTACTGAATATTTATATTG
Organism: Magallana gigas; assembly: GCF_963853765.1. NCBI lineage: Eukaryota > Metazoa > Mollusca > Bivalvia > Ostreida > Ostreidae > Magallana > Magallana gigas. Next base: position 28,664,048 of record NC_088856.1, read on the forward strand.
AACCTATGTAAAAAAAAAACAGGGCACGAGCCTTGTTTACATGACAAAGAATTGTGGGCCCTGTATCTTGCTTATAACTCAACGAATGACTCTCAAATTTGATCTGACATTAGAAATGCATTTCTAATGCATTGTAAATAATAAAAACATAAAAATGGAATTTGACCAAAATTGTGACCATGCCCCTTTAATTATTTTAACTAGAGCTGAATAAAATAATTTTTTTTTTTACATAGATATGATAAACAGCCAACCCACACCCATTATATGGATTAATTTAACACTATTTGACTATTTTGGCCCTACACTTGACTTGAGTCAAACCCCTTCCCAGGGGGACATGAAATTTAAAATTTTGGTAGAGAGCTTCCTGTTCTACATAATTATGAATTCAATTTTTCATACAGATGTGTGGGAGTACAGAAGAAGATTTTTTAAAGTAAAGTAGATTTCCTAAAATAGAAAACATGTTAATTCAATTTTGACTAGTGAAAATTTACCATGTACATGTAGTTTTCAAGATAAAGTTAAAATTGTTAATGAATGACAAACAGCAAAACCCTAAATATAAATACATATTCAATATATGGTCAGAGGATGAAGTCCACAACTATGCTCGAACTCGGGACCCGTCAGTTTAAAAACAAGCGCTCTACCGACTGAGCTAAGGGTTAACCCATAAGCTATAGTGCTAGTGCGAGCGTGGCACTACTGAGCCTTTACACTCTTCCCCATTTTTTTTTTTAGATTTCTATCCCTTAGAAATCTCACACGAGACTCTCTAATCCGCTCCACCTGGGTTATTTTGTTGGGCACCAATAAAATAGAAGAGGAGGTAGTCCACAAGTAAGCTCGAACTAATGAGCGTTTTTCAATGTATATATAACGACCACATTTTTTACCTAATAAATGGTCTGGTCCATCATTATTTCTCCCATCCCGTTACATTTGGTACCGTGGCCAACCCCTGAAACTGACAGGTGAACTCCTGCCAGGGGAAGAGCCTGGGTGATCTTCGAGGGCAGAGATCATTTAAGGGGGGAGGAATGTGACGGTCAGACCGGTTCGAATACCGGCGCCAGATAGCTCAGTTGGTAGAGCACCTGACTAGAGATTCAGGGGCCCCAGTTAATTCGAATCCCGGTCTGGTCCGACATTATTTCTCCAATTCCGTTTCAATTATTATCTAACAATAGTCATGTACTACATATTTAACCAGTTAAAAATTAAATGATTTCAAATTCTTCAATTTCCCTTCATTATACATTGAATACCTTAAACTGAAGGATCCCGAGCCTAGTTATAGACTTCCACCTCAACTATTACATAAGTTAATTCTCAATAAACATTTTTTTTTTGGCAGTTAAAACCCCCTATCCTCAATCTCTACTTTTAGAGATGGATATTAAAAATTAAGGAACACAATAACTCCGGACCCGCTCTACTTTTATTTCTTGAACCGTTATAAAAACAACCCAATTATGTTCTGGACGATAAAATACAGACTGACAAACACTGAACATGAAGTGAAAGTAGATATACATGTATAGTTAAACTTCTTGTGTCATTTACTTGAATCATCTTTCAATTTAATGACTTTTGGTTATGTACAAATGTAAAAGAATACATACCGTAACGCGTGTTTTACAAGAATATAGGTATTCTTTAATCTCTGATTTATGTGCCGGCAGCCATGATCATGCCATGTCAAAATAAGGCGGATGCGCGCACTTGATTTTCCATCAAAATGTACACTCAGCACACTGTATAGGCGTACACCGGATGTACACTTTTCTACACCGAGTCAGGTTGTTTGGTGTAGTACCGCAACCTATATTACCATGATTACGGACAGATGTTACGATTGCGAACTTGACAAATTATATCAAGAAATATAAGTTAACGAATTGAAAGGCATTTTGAGGTTGTCTTTTGTAAATGTGTTTGTTTTATTGCATTTATAGCAAAAAAAGGCTCGGATTGTCGCAGAACATCAGATCCTATTAAAACTGCATCCTTTTCCGCAATATTGTTTTGTTAACTTCCGTACACCATGTACACTTAACCATTGGGATTTAAGTGCACTTGATATATACAATACAAAAAAAATTGTTCACACTGGTGTACACCAAGTTAAGTTAAATCAAGCGCGCCCATTTACATGCCTGAATACTTCCCTTGCATCGTTAATCGCCCTTACGTTTACTTACAAGGTTTTTTTTAAACACGAAGATCTATACTAGCGCAAAAAAGAAACTGTGCATTATTCAATATATGAAAAAACATTTAAAAATTACAGTAAACAAATTTTATTTTTTGTAATACATGTATTCGTAACAACATCTCATAACACATTAATGTCAACGTCGAATAACGTCAATTTCAGCACACTCGGAAGTCACTGTTATTTGAAATTGAATTAACAAAATTAATAACGCGTGTGACCACCATTTGGGTTCACGCATGCTTGACAGCGACGCCTCATTGATGCCACTAAAGTGTTCAGGAATGCTTGAGGGATGCTGTTCCATGCCAGATGTTGGTTAAAGCCTGGCCTAAATCAGCCAATGTCGGTAAACGGCGTAAACGTCTTTCCATTTCATCCCAGACGTGCTCGATCGGCGACAAATCGAGGGAACAGCTGGCCAAGGCAAGACATCGACATTCTGTTGAACAAACAAGTCCCTGACTACACGTGCAACGTGTGGCTTAATTGCGTTGTCTTAATTGCTGCAGAGTTATGTACGTGATTTTGATGTCTCTGTATGAAGGGTATCACATGACGCTGAATAACATCTCGATAGCGTACGCCGGTGATATTTCCATTGACAATCTGTAGATTGGTCCTTCCACGTGCTGATATTCCACCCTACACCATAACGCTACCTCCACCAAGGTGTCGACGTTGCACGACACAAGCGTCCTGGTAACGCTCCCCAACGCGACGATATACACCCTACAACGGCCGTCACTGCTATCCAAATGAAATCTGGATTCATCAGTGAACAGAATATTGGCCCAGTCCTGTATTCTGAATCGCAGATGTCGTGTGCACCACGCTAGTCTGGCGATACGATGACGTTGAAGCAGTACTGGGCGCACCGCTGGACGTCTTGGTCTGATGTTTTGCTCGCGCAAACGATTACGCATGCACAGTTCTTGGACTAATTGGTCGAAGCCTGGAATGCTACGGGCAGTCAAACTTGCTGTCTGGAAACGATTTCTCACATGCACAAGTCTAATGTGGTTGTCCTGTTGACGTGACGTCACACGAGGTCGCCCAGAGCGCGGTCGATCCTGAGTGTTGCCAGATTGTTGAAAACGTCTCCATAATGACTGGATGGTGTTACAATGAACTCCAACGTGTCTTGCTACAGTATTTTGTGCCATTCCAGCTTGCAGCATCCTAACAGCACGATTACCTTGGTCTTCGTTGAGTCGGGGCATGATATAGGGGTAAATTTTGTTGAAACTAAAGTGATTTCCTTAACAAAAAAAGTTTTAAAAATTCTTTACAGTTCTTATTCCAAACAGTATTGGCCCGCAAAACTCGTGCGTACAAATTCTTCAATAAACAACAGGTGCTCACTAACCATGAAAAAGTCCGTGCACCCGGACGGTTACCATCCGATATTGTCAAAAACATTAACATTATCGATTGTTTAAATTTTATAAATACAAACAATAGATATAGACTATACTATATATTCTATAATGCACAGTTTCTTTTTTCCGCTAGTATAGTATGTTTCCATTGATTACATGTGTATGAAAGTATTCTTGTCAAATTCAATACATGCACAATTTGAGGACCCCTTTCTTCAGCTCTGTTTATAAATTAAGCCATATCTGGTTGGGCTCTGTTATCGAAACATTAAATGATAAACATATATGCATGTACCTTTTGAGCAAAAGATTCTGCACTAGCTGAAATATTTTATTATCTGGAAATTACGCGTTATAGTTGCAATTTTTTTCGTAAAAAATGTTTGATCTTTCAAACGGGTTACAAGCAAGCAAAAATTGTCAATACAGTACTTATTTCGATTGGGAATTTTTAAATGCCTACTATGCATTTACTGACTAAAAAGCACTTCTATTTTTCAATGTGTCGGTGTAAACAATAATACCTTTACGTTACAGACCCATGCATGCAGTCAGACATTTACGGATATTGTTAAAAGACGTAAAATTAGTGGTATTAATTTAAACCAATCGCAATTCGCTCATTCGACATTCAAAATTCGAGATTTGAAATACGAGATTCAAGATTCGAAATTCAATATCTAAATTAACCAATTAAATCATGGATCTGAAACCTGTATCCTAGCAACATCACACTCTTCTAAATAAAGATCATTCGTACATGCTCTTACCTACAAATAAATGTCTTTTAAACATGCAGCTCGTGTATATATACGAGAAGTTGTTTTTTTAATGGTTAAATTAACTTTGATGAATCAACCCCACACAGTATACACAATATTTTGTTTGCCCTGTATGTATCCCCCCTAATACATTTTAACCCGTAGTATCATTCGCCCCAATTGTGTTAAAAAATCTGTTCGCGAAGAAAGATTTGTTTCATCTATAGTAAGTAATTAAAATTGAGTGTAGTTTTAGCAATGAAAAGAAAACCATAGAAGATGTACAACCTCAACGATAACAGTCCAAATACGAATAGTTAATTGTAGTGTACAACAATTTTTAGGTCAAAAGAGAGAGAGAGAGAGAGAGAGAGAGAGAGAGAGAGAGAGAGAGAGAGAGAGAGAGAGAGAGAGAGAGAGAGAGAGAGAGAGAGTTGTGTAAGGGACAGCTTTACAATGTACAACCCCCTGAATCAATGTCATACGAAAATCTGGCAAGCGGAAATAGAATGCAGAGTATTACGCTTTCAAATAAATTACGATGTATTTCTTTGAATTTGACGTCTTTGGAAACACCAGAGACATGCATGCATTATGAGTGGATCATCATTTCTGAAGTAAAGAGAACAATCAGAACTATCTAAAATATTGCAGAGGGGTGCTAGATAGAATGTTCTATAGTCCTACGGACCCAGAGACGTATATACGTCCCTGGAATAACACACCTGGAAAAAGTCAATTAAAAATTTACTGGACATTATTTGATAATGAAAGATATAATGATAAATAAACTGTACATGTGTCAAATAAGCGAAAAATTTCCAGTTTGGGGATAAAAAATGAATATCTAAAAAAATCAATTCAGTAAGTAACAACAAATGTCCATTAAAATCCTTTAAATAAAACGAAATGTCGTTTCTATCAGCGTTCAGTCATTTTGTGATGTGTTATGCCACCTTAACGGTTTAACCTGAGCGTAGCCTGGTCACGGTAAGATTTTTTTTCTACTGGGTGCTGATACTGAGGGACGGGAGTTGGTTTTACAGATAGGAATTTAATTATTTAATTATTACGGGCGAGTTAAGAGATGTAATGGCAATTTCAACAAGAGGCCCATGGGCCACAACGCTCACCTGAACAACACAACATAATAGTTACATTAGTTAGCTTTATGAAGTTTTATCCAAAATATTGGGACAATGAATGAGTAAAACAGATCCTGTATTAAAAGATTTTCAAAATTTTCTACAGCTGTTCTTATGTTGAGTTCCTTTTGTAACTAGATGATTTCATAGTTATATCACATATTGAGAAAAGATTTTATCACTTCAAGCTTTGAACCCCTGGTGCCCCCCCCCCCCCCTCATACTGTGGCCCAACCCTACCCCCAGGTATCATGGTTTGAACAAACTTGAATCATCACTAATTGAGGATGCTTCCATACAAATTACAGTAATTGTTTATTGAGAAGAATTTTTAAGGACACCAACAAATGTTTAAAAATTCTTAATTATCTCCCTGTGAAAATGCATGACCCCTCATTTTAGCAAACTTGAATCTTCTTTACCTAAGGATTCTTTATGTCAAGTTAAGTTAATATCGGCCCAGATGTCTGGAGAAGAAGTAAAAAATGTAAAGCGTTTACAGACAAACAAACAGACTGATGGATGGACAGATGGATGCTTGACAAAAAGTGATAAGAAAAGCTCACTAGAGCTTTCAGCACAGGTAAGCTAAAAAGGACAGATTCTATAAAAGAAAGGTAAAAATTTTATTGCCATCAGGGAATTAATGCATATGCCTATTGCAATCTAAGTTTGGAGCAATTCCCAGGAAAGTCAATATTATTTAATTATAAAAAAAAATCGAATTCACTTTTATTCATTGACAAAATTTTAACAAATGTTGATGTCTATTTTAAATATCTAACTTTCTTCACATAGCCTTCGTTAAACTCACACACAAACAGATTGTCATTATTGTCCACACACAAACCAAAAGGATCCTTCAGACCACAGTTATCAATGTAATGGAGAAACTGTCCATTCTGATCAAGAATGTGGATACAATGGTTGTCTTTATCTGCTGTCAGGATATGACTCTGGCTGTCTGTTGTGATTCCACGGGGTCTAAATGGTTTGATCTTGGTAGTTGAGGGATGAGCGGTGTATCTCCATCTGAGTTTCCCAACGTGATTAACCACAACTACTGCACCAGCCCAAAAGTCAGTTACACAGATATCATGGTTTCTGTTCTCTGTAATGTATTTAATTGTAATATTCCCCGAGTATAGAGGTTTACCTTTCTCATCGAATTGAATGGTTTGTTTCTCTGTAGATTCTGAGTAACGGACAACTTTGGACTGAGTTTCATCATCACAGTACATCGTAAGCAGGAGATCACCAGTAGAGGTGACACACAGATTATAAGGTCTCCATCCCTGTAATCTGATCAACTCTTCTGTCTGTCCATTCTTTACTTTATTCACTGTCCTATTTTTCCAGTCAGAATACAGTAGATCCCCATCACTATTTACTGCTATATCATTTGGGAATTTCTCTGATTTCGTTGTGATTGTCTGGAGTAGTGAACCTTTGATGTTGAAGCATTGGATTTCATTAGTCCTTCCACTAGTCCATATCCTGTCTTCATTCAGACAGGTAACATTGCGTATTATATTATGCCCAGTCTGTATTGTGGCAACAAGCTTTGGTTCATCCAGTATTTCTCTGACAGTAGTGCCTGCTTGTACTTTTTGTTCTTTGACTGAACTTTTGGGTTGATTAGGTGGGAGAACATTGTCTTCTGTTGCAGTAGATAATGGGGTGATCTGTCCAAACAAACTATCCATCTTCTCCTGGTCTATTGGATTTGGAATGAATGTTGGTAGTACTACCTTAACTTTGGGTGGAAGCTTGCTGAACTCTCTGATCTTAGAGCTGTATTCAATGGTCGGAGATACTTCAGTGGATTTTTCGAGTTCCCCTAAGGCTAATAAAGTTTGCTGTATGAGAGACTGTATCTGTTTGATTTCATCTAAATGTTTCTGTAAAATGTCTCTGTGTTTTACTTTAATCTCACTGATTTCCGTTTTTATTTTGTTGATGACGATGTCGATTTCCCTGTGCCATTGCTCTCCTTGTTTGGACATTGTTGTCGTAAGTTTCTCATATCCTTTATCCAAGTTGGTAAGTTGTTCTTCCAAGTCGGAGGCAATTTCTTTGTATGTAGGAGATATAAGATTTTCTAACTGTACTTTATCTTTTTCGATGACTTCTTTCTTTGCCTTGTATACCTCTGTAACTTCTACAAATGTATGGCTCCTGTGTTGCACAGATGTCACGCAGGAAGAACAAATCAAAATGTTGTTGCAATTCTCACACTGAAATTCACAGGTTTTGTGCAGGTGTATTTTACATTTTGGATAAATGAGGGTTGATCTTCGTTTTTTAAAAGGGACAATTTTATGTTGATCATATCCATCCGAAATGTGATCTACTACACAGGGCTTGCATAGGTTGACATGACAATAGCCACAGTAGCTGTGCACTGTGGCGGTCTCACAAAGGTCACATCGGGGCACATCCTGGGCACTATGACGGGGGTCCATGATTGTTCTGCAAAAATGAAATATTTAAAGACTCTGACCAATTTGTTGTCGATGATGAGGATCAATAAAAATATTTTAAAGAAAAAATATGACACTTACACTACATGTAAATGTTTGATCACAATCAAGTGGCATATTGAAAAAGATTCGAATTAATAACAAAAATTAAATAAGCATATTTTAGCTTTTACTTTTTTATATGTTTATATATATATTTTTAAAATGATTAAAATTATAAAACACTTAAGGTACCTCACTTCACCTAGACTTGTACATTTTAAGACACTACGTCACAAGATGGCGGTTTAAATGTTTTGTTAAAATGTTTATATCATTCGATTGGGTTGTATAGCGTCGTAGCTCAGTGGTTAAAGTATTGGGGTTCTGAACCGCAGATCATGAGTTCAAATCCGCCTGGAGCTTTTGCTCATGTTTACTGGATTAAAATTTTGAAAATATAATTTTTCATCCAAAATTACAAATTTTTTGCCTATTTGACTTAAATATCCATTATGATATTGATAATAACGAACTAATTTTCTGCTGATTTGAGAAAATATTTCAAGGTGTAGTGAGCCACCTTAAACTGCCCCCTGTAGGGCTCAGTTGTTGATAGTGCAGCTCTTCATTATTTGTTTCTGGGAACAAAAATGATTAAAATTGGTAATCAAAATTTTTTAATGTACATGGTATATACTTTTTAACATAATTGAGACAGGGGATTTTAGTGAATGTTTTCTAGCAATACATAGAATTAAAAGATTACTAATTTTTGTCTTCGTAAACAAATAATAAAGACAGGTCCAGCACAATCTCCTGATTTAGTTATATAGTTTGAAAAACCTATATAGCTTAATAAAGCTATTCTTAATTGCTTGATTTAGCTATTTTGTCATACATCATCCATGCCTCAGTGCACACAAGGTGGTGGACAGTTACCCAAACAATGGTAATATATTTTTTGCTTAAAATTGTTCAAAAGCAGCAGTATTGAAACTAATTTTAATTTAGGATTTTAATTTAGGGATGCTTTTTAAATGGTTCATGGTATAAACATCTGAGCGGTAATTGACTTGCGATTCTTAAAAATATTTCTGATAAATAACATTTTTCTGAAAAACCGCATATGAATAGCTTTATCAAGCTAATCTAAATACTTTTATTAATCAAGTTATATAGCTAAATCAGGAGATTGTGCTGGACCTGGACATGCTGAAAGAGCTGCACATACTGATAACCCTAAGCGCTAAGCGCGTAGCGAGCACCTGTGCATAAGCCCTAATAAACATTTATATACATGTATAGTTTACCTTATATTATCTATTTAATTTAAATTTACATTATTTAAGGCATAAGTTTTCTTTGCAAAATTCATTTTCAAAAAAAAAAAATCTTACCTTGTTTATATTTAATATCTTTAAGTTTAACCGTCTTGGGAAAACGTGTGTCTAAAACATGGCCGAACATTCTCTAATGCAAAAGTAATTAGAGTTACTCCCCGTACCTTTTTATCATTTAACCTCTTGATTGTTGCATGCGCGGATCCAGAAAAAAAAATTCAAAGGAGGTAGGGGGTCCGACAGTTATTTGAGTTTGCCTCAGTTTGCCTCAGTTTGTCTGATGCATATTTTCGGTAATTTTGTATCGTGAATGCAAAACAACTTTTTAATGCTTTTTATAATTGATGTTTCGGTAGCAAGCAAAAATTTTGCTTAAGTGTTTTCAAACAATTAGATGTTAAAGCCGTTCGCTTGCTCGCTACCACGTCCTTATTCCATTTTAAGAGGAAAACATTTTTTTTACTGCAAACGTTTCAATTTAAAAAAAATACTAGAAAATAGCTAATGTGTGATTTTTTTTTTTTTTAAAGTTATTTATGTTAAAAATTGCTGAAAGTCAAGACGAGGTGAATAGTGGAAATCTGAACATTACACGATCTAAATAAAAAAAATAGTTTAGTAAGAAATGAAATTTGGTTATGTAGACACAATTTACATGCCATTTATGTGTACATTTTTCACCAGCAAAGCAATCATTGCATGCTGTGTCATGTTGTAAATTCTATATTCACACCCATCCAATAAATTTAAAATTTACACCATGACAGCTGCATTCGGCATTACATTGTATTGCAGTGGTGTGTATATAAATTTATGCATTAATACATTCACCTAATAATGTGAGTGGCCGATCTTAACATTGAAGGGAGGCTAAAACACATCAATTATCCGCGCTATTTGTGTCACACGACCAATATACATGTATGCGCATGGACTATAAAGAATAATTCTTTGAAGTAAATTTGTTTAATGGAAAAATATTTCTCTGAAACTTTGCTTGTGCGTTTTATTTTTATTTTTTGTATTGTATTAATTTTCATTTTATTTGCATAGTTAGCTTGTGTGTATATAAAAGGATAAAGTGATACTCGTCTTCAGCTTTTCCGATGTAACAAAATCCACAATTGAATTCATCTCAATATTTATAACTCAACGTCTGTCAGTATTGTTGCAAAACCATTTGTGGAGTGACAATCGCTTTAATAGAAAACCCACACGGCCATCAGGAATATGTTTCCAAAAGTAAAACTGGAAAAATATGTGACTAGAACTTGGAAGTACATGTATTTGTACAAATAAACATTTTTATGAAGTCTCATAATTTGTGAAACACAAATTATGACACTTCATAAAAATGTATATAAAAAAAATACGCTCGCCTCTGTATCACTATTTTCTACATTCATATTACCGATTTACTTCTGTAAGTATTTTTGATACACACATTTTATATGCTCGGAGTATACCCATGTACTTTGACGGACAATTTTTAAAAACTCTTACTTCTATCGATTTTTTTATGGGGGGGGGGGGGGGGAGAAGGGAGGGGTGTGTGTGAAATAACCTCATATCTCGGAGCCATTACGAACACTCAATACATGTACTTATCAAAAATGCATATAATTTCTCTTCCAATGTCCCAGAAATTTTCGTTACAAATATATTAGAAAGTTCATCTAAAGGAAACAATTAATACACCCATCAAACCATATTTCTCGCAGTTGAAATCTTTATCCTCCATGCGATTTAGTAACTATACTGTATACTTGTAACTCGTAAATTTTTACCTTAGCTTCACTTCGTGTGAATTAAACTTGCATAAAGTTTAATAAAAAAATATTTAGGAATCATTTCATCACTTTCAGCAGAAGACTTTTGGTAAAATGACTGAGAGTCGGTACACTTCTTTTTTACTAAAATAGTTTTTTTTTTTAGCTAACGTAATTGTATGATCCCATTATGGAATCCATAACAAATATCAGCTCATATCTTTCTAAAATAATTTGAATATATGATCAAGAATTCGTAGCGTTCTTAGTGTATAGACTTAAACATCTGGCATTTTGTTTTCACTCTACTGTGGCAAATATGCTGGAGAGAGAGAGAGAGAGAGAGAGAGAGTTGCCCCCCTTTCCACAGACTAGATGCGATCAACAAATCGTCTTTGTTTATTATTCTTTGTATCAAGATAAACTATAATAATTTCATTTTGTCTTTGTAAACATTATATTAATTTTTTTCTAAAGCAGACCAGTGTATATGTCCTGTACCCGTTTTTTACCTGTTCACATGCAGGTAGCACATTACACAAGATTCAAAATATCTATCGATTTGCGACGGCTGTTACGTTTTCCTCCTACCAAATTTACAAAAATGATTGTATATTCACTTTTTGCTATATTTTAGATTAAAAAGTAAGACTTCGTTTTCCGAAAATACCGTATTTATTTGATTTTGATAGCAATAGGTTAGAAAATGATGAAAACAAGCATGCGATTCGTCGTTGTATTTGTTCCGAGGGAGTAACGGGGAAGCGCATGTCACCCTCATTGCAAAGCCACATTCTGTCGAAGGATAAGCTAGCATTGAGACATCGGATTATCTATTTTCAACATGTGTAAGAAAATGGTGACCTAACTGAAACGTCAAAATGCGGTAAAGGGCATCATTTTTGTAAATTTATAAGTTGTAATGTCTCGAAAATGTCTTAGAATATTTGGATTCACCTGTGTCGCGTTTCTTGAATAGAATTCAAGAGAAAGAAAAAAATGGGTGTGCATGCGTCGCCGACCCGATATAGCGGTCTATGGTTGTGGGGTGTTACTGTGATTTTGGTGCAATTCATGGAGGTGACAAGTATAAGTGTTCATGTGGATTGGAGTGATATTTCTTCAGGGAAGGAAATTTATAACGTGAGTGTAAATGAAGGAGACTGGAATTACAAAGCATTGAAATTCGCACATAACCGTAGAAGTGGAAATTCTTCGGTAGAAATTAGAAATGGTGCTGTTTATCTCAAATCAAGTGTTCCGTGTGACCAAATAGAAAACCCATTTGAAATTGGGGTTTTGTCAACAACAAATAATAAGGAAACGATAGTCGTGGCTTTGTTGCCATTAAAAATCAACATTCAGGGGAAAAACTGTCTCGTTCCCAAACACAGGAAAGCTCATAGAAGGAGGGTGAGGAATGAAAAATTTCAAATAAGTGTCAAAAGCAAGGATCACCATTCCAATCGGTGCTTTCAAAAACAAGATACTGTGCTCAATTTCGGGGCATTATTTCCAGTTACCCTTGACAAATGCAGAAAAGTCGATTTTCATGTTAAAGATAATTCCTCGCTCATTGGTTTTAGCAAGAAATCCAGGTCATTTCATGCACTTCAGAACTTCTGTACATCATCCTCAAAGTTTGCAATAAACGGTCGTTTATTTTTAAGAAAGTGCCATGATTCTCCTCGACATCTAGAAATCCCTGTGAAAATAACATTCAGAAATATGTTTAATTTTCAAGCTTATCCCGTTTCAATTTCCCCTAATCAAAACCATGTCAGGGTCAGAAGGCAAGCAATCAACAATTCCCCAACATTTCCGCAAATAAGTTATACGGCATCGGTGCAAGAAAAGAAGAATCCTGGATACCATGTGATCACGATGTCGGCCATAGATACCGACAGTGGTGAAAACGGGGTGTTAACGTATAGTATGACGGCTCAAAGCGACCAGAGAAGTCAGGATATGTTCGCCATCAATCCTGCGACTGGATTGATAAATACCACAAAGATGCTGGATAGAGAACAGATTCAAAGCCACAAGTTTGCTATATATGCTAAAGACAATGGCTACCCCCAGCTTTCTGGTGTATGTATGCTCACGATAGACGTACTGGATGTCAACGATAATGACCCAAAGTTTGAGAGAACTGTCTACTATCAAGAAATTTCTGAGGACCTGCCAATTTCCTCCACTGTCATGACAATCAAAGCAACTGATTCGGACGATGGAAAAAATGCTGAAATAAGATATCGCATCATTGAAAATCAACAGTCCTCTACGTTTATGATTGAGCCGATAACAGGGACGATCACGACTAGAGTAGAGTTGGATCGTGAAACAGTGGCCTCGTATCAAATAATCGTCCAGGCCACGGACCAAGGGGATGTGGAAACCAGACGATCGGCAACTGCCACTGTTAATATTGCAGTGTTAGACGAAAATGACAACTACCCGCAGTTCTCTCAGAGAACCTATCGGGTGAATGTATCTGAAGACTTGAACTTCAACACAGGGCAGGCGGTTATTGCCAAGGTGACTGCAACTGATAAAGACCTGGGCAAAAACGGACAGATCACATACAACATATTCGGAGGCAACACGTACGATACGTTCAGGATTGAGGCTGCCACTGGTGAGATATCCATTCAGAAACAGCTGGACTACGAAAGTATCAAAGAGTACAGGCTGTCCATTCAGGCGCAGGATCAAGGTGCCCCGCCCAGAACCAACAGCACTGATGTCATAGTCGTGGTTGACGATGTCAACGACAATCCGCCGGTGTTCCACGCAGCACCGTACAGAGACACGGTTCCCGAAAACGAGCCAATAAATAATACGGTCGTTACTGTGCAGGCGCAGGACAGAGATGGTGGCTTGAATTCTAAGCTTGTGTACTCCATTGTGAACCCTGATAATACTTTGCCATTCTGGATTGATTCCACAACTGGAGATATTAAGGTGAAATCTGAGCTGGACAGAGAAAAGCAGGATAGTTATAGTTTTGTGGTGAAGGCAAAAGACCAGGGCACCCCTGTACTATCAGACACTGCTAGTGTGTTTCTGACTATCAGAGATGTCAACGACAATGCACCTGTGTTCGCCCAGAAGATATACAACAAGTCTGTTTCCGAATCAACAGCAGTCACCACTCGAATTCTCAGCGTATCTGCCACAGATGCAGACAACAATGACAATGCGTACATCACGTACACTATCGCAAGTGGTAATGCAAACAATGCATTCCAGATCAGCACCATTAATGGGGAAGGTATGATCTCCCTTCAGAGACAACTCAACTTCAAAGAGCATTCCCAGTATCAGCTTGAGGTCAGGGCCACCGACCTCGGTGGTCTCTACGACTCCGCCCAAGTTCGCATTTATGTCCTTGACACCAACAAATACAGACCCCAGTTCCAGCACACCCCATATAAGATTGAGGTCAGCGAAAATGTGGCGGTCGGGTCGTCAATATTCCAGGTTCTGGCCATAGACCAAGATGTAGGCGAGAATGGAAGGGTTAGTTACAGGCTTGGACAGGGAACCAGCAACTTTGAAATCGATGAGAATTCAGGCGACATTAAGACTCGTGTGAAGTTGGACAGAGAGACAACAGAGAGCATGTCCTTTGCAGTGGAGGCACACGACCACGGCCAACCCCCACAGTCCACTGTTGTAATGGTGTCTGTAAGTATAAAAGAAGTCTGTTAAATTTTGACCTTTTAAAATATGTTGATAAGTAAAAACATTGATGGCTATGCATAATCAATCATTTCACTGTCAGAAACAGATTCTCACAGAAAAAATATTTTGTAATAAATGCACTTTTATTGATTTATTAATTCATTGAAAGTTTAGATAAATGAGTTTATCTGGGTTTTTTTTCAGGTTATTATAAAGGATGAAAATGACAATGTCCCTCACTTTACCAATGACACCTTTACTGGCTTTGTAATGGAGGATGCTAATGTTGGGAAAAGTGTGATGCAAATCTTTGCAATTGACGAAGACAAAGGCAACAATGCCAAGATTTCCTACAGCCTTCTCTTCTCTGCAAACCCACCAAGTGATGATTTCTCTGTTGATCCTGTGTCGGGTGTGATCAGGGTTGCCAAGAAGCTTGATCGGGAGACTGTGGCCATGTACAACTTGAAAGCCGTTGCCACTGATGGAGGTATACCTGCAAAATCATCTACAGTTGGAGTCAGGATAACTATTGGAGATATAAACGATAACCCACCAAAGTTTCCTTCGAAAGAAATTGAAATTAGGGTGCCTGAGAAGACGCCAGTTGGTTCTGTTTTAATGAAGATTTCGGCTTCTGATCCAGATGAAGGGGTAAATGCTGAAGTGGAGTATGAAAAAATTGATGGTCTGGATTCGGACAAGTTTGATCTCAGTTACACGACTGGTGAACCGGCAATTCTTAAGAATCGGGTCGACTTCGATTATGAGGAAGGACAACGAATATTTCATGTCAAAATTTCCGCCAAATCAAGGCCTCTCTTTGAAGATGCCACTTTGATCATCTCCATTCAAGATGTCAACGACAATCCACCAGAGCTTGAGGACTTTTCGATCATTTTCAATAATTTTGAGGAGAATTTTATAACCGGTCCCATCGGTCGAATCCCTGCATTTGACAAAGACGAAATTGATCGGAACAAGCTGAGGTACAAGATTCTAGGTGGCAATGAGGCGCATTTTCTGGACCTTGATGCCTCGACTGGAGAACTGACCCTGGACTATCGCCTCAATACAGATGTCCCGCGGAATGGAACGATTCAAGTGCAAGTGACAGGTAATAATTCTTTAATCTTTAAGCAAAAATTTTGTTGTGAAAGATGAGGGGAGGGACCCCACAGTTGGGATAAAATCAGTGTCTTGATCATTATTTTGAATAAATCATTGTACTAGTTTCATATTTATATGTGAAGGAGCTGTAAATGGCCTCATTTTAGACTGTGTGCATCCACCATATATATTAATTAGATAGGCAAATATTGGTACAAAAATCATCTTATACTTATAAAGTACAATTGTGTTGCTTATAGAAGTACAATGTAGTATGAAATTTTCACTTGTGTGGTACATGTATACATGGTATATACCCTATTAAATATTAACCGACAAACTTAAAAAAAGATTACAAGTGCAATTTCTGTGAATACAGTTTAAAATATTTTTTTCCAATTTGCATATGACATTTGAGTAGGTGCTGAATCATGTTAAGAAGTCTTTAGTGTGGGGTATTAGAAAGCGGAGAAGAGGGAATTTAATTTCAGTCTAGAAAATTCACATTCTTGGTGTTGGGTAATCTTTTGTGTATCATGTTCGCCTGCTCATAAAATCCCGTTAATTCAGACATCCGCGACCATCTTATTTTAGCATGTAATAGAAAATTCCCTTCAATATTAGGAGCTGTGAAAACACATAATAGGTGGAAAAAAACCCATATGTTTAACATGTTTAAAAGAAAAATTTTAAGACTAAAATTTCCGACTTGTGGTGAATTCTTGATCTTGAAGTGTGTATAAACGTTATAATTGTTTCATGAAGTACAAATTGAAAATAACAGTGTTTAAATTTGAAGAGATTTTATATACTGTGATATTTTTTTTAATGGACTTCTAGAGCTCTGTAATATAGTATATAATATTTATATAATTACCTTTTAAAGAAGAAAATGGTCAATTAATAAGGATTCTCCCACCATATGTGTATAAATTCAATTGTTTACTATATTTATAATGTATGAACAACCCAGTAGGGTCTGATGTAAAAACAACATTCTTCACGCGGGGAAAAAATAGTGGGCTTTGCGTACTTCAAACATATGATTCACTCAGATCAATGTGTACACACACACTCAGACAAGAATATCCTGCACAACCCAAGCTCTTTTTTAAAGGCCGTGAAATAAAATCAATAGAATGTGTAAGGCTATGTATTGGAATGATCGGTAAATATTTGTGCATAGAGTAACCCCATTACTTTTCTCTCTTCTTTTTCTCCGCTAATATTTCATTCCCACACAAAGATTTTTCTGTAAGCAGAAGGATACAAAAGGAAAAGTTTAGAGAACAAATTAAACTTAATTACATTTTGAAGGCGTTTGTTTGCCCTTAGGTAGTACTTTCCATCTGTCCAAAGAGAGAATTTTAAAGATGATTTTTGTGTTTTCTTTGTTGACTGCTAATTAAACAATTTATCATTAAGTGGCCTTTTTTAGTATAATTATATATCTTACAAAAGCAACCAAATTCAAAATGTCAGAATTAATTACCAAGAGCTTCATTAAGAATTAAAGTGCAAATAAAAGGACAATTAATTTTGATGACAACTAAATGATAAACTGGAGTTCATTGCCTAAATGTATTAGCAGCATAATTGTCAAACCAACAGTTCACCTGTCAGAATTTTTTATGCATATCTTAAAACATCTGTTCACCTTATGGTTCATATATTTATAGATCAAGTTAGATATTTTACAAACTTTATATGATGGATTGAAGCAACTACAAGTACATAAAATTTCTGTTTTTATGCTCTCTCTCTGAAAGTATATGGTTTTTCTATATAACCCCCCCCCCCCCCCCAATATTTTCTCTTTTCCTTGATTTGAATCAGACAGCAGTATTGAATAATTTATAGCAATATTGGACATTACTGATACACATCTATTCATGGAGGTTTACTCAGAGTAGCTAGATTGGTATTTGATGTCTCTGATTAATTGATTTTTCATTAAAAGCCACAGTGGTCAGTGTAACTTATTGAATATTGATTAGTATACTGTTGCATAAGTGGTGGATGGCAAGGTGCAAGGCTCATCTTAAACTCGTTATCATCCTTAATTATCAGGGTCAGATCAAGTGATCAATAAGAGTCTCCTACTGAGTGATGGTTGATATATTATAGCCAATTTGTGCAATACTGTGTGGAAGAATGGTCAGTTGGAGAAAATATTGACCATCCAGCTAAAGTAGCTCAGTCGGTAGAATGCCAGGCAAAAATACAGCTATATGGTTCTTGGTTCAATTCTCAATGACTGTCACGGAAAATTTACTAATTCTCAATTTGTTGTGGAACTTCTATCTCAAAACTTGCCAATTATTTTCATCCTGTTCATAGCTAGGTTGCTTTATGGTTGTTGCACAGATGTTGCAGCAGTAGATCGTATTTACAATTTGTTGCCAGTTGTAATTTACCTCGTTTAGATTTGTACATGAGTGTACATATTGTAACTTTGCAGATCAACATTATATCCTTCCTTAATGATATAGATGTTTTAAAAACCTTACCACTCGTCTGCCAAAAGCCCCATGCATTGACATGTAGATTTTTTGGATATTTAGGTTATCTGAAACACATCTGATTAAAATAACGAGACTTTTCATCAAATACATTGATTGTGTTTCGATCTGTATCGATTTAGATCTAACCGACACATTCTCAAATTTTAATGTTCATGTATGTGCATAATTTTCAAACATCCGTTATATGTTTGGAGATCAGTCACCGCTTTTTGATTAGCAATTTAGCCATTTATGTGCTTCTGAATACCTGTGCCTATTAACGGCTAGTCATCTAATCGGAATATCTTCTGTACCGGATCAAATTACTCTTCTTTTTGAGGCTCCTTAAATTTTGTAAGAGATTTTTTTTTTTTAAATGGAATTGTCAATCAATTTGCAGCAATTATTTAAGTTGTAAACGGTGGTGATTTAACATAAAAAAAAAAACCTCGGAGAATGAATTTGGTGAATTTCCTCCCGTTTTGTATTATTATAGAACGTACTCCCTAGTGTATGACTTTAGGGCGTTTAGTCTGCCCTTTATTCCTCAGCGGACGTGAAAAGGCAGTTATTTTATTATAAGACAGGTTTAATCGTTTTTGTTAAAGCATTTTTGTCAGAAAGGTGTTCCAACTTCCGAATGCATTTTATTGAATGTCATAAAAGTTTAGGTGTTTTTAATACAGTTTGAATGGTGTGTCTAAGTTCACAGCTAGGTACTTTGGTAAAATAATGCTCTGAGATTGATCAAGTGGTAAATAAGACTCCATGACTTACGGTTGAGGGCTTAATCTGAAAGACTGTTATCATTTATTGAATACTTTCTTTTCAGAAAAATCCCTGTTTAATACAAACAATGGTTCATGATGACAATTTCAGTTTATTAAGTAGAAAAAAAATCTTTTCAAGAGATAACATCGGATTAGTTGCAATGTGTCAAGTAATAGATTCATGTAACAATATAACACTTTATGGCCCTTGAATGGTAGGATTAGGTGTGATTTGGGGATAGGAACCCTTCTAATAGCAGGGATAATCCACGACTCAAGTCCCTGTTTGTTATTCTTTTAACACTGACCAGTATTACTTCTGGCTTAGGACATGTATTGCAAGCAACAGGTGCTCGGGGATTAAGATTTTGAAAAAGAGGAAAAGTCCCTATTAGCACTCAGAATCCCTTTAATGTGCAGTATTTATGCAACAGACCCAAATCCCGACTTTAATTGTTTTCCAAATTTTAAAGATTTGGGGGAAGGGGGGGGGGGGGGGGGGAGAGGGTTTAGTGTCTCAATATATACATATATATCTGTCATAAATTAAATATAGGATTATACCAATAAAGAAGGTCGATCCTGCTGTGAATTTGGATAGGTATTGACTGGACAATGGAGTGGGGTGTTGTTTGTTGACACATTCCAATGTATTTTGGAGATATAATGGTAAAAGTGCATAAACCAGCTCTCTTGCAAAAACATATGGGTTCTTCTTTCTCAAATTAGCATTTAATTCACAGGTTGAAAAAGAAATTATCTTGCATATGGATTATTAATTCATGGAGGGGGGTAAATAAAAGTTATGGTGTTATTGAATATTATTAAAAGGGTTACATTGACCTTGCTTTCACTATAGTGCACATAGGTACATGTATTTCTTTACTCATATAATTATGCAAATAAATCAACGGTTTGCAAACCATTTAAATATTATGATCTAAATGCGATGAATAACTCTTTTGAAATTCAAATAGTTCTATACCATCCAAGGAGGTAAAACATATTCTTTTGGCACATGTATTAAACTAGATAGAAAAGTGTGAAAGGGATGGAGGTGGTTGGCTATAGCTATACTATTTTGTAAATTGGTCCCTCAATCCCGTTATATCCTTTTGCGTTTGCCCTGTGACTACCCATAATCCTCTCTTTACCCCCAGGGTTTTTTTTGTTATCACTCTACCTAATACCATATATCCCAGGCATTAATGTCCCCCGCTATGACCTCCCCCCAAAATGTCTCCATTAAAATACCACAGAACCCTCCCAGTATGTGGTATACCGATTCTCCTAGAGACTTACGATGAATTTAAGTCCCTAATCCCAACAGAGACCAGGGTGAGTCAATTCCAAGATCAACACCAACGTTTGATTTATGAGGTGTAGGTAAAGCCGGCCCATGTTCAAAGGTTTCCGGACCCCTTGCTATCAGTCTGGGGAAACAGCTAGTATATCTAGCCTGGGGTAGGGCACATATAATATTGAAGGCTGCCCAGAGTTCTAAAGGTTTCTTATCTCTCTTTCTCTGTAGGTATTGATTCCATTGTTTCACTTATGCACTGCTTGATTTATAATCCTCTGTTTTAATTTGATCTATGTAGTTTTATTGCTGCCTGGATGTCACATTCTAGTAGTCGGTATGAATACAAAGTAGGGTAGAACTCTAACAGTGAGTGTCTGAGTGAGGAGTGGAATGGAGACTCTGTGGCGATTGTCATATATCATATGAGGGTCCAGAAAAAAGATTACATTTTGGTCACTTTTGAGACCTTAAATCTTTATTACAATATGTAACTTAAGGTACTTGTAATCTGTTGTTGGTACCCGGTGGGATCAGAAAACCTAATATGAAAGAAGGCATTAGTTAAATTATATATAAACAAATGATAAATGACAAAGCAAATATCTATCAAATGAATTGTATGCTGCATTGTAGATCTCCTATAAGCATGATAAATAAATAAAATTGCATTCATAATTGGACCAAAAGCTTTAAAAGTGTAATCCGGAACACATAAACCCCAAAAACGAGTTGTTTTACCAAAAAATAATTACTTAAGATGGCAAGCTTAAATGGCAGCTAAAAGATTGAGCCAGAATTGAAAACCATGATGTAAAAAAGCAAGAACAAATTATGGCTTCATGTAAGCACACTAGGGAAAAATATGAATCATACAAATTTAGCTTTCAACAAAAGCTAGCTAGCACAACGAAAACTTAAGGATAGCACAGCAGTATAGCTAAAACGCTAAGCACAACAAATCATAAAGCCAGTAGCTGCGAGCACTACACTATAGGAGAATTGGCATTGTCTGCTGAAATATACCGGTAAATGTCGGATTTCTGATTTTAAATACCCAGTGTAGGTATCGGTCAATGAATGATATTAGCCTGGGTCTCCTAACCTATCTTGTGTACACAATGTCTCTGTATGTCAAACAATCCAGTCAGAGGTGTCAAACTCGTCCACATTGGACTGGTTGTTTAGACACTGTGTGAGAGAGAGTCTGACTGTTAGTAACAGATATAGCACTCGAAGCACTGTCGTTCAAAAGTTTGGTGCATGTTTTAACAAGTCCTGAGGAGGCAAGGACTCTCTGTTTTCATCTTTTGTATTAGTTATATAGTGTGTTACAGGCTTTCCATTCACTGTACTATTGCATATTGTGGTTGAACAATTTCAAGCATTATTTAATTAAGTTTTTACTAGGCACAATTATTGATCATCCCGATGAAACAGCTAGTTGCAGTTCTTTCAAATGCACTAGGTAATTCGAGCTCTAAAATTTTTACTTTGTAACTGATTGGGTTGCAGACGCAGAGACGTGGTGCTGAGTAGAAGGTTGATTACTGTACAAACTAGAAATTTATACATTGTGGTGATGTACAATTTACATGCATCTATGCGGTTCGTAGTTTACAGAAATCTGTACATCTAATTCTGTAAATTAATTGTCAGAAGACCAAAAAAATATCTGCTAGACCAGCTCCTTTAGGCTTTGAAATTATTTAAAAGTCTAAACCTTATTGATCTGTAAATTGCTACATTCAATACTGATTGTATTTATAACCTTGATCATAATTGTTCAGAATACTGAGTTTCTTTTTCTGAGATAGCACAGTCAGTGATTGATAGATTTCAATGATGCTATATACTGTGTGACCGTGTGTACACATTATGAACCTATTCACCAATAGACTGAATAAATTTGCTTTGGCCAGATCTTTGTTCAAGTTTCCTTAAGAAAGACAAATATTTTTTTTGATCTGGTTTTGCCCATGTATTCACTGCACAACAATCTCCGATACAGTACCTGAAATTTTAATTGCACCAATCATGCAGGTAGCTTAGAGTCTTATAAACATGGCCTTATTGCAAATTAGTTCAGTGACGAATAAAAAGATAAACAAAATTGTTGTCTGCAGTCTTCTTGCACATATATCTGTGTATTCACTCATGAACTTGTAGGCTTCAAAATGTCGTTCGCAAATAATCCGCCATTGATAAATTCTAAAATTGGCATGTATGATTCAGTAAATGTAGTTGAATATGAGATGCGCTGTAAAGATGTTTATGATATATGTATTTTTGTGATACATATACATATAAAAATTCTGTCATTGCCTTAGGGTTTACTCAAATCCAGAGAGCTAGGACTCTTCATGCAGTTCTGATACAAATTGTTTCCATGCAGCGTTTCAGGCTTAAAAAATCAATTTTTCTTTTTAACAATTAAGTCAATGTAAATACCGCTCTGTGTAATTATTTGGTTAAATCAATTATGAAAGGTAAAATATTCTAATGTTTGTTTTCTTTGTCTTTGAGAATCTTTGTTAACCTTTCATTTGTCAGAAAGTGTGTATATTATATACAAGGGTACATGTAATGATTTTTTCCCATGGTTATGTATATATGTCTACAATTAGTACGCTTAATGAAGTTTTCTGTTGAAAGTTTTTAAATCTATTGAATACATACATTGGTTACATTTAGAAACATTATATAGCACTCAACAGTGAAAGAATGAAACAATAGATTGTGTTATTCAATACACAAACAATTAAGGCTTTAGAATAGCTAGAACACACTGATTGGGTGCCACTGATTGGCCTTAGATATTGTTAACTAAATTAAAATTGAATGATGCAGTCAGTAAGTAAATAGAAAAAATCACTGTGTAAACTTTGAGTATGTGGAAGGTTGTTCATAGTTAAAATTTCAAAATACTGAAGCTGTTGGGATATCTTTATCTGAATTTTTGTGTAATCAATTACCGGTAATATATGTATATGTACCGGTACACCATTTACAAGTCTGAAAACTGAAAAGTAATGACATTGTTAATTCAAAAATCTAGGTGATGGAAATTTACTAGTACATGTAAAAAGATTTTTGCTATGGTTAAAAATCTTACTGACAGCAGTATAATAAAGAAGACAACAATTTCACCATCAAAATAATTCTGATAACCACAAGTTCGTGGTCAAAACAGTTTTTAGAACAGCAATTGCATGACGAAACAAATCACAACGATGACGTGTACTATATAATAGTACATGATTTCTGCATAATCAATTATGACTGTAATTTTAAGGAAAAAATAATTACCGGTACTCGAACCTTAATATTTGCTTCTAAGGTTGGATAATAAAAATGATTGCTACAATTTTTTTGCTCCTTAGATGGACTGCATCTGAAGACTGCTTCCTGTCGCCTGTACGTCCGACTGGTTACCAAGGAGATGTTGGAGAAGAGCGTCACGATTCGCCTCAATAACATCACTCAGGACACTTTCCTTTCCCCCGTTTACAAGTTCTTCGTCGATGCCCTGGCCTCTGTTCTGAACACCGAGGAGAAGAATATATATGTCATCAATGTGGAAAAAGACACCGACGTGTCGACTACTGTTTTGAATGTCAGCGTCGCCGTGCGGAAGTCAGATGGATCGTTCATTGAGGCGGAGGTCCTTCAGGAGCAGATTTACTTACAGAGAATCCGATTGGCTGATCTGTCCACGCTACAGGTTGGTGTTTAAGCATTTTACTGGTTCTCTCTCCTGAAGTGTAATACACTTCTGACTAGCTGGTGATCACTTTTCATGTAGTTATAAGAAATTGCACTGTGGAACATAAAGGTTTCATATGGAATTTATGGGTTTCATCTAGAATTAGAAAGTATAGGTTTATCCTTAGTAAATTACACAGTGAACCAATATTATGTTACAAAGAAATATATATATTGTATGCAAAGTTATTTTTGCCCCATGTTAATGGTTTCATTCTTGTATGAATTCGAATTGCACCTGTTAGAAATTGTTTTCATTAGAAGGAGTCTAATGAAAACAATTATTAAAAAATTGTTCTGAAAGGGGCAAAAATAAAATGGGGCAAGTATTTTCCTGTATACAGTATCCGTAGTATTAAACATATAATATCAATCAGAGAATGAAGTGAAAAGCTTACATTAGGATTTGAACCATTAACCTTCATATTTAGATATCAAGAACTGACTTTTTTTTTACCATGAAAATGAAAACAAGATGTTTTGGAAAAAACAACCTGAATATTTTTGAAAAAGAGTTAATTAAATCAGTAGACTTTCAATAAGTAATATTTATTGAATGCCATGCACTCTGAACACTCCAACTTCGGGTTAAAATTTCTAATATGCTAACTCCGTTTTTGCAGTCAACCTTTATTTGCCATGTAAAGGCGGAAAGTTGTTGAATTTAATGACCCGATATTTAATGTTTTATGGGATTTAAAACCCTATACGTGTGCAAGTTAGCAGGCGATTCAATGCTTTCAATAAATTTGATAAAAATCAGAGGTGAAAACGTGAGCACACATGAGGTACGGCATTAGACAGGAAAATGGATAATTCATATGAAATTTAAAAGCCATCATTCGAAATGTGAACCTAAATATAAGTTTTATTTCATACACTTTTACACTGATAAGAATTGAAATATTCAACATTCAGGTCAAAGTGTTTCGCTGGTTATGAGTAAGCCATTTCGAAACAAATGCAGGTAATCTGTGTAGCAAGGTTGTTATCAAAAATTTGCAAAATAGTTATTAATGTTCTTCAGATCAGATAGTAGTGCAAAAAAAAAGTTAAAATGCTTCTTCCTCCAATGATATTAAAATAATAGAAAAAAGAGGAACAGCCTCAAATTTAAAACAAAATATAAAACTTTCGGATAAGTCTATGAACATTTACGGTAAGTGTCAACCACACTAGCTGCACATCTTCCCAACACTGTGATATTTCAAATGAACATGATGATTAAGTATTCTTTTTAATTACTTAATTAAGTAAAGTGCATTTACCCAATAAATGAAAAAACATTTAAAGAAAACATTTAAAATTTAGTAATTAATATTAAATGTTAATTGTACTAGAATGAAAACCCTCCTTTTTGTGTAGGATTTCTGTTTAATTATATTCTTAATATGAACATAGACCTTATCATTTGAACACTTTGCTGCTTGCATATATTGTAGATGATAGAAAATGTTATTAATATCAAAAAGTATATTCAGTTGATAAGAACATAAGATATTGATAAATGAACAGATAAATACTATTTGTAAATGTTATACATGTATTACAACCTGATTCTTTCCATGTTTTTAGGTGCTGCCGTTCGAGGATAACATCTGTATCCGTGAATTCTGTGACAACTTTGAGCACTGCATCTTCTACGTCAAGTTTGGTCGTCCTCAGCCCTTCATCACTTCTTCCACCATGCTGTTCCGACCTATTCATCCCGTCAACAGCTTTCGATGTGAATGTCCTGCCGGTTATGCATGTAAGTCTTTTATTCTTCATGTTACTCAACAGGAGTCACAGTCGTAAATTTTAGTTGCTGTAAATTTAAGTCACAAATGAGTCATGCTGTAAATATAATTCAATAAGATAACCTGCTGTAAATTTAAGTGTCTTGATTGCTGTAAATTGAGGTCACTAAGGATCTTAAGTACTAAAAATTTAAGTAACTAAAGTGTCTTACTGTAAATTTAAGTTGCTAAGGTGTCTTGCTGTAAATTTAAGTTGCTAAGGTGTCTTGCTGTAAATTTAAGTCACAAAGGAATTTGCTGTAAATTTGTCAGGAGTCTACAGACTGTAAATTTTTGTCTGTAAGCTGTAAATGTTTTGTCTAAATTAATGCAAACCAAATATCTCACTGTAAATACCAGTAACGTTCATCTCTACCATAGATATATTCAAACAGAATTGTATGATCTTGATGGAATATTAAATTTTATGACTATGCATGTGATGATGTTTGAATCTGATGATGAATTGCGGTTTAAAAGATGACCATTGTTAATAAATGATGATGATGGTGATGATTTTTCAGTGACCTCTGGAAATTACTGCAATAAGGAGATAGACGCCTGCTACAGTAGTCCATGTAAGAATGGAGGAGCATGCAAACGCAAGGAGGGTGGATTCACCTGTCTCTGTGCCCCCAATTTTGCAGGTAAAATGAAGATTTTTTCAACTGTAATGGTCCAAGTTTTAAATTCAATTTTTAAACATTAGATGCTCTTTCAAGAAATTTAGTATCCGATGTTCATTTTGTGCATGCTCTCATGCTATACTTGTAAGTCTGGCTACGGATTTCATTTGATGACATTGGACCTCTTAGAATATCAGTTTATACTATACTGGTACACCTGAGCCCATCTAAGTGTTAGAAGCCTTTCTTTGACTTAATGAATGTTAAGATCAAGTCTCGTGATAGTAAGTGTTATTTGTCACAGAATTACAATAGAGGCGGATCGAGATTCACAGCTATGGAGATGGTCCTTGTAGCCGTTTGAGATGCTAATTGTAATTATATCTTGTGAAGTGAGTAATGGCTGTAACTGATACAGACTCTGTATACAAACAAACAAACCCTTTGTTATCAATCGTGATAGGCACAATGTGAAATCCAGTTGTCAGATGGTTCTGTATTATTGCAAGAGGTTTTATGAATCCCCTTAAAAAATTACCGGTAATTATTAAGGTCAGACGACACGTTCCTCAATTTTAGATAACTTTTTCCAGGAATTTGTTAATGGTTTACTACTACTTTGACAAGCTTTCTTGCAAACAATCAGGGTACCTTACCAGGCATTTCTGCAAAATACTAGAGTATGCAATTTCCTATATAATCTTCTTGAAAATACACTTGAATTGCTGATATAAAAATAAATGCATCTACAGCACAGCGAAATTCACTATATCTCTGCCGGGGTGGGGCTTTGAACTCACGACCTCTAGAACCTATATGCTTCTGGCAGTGAGCGGCCACGGTTCTAACCACTCAACCATCTAGACATATAACCAAGTCAAGTAATTATAAAATTAATATTTTTTATTGGAACTCTTTATAACGAGGAGATACAAAAAGGATTCTCGAGGAACGTCTCGTCTGACCTTAAACGGGTAAATTTTTTCATTTAAATCGAAACAAATAGAGAAAAGGGGTTGGCTGTGAAGTCTGTGAGTGTCTTTGAGTCATTCTTAAATGTTTAATGCTATAGCTTTGGCTCAGGTAAATTGAAATCTAACAATGAAGGCAAGAAGAGACTCCTTTGTCTTTCCTGCATGAATCATTTACACTCGGACAAAAAAGATATTCAGCTAAGCATAAAGTTTTCTATAAATGTTTTCACACAATCCTCGCCAATAATAACGGGCGATTATGTGGTGTTATTCCACGAGTTTATCGAGACCGAAAGATCATAGTAGCATCGATTGACTGTCTGTTATCTGATACACCACAACGATCCGCCCAGCCAGGCAGAAAAAAGTTCAAGCAGACTGCGTAACTTGTACAAGGGGTGAAAGGACATGGATATCACTTTAAACCTGATAGCTCTTGGACTCGCTCGAGCCCCATTAGTGCCTCCGAACGAACAGACGGTGAAACTTCTACGCTTTGTTAAGGGAAAATCTGATCCAGATCTGCGATATCAATATTTACGGTGTAAGGGAATTTAGTGTAATTATGACCGTTTAAAAGTCACTAGCTTTTACCGAATTCTTTTATTAAAGACTTTTTCATGTTTAAATGCCATGAAGTAGACATGTAGGAAAATTGCTTTACATGAAGCCTTAACTGATGGGCCCACATTTGGTAGAAGTGCGCAATTAAACTGTCATTTATGGGTTTAAAAAATAAATGTTAAGTTGTGTTTGCGATGGAAAGGCCATCTTGTAATGGCAGGATTTATGAGAACTTGTATTGATCTAAGGAATATGTATTTCTTGAGCCAAGCACTTACCATATCTATAGAACATGGGTTTATTGAATTCATGAGTGTTAAGGGAATAACAGCAACACAAAAGAGAGGAAAAATAAAATGAGAGAGAGAGAGAGAGAGAGAGAGAGAGAGAGAGAGAGAGAGAGAGAGAGAGAGAGAGAGATTACAATGGAATAGAGTCTGCAGATTCAAAAGATTAAAAATATAAATTATTATTAGGGAACAATTTATTATCAATAATTGAACTAATGAAGTCATCTTGCATTAAAGTTGAATGAGGAAAGGTACATTTATGTACATGACAATATTGAAAAATGATGTAAAATATTAAATTAGATTGTAAACACACTTTTGCCGATATATTAATCTTTTTTAATTTTTTGTTGTAGGAGAGACTTGTGAGATAAACAACAATCAACAGTTTGACCTTTTGACCTGTCCCCAGAACTTGTGTGAGCCTCCATCTGAGTGCGAGCCCAACAAGAACTCAGGGGGATTCCGGTGTAAAGGCTGCCCTGCTGAGCCTCATTACAACAAGTACTGTCAGCTGACCTCCAGGAAGTTTTCTATTGGTTCCTATCTCACCTTCCCAGCATTCAAGAGAAGATTCAGATTCAACATTCAGCTTAAGTGAGTTTTTTTTTTATTTCACAAACACACACCCCTTCCCTCCTCCCCTCTCCAAAAATAAAAATTCAATAAAAAGTCAAATTGAAAAAAAGGGTAATGAAACAACATTTACATCTATTCATTTTACAGTTGCTCCAGGCAAATAAAATGACTTGTTAGATATTGAAATGTAATATTTAATACATATGGTACACTGTCAATAGCTCTTATAGCATGTTAGATAATTGTTGGCTACAACGGTATACATGATAAAAGTTAAACATTTTAACAAATTGATGATAAAAATGTTTACTATCATAAAGTTAGGTAGATTTTTAGAGTACAATTTCACATAGAGGCTTGAAATTCCTTTGTATTTAAAGACAGACTTTTAAATCATGGCAAGAATTAACAAATTGACTTTGTAAGGAAAAGTTTACTAACAGGATTATTCTAAGGGATTAATTTGATAATCCCTGATTAGATAGCCAAACTATGATATCATTCAGTCCGCTCAAAAGCCTTGAATTTTCCCTTTACTCTGTAATCCAAATGTTACCACTGATTTCACGTATATCTTAGGGTAGGTGAATAAATATCTTACGGAAGGCGAGTGGGTTTATGAAAACATCAAGCACAGTTGATTAAAAATCATTGTATACTTTGATGGAGCAAAACCCGGTAATGTCGAATTAGCTCTATATATGTCATTCCAATGATTTCTAGTTAAGGGAATTTGAAAAATAGTTAGTTGTATTAGGTAGAAAAGGCTTACGAAAAAGTCTCCAATTCGACGTTATTATTTGATGTGGTTTGTGATAAAGTCATGTCCTCTAGCTTTAGCTTATTTTGATATACCGGTAGATGTTTTTGAAAACTTTAATCTTGTTTATTTTGAAAGAAAACAATCGGATATAAACTTTACGAATCAATACTTTGAGGTATAAAATTAAACATGGAGCCTGTTATTGAGGGAGTTCACTATCATGATTTTGCATGCATTTCTAGAAATTATTTATAAATTGAACATACTTGATTGTACTAGCTTTTGTGTTAGCAGGTTATATATAAGTCTGCATGACTGTACTATTGTAAACACAACCCTTCCAAACATTGTAGCAGATGGCTATTCTTTGTTTTCAATTTGAATAGGTACCTTATATAATCATTGACAGTGCCAGTTATAAAGAATTAATTATAAGTATCTGCCTATATAACAGTGTAAGAATCAGTCTGTAACACTCTTCACTGCTTAATGATAAATAAAAGGTGTATTGAAAAGTTCTACAAATGCAAAAAAATATGATATATAAAATGCTTACAATGAATATTAAACACCATCTTTATTTTTAATTGAATTTTTTTTTTAAGGTTTGCAACTCAGATGAAAAATGGTCTTCTTTTCTACAATGGCCGATTCAATGATAGAAACGATTTCATGGCCCTGGAGATTGTGGATGGACAGCTTCAGTTCTCCTTCAGCACCGGGACCAATAAGACATCAGTCAGGTCGAAGGTCAAGGGAGGCGTGGCCAACGGAGAATGGCAGTTTGCTCAAGTGGACTATATCAACAGGGTAAGACGCTGTAATGGAATTGGAAAGTTCAAATGTATATGGAATTATTGTACTCACTCTGTGCAGATCTAAATTTCTTATTTCAAGCGAGCTGTAGAACTTAATTTTACAATTCCATCATTTTGTATCAAACTGCTGCAGGGGTCATAAAACTCATGCACTGAATTTTTATAATTCTATTTTTTTTTTTATACACTTTTTAATAATAAAAATGAATATTATAGTTAAATTTTTTGGACTGCGGAAAGGGAACTTCCAGCTATTATCGTTAATTCCCCATGTTTGATAAGGAATCTACAGATTTGCAATTGAAAAAAGCTAGATTTTTGAGTTGGAGCAAGGAAAGCTTCTGGCTAGCTATCATCCATAATTCCCCATGTTTAATGAGGAATATAAGGTAATGCAATGCAAAATGTCTTCAAATCAATATAGGAATACACAGTCCAGTTTAATACAGAGGATTCTTTATCTGTGTTTTTGAAATACACATTTACCATTTAAATGGGCTTCAGTATTCATGGTATTTGCGTATTTATTTACTAATTCACATCAAAAACTGACACAAAGGTGTGGTAAATTTAATTTTAATTCAATTAAAAAAAAACATCTTTATGTCATCCCCCCAGAAATTGAAGGAAGATTCTGGCCTACTTTAAATATGTTTAGAGAACGATAAAAAAAAATGTTAAAGTAAACATCATCTGCTCCAAAAGAAAGAAAGAAAAAAAGAAAGGGTAGATAAACATTGTGGACAGTCGGATATATTGTTGAATTGGTATTCAATGTGTGAAGTTATTGTTCCACGATAGAAATGGTTTTTCATTAATTTGTTCTATTGTGTGATCAAAGCAACTAGAAGTTGAATTGACAGTGTATAGGGTCTGTGTTCATTTTCTGAGGACTTCAGGCAGTGACTGTCTGTGCATGTATGCAGGATTGGGGAAATCAATGTGAAAATGGAGAGGGCTCGTAGATGAACAGAGATATGATGTTAAAATTGTCACAGGGGCATTAAAGTCATACACTGTGTCATAGTGTGCATACAGGACCCCAAGTTATTTGATCCAAAAACTGATAAATGTCACCATATTGTAACGAGTTCATTTAATTAAGAGATACCTTTTCCAAGTTATAGGGGGATATATTAATCGTCAATTATGTATATTAATATAGTAAAGTATGTTTATTAGTATATAATGTGTTAATTAGGGTTTGTATTGTGCATTTCCAGGTGATTCAGTGTGAAAAGATTATTGTTAATTTATTGAAAGATAAATATTTGGTTTTTGGGCTGGAAGGAGATAAATCATTATGCCTCAGGGGATTCCATTACATAGTCACAATAATAAAGCTATACCTCTAATCGTCATCTGTCATCTAGCTATAGGGACAATCGATTACATCCTAACGATTTGTAAAGTAATTAATAATAACAAAACAGTAATGATACAGTTGCTGGCAAAGGCGAGGTATTTTATTGATTTTTGCGACAAATTTTTTCCTGCACATTCCGTAATCTGAAAAATCTAAAAATGAATTGCTGGGTGCATTAGTTAACAGGATTTTTTTTTCTGTCGAAGTGATGAATGGAAGTTTGTCCTATGGCGGCTTGTAAAAAGAGTCGAGCTAGTGTCGTTTTGCACAAAAAGAAAATTCTGTCATTTGAGGCCATCTATTGTAGCGTAGCATGGTGTATGCAATTCTTTACCAATTTCTTATTTTGAAATAAATTAGAGGGGAAAATACATTGTTATATACACACAGAAACTTTTAGGTGTAAATTAATTCAGGTCTTCTTTCATTGGAGGTAAGAATTACCCTAAAGGAAAATGATTTATGAACTTGAATTTATAAATACATGTACATCTTTCAAAATCATATAATATGCAGTGGGTCTGTGGGGTACAATTTTAAGCCATTGACATGTAGAAATATTAAAGTTTTAGATATTTTTACTAACTTCGTATGTAAAGAAAATAATTTTGATTTATATGTATAACACTATGAAGTCATTCTGAACTAGGCCTGCATGCGTATAATTTAATTGCTATTTTACTGCTTCATGATCACAAAAAAACAGATGTGCATCGTAATATATGTAATACATAGATTTACATGTATTTAAAGAATCTTTTAATTTCATATTTTAAGTAATTTCATTTCTAAATAGTTATAAAACAAATTTTAAAATTTCCATTAAAATCATTTTGAGTTATGTTGTTTCATCAAGACAGACAAATCTGGTTCCAATATTGTATTACTGATGAATAAGAAACATGATCGCTGTCTGTTGTGTGACCGGAATCCGACGGCCAATATTTCACGATCCAAACTGACTGCAGTGATTTATCTAGCCGTAAATGTTGCATAACTGTGTATCTTTGTGAAGCAGTATTCTATTATGGAATCAGAAAGTAGATCTACCTGCATTTGGAAAAGGGGAAAGGGGGGGGGGGGGCCCGGTCATAAAGGTATTGGTTTCTGAGAGACCCCTGACTGTTAGGGCTATAAATCTAGTTTGGGGTTGTAGTGTAGGTACGCAGGTGTCCGTGTTATCATGGTTATATAATTGATTACTTTTAGGTCTTTTCATATACAACAAATGTGTGAAATACCTGTTCACAAAAAAGGTGGCATTTAAGTTTAGACACTATAAGTTTGTTGTGCACCAGTTACTCAATATTTGCTGGAAAAAATATTGTCTAGATATATTTTGTTCAGACTGCGCTGATTTATTTTTGATGCTTGCATTTTTTCATCTTTTTTGCCTAAAGTGGTTTTTAATACAGTCATGCATTATTGATTATCTGAAGTTGACAAATAAAATACATGCACCATATCTGTATAGATATAAATTGTTGAAACACACAGTAAGCAAACACTTAAATGTTTTTTCATGACTACAAACTCCACACTTTATATGACTGCTTTTGATGAAACTATATATTAAATACATCAGTGAGTCCGTATATCGACAGACAGGTGTTTGTTTAGGACAGACGTGTGTTTTTGTTTGTAGACTGTGTTATGACTGAATGACACCCATTCAGGAAACATTTTCTCTCCTACACTGTCTCCCTGTCACCTAGTCTGTAGTTTATATTGGTATGTCAGGTGGGAAAATTACTTTCTCATTTTAATAACATATTCTCGGCTTTGTATGTTATATGATTCTACAGAGGGAATTTCTCAATTTTTACAAACTGTCACACTATGTATAAAATGATAAGATTTAGTCTGAATTTCCTCTGCATTTTACAGACTGTTCACTACATGTATTTCATGGCTCCTCTCTGATTAAGACTGTTCCCTGTTTATATTTTATGGTATATTGAATTTCCACAATTTTTTTTTGACAGACTGCCACCCTATCGGTGGGGGAGGAGTGTGATACACAGATTGCTGTCAAGTATGGGCACCTGATCACTGACCACCCTTGTGCTGTACAGACCACCTTCCAAATTCCAGACATGTAAGTCAGGGGCTAAGTCAGGGGCTAGCTAGCTCCAAAGGTGGTTATAAAAGCAGATATTACTCAATTAAGGCTCAAACAGAAAAAGGTGACTGAATTATTACTGAAGTATGACTGCATTTTTTTAACTGAATAGTGACTAAATGTTAACGTTGTAAGTCAACCTAGATCTAAAACCAATTTTAAACACATTAGTTGAGTGACTGAATGTTAACTGAATTTTACTGAAAAGTTACCAAATATTGACTGAATAGTTACTGCTGAATTTTACTGAAAAGTTATCGAATGTTGACTAAAAATTACTAAATGTTGACTGAAAAATTACCGAATGTTGACTGAAAAATTACTGAATGTTTACTGAAAAGTTACCAAATGTTGGCTAAAAATTACTGAATGTTGACTGAAAAGTTACTGAATGTTGATTAAAAAGTTAATGACCAAAAGGTTAAATTATGTTGGCTGAATTAAGATACTGAATGTTGACTGAAAAGTTACTAAATGGTCACCAAAAATTGACCAAATGGTAAGACTGCAGTATGCCTTTCAGCCACTTTTCCATCTACCAGTACATTTCAGAAAATGTTAACTGAAATAGTAGAAGTACAAATCCAACATCATTTATCAATCAGGGAAAATTATTTTTTGCTAACTCATTCAAGAGATGGTTAGAAGAAAATATCAACAACCTACAAATTTAACCATTGTTTGAAGAGTATGGATTATAAACAATAAGCATAGATTAAGTGCACATCAGTAATTTTAATTCTTTGATCTTTAATGATTAACTAAAAATTCCAATCAAGCTGCAATCAAACAAACAGGTACAATGTAATACAAATGTACCATAGAGTTACCTGAGTTTGTATATTGCTTAACCTAAATGTAATTATAGTGATCCATGGGTTTCTTCTGACAACATGAAGCCTTTGACTATAGTATTGAACACTACTGCACAATTGGTTTGAAATCATTGAAAACTGTGCATTAATAATTAAGACGTTCTCATGTGGAGAAATGTAGTAAAAGATTTTTTTGGAAATGGAAACAACTAATTGGTGCAAGTAAATATTGACTTCATTTGTAAAAATATGCATGCATGGATTGCATGGAGAGTATTGTATTGATGCTGTAATACAGAATTAAATGCCCCACACCGGCTGACAGTCTTTGAGAATTAAAGCTAGAATTAACCACATAATAAATGTAAAAGTGGTCCAATTAGTGTGTTGTGTATTGGCTAGATCAATCATTATTTACATTGAAAGGTTTTACATGTACTTTTAGTTTAAATATATAGTCTACTTTTGTTAAATATATTTTATGTTGCACAACAGTCACTGTTAATTAGAAAAAAAATTGACATGCTTATTAAAAACAGGTTATCCAACGTCATTTGTGAAGGGAAAATTTATAATCTTTTGATTTGACATGTTTATTATGCAACCATAGAAATTCAGCAAGTGAAAAAATGCATTCATAAAAAGCAATAATGTGTGCTGAATTTTGATTGTTTTCCTAAATTCTTTTTATTCATTCTGTAGATGCTACACCAGTGCAGTCCCGAAGGTTCAGTGCCCAAAGTTCCTGGACCTAAATGGTCCGATGCAGATTGGGGGCCTCCCCAACTTCCAGTCCCAGTTCCAGATCGTCAACCGGAACTACAAGGGCTGCATCAAGGACTTCTACGTCGACCACCAGCTCCTGGACCTCAACAAGTTTGTCTTCAACAACGGGACGGTGGCTGGATGTGCTGAGAAGACGGATCAGTGTATATCTGCTCCCTGTAAACACGGAGGTAGGAGACAGTTGTTTCTTAGTGTGCTGTCAATAAAGCAATTGCTGCAAAATCTGCAGAGGTTTCTACTGTAAGCTTGCTTTTACATGTAGTAAACTCTATGTGTTGGGGGAGGGGGGGTAATCCATTTTGGAGTTGATGCCCTAAATTTACTCTTTAATTTCAAAGGCATCATGGACTGTGTTTAAATGACATGATTACAATTGTGTTTCAGTAGTTTATTGTCATTTCAAGACCCTATTTTGGGAAATTTGAGTGATAAAAGTGTTGCAAAAAGCCTTCTTATCTAAGACAAATAATACAGCCCAACGTTTCATCAATGTCTCAACTCTGTTAAAATAATCCCAACAGGCACCTGCCATGACCGATGGGGTACGTACTTCTGCGAGTGCCCTGACCGGGCAGGGGGTAAGGACTGCAGCCAGGTGATTGACCAGCCCACGCGTCTGGAGGGTAACGGGTTCCTGTTGTACACAGAAAACTCACTGACCAGTAAGATGATCCTGTACACCTGGTACAACGGCATCTCCTTCAGAACCCGGGCCACGGCGGGGGTACTGATGTACGTTATCATCAGCGAGGGACACTCCGTCACTCTAGAGGTCAGTTTGCTATTTAAAAAAGGTTAGATTGGAAAGGTTGGGGAAATGCTGGGTCTTGTTCTAAAGAATGAAATACACTTTTAGCATAACAAGTTACTCTTGGCTATTATAGTTTTTGAAAGAAGATGCTGAATACATTGCTCTTTAAAATACAAATTAGAAATAAGACTGTTTGGAAATTTAAAAGTTGGTACAAGAAGACATTTAGAGTTGTGCCCCTTTTCTTGCAGCTGATAGATGGCTACGCCCACTACAGAGTTGGAGGGGTCAACAACACATTCAAGTTTGATTACCTTCCTGTCAACGATGGCAAGTGGCACTATCTGGAAGTCAGGTGGCCCAGGTTAGGGGAGATCATCCTTGTGATGGACTATGGGCACTGGCAGGTACGTTTACTGGCTCCAGAGGTCACTTACAACAATTTTCAAATAATGCTAAAAATAAAAGAAGGAAGTAATGATTAGTTTTTCTAACTAATTTTCTTGAAGTGATGCTGCATAGATTTATTTAATTTTATTGCCATTGCTTATAGGTTTAACGTATTGAAGTTTAACAGTTAAAACTGATAAGAGTTATTCCCCTTTACAAGTCTTGCAATAAATATATTAAATGCTTGCTGTATAATTTGTTGAAATTTCTTGGCAGCTAAAGTAAATTTGACAGAACATATAATTCAATAATAAATTTCTATTTATTTTTTTTTTGATTTATTAGAAAAAGGAGGCCATATCTCTTAGCCTTAACAATAAGCTGATTGAGAGAGTATATGTGGGAGCAGAGAGGGAGAACGATGGACCAATAACAAAAGGATTCGTAGGCTGTCTGGAGGTAAGGGGCTCAAGATAGAAGTGAGGGATCTTCAGTGGGAATGAACAATGCTGCCATGTTGATTCTCTGAGAGTCAGGATGTTTCTAGTTTTAGATGTTCAAATTTTGAATATATGTGTAGCTGTCATAATGATTTAACATAATTTTAAAAATCAGAATTTTTTTTATCTTGTTTTGTATATTAAACAAAATTGTTAATTTCCTTTATTCTTTGATGAAACATTTGAAAGAATGGTGATTTGCAAAATAATAGATTAAAAAGAAATATAAGTAAATTCTTCTGTTGCTAAACTACTATTATCATTAATGTAAGATAGTTATGTTTCGCTGTACTTAAAGTGTTTTTTTCTCGCAAATTTGTAAGTTAGTAATTAGATTCAGTCACTGACTCTCTGGATCCTTACAGATTATGATGCAACTTATTCACTGGACTTTGTCAATCTAGCTTTAATGTCTTGTCACATCGAACAAGTAAGAGTCAATCAAAGTAAAGAGACTGCCATTAAATCTTTGTATCCTTACAGAACATGATCGTGGGGAACACGAACACCGCGCTGCTGTCACGCCCCTCCAACAGCAACAGCTTCCCAGGGTGCACCATTCCCAGCGCCTGTAAGGACAAACCGTGTACCCAGGGAGCCTCCTGTGTGGACCACTGGGGCAAGCACGAGTGTGTCTGTCCTAAAGGTCAGTCAAGGTGTTATCATATCAGTACATCAAAATGTTTGTAGGCAAAACCAAGTGTACATAAGGTACTTGATACTGTGTAATATTTTTGTTGTCGACTTGGTCAAGTCACACTGTTTTGTTTTATTTTTTGGTTAAAAGAAAGGTTCACATCTTAATTGTAATAGCCGTTGAAAGATCACATTTTTAAGAAGATTAATAATGACAATCTTCCTTTTTTTTGGGGGGGGGGTGATATTTTTATTAAAGTATAACATTACAGATTTGATTGAAATAGCATTGACTGTACATTATTCGATAAAATTACAGGGACCCTTGGCCCAGAATGTAAGGACATTTGCAGGAACTACAACCCCTGTCAGAATGCCGCCATCTGTCACGGCCCAACCTACAAGCCAACCTCACCCTCAGGCTACACCTGTCAGTGTGGTCAGCTCCAGGGAGGGAGGTACTGTGAGGAGGTGTCCACTCAACCCTGTCAGGACGGCTGGTATGGTTTCCCTGTCTGTGGCCCTTGTAACTGTTCCTACAAGCTCGGGTTTGACACCAAATGCAACAAGACTGATGGGAC
Organism: Magallana gigas; assembly: GCF_963853765.1. NCBI lineage: Eukaryota > Metazoa > Mollusca > Bivalvia > Ostreida > Ostreidae > Magallana > Magallana gigas. The sequence continues at coordinate 28,702,609 of NC_088856.1, forward strand.
GTGCTACTGCCAGGAGAACTACTATCGACCAATCGGAAGCGACCGCTGCTACCCATGTGACTGCTACAAGTATGGGTCGACGTCCATTTACTGTGACAAGGTCACTGGGCAGTGTCCGTGCAAGAAGAATGTGGTTGGAAGGAAGTGTGACCAGTGCGAGAATAAATACGCACACATCTCGTGGAACCCCAATGATGACATAGGATGTTTAGGTATTAAATAGAAAAAATAACACACGTTTCGCTGATTTTTATTCTATAGAGCTGACAGGTGCATTTTGTAATATTGGCAAGCAAGTATTTATTTACTTAGTTAGGCAAGGGTATTTGCAAAAAAGTTTAGTTTAGTTAAGTTTAGTTTACTTAATATGCATGTCACTAGTAAAGACAATAGAAATGGGAGTAAAGGTTAGGATGAGAGCAGATAGCAAATGTCATAGTATACATATCCATTCATATTGATATTGTTTCCTCTTCCAGTCACCAACAGTATGTGTCCCCGTCAATTTCACAAGATCATGTGGTGGGAGGCCATCACGTTCACTGAGAGTGGCCATGTGACAGCGGTCCAAGACTGTCCGTATGGGGCTGTGGGTAAGAACTCCAACCCATCAAGTCTTCATTATAATTGATACTTGTTCATTTGACTCCCATTCCTTTTGCCAGCATGGCTTTCAGGCAGTCTGTTCTTGTTGCTGATGATTTTCAAATGGATGATGTTACTTTTAGGTGATGCCAAGAGAAACTGCTCCAAAACTGAGCTGTGGTCCGAGCCCGATCTGTTTAATTGTACCAACAAGGACTTTGTGTCTTTGGAATCTCAGGTATGAGATTGAGAAAATATTAAATGAATATTTGAAGGAATATCACAGACTTTTGTTAGTTTTAGGAAAGTCATAGATATTTTTTTTAAATTTCTACTAATTTCAAATTGGTTGAAACGTTTAAAATTGTTGCTACATACTCTTTGATCCAATCTTTTAGGATTCAAGAAGTAAACAGTAGTTTAGAGTGTGAATTTAATACATGTATTAGAGAAAAGTTATCTATTACTGTAACAGCATATCATGGAAAGATAAGTCTTCTAATATGATCAATGTTAACGAAAAGTTTGGGTAAAACTTTTGTATTTTCATTTTCCATCTTTTAATTGTTTTTTAATTGCCCTCTTTGTTGATACTTGCAGATTGACCAAATAGAACGTAAAGTACTCAATATCACCACCCTGGTTGCCAAGACTCTGGCCTCTAAGCTGGCTAGTGCTACATCCAATGTCAAGGTACTGTTTGGCAATGACATCAACATCACGTACAGGGTGGTCAACCAACTGCTGAAGTACGAGAACAAGCAGTACGGACTTAGTCTGACTGTGGAACAGGACAGCAACTATCTACAGGTAAAATACAGGCTAAATGTTTGATCAACATTGTGAGCTAACTGAAAACACTTTGTAGAATTAAGTTAGATTGCTTTTTGAAAAAAGAACATTCATGAGAAAAAGTTTAGATGGTTAGTGTAAGAGTTAATATTTTGCTCATCAGAAGCAGTTTTATAGTGACTTCATCTTTGGGAGACTTCATCTTTGGAAGAAAATTTGAAATGTTATCTCTTTTCACCATTTCACTCTGTGTGATGGTCAAAATCTTCCCCTGAAATATTTCACAGGTGCTCCAGAGTATATACACCTGGTCTCATGCAGGTCCCATGACAATAGGACTGCTGTTGGCTGGTGCACTAATTACTCTATTTCATTTCTATTATCAACTTGATAATTTAGGGAAATCTGACAATTTTTTGTTACATTTTCAGAACCTGTTGGATGCCCTAAGCAGGGCTTTGGACCCCCAGCATGCCTACGAGTGGAGTAGAATTAATCAGGAGTCCGGCGGGATAGCGGAAATCTTCTACCGTTTGGAGAATTACCTGGATCTGCTGACCAGGAACCTGGACAGTATGCAGAAAAATCCATACCGCGTCGTGTCCAAACATATTGGTAAATATCAGCAGTAATTGTAAAAAAATTTTTAATTAAAATCTTTTCGATTCACATTTTCAATATTCTAGTATGAAATAAGTAATTGTTATCAGTTTATTGACATTTAAGGAATAAACTGGTTTCAACCATATTTCTTAAACTATTTTTTATACACTGTATTTAGATATTCTTTTAATGTAATATATCATCTCTGTGCTTATCATTACTTGTCCAATACCATTTTTGCCAACTAGATGTTCTCGCACAACTGACTTTATTTGTGTGTTAAATTGTGAAGATCAATTTTAAGAACAAGAACTTGTGGTACTTGGACAAGAATTGATCCTAAGCCAGTAATAACTTAATAATTGAATTCAACATTTACAAAATGTCGGTAATTGCAATAATTATCTTCTTGTGCTGTTTAGTTCTGAGTGTGGACACCTTGACCTCCAGCAACACCAGCGGACTGAAGATTCCAAAGTTTGACAACATCGTCGCCTCTCCCCCAACGTTTGATGACCTGACCCACGTTCTGCTGCCTCCCTCCATCAGCCCCTCTGTGGCTGAGTACATCCAGCAGGTCATGGCCCCGGGGTCAGACAAGTTCTATGTCTCCTACATCATGTTCGACACCCTCGGTGAATTACTGCCCCGCGGGGCCGGGAGCCTACACTCCAGTGTTGTGTGAGTTTAACTATTGTAACAGTGTTTATTGTATGGAGTGTTCTGATTAGGCTTTTGTTCATCTATGGTGGCTGATAGGTTATGCCAAATTTTAAAGACAGTGCATTTACAGTAGAATGTTTATGATCATTATGTCACGCTTATTTAAGGAAATCTAGGACTATGTAAGGAAGTCATCTATTTTCTTCATCCCTCACTCACTATTAGCTCCATGTATACAGATAAGTAATCAAAAGTATATGTATTGTATTTGTTACATATGACTTTAATTTTCTCTTTTATAACAAACAAGATCTTCTTTATCAAAATAGTTGAATTGTGCTGTATATGTTGAGATTTATATTCCACATGTGCATGTAAATTTGAATGAAGATTTGGTTTCTCTCTGCCATATCGTACACTGTATGAACATTTCTCATGCCTGAAAATTTTGAAATTAAACACCAATGGATAAACAATTTTTTCTTCAATTATAAAATAAAGCACTCTGTAGCATTGTACATCTATATTATCATACAAGGAAAGACGAATCATGTAAAAAAATAAAATTTTTGTATTTCAGTCAGAACCCTGGGCGAGAGCTGGCGGTGAATGCTCCAGTGTTCACCCTACTGATCAGGGACAGGGGGTGTGCCATCAAGACCGGATTCTCCGAACCTCTCAAGTTCCACTTCAAACAGAAAGTCAAGGACAACCGCACCAGTCCGCAGTGTGTTTACTGGAAAACCAGCACCCACAACGTCTGTAACCACACAGACTCGGGCACTGACCACAGGTTTGTTTCTTGTCTTGATGAGGAAAATTCAGGCTCAATATGCCGATTTCAGAAATCTGTCAATTTGGTTCCTAATTAGAGTAGAGATAATTATTTTAACCAGTATGAAAGGATGAAATGACTTGCTTGAAGTATATACATGTTACGGATTGAAATTTATATGTAACTCTTTATAAATTAATTTCAGGAAAGGTGAAGTAAAAAAAAAATTCAAAACAGTTTTAATTTTTTAGAATATCAATTCAGCTGATTTATTTTTGTTTACTCAGTTATCAAGGGCAATGGTCGAGTGAGGGTTGCACCGTGGACAAGAGGTACGAGGTCGAAATCTCAGGTCAAGGGTCGGAGGTCAAGAAGGACATGTACGTGGTGTGTTCCTGTAGTCACATGACCTCTTTCTCTGTTCTCATGGAAGTGGCTGACTCAGAAGTAAGTAATACATGTAGTATTTGAATTGTTTAATTTTTCAGTTAGAATTAGGAGATAAACTTGAATGTCTCGTATTTTATATACTTTTGATAATTTGAAGTGAGTTACAAGTCCCAGCCACTGTTACACTAAGTATGTAAAAGTTGATCTCTTGAATTGTGTAATATTAAACTTATATTTCTTGGCCTTATACAGTGAAAATTAAATTTTAGATAAATGGGGTTTTTTTTTAATGTAAAATTAATATATTTGTTAGTGAAATACAAAGAGTTTTGAATATTAATGATTCTCTTTTTAAAAATGTTAGAATTTTTAATGAAGATAAGCTCAAACTAACTTTAATTTTTAATTGACTTTTTTTCTTTTTAATCCAGTACGTATCAAAGGCGGTGATCTCCCTGGTCATCTTCAGCTTTGTGGGGATCGGGATCTCGCTGGTCTGTCTGTTTGTGTCTTTCGTCATCTTCTGTTCCTTCAAGCGCCTCCAGTGTAACGCCAACAGCATCCTGGTGAACCTGGTCTTTACAATGTTTGTGGCCGAGCTGGCCTTCATCACAGGAGTGTATAGGGTGTCCAGTAAGGTGAGGGGAAATGTAATTAGAGCACGGAAAAATATATCTGAGATAAGTAGCTGGTCAAAGTCACTCTGGAGTTTTTAATACTGTAATTTTTTCGTCAGAACTTGTGGCACAAGATTAAAAAAAATAATTTTACAAGAAGGGCTGCAGTATATGAAATTCTTTTTTCTGAGAATTTCAAACTATCAGTACTTTGATTATACCCTCAAAACTACATGTATATATAACCTACTGTTTACAATACTTTTGAGATTAATTTTTTACACTGCTAGATAGCCAAAATTATAAAGACAGCATCAGAGTTGCAGTACTCTGAAAACAATCGCAACAGATTTAATTTGAACATTTTGTTCCCGATCTTGCTATAAGTCTCAAACCTGAGATTTCCAGTTTTCTGTGTAATTTTGCCATTACTTTTATTGAAAAAAAAAATCATCATTACAGAAGATGAATAGAGATGTTTGTTTTTTTGTTAATTATAGCTGATGTGTCGACTGGTGGCGATATGTCTCCACTACTTCTACCTGGCCGCCTTCAGCTGGCTGTTTGTGGAGATGTTACACCTGTACCGACGTCTGATTGAGATCCGCGATATCAATCACGGCACCATGAAGTTCTACTATCTCCTTGGATACGGTCAGTTGTCGGCCATCTTTGTTCTCTGTTTTTTCTACAAAAGTGGGAATGATTGTGTGTTTTTTTTTCGTTGTAAAAGACAAATAATACTGAATTAATTCTGCCACCATTTTAATTTTTTCATTATTGCCTTCCCAGGGCCATCGTTTGGATTGGCAATTCAATTTGAGAGATTTCAACATATTGAAAAATTAAATAATTAAGAATTCTGGAAAGCTTAAGTTTTGTCAATTTTTTCCAAAGAAAATTTGATTTACATTTTATCAAAGAGTTTTCAGATGGAAACAATAAAACAATCTCCCTTTGGAGGTATAAAGAAAATTTTAATTGCACTTCAAGAATTTAACGTACCGGGTACATGAGTTCTAATGATTCATAAGTAACACAATGTAGGAGGTATAATACTGTTGATTTATTGGGAGTAAGGTACTCCTAGCTGGCATATAACCTTGTCTTCTATCTGTTGCAGTGATCCCAGGAATCATTGTGGGTTTGTCTGTGGGTCTGTACACTGACGGCTATGGAAACAGCTCATTGTAAGTGTTATTGATAATATCCCTTTAAACATGAACATATCAATTTAGAAAAATTTAAAACAAGATTTATTCATGATGTGAAAAATATATAGATATTAATAAATAATGTTTATGAGGAAGACATTTTGAATTGTTAAGTCTAAAACCAATAAAAAACTAAATCTGTAGCAGTGATGAATATTGAATAGTTCCTTAATTTATTGATAAGGAACTCCTTTTCTAAATGCTAGCAATTATTACATGATAATGGTGATATTGTAGTTTTTTTCTCAAACGAAACCAGTGTTATGATAAAGTCTCATATGTTTTTCAAAATTCCATGAAATTTCAGCTGTTGGATGGATATATCGGAGACGTTCATCTGGAGTTTTGCTGGACCTGTGGCTTTTGTCATTCCCGTAAGTTAAGAATGAAATTTCATATCTAGACAAAATAAATTACATGGAAATCTTAAGATTTTTTTTTAAAGATTACAAACATACTGTTAACACAATATTCATCCTTTGAACATTATATAGACCAAGTCATACATGTCGGTCAGTTCCACTTAAATCTTGTCAGTACTTTGATTTTCATGAGTCATTTCGTTTCAGGCCACCATCATGATGTTTGTTTTAGCCTTACACTCTAGCTGTCAGGAGAAAGTCAACGTGTCTGATATAACAAGCTTCAGGTAAACTAACATGGAATTTTTAAAAATATTTTTTTGAAAGTGACTATTAAAACTCTTCTTTTTACAATCAAAAACAGGAAAATCATATATAGGAAAATCGCTTATTTATAGGAAAATCACTTGTTATTAGGAAAATTGCTTATTAATAAATACATGTACATGACCATCAAGATTTATTTACTAAGTTGGTCATTATTGAAAACAAATTTTGTAAACAACCAAATTTCATTTAGTTCACCAGATTTATTGTAAGATTCCTTAGTTACTACCTAATTAGATTTTAATGTAAAATTGTTCAAGTGTCTCAGAAGTGTGTATGCATAATTTTTGTCATCACTTCTTTTAGGGCTCGGATTTTCTCTGGGGTGATATTACTGCTCCTGCTGGGGATCACTTGGATTTTGGGACTACTTTCTGTGAACTATGACCTCCAGCCCTTGCACTATGTCTACGCTGGATTTGCATTCCTTCAAGGACTCTTTATCTTCCTGGCCTACATCGTTGGAGATAAAAAAGTAGGTCTAGGACCAACTCTGAAAACGCTGTTGTTACTGGGCAGCGGAAAAATCATATAATTCAGTCTGTAATATTTTCATATTGTGAATTATCAATTGCCCAAGCTGTAAACAGGTTTCCTCTTTACAGTAAGCTACATCTTGGTTTAAAAAAAAGAATTTCCTTTTAAAGAGATACACATTAACGATGAGATGTTTGATCTAAAAATTTACGATATCAATGTAGGTGCGATACAACCTGAAGAAGCAGTGGTATAAGATGCAGGGAAAGAAAATGGACCCCGATGACTCAATGGTCGGGAGCCGACCCTCCATATCAGTAAGTCAGGAAAATAACCAAAACAATGATTAACAATTGACCAATCCACACTTTACAAAAGTTCTGTCCCTAGGCCGCCATCTTTGGGGAAAAACCCATATATTTCTCACAGAAGCCTTTGTAGTTTAGAGGGTTGTAACTTTGTCATTTGACATTAAAAATCCGTTTCCCTGTGAATTTTAATTGCCCCTAGTTGGGGCAACCCACACATTGAAGGAATAAATCAAACTCCAAGAGATTACTTCAGAGGACGCCCAAATATTTGGTTGCTTAAAGAAGGGAAAACTTAAGTTGCTTTTTCCCTTTTGACCTTTGGGTTGACCCCGCAAAGGGGAACAACTTTTGCAAATTGTGGATTGGACTATGGCTAATTAGATAGAATTACCTTTTCTTTTGATTTTGTAGTGAAGTTGAACTAGAAATTTGAGTGTTTTATTCAATGATTATGTCAGTGATGTTAATTACTACACTACCCTTCAGGCTTATGCCACAAATACCTGAAAAACTGTAGAATGGCATTATTTTGCTGTTTCCATTTCTTTGAATGTTGTCTTCAAAGCATGCTCTATGATTTCTACAGCGGTCAGCCCTGGCCTATAGAAGGGACTCCTCCATTGACGGCTACATCAACCGGACCAATGTGGGGATCTCCACCACCTCTACAACCTCAAGATCCACCAGTAAGAGCAGCGGGGGGCTGTACAAGGGAGACGACTACCTACGCAGTACTGACACCTCCACCTCCGGCCATGCCCCCTCCTATGCCTACGACAATGCATACCATCAGAAATCTGGGGAGGGTCAGTGTTTTGATTTTTTTTTTTGTGAACTCAGTTTTGTTTGTTTTTGAGGGTACAGATCTTCCATGATGAGATAGATGCTATGAGATTGTCATTGCATTATTATTGTCTTTATTAAAATATTGTTTTAAATGAAAAAAAAAAATTGTTTTAAAAAAAAATTCCTAATTATAATATGAAGCCCTTTACCTCTTTTGAACAAATTCAACTTTTATAAAGTCCATACTAGTCTATTAACAAGACTTGAAGGTTCCATATCTCAGCATTGGTTTTTACAATTTACAGAGGGAGACGTACATGTACCAGGGAGGAGAAGCCATCGTAAACGCAGGAACCATGACTCGGACTCAGAGAGTGACGTCTCCATTGGCCAGGCCAGTATAGAGCTGGCTTCCAGTCACTCGTCCGATGAAGAGGATGATTTTGACATCGGGCCATCATGGGAGAAACAACTGCCAAAAAACAAGAAAATTGGTGGGCTTTTTAAAATATCCTTGTAATCTCTTTTTAAAACTCTGGCTAGAAATGTATTTTATACAGCTGTAACCTTAGCAAAACTTTTAAATGTTTTCATGACATTTTTTGCCATCATGGTTTCAGAGGAGGCCAAAGAACAGATGAAGAAGAAGAAACAACAACAGGAGCAAGGTCAGCTCCCACCCCAGGACTCGGAGGCGATACAGAACCAGCAGAATCTCAAACACCTGCAGCCCGGCCACCCTGGTGAGTTCACACACATAATTATAGATACGGACTCTGGTCAGGAGGGCCTACAAACTTTGGACTCGGGTCAAGAATATTTACAATCTTAGGAGTTTGCTCAATAGTACCTGTATAATACAATGGTACATGTATACACAAACTGAGGAACTCTACAAACTGTTGATTTGTAGAATAACTTCATACCGAAGATCCAGAATTGCAAAATCGTTTAACTATAAAAGACTTGTAAGGGTGAATAATACCTAAACACATTAAGGCAAATGAAAGTTATTCACATCCATGTGTACATATATTGGGTTTGGTCAAATTAAGTCCCCATGGAGTCTATCAAAAACTTCTAATGTAGGTCATATTGATATACCTATAGACGGATTTTATATTTAATTTGGCCTTCATTATCTATTGAATGATGCAACATAGATTTAAGTTCCTTTCTATTTAAGACTTGTTTTGTTTCAGGTCTTCCACTTTACACCTCGGTTCCTAACTACGGACACTGGCCCGGTGACCCCAATTTGTCAGGGTTTCACATGAGCGAGTCCGATTACCAGCAGACCGTGTCCAGCAACCCGCCGGATGTCACACTTCCTGCTCAGCAGGAACTGCAAGGTATCCGTCGCCATAGAAACATTCTGCTTGGCACTTACGGAATAACTCGATAAACGTGCACCATTATGGTCTATGCGTGTATGATAGGGATTGTAGAGAGAAACCTGAATGAATTCAGAAAAGTTTATTGGATGAAGAGTTTGAAAAATACTATGTTGCAGCAAAATTGCAACATGATTCTGTACATATTGTACATGTATATAAGTTGTTAAGTTATTCTTGGGGAAAAAAAGATAAGATAAATGGCATTTTATTTTGACAATCATTATCTGTCAGTGAATAAACTTCATCGGTAATAGCCATCATTTTCATGAATATAGGTGAATCATCTTTCATTTTACATTCATTGTACATATATATACTGACAGTTCTATTTATTATTTTGTTGAATACTTCAGATAATTTATTCTATGTGTGTGTTGTAAATATTTGTTGTGAATATACATGTAAGATTTATGTGCAATGTGCAATGTTGTTGTGTAAAAATCATGCTGCTGAAGAGTTCCCATGTTGAGTGCGTACCCAAATCTGCAAGACTAGTGCTTTATAAATTATAGTGCCATTTTGTTGTTGACAATCACTAGCTACCCGCCAGCAAGGGTTGTTAAATGATGGATGCATGGGAGCTGTTGATTTTGTGGTTGATGTTGTTGAATGCTGCATGTGCTTACTGGTACTTTATGTTGTAGGACACAGAGATTACATTATACCCCCCGTGCGCAAGGACAGCCTCGTAGCTGATCCAACCACCTCCCCCCGGAGCCCTTACATTTTACCCCCTCCCCCACCTGAAACGCGGATGAAAGTTCAGGTGTTAACTCACAATGGCAGTATTTCTTCTGACACAGAGTAAGTTAATTAATTTAGCTGGGTGAACACCACACAGTTTTTTTTTAAGAAAAAAAATTCCAAAGTCCTTTTTCTTCTTTGCATCAATTTTGCAACAAAATTTTGGATCCTTTGAAGGACCATTACAATGTTCACTCCTAAAAACAATACAAAATGCCCAGTTAACAAAAAATTCTGTCAAATTTAGTCTTCATTTTAGTCTATAAACATGCTAATAACAGAAGAGTACACCATTTGACCTTAATGTTATTTAGTAAAAAGAAAAAGTCAGTGCAATACCAACAGATACTCTATATATTTCTGTTGTTTTTCTGTTTCGTTCTTTTGTGTTATTGGTAACCTGGTATATTGTTGTTTGCATGAAGTTATTTATGAACGCTCTTTAAATTTGCATGATGTTTTGCATGAGTTTAGAGATTTATTTTTTCTGTCTTTCAGATGCAGCGACGAGACGACCGTCTGACACCCCTTTTGGATCCTCTCCTCATTCCATCCATTAATCATCTCATCATCTAATCAACTTCACTCGATTATAACCTAAGCATAATATTGATGAAGCATGTTGACAAACTCTTAGTTGACTTTATTGTTTATTTTTTAACATCTATTATGTTGTTAATGCATTCCAACTAACATTCCATTCTTTATTAATTTTGTCTTTTTTTATACTTTTTAAAGCATTTTTCAATACAATTTTTACCAAATATTAGAGTTTTATAAGTGAAATACTGGGAGATTATATTTTCACCCCCCTTCTTTAAGAACTTCCATGCTAGCTTTCAGAGCATATTTTTTCCATACTTTTGTTTGGTCTCAGGTCAGTGTGCTATTATACTTTTTTTCAAATGATGTATCATTCATCAGTGAAACATTCCAGAAGAATTCCAATTATGCAGGCCATGAATAGCTTTAATATCAGCAGCATTGAGAACATGTATATTATATTGTTTCTATGTTAATGATTGATTGATGGTCGATCAATTGAAAATATTGTTTGAAAAACGGTACAATGTAATAGGATGTAATTGTGTTATTCCATTTTTTGTTTGATATATTTACTTTGTGGTTCGCTCGCAAAAAATTGGGAAAGTTAATTGAAAGGAGTGGAAATCTTCCAGTTTAAAATTCCAGAATGTAAAACCATGTGAATTATCTCTACAGCAGCTATTTATTGGAATATTGCAAATCCAGAGGTTGTGCCATAACTTGTTCATCATGTTATATATGATCATACGAAATTTTGTAAATATCAAATTGTCAGACATATTACTCTTCCAAACCATATTCCGATATTTGTCGCCTTTAATTTCTGAATGGTTGAAGTCTGTATATTTTTTTCCCTCTACCTTTGGTACAAATACTACAAAAGATGCATTGAGATTGCGTTAAGATCTGAGTTTTCTTTTTATTGATCTCATTGGTTTGCTAGTTGATAGAACGAGATTCTAGCCAGTAGGATCCAAATTTGTGCTTAATGTGATGTGTAATCATATTTTCATATGTTGCCTAATTCATGTTTATGTGCATTTTAAATGTATTTAATTTTAGTATTCTATAAGGTTGTGTATTGTATAAAATCGTTAAGGAATGCAAAAACTTGAGAACAAACATTTTGTTTGAGATATAAATGTATCGGCTTTTAATCTTGTGTATCTGATCACTGAATTCCAAGAAATTTAGCCAGTATTTAACATTGTGAACAAGTATTCCAAAGACGGGGGTGGTATGCAAATGTATGATATTGAAAAAGGGGGGAGGGGAAGCGTATCTGTTGCAAGTCAGTCGAAAAATATATTATCCATCCTAAATCATTTTGAGGTGTCACATATGTAAAGAAAGGTCCCTCAAAAGCAAGTGTTGTATTTTCATGTTCATGCAGTCACCAGTATGTATTTGCAATATTCAATACATGTCAATCAGATAAATTTTTTGCCCCATTGTAAAAAAACATATATTATGTGATGATCTTTTTATGCATCCGATTGGATGAAAAGATTTTTTTTTCTGTTCCCTTGAATTTGCTAAACATTGAAAGCTTTATCATTCCAAGTTCTCCAAGGGATAAAAATATATACATGTAATTATATAGATCTACACAAAAGTATAACTGTCTTGATGAGATGAATGTCTGTGATTTTTTAAATGTGTGGAAGAACAAAGTGCAAATTGTACATGTATATTGATTATATTGTCACCTGCAAATTTTGTATTTATTTTTTTGCTGTTTTATTTGATATAGATTTTTTTGTCAATTTTTGTAGAAAGAATGTGAGGCTTTTCTCTTTTTATAAAGGTCTACAAATAAATGATGATATAAATATGAATATTGATGTGTTTAGTGTTTGCTAATATACTCTCTCTCTCTCTCTCTCTCTCTCTCTCTCACGTAGATAAAGTATTATTGTCGATCAGTATGTACCTAGAAGGAACAAACATTTTTTTTCATTTAAACAATAAAATGCTTTCTTTGGTGATTCATTTGGGATATGAAGGTAGTGACATTGCAGAAAAAATTCATAACCCGCGTTATAGTAGGTTATGAAATATTGTCTGCATTGATCGCCACCTTCATATCCCGAATAAATCACCAGTAAAATTCACTAAATTACTTTAAACGTACATTAGTATGTTAGCTAAAAGAAACAGCCAAATCGTCTGCTATAGCCCACTAGGAGATGGGCTCTTACGTCATCATGATTATTTCGTGCAGTCCATAATTTTTCTTAGGTCGCTGTAGGTTTCGACCAAACGATAAATTAAACGGGGCGTGTAAATTTTAGCCATGTCTGATTCTGTAGAGCTACGAATCAAATATAATTTCCCGTCAGAAATAGAGGAAACCATGCTCGGTTGATGTAAATATTTGAAGTCTGAAATCATTCAGTGTATGTTGCTAAAGCATTCGCAGCTTCCCGAGTTTTTGAAGATCTGACGAAAAGGCAAAAGGAGTTGTGATTGGTATAGCTAAAATTTTGATCGATTACGAAATAATCCACTTATCAATGCCAACCCTTTTCATTTAGCAATGTTTAAAACATTAAAATTTGTATTAGTGAGAAATGGTATTAATAGGTTTGAAGGAAGTTTGAGGAATATGCACATATTTATACATGTACTTTGACAAATATCAGTTTAACTTTGTCAGTTTTTGTTTGAACACAATCGGATCATAGGAAATACTCAGTGGATCTAAATATCAATAAATACATTTTTTAAAATACAAAAAAAAACCTGACTTTAATTTCGATCACACTCCTTTATTGATATTCAATTTAAATTCCTGATTGAGTCACCACCACGATTTGCTTACGATTAATTATTATACATTACATGTACATTATAAGCGTATCAAACACATATATATATGAACTGTAATGTCATTTTCATGGCAGAAGTATATGTTGGCATGTACAGAAAGGTTGGCTGAGGCATTCCTATACATGTAAAATTTACCATGCATGCCTCATTCCTTTTCATGGACAGCCTTGTTTTTCATACTTTATTAGTAGAGCAATCTATGGTTAAACAGAAATCTTTAAGAGTTTGATATTTTCTTTCCAAAAATATAACCATAATATAAGTATTTTAAAAATTTAAAAAACCCCAAAATTTAGATATTTAAAAAATACAAATCTTCGATAAACCATGAATGCAAAATATTTATTAAAAAAAACAGCTGGAGTTTTATTAGGTCAGATGTACTTATAACGATACATATTAAAATCACACCATGAGAATTGCTTGGAAAATGAAATAGTTTGATAATCGGAGTATAGCTTACAATTTTCTCAATCGGTATACATTTATTGTGACGTCATCCAAGCACGTATAGTAGATTCTGGGTGAATCTGTGACGTCACAATAAAACGCGTTAACTCGTCTGTGTAGTGTGACGTCACAATACATAAACGAATTGTCGTGTGTCATTGTGACGTCACACATTCTCCAGACTAAGGAACACGGTGTGAACATAATGTAAGAAGATCCTTTAAAAATGTCATTGCGGAGGCGAGTACCAGTTTCCGCAGAATGTTCCAAGGAACAGAGTTTAAATTGGCAACAGGTTAATGATGGGAAAATGGATCATCCTAGTGAAAGAGTAGCCGGTATCAATTGGGACGATTGCCCGGCACAATCCGTTCATAACAGCATTGCAAGTCTTGTCCATTCCAGGGGTAATCCCAATGGAAATCGGAATCCCGCACCAGAAGGACGTTTTCAGAAAACGTATACTTTTCTGGAGAAAGCCCATCTAGCTGGCTCCGGAAACAAGCATGTACACTTTGATACGGACGAAATTCCTGAAGAAATGAAGGAGTTTTTCGCATGGAAGCAAATGTATTACGAGGAGGAAATACAAAAACTAAAACGTCTGCCAGAAAAGATCCCCCGCAGAAGAGCAGGCCCGTGTCCCGATGGTAAGTAAATTTCCGTGCACTAAACAATGTCTGGAAGAAAAAAATTGCACAGTTTTTAATTGTACCCAGTATTACTTCCTTAGTTCACGCACACGGATACCAGTAACCAATCTTTTTCATATGGAAGGGTTTTTAAACCGTAAACTCAATATTACATCTTATAATTATAGTCCCAGTATTCAGGTATTCTCAGATTTATCTAATTATTTATAAAAGAGTATGCACACTGATACATTATTCCTCGATTTAAATAGTGTCAATATATAACGATTTTCATTGATATTTTTTTGTTACTAAAAACACAAATTAAAAAGTTTTTACGTCTTTTTCTTAATATGTAATAGTAGATAATTTTATTACGCATTTATTTAGGCAAAAAAAAATCTTACGCCCTAAGATAAAAAGTTTTCAGCGAAATAATTTATCCATGCAGATCAATCTATAATTAAAATTAGGCGTTCTGAATCCGCTACCGAAGCGATAGCGGATTTAGAACGTCTAATTCTAATTAGATTGCATGCAGATTTTATAATAAAATTTTTAATTCAAACATTATAAAATTTTATATATAATTCAAGCTTATACCATTATTTTGGATTTGAAATCACACCTTAAAGAACACATTTTATGTACATATATACAGTGGGACAAAATATTTGTAAGCAAAAAGTCAGGGGAACAGCAGCCCCCCAAGAAGCTGAGCACAATATCTAATTACGGTGGCAGTGATTTAATACAATGAATTAGATTTAAAACATCAGCAATGATATTGCTATTGTAATTACAGAAAAAGCTCTATTAGATTTACATTTTGTTCTTCTTTTCTTTTGTCTATATTGTAACAAATAAATTGAAAAACAAAACAAACACCAACAGATACAAAAGAATCAAATAAATACACATCTTCTGACATCTAAATAAAAAAAAAATCGATAAATCCAAGTGTGATTGATAATATCAGGCAACCACCACTGACAATACGGTGACTGGGGATTTTTACTAGATTTTAGATTACAAGTTGCAGTATGACTATTTCTCAGGCAATTTCAAACCTTGTATATTTGTCTTATAAGGGGAATAAAAGTTGTAATTTATTGTTACCATTTCATAGTACTAAAGCAACCTTCATTTTTTGGAGGTCGTATTTTTTCGTCCGAAATAAGAAGATAACTGCCAACCAAAATTGAGCTTTTAAAAAAGCAGTACTGCTTCTTTCCATTTTGATACGGATCGATGCGCTGATCAGTTGATTGCAATGAAATGAATATTTGTTAATTTGTACCATATTTATATATAGCAAATTATGAACTTACGACTCAGTCAATATTTCGAAAAGTGCATTATTAAAAAAAAATATAGTTCGGGATGCTTCAGGAAAAGTTCGAAAAATCACAATTTTCAGTAAACAAAAATAGGTTTGTTTTTTTTTTTATTGAGATTCTGAAAAAAATTGTAAGCACGTACTTACATTGCTTCAATGTAGCTACGCAACTGATATATCCATAAAAAATTATTTTGGTTTATCGAACAACCTTAATTTAAAACACGATTTTCATCCCCTTTATACGAAGAGGCCACCTTATTGTTAAACAAAGGGGTATAAACTATTTAAAGTTTATGACGTTTGAAAATATTTTTAAAAAAGAAAGAGGAATTTTTAAAAGTCTACTTATAGTTTATGGTCTTGTAGCTACTTGAAGATAATTGGTCAACGAAAGTGCAGATACATGTATTTTCGGAAACATCACATTTTACCACTTTTTAAAACATGTTCTTTTGGGTCTTACTCTTTCGATTAAAAGAAACACTTAAGTTGTGTAAATCTTTAACATTAAAGAACATCAAGTTAAACGCAAAGTTTATTTTTAAGATTTAAATTAATATGTAAAAAGTCTCATATTTCTGGCGAAACTTAAAAATTCCAATTTTTTCAAAAAATAAAATGAATAAAAAATATATAGTTGGTAAAATTACTTGATTTAGCACTTTCACTTTTTTACGTTCTTTATTTTTAAAGATGACACAAATCAGAACCATTTTCCCGGGGGAGGCGGGCCGCTTTCTGGAAGTGCAATGAGAAACAATCTTCTTGGCGCCATTCAGCTCAAACGCACGACAAGTTCCAAACCCGAGGAAAAATTTGATCCAACAAAAAGCGTCGGGAATCTGAGATATGAAGGACCCAAGGAGGACCCTGAGCCTTCCACTAGCCAGGCAGCCCCACCCCCTGCAGCACCTCCAAAACAAGCGTCTGCCGCGGGCGGAAATGCTGATCCAATGAAAAACCTTATCGGCGCAATACAACTTAAACGCACGGCGAGTTCCCAACCCGAGGAAAAATTTGATCCGACAAAAAGCGTAGGAAATCTTAGGTACGAGGGGCCTAAAGAAGAACCCGAACCCTCCATAAGCCAGGTAGCTCCAGTCCCTAAAAAGGCGTCATCTGTGGGTGGAAATGTGGATCCAATGAAAAACCTCCTCGGCGCAATTCACCAGAAAAAACCGGAAACGGACTTCGTGGAGGAAAAGTTCGACCCCACGATGAGTGTTCCGAATTTGTCGTATAAAGGTCCAGTTGAGGAAGAAAACGAGGTTGAGGCATACGAGGAAGAAGAGGTTGTTACTGAGCCGGAGTATGAATCGGTAACTGTAATGGAAAAGGCATCGCCACTGAAAAAACGGAGTGCTCCACAATACGACGAAAACTTTGTGTCCTCCAGAAGCGTACGAATAATGAATAACCAGAGTACCAAAGAGTTCGCGACACCAGGTCAGAGTTCAAAAGAACATACACCGCCGAAGAAAGTCCCAACCAAGCCTATACTGGCGAGAAACAGTCAGACGCAGACAAGACGGCCGCCTAGCCTGACCAGCTTGCTGAGTGCGGCGCAACCAGAGAGACAATCGAGCACTCGAGTCAGTGCCAGCACTGGCGTGGATAACAGCGTGAGTTTGGTCAGGCCAAGTTTGGTCAGGTTTAGTCAGCAGACGACAGAACATCCGATCGAGGCCGTGAGGGAGGCGATGTCCCGCGAAAGCGCTCAAGGCGTTGAGATACAGGAACCGGAAACTATTGTTTCCTCCCTTAAAATCCCCTCCCGAGAGTCTATACATTCCAGTCGGGAGGTCTTCCAGGAAATGTATCACGCCCGGCCGCTTTTGATGGTAAATGAGGACAACACGATTAGAACGGTGATGCATAAGCATGAACTTAAGGATATTCTTCGAGACACCATCGGCGACCAGATGCCAGAAATGCCTCGCGAATTGCAGAGCTACATCGAAAAGTTTCAAGATGTTCCGCTCAACAAGCTGATGCATTTCGCCGAGACGGGCTCTTATTTGAGGGAAAGCTACGTTAACAGTAACATCTGCGACATCCGGGTCCACGTGGGAAAGGACACTATCCCCGCCCATAGAATCGTGCTTGCCTGCTTTAGTCCTTACCTTGCCTCTGTGCTGGAACACGAGAATCCTTTGAAGCAGAAAAAGCCCAAGGATATCCGAATATCAGGGGTTTCCGAACAATCCGTCAAAGATCTTCTGAATTACATTTACACAGGGGAATTGCAAATAGATACGGTTCAAATTCCGGATTTCATTAAACTAGCCGAAAAGTTCGATGTCTCGGCCGTCAGACAGAAATGTTTCGATCACGTGTTCGAAATGACAGATGATGAGCTCGTGGCCCTCATTTCTGTCATGAAAGATACACTCGATGTTGAGTATTGTGATTGCATAATGAAAAACATTGCCTCGAAATTTATGCGCGTGAGAGAGAGCAAGACGTTCCTTCATCTTGACGTCGATACTTTGTGTTTAATCTTGTCATACGATGCTCTGATTCTGCGCAGTGAGATGGACATTTTTTACTCGTGTCTGAACTGGCTTCAGAGTGGCGATACCAAGGAACGCAACAAGTATCTGGACCGCGTGATGGACTGCGTTCGATTTCCACTCATGAATCACGCTATGTTGTACGAATGCGTGGAGAAATGCAGTCTCTTGAAATCGAGTGCGTCCTGTATACAGAAAATCCACGAAGCTAACTGGTATGTAATTTTTACCAATGTAAGCTATAGTAGGTTTTTAAAATGTTTTATTCATTTTAGCTATATATGTAACATTCATTTGAAGGGAAGTTTTTAACATATTCTAATGTTAAGTTTTTAATTATAAAACTTCACGCCATCCCCTATCAATGTAATAATTGACGACAAAAACTAATAAATACTAGTATTCAATATTTAGCACAATGGTATCAAATATCTTTGCGTATTATTCATTACAGTGGCTGAAATTTATAAAAGTTACTAAATATATTAGTAGAGAAATACTTCATATTTACTTGATAACGATATTTAAGAAAAAAATTGTAATGATTTTGCACACAATAGTAAATGATTACACCGGAACATTCCATACTGTGAGGCAGAGTTGTACATACTTAGGTTATGAATTATTCACTCAGGCTGATGACGATGTCAATGCTGAATAAGCAGGATCCACTCCGTTTGTCTGTCCCCTCACACAGAAACAACGTCAACTGTAGCGCCAGCGTCAGCGATTATATCATGGTAAGTGCTTTAGCGTAAGTAATTACATCACGGTGAGTACATTAGCTTCAGTGATTACATCATGGTGAGTACATTAGCGTCAGCAATTACTAGTACATTACGGTGAGTGCAACATCCCATTAGTGTCAGTGATTACATCACAGTGAGTACATTATCGTCAGCGATTACATCACGGTGAGTACATTAGCTTCAGCGATTTCAACACGGTGAGTGCATTAGCGCAAGTAATTACATCGCGGTGAGTACATTAGCGTCAGCGATTACATCACGGTGAGTGCATTAGCGTCCGCAATTACATTACGGTGAGTGCAACATCCCATTAGTGTCAGTGATTACATCACGGTGAGTACATTATCGTCAGCGATTACAACAACGTAAGTGCAATAACGTTAGCAATTATATCATGGTGAGTTCATTAGCGTCAGCGATTACATTACGGTGAGTGCAATCCCATATTGGTGTCAGCGATTACATCACGGTGAGTGCAATATCCCATTAATGTCAGTGTCACCACAGTGATTTTATTGACAGTTTATTAGCGTCAGCGATTACATCGCGGTAAGTTTAACGTTACTGATTTATAATTGTTAAAATGTTTGAGTCGAAAAAATCAGCTGCTAATTTTAATGATGACAAAGACATCTAAAAATTCATCACTATGCAAACAATGGTACTGTTCTGCTCGTTAATAAAATTTAAATTAAAATAAAACATAATGCGAACTATCTGTCACATAAAAATTTCGTCAAATTCTATTATCCGTGGTTCCTACTGTTTGGTAGATTTCTCTCAGTGTATAAAAAAGGTTATCAACTTACAGCGTACCTGTGGTAGAGTGAAATCTGACGTCACAGTGGAGGTGGCCAGGGAAGGGACGCCTACAAAAACCTACCATAGTGAACCGGCTAATGCCAGGGTGAAGCAATCCCCATCTTCTTCCCGTGGGGGTACCCAAAACAACAACGCTGCTGACGTAGATGGAGAGAGCAGCTGTGACGACGAAGCTAGGCCAGCCAATCAGATTCAGTGGGAAAACGCAGATTTAATCAGAGGTTTGAATCAGCAAAAAGTATTTCAAAACTTTAAATTTTTAATTCAATTTAATTATTAACAATAAGATATAACAAAACAGTTCTCTTTCTTTAGATTCTGACCATACTGACAAGATGGATCCTAGTCGAAACCACACCATTGTTTTTCTCAACAAACGCATGTACATAATAGGTAAGGTACAATACTGTGGAATCATTAAATTTCGTGGGGCCAATTTTCGTGGATTGCTGAAATTTTACAGGTTCGTGGGGACGTAATTTCGTGTATTCTCTGAAACCTACAAAGGATATATGACTTTATTACCCTAATTTATTAATTCGTGGGAATGATAAGTCGTGGATGCGAGGTACCCACGAATTCCACGAAAATTGAGCCACCACAAAATCTAATGATTCCACAATATATATTACGATGCAAATAACGATATATTTTTGTGAAATAAACATATAATCGATTTAAACATTTCCATTAACATTTTTTAATGTTAGACATTGTTAACATTAAAATTCACAGAGAACATCGAATAATCATAAATTAAATATGATCTTCTCATTTTATGTTCAAGGTGGCTGTCATACTATGCAGGGGGAGATGACTCCTCGTAAAGAGGTCTTGGTTTACGACAAGATTTGCGGGACTTGGAAGCCTCTAGCGCCCCTGCTTACCGCTAGGATGTACCATTCGCTGTGTGTCGTCAAGGGTCAGATTTACGCCATTGGAGGACTTGGTGAAGATAACAGGTTAGTCTTATTTGCATACAATTGATTAACAATAAATGTTATTTCATTTAGAATATTTCTTTTACGCGAAGTCATTAATGATCTAACATGCGTATCTTTTTAAAGGAGGCCACATGGTTAATAAATTAGCCATGATTATATCTATCTAAAAATTTTACACATTATTGATTTAGGCATAAACCGTTATTTAGTAGAAGAAAAATTCCTTATATTTTAGCTTTAAACTTTGAATATTGAATGTTGAAGTTCAAATTTTTTTTATTAATGGCCAAGACCGTCCAGCTCTCTTTAGCCAATCAACTGGTGCATGTTTTAATCATTTTGTGTAATTCTATGTTCATTTCGTTATCAAGCATTCTGAACACCGTGGAATGTTATGATCCATCCTCAAACTGCTGGTACTTCGTCAAGTCGATGGGGGAAGCTCGCATGGGCGCATGTGCGGCAGAGTATGGCGGGCAGATATACATCGCAGGTGGATACGGAAGCAGAAAGATGGATTTAGAACTGAATATCACGATTTTGGACAGCTTTGAGTGTTTCAACCCGCATTCTAATAAGTAAATATACAATTGATTTTGGCCCTTTAAAGCTATTAAAAGTATAGATAATTCTTTTATCAAAGATTTAGATGAGTTTTCAATGGGTTCGTTTTTTTTGTATTTTTCATGAAATGACTTATGTGTGCTCGGTATATAAATTAAAAAGAATGAACATTCGCTGGGGAAGTTAATTCGTGCTTAAGATGTACCCATGAAATCTTTGAAGATTGATGCATCAAGAAATTTGATAAGTCTACAGTACACGTAAAATTACTAGGGTAGAAGAGGCCAGTACTGTTTTTTGAAATTAAAAGATTAAAAAATGACAATATTTTTGTTTTGTTTATCAGATGGACACCAAAACGGAATCTTCGGTACGGTCGTTGCCATGCCAATCTTATGGCTGTTGGACATGCACTGTTCCTTTGCGGGGGCGTCTCGATTGATAGGTCATCGCCTGACCCGGAACTTACAAGCGTGGCTGACGTCGATGAGTATGACGTCACAACCGATACATGGGTACTCAAAACTTGTTTGCTGAAGGAGAGGCATGACGCATGTTGTGTGAAATCTGGTATGTACATTTATGTTAAAATCAATGTAAAAAATATTCACAAGTCTTGTGAAACAATCCCCATCCTCTGATAATATTCTTATTATCAGAAGCGCTTACAATTACAGTAAGATAGATGTATATGGTAGTTCAGTTTAAACAGGGATATTGTGCAAATTATTAAGTAACGAATATTACGCAGTTCCATGCACTATTCTTAGTTCTTGTTGCATTATTAGAATCTTAAGAAATATTCGTTAGTCATTCATCCTTCAACGCATGTACACTATAAAATCTGATAATTTAAATTAGACTTATACCTGAAGTTATTTAAAAAAAAATTTGCAAATATTGCTTAATAATTATTTGAAAAATAATTCAAAAAATAATTCAATAAATGTATATCATGCAAAATCATGATTAATTTTCATTTTAATATGACTGACTTAATATATCTTTGTATATTTACAGATGACAAAATATACCTAGTTGGAGGGATTTCCACAAAGCTAGGTCAGAGTTTGGGGGACACCGAGTGTTTTGACCCCCAGGAAAATGTGACCATCGCCCCCTCACATGTTCCTCACCGGGTGGATTGGATCAAATGCGCTACATCTAAGGAG
Organism: Magallana gigas; assembly: GCF_963853765.1. Lineage (NCBI taxonomy): Eukaryota > Metazoa > Mollusca > Bivalvia > Ostreida > Ostreidae > Magallana > Magallana gigas. Next base: position 28,725,218 of record NC_088856.1, read on the forward strand.
TGAAAAATCATTCAATAATAAAACTCAGATTTAAAAATTGTCATACTATCATTACAAATATTATATAATATTATTACAAATATTCATTGTAAACTACCTTTTTATGAAAATAAAATAAATTTAGTGTGTGTAAATTTGCTTTCTCTCTCTCTCATTTTTTTTACTGCGGTACTTTTGTATGTGAATTTAATAAAATTGAATCCCCTTCAACTACAGCACATGTTATATGTAGTAAAAAAGACAGAATTAACAAAGATTGCATTTCTTTCCTAACCTTATTATTTCATTTTTATAATAACGCTTCCTTATTTACTTTTTTTTTTATTTTAATCGATTGCAAAGCTAAGCTCGTTTATCGAATATAAAACAAACAAGCTTAATCCATTTCTTTTTGTTGTATTCAGGGAAGTTATACAGGCATTTGTTTGTTTAAAATAAACATCATCTATTAAAAACAAAACCCAGATTGATGTGTAAGCTTGAAAATACGCAATTTTTGTTTAAAATTTATAAAATCATCTTTTAAAACTTTATTGCTGTTCATTAAGACAAAAGTCCCTTCTTTATTTGAACTTGGGACCAGTGGTTCATGATCAGGAGACCCATTGCCCTACAGAGAGACACGTAGATTTGATGACACTAACAGTTTCACAATGGGTTAAAATCGCTATGTTATGAAGTACTTTGAGAATTATTAAGTACTGCAATAAAAGTAAAAGTCACGGGGTGTCGAGGACGACTCTTAATGGTTGTTTGTACAATTTTGGTCGAGATGGAAATTTTCAAGTACTTAAATTTTTCACACACAAGAAAAAAAATCTTTAAACAAAAAATAATTGATTTTCTCCATCACAAAGCATTCCTATTCGAAGAGGTTAAGATATAGTATAAAAAGCATTGATATTGAACAACCAGTCTCTTTAGAATTTAAGTAAGTAAATCTTAAAAATGTTCCTTTCTCGTTTAAAAAGTATACATGCATATACGTTCATTTTTTATGCTAACCGGGATGTACGGTATGAATGCGTTTCTCTTTTTAAAACACCTCATAGGTGCGTAACATTGTTTTTGAAAGTGTGTACGGGGTACACTTTCTCGAAATCTAGACAATGAAAAATGCCTAATCCATAAAAAGGTGGTGGTGGTGGTGGAGGGTTGTTGTTGTTATACCTTGAACTATTATAATACCAAATTTCTTATTTTCTCTATAGTATTTAACATGCTTCATTAAAGTGTGTGTGGAGAGGGTGGGGGGGGGGGGGTCAATGCTTTCAAATTCATACATGTATATGTAATTATAAGAACAATAGCTGTTTGTTTAAATTTGAGAAAAAATGACAAGGGAAAACCCCCAATAATGTAAATTGCATTTCATGTTCATTAATTGACTAGTACTTCCTTGTAACAATTTGTTTCAAGCTTTCATACTATAAACTTGACATATGATAAAATCTGCTCAGTACTGAATTACACGACTTTATCATCCACTTCTTATCAGACAGGATAATTATGCCATCGCACGTCTCTTGTATATATACTCAATCCGTCATGAAAAATCGTAGAAAATAGTGACAAAACTAATTCAAAAAGACTCCTATTAGTTTGCACATGCAAAAGAATCCATAACGCTAACATTATTATTTGTGCAGTTAAATCTCGCGCTTGCTCTCCGCGTATATCAAATATGTATAATATGTTGAAATCACCTTTTGAAAGGTGCCACCGATAAATGTAAGTTAGATATGTTGCATAATTGTGAATTTGCCGAAAAATATAGATATTTATTTATATATAATTTTATATGAAATAAAAAAGACAAACAAAAGAGTGCAAAGTGCGTTTTTAACTTCCTCGTTCCTTTGTACCAAAGAAAACCATGAACATATGACGTTTAAAAACTACGTAAATCCTCCTTTTTTGTTAGTAAAAACTACGAATATTTAAAAATATATTAAGCTTTAGATTCTTCTCTTCAACATACAGAATCAAATAGATTACATGTACATGAGATATAAATCAAATTATATGCAAATCAGAATGATTATTTGTGGGATGAATGTATTTTAGCCTCAGATTCATTTAATATTTTGAAGATATGAAGCCGGGGAGTGGGGGGGGGGTGTATTCCATGCCCTAAACTGTCTGCGTTACAAACCATGTCACAAAATTGTAGCGGGTGTTAAGACCCAATACTGCGAATCGTTTGAATATTTGCTTTATATACTTTATATAATTACAAACGTAATTTTGAAAGTAATCTTTAAAATACATGCACATGTATGCATGTTTCTTCATGTATTATATATCTAGAAATATCTCTCCTGACTCACTAAGAGGTGCCCCTCGAATCTTAGTCAAATTCATTATACACGTGCACGAATCTCCTTGCTATCGATAGATTATCTCGTATTTGCCTATAAGCCGTGCGGCAAATTCATGAATAATTGTACATGTAGTACTTAGTTTATCTCATATTTGCAAATATATGTGTTTCATATGCCACATGCAGTTACTTTGTATTGTGTTAAGTATTTTGTTAAAAGGAGATTACTTCAAAAATAAACAGGAAGTACTAAAGTTCATATTATAAACAACGTGTAGTTTAACTAATTAATAACCTTTGATGATTACTGAGCATATGACTTTTAGATCATGGATGGGCTAGATCATACCCATGCAGTTAAGAATTGTTGATTTGTAAAAGACACGTGACCACCATAATCTATTAATCCGGCCGTTCATCGGTATCTTTTGTAAATATATTTTTTTAATGACATCCTTACGACATGCTCTGGTTCGGTTATCATTGCACAACACTTTAATCAAAAAGGAAATATTTTGCTTTCATCCCTTTTTTTATTCAAGGAAAACATCAATACCTAATTGATGATATCCTTTAATATTTGAAATTTAAACGATTACGCCTTATTAACCGCCGGTTTGCGTTTCAATCTGCAGTGTTTTGGATTCGTTTCCCAGACGTGTTTCATTTATAAAATTAAGGTACGTACTTAATGATATATACCTTTTTTTCATTCCTCGGATATTTATGATCTTTCTGTCGAATTTTCACTGATTCAAATTGTAAATGGGGAAAAAAAATCGCATAATTTGTTATTTGATAATTATCATACTTACATTTAAGACGCCATTTATAACCTTTTCACGATTTGTGTCTCTTGATACACAAGTACGTACTATGAACTACATTTTCAAGAAGCAAAAACGTTTATTGGAATATTAGAATATTTTAAAGTAAACATTTTGATGCAAAAGTATTAAATGTTGGCTGCGGAAATTGAAAATGCATGATCAATTCTTATTTTTATTGATAGCTTGCGAACATTTACCAATATAAGAAAAAATGAATTTTGCATTTAGAAAATTAAGATAAAAAAGAAAGAGACAAATTATCAATCAACTCTTTATCAAGCACTTTTTTTTCGGGACAAGGAAGTGACATTTTGGAAAAACCCGATTGCAGCGACCATGTGCCAGTGATCAAACACAGGGAAAAACGATCTTAAATATACTATAAAATGGTGGCCGGACTATTTACACAGTTTCTGCTGCTAACGTGGAAAAATATTCTTCTCCAAAGACGAAAACTCTGTGTGACGGTTTTTGAGATTGTGTTGCCGTTGGTTTTTCCTATTGTGCTTATTGTAATACGAAATCTCAGCGATTTTAAGCCACAGTTAAAAAATGCTACGATATATGAAGCAAACCCTATCGGTTTTGAGTATTGGAGTTATAATGAAGTTCTCTACGCCCCCAACACGACGTTGATTACAAAGGTTATGAATAACACTCGTCAGATTTTGAAAGGTAATTATTCACAGAACTTTTCTTTTTTTCACATCCTTTTTTAAATGAGTTGCTATTTGTATTATGTTATGCAAAGATATAGATTTCCTTTGCTCGTTAACATTTACTTAAAAGCATTAAATTTTTTTTTCTATAAATCTTTTCAGAACGAAGTAGATTCCCAAGTAATTCATCCATGAAAGGTAAAACAGTAATAGACAGTATAGAACTAATTATTCAAATTATCTCCCTGAATATGACAGTGTCACTAATGTATACAATGTACAAGTCATGTACAATAGCCTGTCCCAAGATATTTATGCCGCATATTTCCTTAAATTATTCGATATTTATAAATACATGGGGGTTCAAACGATACTCATTTAATATAGTATGAAAAATTCCCAAGGTTTATCTTTTGAAACTAGTTCTCTAGCTTGTCAGGTCTATTACACGGCTAAAAAAATGTCAACGGGATTTTTGCATTGCAATCTAGATGAAAGTACCCGGATGATAAGTTGAAAAATTGTGCGAGGTATTCCGGATGGAGAAAAGATGTCAACATGCAATTCCAATTATAAATTCCTCGCAAGAAATCTGTTTTCGTTCTTGTGAGCTTTTACGAGTAAAATATGATAATATATCATTGAAAATATCTTGAATATTTTCCATTTGATCGATTTTAATTGCACTTCTTTTACATGTATGTGTACTTTCTTTTAGTTGAGAATCCTCCAAATGTGTTTCTTGTGTGATTTATTTCACGAATTATTCATGATACTTATGCCAATGCATGTGACGTCAACGCCAGAATTAGTGCATTTGATCTATATTTACATTGTACCTGCGCAATAGTATGCGAATTCAGTTGGATCTGTCCAGTGGTCCAATTGATAAGTAGACTAATTGGTTCTGTTGAATAATTATAGATTAACTGTATTATCTTTAAGGATTTGCGACGGAAGTTGATCTTCTTAATTACTACCAAAACATAAGTGATGGGTACCGTTATAGTACAGTTGGAGTAGTTTTTGATCCGTCACATTCCAACGACTCCGTATTGCCTGATGACGTCACCTACAAAATTCGAATGACCGGGGAATGGTCAACCACATCCAAGTATTTTGACCATGATTATTTCCAAGGACCAAGCTGGTTACAGCGTATGTTACGTGTAACTATTTATTGAAATGCAAGATAACATTCTCTCTTTATATCTTTCTCTTTAGCTGTCTGTCTGTCTCTCTCTCTCCCCCTCTCTCTCTCTTTCTCTCTCTCTCTCACTCTCTCTCTCTCTCTCTCTGTTATATCATATACTACTTTAATAAATTATTTATTCAAAACTTTGTCTATATTCATTACTGTTTATGATTTCAGCGTATTTTGATAATGGATTTCTGGTTCTAATGTTTGGGATCGATACAGCCATCATCAAACACTTCAACCCCTCTGCAACCATGATGAACATAACGACCATGAGAATGCCCTACCCGCCCTATTATACCTACCAGTTGGGTATCTTTATAAAATACTCTGTTGCAGTCACCCTCGTTCTAGGCTTGGTTTTACCTACACTACAGCTAACAAAGGAGATAGTTCACGACCGAGAGAAGAAATTAAAAGTAAGAAATCATATTAATATAAATTTATGATGCACTGTATGTATGATTGTATGTGTACGTTTGGTCATTTAAATTATCCATACTGTTAAGTTCGGACCTTACATGTATCGGAACCAAACAAAAAGAGTTTTTAGAGTATCAAACACCCTTCATTGAGGTAGATGTGTTTGGTCTATTGAGCCTATATGAAAAATACTCTTAATATATAATCTACTAATTGTGAAAGTGACCATGGCCCATTGCTGTGTGTGTCTTATAGGAGAGGTCAAAACTGATCAAATGGCGAAAATGCAATCACTCTGAACTTTTGAATTTCCCTTTGCTTGAATCTTTGTAAAGAAAATCTTAATTGGAGTACAAAAGAGCTCTAGGATTACAGGAATGAGGCATATCACTTGATCATTGCATTCCAGCTTGTATTTTTAATTCATGAATGGTTAAATGACTTGGAAACTTTTCCGATCACCAGACTTGCAACACTGTGTCAGCTAAAAATGCCACTGGCAGTGTTTCATTTCGCAGCCTTCTTATATTCTGTTTTTGAGAAATCCATATAAGCCATACCATAGATCATTTATTTTCCGCGATTTGAAAAACGCTGCGAACAAAGCGGGAATTGGATACACGCGGAAAAAACCTGATATGCGGTAGTTACTGTACTTCCTCTCCCCAAAATCTCACAATCACCTACCCAGTACTTCATATATTCAAATAAACTCAAATTGCACGTTATTACCGCAAGTGCGGTAGGAATTCAAAATCCTTTCAAAGAAAGTTTTCCTTATAAAAATTATTTAGTAATCTTTACATAATCTTTTTATTTGAAGCTTGTCATTGACAGGAAAACGAGCAAATAAAAAACAAAGGTAGTCGTAATGTCTTGCAGCAACATTATAAATATTTGCACTTTCTGAAAACTGCACCTTAATTTGAATTATGTTAAATCTCTATTTTTGGCATTTGTATAATAACGGTACGGTTTACAGTAATTTGTTTTATATAATTAAGAAAAAGAAAAAAATGTCATGTACTATCTTATTCTGCCCTGAACATCAAATCTTAGGACAATCAGACCTCACTTTCATGTAAATGTATCTGCACACACCCTTTTTCCTGAATATTGTTCAATGGGAAGATTTGAGCGATAAATTTGAAAAAAAATTTAATGCTTTGTTTCTTGCAGGAAACGCTAAGGATGATGGGACTTAGTTCCTTTGTTTACTGGTTCTCCTGGTTTTTCAAAGGATTTATCTTCCTAACCATCACGTTCGCAATCACTGTCATCATCATTCAAGCAGGATCTGCCAAAATGTTTGACTTCTCGGATTCCTCCCTGATCTTCTTCTTCTACCTGTCATACGGCGTGTCTGTTGTGGCTTTTTCCTTTCTGTTTAGCAGTTTCTTCAACAAAGGTAAACGTATCTGAATGGTATATTAATTTTCTGTATTGGTTATACAATTCTTTGCAATATATATAAATGAATAAATAAATTTAAAAAAAAATAATCAAATTAATAAATAAATAAATAAATAACAAATAAATATATTTAAATAAATGAATAAATAATTAAATAAATTTATACAAATAAAATCAAATAGATAAATGAAGATATAGATAAATAGATTAGAAATCATCTTTCAAAGAATTGTATTTTTTTGTATGAAATATTTAAATACTGAGAAAAACTATTATAATGTAAAACTCTGTTAGAAGTAAACCCTTTATATTCTAGCCAACACAGCATCCTATTTTTGTGCGTTCGTCTACTTTATCACCGTGACTCCTCATTTTGGGTTGATAACGAAGTATGCCGACCTGACGAGATCCCAAAGAATGGCCTTGTGCCTCTTGAACAATATGGCCATGGCGACTGGGTTTTCATCTATTACTGAATACGAAGCAATAGGTAGGTATTTTCAAACCAAGATTGATCGTTTCTTTGTTTGTTGTTTTTGTGAGTGTAGACGTTTCCAAATTACAACAGTACCATGGAATCCAGTAAGATTATATGATGTATAACTACTGGATATGTTTAATCGAACACTCAACAAGTTTGCTATATTGCCACATTTTGTCAAAGAATTCATGGTCCAAAAAGAAATAGTTAAGGTAATTCAAGACTAAGTTTCGCAATGTAGAGAAAATTTAACGTTCATCAAAAATGGTCTCTAATGGATTATTTCCTAGTAGATAACATAGCCAAGTTGTAATTTCTATGTATTGCAAACACAAAAAAAAATGACCAAAAACGTATCATAGTTAAGCGAAATATGATTTTCTAATTATTCATGATCCATATTAAAATCCACAGGAAAAGGTGTTCAGTGGAACACTTTTACCAAACCTCCAACAGTTGACGGAACCTTCACGTTTGGTGACGCCATCTTGATGCTTTGGATTGATAGCGCCATCTACTTCCTGCTCACGTGGTACATTGACGGTGTCAGGCCCGGAGAATATGGTGTTCCTCAACCGTATTATTTCCCTTTCACGGTCTGTAATCATTTTAACATTTCAATTACATCTTTTTAGTTTAATTTCTTTTTTTATTAAAAAATTTAATGATAATGAAATGATCTTCAATACAAATTTTTTTTTTCTTTTCTTTTTTTCATAAAAGAAAACTTACTGGTGTGGCGGGGAGAAGATTCAAAAAATGTCAAGTGAGGAAACCAGACGGGATCCCAAATTCTTCGAGAGCGATCCACATGGACTCAATGTCGGAATCAGTATGAACAATCTAAGTAAGGTGGGTAAAATAGCAAGTTAATGAAAGCAGAACAAATTTAAAAGAAGAAAGTTAGCAATTTTGTTAAACATCTACATGTATGGCTATGAAACTTATATCAATGTTTAATAGCATCAATGTAATTATCAAGACATAATTATGCAGATTTTGAATACAGATATATAAATGTTCAGCCAGTTGAATGGACAAATGGGGATTATTCTAGTTTTCTGTTTGTACAGATCATTAGAATTTCTTTGCTTTAGCAATTAACTTTACGCACAATTGATTTAAACATATTGGTGACTTTTAATGGAGAGAAAAAAAAAACATATCAAAAGAGTTGATGTTATATAAGCGTAATGTTAATAAATTCTATGCTTTGTTATTGTAACTCGTAATTAGATTTATGCATTGCTTAATTTATATGACGAGGAACAATTAGGATTTAATTGATTGAAGTAACTGTAGCATTTAATGAAATCATCAATTTCTTCCTTGCAAGAATCATTTATAAATTTTAAAGCAATAATTATTGATATGTCAATATCGTTTTACAACGTTGTAATTAATTTCACAGGTGTTTAAATCAGACATGAAAGAGGTTGTTGCCGTAAAAGGAACAACTCTCGATATATACCAAGGTCAAATCACCGCCCTTCTCGGACACAATGGCGCCGGAAAAACTACAACCATGTCCATGTTGACTGGTGTGTTGTCATTTTAAACTAACGATGACTATATGTTTCATAAAGTGCAGGATGAATCTCTGTGTCAGTCGATTGAACGTTGACCAAAAGGTGACTGAATGGTATATTAGTATGTTTGTCATTCAGTCACTCAGATGCAGCCCTTCAGTCACAATTCCATTTGTGTTGGTTAACAATCAGTTGACTAATTCGCAAATAGCTGCACTGTAATTGTTAGTAAATTGGACTTTTCACCTATATTTAGGGTTTATTCCATCAACATCCGGGTCTGCAAGAGTAAACGGGTATGACATCAACACTGATATCAGCAGTGTCAGGGGTAGTTTAGGTCTCTGTCCACAGCACAATACTTTGTTTGACAACTTGACCGTAAAACAACAGTTAGAGTTCTACTTTAAGGTACTTGAGCAAATGTATATTAAGAGGGTTCAATGGTCGTGGCAATTTTTATACTATATTAATCTCATTAAAAATAAGAGCGCAATATAAAGATACAGGGAAATTCTAAAATTTTAAATCTAATATAAATGTAATTTTTATTTACAAAATAAAAGTCTAAACCTTAAAACACAATTTTTGAAAAAATTAAAATGGATCTGATAGATAGTTTGTTGAATACCCAACCTTCTGAACAGTAATCATAATACCGTATATCCGGTAAATTTTGCGATGATCGCATTTTTTTCGATCTCTTTAAAATCGCAAAATATTGAATACACAGAAATTATATCCTTTATTATTTTCTAAAAGACACTTTTAAAATCGCAAAAAATGACTGACGAAAATTAAAAATCCAACATATTTTCCCCATTTTTGCAAATTTTGTGACACGCGGAAAAAACCGGATATACGGAAAGATGTAGAGAATTTCATTGGTTTTTCATTTAGTGAAGAAAAGTCATAAAGGTTTAATATTGAATTTCATAACTGGTTATTCATCATAAAAGATTAAGTAAGAATAATTAAGAAATCTAAAAAAAAATGAATGAATTACATTATATAAGAATTGATTGAAATGTTGAAATGGAATGTAAAATGAAATTTTTCATTTTTTGCCAAACTTCTACCTGGTTTTAAATATTTAATTTAATTAAAAAAAAACATTTCATAGCTTAAAGGATGCAGCAGAAACACATTAGATAACGACATATCGGAAACCCTGAAAGCCTTTAGACTCCAGGAAAAGCAAAATGATTTGGCACGTACTTTGTCTGGCGGACAGAAACGAAAATTATCTGTGGCGATAGCGTTGATTGGAGGGTCCAAGGTGAGACAAAATATAAAACCATCAGCCAATTGCAATTTTTTCTCTGCAGTGAAATAACTTTTTAAATGAAATGAAGGTTGCAAGTTCTAATGTCTTTTTTGCATGTTTGCCCCCCAAAATATCAATTTACATACTTAGTATTTATAATTTATTGACAATAAATTTAATTTACATGTACAATACAACAATGACAAAAATGTATTATTTTTACAGACCTATGAATTTAAAACAAACAAAAGAACGTTTAAATATCATCACAAATGCCCTCTTTTTGAAATGTTCCGAGTAGTAAAAGATGTCATGTGATACTCGGGCGTTATACAAGTTATCTATACTAGTATATTAAAATAATAGACTCGAATTTATGATCTTTAATACCGAGACATCGGAAGAATACTGTCTTTTGTTTTATATATTTTAAACATCATTGGTACTTGAATGTTACCAATTTGTTTTTATTTTTTCTCAGTTAAGCTTCGCTAATTAATAATCAACGAAAATTCCTGAAAAAAATCCCGGAATCATCTGGATTTTTTTTAATTTTACAATCTTGCGCTTGCGCAATACATACACGCTAACGGGATCTTTAGTTTATGTTTCCACAATATCACATCTGCATGAATAAACTCAGAAATAATAATACAAATACGGGTAAATGTTCATTGGACTTTTGCTATATATTCTGTTCATATATATTAATGATTTCTTATGAGAGAAAGTATAAAATAACAAATACACACATTTCAACTAAGTACTTACATTTGTCTTCGTGATGACAAAAAATATTTGATTACATGCAAAAAAGTTACATTATATTTGTTAGGAGAGTGAAGATAGACTATGTTTAATCGTAAAAATGAATAATGTCCTACGGACCCAGTTTTACAAAGAAAATACGTGTACGTTGGTGAAAAGGTGTTGAATTCTTCCATTCTATGGATAAACATTTTTAGTTGAAAGGTATTTGCAGTCTCAAAAATATTTTCAAGGCAACTTCATAACTTTCTCCAAAGTCGTTCCGGAGCGATTCTGCAATTTTCTGCTACAATACGGGTACATGGGAGGCATTCTAACTGTGGTGAGGGCCTTTCCCGAGACATAGTTAGATTATTCAAACTGAGGAAAGTGTAGTGAAATTAATAGCATAATTGTATGCTTATAGCTTTGTTATGTGAATGTCAATAATAGGAAGTGTCGATGTACCTATTTCGTAAATGTCCGATATGCAATGTCAACCCGTGCACGCACGGGTCACAGTCTAGTTATCATGATGATTTTTCTCGCTCATTTAACTAAATGTATACGACCATTAAAACCCAAGGTAATAATTCTCGACGAACCAACCTCTGGTATGGATCCTGGGGCTAGGCGCCAAATGTGGAACATACTACAAAAGTATAAAGAGGGCAGAACTATTGTTTTATCCACTCATTTCATGGATGAGGCGGATGTACTTGGTGATCGAATTGCGATTATGGCTGACGGCGAAATCAAATGTTGTGGATCATCGCTATTTCTTAAAAAGCTTTATGGTACGTTGGCAGAATTGTCTGTATCTTTTTAAAGCTACATTTGTATATGATGACATTATTGATGTTTATAGATTTATAACTTTTCATAATAAAAGAGTATACATAGTGATGAATCCTTAATTTTTGTAAAATCAAATAACTTTGCTGTACTGTAATAAAGAAATGGTCAATTTGTTTTGTACTATGTTGTGATTTTACCTAAGGTGCTGGATACCACCTAGTAATCGTAAAAGCACGCAACTGCGACATTGACTGCATGATGGGAATAATACACAAACATATCCCAAAAGCATCTGTTGAGATGGAGGTTGGTGCTGAGGTCTCAGTACTTCTCCCCACTGAAGAAACTGCAAATTTTGAAGCTTTGTTCAGCGAATTGGAAGAAAATGGATCCCAAATAGGGGTAGGCAGCTTTGGGTTGTCCGCAACAACGATGGAGGAAGTTTTTCTCAAGTAAGTTTAATTTCTTTTCAAACAGCTCTCAAATTAAACCGATATATCAAACAAATAGGACGGTTTCTTTTATAATTTATAACTATTGCAAGACAGAATGCATGTTTGTAAACAAAATGTATGAAATGGACTAAAAATTAGATGTTTATTTTTTAGGGTAAAGGATGATAGGATCGGAGAAAGGGTGGAAATTACACACGAACAAGACGAAAGAGATGCTCCCCATGTTCCGTTGGATATAGATGACGATGTTCCTTTTGTACAACATCTAGTGGATGTAAATGTGGATATAGGTACATTTGTACAAAAATCTCTATAAAATCCTTGTTGAACACATTTTTATCAACCCTTTGTTTTTCGTTTCTTTGTTGTACTTCAAAACAACGACTTTAAAAATTGTTACAGAACATACTGTACACTGGATTATTTTCGCCCCGTGTAATTTTCGCCCTTTAACACTTGCAAACAGTTTCGCCCCGCCTTGAATTCTCCAGACACGTTTAAGGTTACGAAAAGATGATTTAAGACATTGGAATTCACCCAATTTTAAATTTGCCCGATGAAAACAAGGGCGAAAGGGCCAAGAAAAAAAACGGGGGTGAATGTTTCCCTGTATACAGTATATGTTTTATGCTCATTTATATTTCTTTTCAGAATTTAATAGGGGATTTGAGAAAAATACAGGAATACGGGTTATCCTGCAGCAGGTTTATGGCTTGCTTGTAAAGAAAGCTTTGCATACCTGGAGAAGCAAGGTTATGATTTTATTTCAACTCATTGTACCGATCCTTCTTGGACTATGTGGTCTTTTAGCAGACCAATCCATTTCTCAGTTAACATTTGACATTGAACCGCCATTGACTCTGAATCTGGATCCCTATCCAGACACTACCACAACGATCTCAGCTGGACGCAGACCAACAGAGACAGCAAAAAATCTTACTGAAGCATTCTCTCAATGGTTTGAAAAAAGGGGACTTAATGTTATCGAATACAATCCAAAACCCCCTTTAAAGTTTAATATAAGTGAGTTCTGGTTGGACAAAACCAAAGACATGGGGAAAAGAACTTTCAGATCTCACTACCTTATCGGGTTTGGAGTAAATGGCAGTGATGTTGTGAGCTATTATAATGGCGATGCTATTCATTCTGCTGGGATCAGTCTTGTAAATACAATGAATTTTCTTTTAAAGCTCCATTGTGGAGAAAGCAAAAACATACAAACCATAAACCACCCGATGCCAGACAGTTACTATGTGGAATATGAAACAGCCGGGTTAGAAATGTTTAAGGGTCTAGGCATCGCTGAGTGTGTGTTGTTTGGACTTTCTTGTCTCGTTGCTTCGTTTTGCGTCTTTCATATTCGAGAAAGATCGTCTGGAGCGAAGCACTTGCAAAAAGTTAGTGGAGTCAGTTCCATAGTGTTTTGGATGGCAAACCTAATCTGGGACATGCTTCATTACTTGGTACCAATCGTCTTCATTTTGGTTTGTTTTGCAGCCTATAAAATCCCGGCATACGTTGAGGAAGGCAGACTTGGCTTACTGTTTTTCTGTTTTCTCATGTTTGGGTTTGCGTCCATATCATTCATGTACCTTTTGCAGTTTCTCTTTCGATCGCCTGCAGGCGGAACGGTGGTTATCATCATCATAAATATCGTTGTTGGTAAGTCTATAAAGAAAAATGTGGTTCTTCTTCTTTATGAATTTTATTTTAAAATTAAAGTTCTGAAATATAGGATGATGGTAATGTTAAACTTTACTAAGTTTAATTCATCAATACATTCTGATGTAAAAAAGAAAAATAATTTCTTATTTTTTGTAGGTCTTTTCACACTACTTACTGTCACCTTTCTCTACCCTGTAAAGGAGACTAGTGACTCTGCCGAAAAGATGGACAATGTATTTATGGTTTTCTTTCCTCATTACTGCCTAGGAAAGAGTATAATTAACATATATGTCCGGTATGCTAAGCGGTTGAAATGTCTCCACCCCAACAAACACGATCATCCTACACTCACATTTTTTGGAGGTATCCACATTTTTTTGTCGATTTTTTTTAAAAGAAAAAATGTGGTTATTAGAGAAACATTTCTTATTCAGTATAAATTTACGAAAGACTTTTATTTGGCCCTTACATTGCCGTTTACAAGCATTTAAGTAACAATTTATTTGCATTGTACGACAAACTAATTTTGTCGGGTTTTTGTTTTGTCGTGTTGTAACAAAATGTTAAAAGGTGTGATAAAAGCACAATAAAAATTATTATTTATTACATAAGATAATCAAAGATGTATAAAATTAACAAAAACTTTTTTTTTTATACTTTTCTATGAATACTATGATTTTGATTCTGTTAAAGTTTCTAAAACTTTTTTGATTATCTATTAACAGGTTCAGATGAAAAATGTCCGGACAGCGATTACTTGGAGTTGGATTACCCGGGATGTGGCAAATACCTGTGTATGATGGCCCTCCAGTTTGTCGTATATATGGTACTAGTGTTTATAATAGACAGCGGGGTAATACAGAGGCTTGTCTACAGAGCCCTGTGTAATAAACTCAGTATTACTGACCCGGACAACGTCATGGTTCAAGACTCTGACGTCATTGAAGAAGAAAACAGAGTGAATTCAGCACAAATTAGCGCCCTTATGAATACAGATAAATTGATAATCAAGAATTTGAGGAAAACATTTGGAACTTTGAACAGGTTTGAAGCCGTGAAAGATATCAGCGTTGGAATATCCGCACAAGAGTGTTTTGGATTGTTGGGTCAAAATGGCGCGGGCAAAACGACGACATTTAAAATGCTCACTGGTGACGTCATGATTTCAACTGGGAGGGCTTACGTCAATGGCTATTGCGTGGACAGCCAGCTAAATGAGGTATAGATATATTTCTTTGTAATACGTTACTCTAAACATTAAAAAAATTTGCTTTGAACTTAGGAATTATGGGGGAAAAAATTAATAAGCAGTTTTCAACAATATTATATAATTAGTTGGTTTCTTGCTAAAATGAAATTAAATATAATAAATTACCTGAGTTAATATTCATAACATTATCCCCGAATACCCAAACTACGTCACCATAAGAAGAAAACCTCCCGCGTTTCTCTGTAAATTATTTTTTGTGGTTTTTATCATTCGCAATTACTAAATATAATCTGAAACAATATAATTTATAAAATTATTAACAAAAATATTTTTATTTTTTTTCAAATAAGCTCTCTGAATACGACTTTTATCACACGTGCTTATAATATCTTATGAACCTAACTCCGTCACCCACATGCTCTATGATATGGCAGGGAATGAAGACACATTAACAATTTAGTTAAAACTCCATTTGTATCTAGCAAGTTATAACAAGTAAAAATGGTGCATACAATTTAAATTGTATTTAATTTCATCGAAATGAAATGATCGCCAGAATAAAAAATGGGTCCATGTAACAACAATCACAATGGCCTTTTCAGAATGTATGGATGCTGTTTGATTTGTGTCCTTACATATTTAAAATATTTCATATCATTGATAAATATATTACTTATAGCGAGCGCAGCGAGGCGGCGCGAAGCGCCGCTCGCGTAGCGAGCTCCATAGACAACGTGTACAAACGGAGAAAATTCGAGTTGAAATCTGCACATTGTTCAAAGAAATTTTTATGAGGCCACGAGAACAAGTTCTACGAGGGTCAATAAAAAAATACGAAGACTTTTGTCATAGCTATGTTACTTAACGTCATATCATTACTAAATTTGGTAGACATAATTTAGCAACAGTTTCAAAGTTTCCAAGAAAAAAAGTTAATAAATTCCTTTATTTCTAAGAATTATTTAGAATCTAATCCTGCAAAAATGAGGTCACGGCGCACGGTCAAAATTTGTGTAATGTCAACAATAATCCATATAATGTTGAAA
Organism: Magallana gigas; assembly: GCF_963853765.1. Lineage (NCBI taxonomy): Eukaryota > Metazoa > Mollusca > Bivalvia > Ostreida > Ostreidae > Magallana > Magallana gigas. The sequence continues at coordinate 28,741,262 of NC_088856.1, forward strand.
GTAATATCTCTATAAATTGGGCTTAAAAACAAATGATATTGAAACCTCAAATTAAGTTTTGTCTTGGTATTCAAAGTTCCAAACAATGACAGGATATACTGTTTTGTCGAACAGATATTAGTTACTAAAGACAGATAGTCCTCTTTAAAATTGACTAAAATCATCGACGTCGCCGGACGTCACGGCGCAACGAGAGGTACAAACAAAATGGATTTAACCCAGGAAAAAGCCGACGCAAGCTGTGAAAATGCTAAATGGTGCAAAAAATAAGTCAACAATTATTTGCAAGTTTGTGTTTAACTGTAATAAATTTTGTGGGGGTGGTGATAATTGTATTTTGAATATAAAACAGTCCGAAAGAGAGTAGAATATCTGTAAATATTTGGTAAAAAAAAAAAAAAAAAAAAGTAACGTCAACCGACTTCTAGGGTTATCCTTGCTGTAAACTAAGAGATACACGGTTAGAAATGAAAACTTTGAAGAACTAACTTATGATTCTCGAACAGATGTGTGCAAGTTATATGTTAAGTGGTTCAGTGCCATTTTAAATGTAAGGAGAAAGGCACTAAGCGTGATATGAAGATGGGGTATATCTATAACCTGTGCGTGTTTAATTTTGACGTCGTGTTTTGAACGTTACCGTGCGCCGTGGTGACAAAACATGTTGTTTTTAAAAAGGGGTAACAAAAATACCGTTTCATCAAATGGACTAAAACTTCGTATATCAATAACATTAGTGTTGGTGCACAGATTAATCTTTTAAGTATGACTCTCTTTAAAAATATATGATAGACAGCCACATTGTCTTTGTATTTTTTGATTGACCCTCGTACATATCCAAATAATCCTTTGCGGTGCATAGTAACATGGTGCATGGAATAGGAAGCGTTTCTAAGGAAAATTCTTACCTCTTAATCGTATACATCTATTTCATTTATAACAACAAAAATCCTTTAAAAACACTAAAGTAAACAACAAATATGCTTACGTAAAAAACTGTACCTATCTGAACTTTTGCTGATATATGACGTCATTTCCTTTCCCGAATTTATCCGACAATTTTCGAGAACTGACGAGCAATAAATTTAGAGTGGTGGATCAAGCAAATGTACTGGCTGTAACGTGTAGTTAGTACTTAGTATCAGTGTTAATGGTGAATCTTCGGCTGATTGGTTTTGTTCTGATCATATTTTTTTTTGCTTAGTAAATAAACATGCAAGTTCCATACTTAATTTACTGTCATATTGATCCAATTGTAATATGCATGCGCGAGGTAGGTGACAAAAAATTATTTAAAAAATGTCTACAACGCATATATATAAAACACAAAAATTCATAAAATTATAAACGAATTGATGATACAGAGGAAAATAACAAGGAACAAAATGGAAAATAACACACTCAGACAAGCAGTTTATTCTTTACTGATTTTAGTGGCCATTACTAAAACGTAAAGGATTGATAAAACATGATTGTCTTTTTATGAAAAAAAAAATCAAACGGCTTTGATTCAACATACTTTAATAAGTCTGTTTTACAATTAACCTATTCTGAGTGGTAATTTGTTTCAGTGTACTAGCCTTAATATAACTTCGGGTTTCTTGCGGTGATAAAAGTTTTCGAGACAAAGCCAAAGTTTTTAGGTTGGGGCAAGTCCACGGCACGGGTTAATGTTGAATTTAATTAACAATGATGAGAGATGTTTGGTTCTTTCTGCGCTCGCCCCAACGGTCACACCGTAAAACATATTATTATTTATTTATTACATGTTTAGAAATGTAGCATATACTAAATAGCGATATACCGGAGATATCTATAGGCTACCCTGTTTAAGGCAAAAGTATCGGCATGAGCGGTTTGACGTTATAATCAAGAGTAGTGCATAAAAGCTATTGCGGACTGTAAAAAATGTATTAATTACCTTAATCAAAAATGTATTACATGTGGAATGTTTCATCTTGACCTCTCTAAAAATGGCTGACCACCGTAAATGGTCGAATGGGCCCGCATGTCAAAAATATCGATATTTTAGTGCACCCGTGAAAAAGTTTTAGCTGATTTCACACAATTAACAGTGCATAAAATGAGCAAGGTTTAATTCTGCTATTTTTTGACACATTCTTAAATTTAACCGTTGCAAATTGTTGACATTTGATTGAAGATTTTTGACATGCAAAAAATGACGTTATAATCGCACTTGATTTCAAACGGCGAGGAGTTTCCCGAAAGTGACGGAGTTAGGGGGCTATGCGAATATACTTTTTTTCAAGTTCGGATTCATCATGTTACAATACTACGTATATTGAAGATATTGTCAAACTATAATAGGTTCATCAGTTTCTGGAATACTGTCTCAGTTTGATTTTAATCAGTTGATAATATTTTTATATGATTTTTTTTAATCTTACTTCATCAGGTTTACTGTTGTGTAAAATACTGTCATTGATTTTAAATAGATGACACATTTTTTTGTGTCTTACTACAATAGGTTCATCGGTGTTTGGGGTATTGTCCTCAATTTGACGCACTGATCGAAAGCATGACAGGGAGAGAGATCCTCACCCTCTACGCCCGACTTCGTGGGGTGAGAGAGGATGAGATAGCCCGCGTGATAGACGACTTATTAGAAGCGGTCACATTAAAGCAGTATGCCAATAAGCTCTGTGGAACATACAGGTCTTGATAATATAAGCAACAATACATTTCTGATCATTTTTCAGCAGGGAGTTCTCATTGGGTTTTTTTTTGTACAAATAACGGCAAATTTCACCGAAAGATAAACCATGATGATAAAAATGTCATTGAGGGTTAAACTTGAAAAAAAAATGCATTTCCATTTTATAGGTTTTAAGTTTTAGTTGATAATAAGTTGGATTTGGTTTAATTTTTGTATTGATAAAATAAAGAACTACTGATTTTGAAAATAATTTTGCATAGTGGCGGGAACAAAAGAAAGTTGAGCACTGCGATAGCTCTAGTAGGAGACCCACCATTTTTGATGCTGGATGAACCGACAACAGGCGTGGATCCTGCTGCTCGTAGACAAATTTGGACTGTCCTGTCTAAAATCCGAGCGAGTGGAAGAACTCTGGTCTTAACTTCTCACAGGTAAGAACAGTATTTCCAAGTCTCATATTTCTTTTTTCATTTTGAATGAGATTCAGTGTTGAAAAAGCACTTCTCAGACTGTAGTTCTCAAGCTGGATGACATCATTTTTGCAGTGGTTCAATTTTCATTTTTGGGTTTTTTTTCAGTATGGAAGAATGTGACGCTCTCTGTACAAAAATTGTCATTATGGTAAATGGAAAATTTGTCTGCTTTGGGAGTCCACAGCATCTCAAGAATAAGTTTGCCCAAGGTTATACACTTACTATACGTTTAGCACGTGACGAAAGCGGAAACGCAGTGAATTCTGGTCCTATTCGAAATTTCCTGTTTGGCGAGTTTCCAGGAACAGAAGTCTTTGAGGATCAACAAGGATATCTGGATTTCCAGATCCCGAATCAAAATTTATCCCTGGCGAAACTGTTCAGAGAAATGGAAAGAACAAAATCAGAGTTCGGAGTAGCAGACTATTCTGTTCATCAGACTTCGCTAGAACAAGTTTTCCTGTCCTTTACTAGGAAACAGGTGCCACCAAAAGAGAAGAAAGGCTCATGTTCTTGTTGTTTCTGCTGTCGATCAAAGCCTGGCTTTGCTGGGCAGATTATTAGGTCGCCGGCAATGGCGGCGTACTGAATGCAATTGACACAGTCATCTAAATCCCTGCATTCAATTGCAAGTTCTACAGCTTTCGTGAACTAAAATCAATAAATGTCACAGTCCTGATTTGTATACTCAGGATGTATTTTTTTTTTTTTAACAATTTATTATTATTAAAATACTTTTAAAAAAAAGCAATTTTGTTTATGCTTATTTTAACAAACAATGCAGGTTGTCCATGTCAGAAAGACACAATTTGAAATAAATAAGTTTTCTTATGTGTTGTTTTGCAAAAACACCAATTGCAATTAAAATATTGAACATTAATCTGTTATATATTAAGTTAATCAACATATCGTCCCTTCCGTGTCTGTCTATCCCTGTTTTGCAGGAATGTAGGAAGTATATTGTATATTGAGCGTTCCTAGATGTATAACTGAAAGACATTGTACATGAATGCGTATAGAAATTATATGTACATTATGTACTGACAATCAATTACAATATTTTTGAAGATGTCTTATTGCATATTACACGTATGATATAAATAGTATATTAAAAGTTTAACTTAAGGTCCTACAATTCACTTTGAGATTTATGTAATACTGTGTACATTTACAACAGCGTACCCTTCTTGTCCTAGTGTTTTGTTGCCGAATGAAGGAAAAAAAGTGAGTAAGCTCATAACCATGTGCTTGAATTTACCTATGCCACCAAATATATGGCTGCTAGTTAAGCATTTAATGCACACAGTAATGATCAAAGGATCATAACTCCCGAACAGAATTATCGCGTCAAAACCTAATGAGTATGTTAAAAAAAGGAGGAAATTTTTATTTCGAAAGTGACAAAACTCGCATAATATTGGATGTATCGAAACTTCCATAGAAAGTGCAGACTAATATCTACAAATTGTGCCATAAACACCTTCAAAGTTTTGCTTGTTTGTTTAAATTCTGTTTTTAGGTTTAAGAGGGGTAGCGATAATAAATTGTTTTAGTACTCAATTCAAAACTAGCCAGGCCCCATCGTTACCAAGATTTTAAAATCACTCACTCAGTCCTCAACTTAAATCCTTTAAAGAAAAGTGCATGAATATGAGGTAAAAACTGAGAATTGAGACTGAGTATTGATTTGAGGAAAGTTTGTGACGGTGGAGTCTGACTTGATAGTTTGAAGTGTCCAAAATTCGACGAATTACTAAAGATTTACTTTAGGTGCGCACTTGTAAACACATTCATGTACCTATCCTAAAAAAATTAAGTGGGCGGCGCACTGGCTGACTAATAAAACAAATTTGTTTCAATGACTCTGATTTTACGAGGTTCAATAAATCTCAATCCCGGAAGAGGATTTTTCATTTTGCATTTAATGGCTAAAAAGCAGGTAAGGGCTATAGTTTTCAAAAGAATGATTGTTATATTTTTTCCCCTCATAATCAATGATTATTTTTAAAGGTTAAAATAAAATACGATTGTAGTACGTATGTCAAGGATGTATTAACTTACTTATTCCTTTATTCAATGGAAGAACCATTTCCTTATATGTGAAGACAGAAGTATTAAGGAATTAAGGAAGTTTAAAAGAAAATACTCGACTTTTAATATTTTTAAATAGTTTTTATTTCCATTTTTTATGCCCTATGTAATACGTCACGAATCTAACTGTTACGCTTTTCAATTAGCGGATTAATCCTAGATCTGCAACATGGTTTATCAATGCATGTAAACTCTTCCCGCTAAGGTGAAGAATTGCATGTGGAATGCTCTGGTTGGAATCCAAATTAAAACAAAATAGTCATAAATTCACTTTAAAAACATTTCTCCCATACTTTCGTTTATTCGACATAAAAGAATATTAGGACTTTAATTACTAAACAAAAATTGCCGGGTCATTTATCTGTAAAACAGGTTTTCATACTTGAGCAGATTTCCAACAGTCAGGAAATTTGTTTTTAGTCAAGGATACAAAGGCCGGAAAATGGTTCGTTACAATCTAGATTAATGAGCATTGGTATAAAATATATCATAATTAAAATCGTAAATAGCTATTTTGCCTTCCTATATTGTATCCGGTTTAGGAATGCATTTCTAATGATCAAATAAAATTTGAGAGTCAGTTATAGAATTGTAAGCAAAATACAGCACTCACATTTAAACAAGGCTCGTGCCCTGTTTATGTTTACATAGGTTCAATATACCAGTAAAAGATTTTTCAAGCTTTCCAAAAGTTCTAGAAATTGCAGCAGTTCGCCGAAGATCTCTTTGCGACGAGGATACGAAGGCCGAAAAATGGTTCGTTAACTTTTAGTTTAATGAGCATTGGTGTGAAATATTATAATATTAAAAATAAAATAATTAAAATCGTAAATAGCTATTTTGTCTTTCTATTGTGTATCCAGTTTAGGGATGCATTTCTAATGATCAAATAAAATTTAAGAGTCAGTTATAGAATTATAAGCAAAATACAGTGCTCACACTTCTTTGTCATGTAAACAAGGCTCGTGTCCTGTTTATGTTTATATAAGTTCAATATAGCTGTAAAAATTTGTTCAAGCTGTCCAATAGTTCTAGTGATCGCAGCAGTTCGCCGAGGATCTCTTTCACCCCTGCGAATGTTATTGTCATTTAAATTTTAGACCACCTGATTTTATTTGACCCTTTCAGTTTCGCATAAAAATCATGCCTCGTGTTTATAGTCTATAGAATCTAGGTACATGTACTTGTAAGCAAATATAAAATCTAGAGGTTTATTCATTTTAAACTTTATCTTCATTATGTTGGATAAAATGTGTTCTACAAATAAATGCGACAATACAAAAAATAGTTTTTGTCTGATGTTGCAACAATTAACATGCTTGTAGAGATCCCCCCTGAGGATTAATTTTCGATCCGCGCCTGATCTAGTAGTAGCATCAATAGTGAAACAGACTATACTATTTTATGCAGAATGCCCCTTGAAAATGGCTCGATATGCTAAGTTTTTATGCAAAACAGACACCCATTATTTTTCTAAAAACATGGTATTGCACACTATAAGCATCAAACATGGCTATGATTTTTTAAGCAACCCAATGTTTATATTGTCAACCACTCTACACGTGGCTGAACACGAACGATAACTCTGTTCTGAATGTTATCGTTTAATGTAAATAAGCGCTAGATGGTGAAATAAGACATACATCTTAAAAGGTTTTCACGTTTTGACATGAATCCATGTAGGATATGATATAAAAACGACAAGTACTTACGTATTTTGAGAATATTATCCGAACACTTATACTTCCGCTCGAAATTTCACAGGAACTGAACAAATCTCGGTGAAGTCTCGTGAACTTTCATTCGAGCACCTCTGGATTTATTACATACTTAGCAACGATAAAGAAAACATTCCGAACACATTCGCAGGGGTGTCTTTGTGACACCGGTTATACAATAGACAGACAACTTCAAGTGTAGTACATTTTCAATGGCTTGTTGATTACAAAGGGTGCATAATATATCGGTCGTTTGGAAGTTCTTCAACGTATCGTTCTGATTTGATTCTTAATTTAAAGGAAGAATGCAAGTCCGAGATATCTGACATTTTCCTGGCCTTTCTTTATTACGAATTTGTTAGTTTACTTGCCAGAAAAACGTCAGAACCGGCGCCATTACGAAAACTGGAAATTCGTTAGCGGGATGCGGCATTCTATGTTTAGTTTTAATAATATAAAGTATATATTTAAATTCACTTATATCGCTTGAAATAAAATTTATTGCCATGATTTGATTATCTCACTGAAACAGTGATTGTATTTCCTATTTTCTCGCGACATGTCCAACAAGAGTAAACTTACCCTGGATTAATCGTTACCAGAAATGAAATACTTATAAAAACTTTTCTTATGCATTAATAAAAACTTTATAAATAAACATTCGTATTAGTTTTTGCTATTGCATTGCAAATCACGCTAATCTATGCTACTATATTAAAATAAAAGACTCGAATTTTTGGGCTTTAATACCAATAAATCGGAAGAGTACTGTCTTTTGTTTTATATATTCTAAACATCATTGGTACTTGAAGATTACTAATTTGTTTTTATTTTTTCTCAATCAAGTTTTGCTAATTTATAATCAACGAAAATTCCTTTAAAAAACCAACCGGAAATCATCTGAATTTTTTGGATTTTACAATCTTGCGCATGCGCATTACATTCACGCTAAATCACGGGAGGCTCTTTATTTTATGTTTCCACATTATCACATTTGCATGGTTTGGTTTGAACATATTTTATTGTATATATAATATACAAAGGGTTCGAACACAAGTTCTTGCAACTTACATTTGCATGGATAAACTCAAAGACGATAAAACAAATACGAGTAGATTTTCATTTCTGTTCATCAAAGAAAATACGGGAGATAACTCTAACTCAGAGCATTGACTTTAGAGAGTTTCGAATGTCAACATGGTGTGTAAAAAACGTTGTTGAAGAAATATCAATTTCTGCAATTATACAATTAAACTTTTCGAAGAATGGTATTTACGGCTTCAAAATGGTTTGTTATGAACAAATTGACTGTTATTTCTCCAAAATCGTTTGGAGCGATTCTGCCATGGTCTGCTACATTACGGGTATATGGGGGGGGGGGGGGGGGCATTTTAACTCTGGTGAAGGCCTTTCCCCAGACACAGTTACATTATTCCAACTCAGCAGAGTGTTGTGAAATTAATAGCATTATTGTTGGCTTTTACCTTGGTTATGCAAATGTCAACAATATACGGTGTGTCGATGTATTTATTTCGTAAATGTCCGATATCATATGCTATGTCAACCCGTGCACGCACAGGTCAAAATCTAGTATTTAATTAATTTGATGATGATTGTGTTCACACATGAAAAGCGGCTTCTTAGCAGTAAAATAAGTCTGCAATTAATTAATTGATAAAAATGAAAACGGTAAGAATATTGGTAGCTTTTATTCAAGTTCAAGTTCAGTTTATTCGCTCAAACCAAATAATTTGGTACAAGAGGAACATATATATAATACATACAAATACAAATCGTCAGAGGTACAGACAAACAGGTACATTTTCATACAGGAAAAAATATAAATAAAAAAGAACAGACTATAGAATCACTACTTATGTTAGATTTTAGTATAAAGGATCATAATAGGAAAACAACTAAGAGGAGCAGACAGCATCAAAAATTTTTGAAATAAATACACATAATTTTCTTAGCGATTTACAATTGCAATTAGTCATGAGTTCAGAAAACTTAAAAAAATTTGGTCTTTTACAATATTTTGTGTTTATGTATTTTTTCCTTATTTCTTCTAGTGCCGAACATTCTAAAATATAATGAAATTCATCACCAATGAGACCTTTATTACACAAAAGACATAACCTCTCATTCAAAGGAATGTTATACCATCTGCCTGTCTCTACAGGAAAACGATGGTTTGATGTACGAAATTTAATGAATTTTTTTCTTAGTTTTACAGGTAAAATATCAAGATACTTCTCAAAGCCAAAATATGGTTTTAAAATTTTATACACTTGACCTCTGGAAGAACAATTTATATCATTTGACCATATTTGCATAAATTGGTCTTTTAATCTTTGGTTTACAGTAGCAGATAACCATTCTATATTGACAAAATTATGGTTCTGCCAGACATATTGTAGCCCGCACATGTTCAAAATTCTTTGAATACAATCAATCCATGGGCTTTTACAATCGCTATTAAAATGTTGTGAAAATAAATATCTGTACACTGTATATACAATTTTGTTCTCGGGGCTTATTAGCATTTTCCCCCAATATGTAATTATTCTGGTATAAACATTAATATACAACGGGTAGCGCCCTGTTTCTCCATATATCATAAAATTCGGTGTTGTGCTTCTTAAATTAAGTACTGTTTTCAAAAATTTCAGATGTACACGTTCAATAATATCTAGATTTTCAAAGCCCCAAATTTCGCAGCCGTACAATAAAACTGGTAAAACAACCTTATCAAACAAATCAAATTGGCAATTTACTGGTAAATTAAAATTTCTAATTTTTCTTATAACACCATACATAGCCTTTTGAGCTTGTTCACACAAATGCTTTTTTGCTTTAATAAATGAACCAGTTCTTGACAGAACGATACCCAGGTATTTGAATTCTTTAACATTTTCAATAACTTCTCCTTTATAATAAAAAAGCTTTTTCGATGTTGGACCTTTGGAGAAAACCATTATTTTTGTTTTATTAACATTGACATTAAGTTTCCATTGAGTACAATAACTATAAAATAAAATAAAATGTGTAGAAACTGAACAGTAACATTTTCTTTTTTTATCATTAAGGAACTTTTAAACAAAATAGTCGGTATATTATGTATAAACCTCATCATATGCTGATCTCATCTTTGTTTACATCATTCTGTACCCTCTGTTACATGTAGTGAACTCTATTATATAATTTTTGGCCTTTGTGAGAGCGGAGATCGTTATCTGGGAGCGGAATAACACATAAAGCATTGAGATCCGCGCATCGCTGTTTGATAATCTGTGGCGAACCGTGCATATGAAGTTCTGTGCTGCGAGGCAGCTATACCATAGTTTATGTATAACTCAAGATAAACGAAGCGTGTACACATGAGGATCTTTAAACAAGAGTGTACACATGAGGATCTTTAAGAAAACAACAACAAATAAAAAAAGATTAATATTAAGGGATTGGTGGCAGTATATCTATTGCATTTTCTGTTAACCGATAATATTCATTGTGTGTTCATTCATCGATCTGACCAATCCCCACAGCGGAGACGTCTTGCTTCATACATACGGCCGCCATTTAAAGGTACTATCTGCTTTCGATGTACATGATATGTAAACATACCAACACTTGTAGTCTTTTACTGTTGATGACATGCTCGGTGTATTTATATATATTTAAATACATATCCTAATGATACATCCTCTATTTGTGTAGTGACACACAGTGCCAATCAGGTGTGTGTGTGTGTGTGTGTGTGTGTGGCTGTGTGTAAACCACGAATGTAATGCCGACGTGCTTTGTTGTATATTGTCTTGCTTTGGAAAACATCGCCGACACCCCCAATCCCTCTGTGTTTCTCGACGTTTTAAAGTTAAATAAGACACACGCGCATGAATGACAATGTCCGAGTACATTTGTATACTTGTGGTCAAATTTATCACAGAAGGTATTGAGTTATCAGGGAAACGATTTATCATCCACCGCTATAGGACCCCCAGGGTACCTTCAAGTTGGTATGTGGATTTCCATTTTTTTACCATTTATCAACGTATGCAAATAATTACGTACTTTTCGTTTATATGCCTAAATTCGCCAGAGCACCATAGCGAAGGTATGTACATGTACATTCTTTGGAAAAAACGAACAAAAGAAAACAAAATTAACCCTACATGTATATCAAACAGATTTTGATTAATTCTCATTCTCAAAATAATGGAGCTTTTTTCCCCCTAATTTTATTCAATAAATAAATATAAAGACTCATTTGAAAATAATGCGGCGATAAATTAGGTCGCGCGATATCCAACTATAAAGCCTGAAGGGTTTTTATGGAAGGTAAGATCACGCCCTGCAGTTTTTAGTGCATTTGTCTGTGAGCACTCTACCAGTTGATTTTGTTTTTATAGTATAATAGTAAATTCCAATAAAGTATTGTTAGGGCGCACGCGGGGTTTGCAAATGAAAATCACGAATATATGTCAATATTTTTGATACTTAAAAGTAAAATTGCTATAAAATTATATAAATAAAAATAACAAGCATTCTGAGAGTATTGCATAAGCAATACACGTCCCCTACCGGTTTGTAGAAATTTGTGAAAACAATGCACTTTTATGCAGAATATCATTCTTACCGTCTTCTGTACCCCGAATCAACAGACCAACCCAATAACGAACCCGATTGTAATTATACAAAAAAACCCTGTCGATTAAATTAACAACACAATGCTTGAAACTATTTTATAGAACTTATTTGTTTGTTAGAAACAATAAATATAAAAAAATAATTTTCTCGAAAATATGTCAACCAGACGCTACAAAAATGTAAAGTTGATCTGTAGTTTGACATTTTGAAGCTGTTCAGCAAATTTCATGTTATTCCTCAAACGCATATAAAAGCATGGAAAACTGAAGTGGGACAGACAGACGGACGGACAGACAGACGGACCTGACGGACGCAGGGGAAAGCTATAGTCCCTCCGGTGAAACCGGTAGGGGACTAATTGAGATGTCGTTCTTTGAATATCACTGGCGTCGGAAGCAAATTGAAAGTTGGGGGGGGGGGGGGGGGGGTAGTCTAATTAGACTAATCCTCAGAAATTTTAACAAGCAAAAAAAAAAAAAATTCCCAAAATCATGAAAATCCCAATCCGTGGGGAAGGGGGGAGGGGGGGATTACCTACAAAGATTCTTACCTACCAAATTTTTTTTCTCCAAATCATGAAATTCCTAATCCCGGGAAGGGGGGGGGGGTAGTATACCTATGACTCCAACTTCTCAATATTTCAATCTTTTCGAGGTAAATTTAAGAACAATTCTGTTTGATGCGACAAAAAAGTGGGGGGGCTGAACCCTCTCTGATGCTTTGTGCCTAATGGTTAGGTCTAACTTTGCAAAAAAAGTGTGTGTGGGGGGGGGGGGGGGTAAGCCTCCCCCTAGCCCCCCCTCCCGGTTCCGACGCCTATGAATATTTAATATGAGGTGATAATTTCGGTTGGAGGGTGATCAAATCTATCATAAAGCCCTTATGGTTTTATTGGATTAACCAGGCCTCGACCAAAATTATAAGATCATAATACTTAAAGAATGATTCCTTATTTCCTAATTAAAGCTTATAGATCAACTTCAGAGTATTCGTTCATTCATTCATTCTTTATTTCCTACCTTAGGAGATTGAAGCATGAAATTTTTTACAAAGAACAATATACAAACATCAGTACACGAAAAGCTATGAAAACTTATTTCCATTTAGTAGCAGAAAAAAAGAGGAAAAAATAATCAAAGAAAGATATAAGAATTTTAAGACTTCAAATGCTTTATATGTTGCTATCAAGTTTATAAGAGTTATTTCTCTTGTAGCACGATATCCGCAGCGTGTAAACCAATGGAATAGTTTTGCGGGAAAATTGTGGGTGCATCCACAGGGGCCAAGCCCGTTTTAACATTAATTTCAATGTAACCATGAATAAAGGAAGGGGTCGAACTCTGACCCAGATATAAAACTACCAGCTCGCTTCAAAAGCCTAATAAATCAATTAATTTTTAAAACACTCGCATTATGCATGTTTTTTTCATAAAATTGATGTCTGAGATACACTCATGCCGAATTTAAAGTTGATGGGTCTTAAAATAGCGGAGATATACGTCATTATTCTCTCGAAGTCGCCAGTTTATTTTTACTCGGACATATACCGGTCCAGGGCTCACGATTGGATTTTGCCTATGACAACAGCAGAGTTGCAACAAGTCGTGAAACATTCGCACTAATCTTTTAAAATCTCACATCAAACATCAAACATCAAACATCTTAAATTCCGATAAAATTCCTTAAATACTCTCCAAACTGAACTTTTTTTCTGCAACCACATCAACTTCTGACCAGACCGGCCATTGTGATAGCTAATGTTAAACTCAGTTTTATTGGTCAATATTCCTGATGGTCCAATCAGAATCAGTCTTTTTCGAAGACGTCAAAATGGCTGGCCCTGTCAGAAGTCAATGTGGTTGCAGAATAAAAGTTCAGTTTGGAGAGTATTTAAGGAATTTTATCGGAGTTTTTGTATGTAAGTAGCTTGCGTTTGATGTAAGATTTTAAAAGATTAGTGCGAATGTTTCTCGACTTGTTGCAATACTGCTGTTGTCAAAGGCAAAATCCAATCGTGAGCCATGGACCGGTAAATGTCCGAGTAAAAATAAACTGGCGACTTCGAGAGAATAATGACGTATATCTCCGCTATTTTTTGACCCATCAACTTGAAATTCGGCATGAGTGTATCTCAGACATTACTTGTATGAAAAATACATGCATATTACGAGTGTTTTAAAAATTAATTGATTTATTAGGCTTTTGAAGCGAGCTGTTAGTTTTTTTATCTGGGTCAGAGTTCGACCCCTTTCTTTATTTATGGTTTCATTGAAATTAATGTTAAAACGGGCTTGGCCCTGTGGGTGCATCGTTTCGTGAGTGTGGGTTATCACTTTTTTTCACTGAACCGTCGCATGTGACAAATATTGAAAACAATGTTTTGTTTTCCATGAATTGATGCTATTTGTTTTATTTATCAAATTATACTTTAAAGAATGCCTATTTCTGGCTGCAGTAATCAACACAAGGTCTACAATTTCAAATTCTTTTCTCGCTGAGTCAGCGTCCCTGTAACTATTTCTAGACAGCAGTTGCAATCACGTGAAGTGCACTGACCTAGTGAACTGAATAGGACAGACATATTGACCATTTCAGTTCTTTTTTTCAGCATGGAGAAATAATGCCGTAGCAGCGGGATTTCTTATCTCTACATAATATCTATGAACATACCAAAACAACAATAGAACAACAAAACAAGCCCAACAAAAATGGTTGCCGGACTACCTGCACAGTTTTTGTTGCTCACCTGGAAGAATATTCTTCTCCAGAGACGGAAGATCTGTGTGACGGTCTTTGAGATTTTGCTACCTTTGGTCTTTCCAATAGTGCTGGTCATAATAAGAAATCTTGCTAATTTGGAGCCAAAGCTTCAAGAAGCGACAACCTATGAAAAAGAGCGTATAGACTATTACAGTTCTAATCAAGAAATTCTGTATGCTCCCAACACAACTGTGATAAGTGGAATTATGAACCAGACCTTTTCCATCTTGAAAGGTTTTTTTGGTGTTTTTGTTGTTGTTAAAAACTACCTCTATCCATAATGATAAAAGATTTGTCTTGTTGTTTCTAATGTTTATGTGTATTGAGGAGTAATTTGACGAAGCAAGTTTGAATTTACAACATACTAGTACTGCATAAATAGATTTTTAAATTATACGTTACGGATGTAGACGCTAAACATTATAGATAAATAACGTCTTTAGTGGTTTTTTGTTTTCTTCAGACAAATATACTTTGTATTCAACTTCAATGAAAGGTAAGTAGATGTAATCTTTACATTTATTGATATTCACCAAAAACCCATTTAATTAAACAAACCAACAAAAAAGCAAATGAACAACAAACAGCAATCCTCCATTAATCTCTATTTCGCGTAGTATATCTTTATTTAAACTTGTAAAATATGCATAATGTAACTTAATTGTAATATTTTCCAGTCAAAAAGTTTCTCAAAAGTTTCAGTAATCATCATCATCATCATCATCAATAATATGTAGCAGATATCAGAATTTCTGAATATTTTAAATGAAGGATTTGCAACGGAAGTGGACCTTCTTAGTTATCTGAACCAACCGGACGAAAGTGACAACGAGTACCAATGGTATTATGGCAGAACAGCAGTAGTCTTTGACCCGTCGAATACTTATGAGTCAGCCCTACCCGATGATGTAACATACAAGGTTAGAATAGACCAAGAAATGGACACGGAATCCAAGTATCCCAACAAGGATCTAAACCCGGGTCCAAGCTGGAAGCAAAGTATGTCAACCGTTTACATGCATTTTTGAAGAAAAAAGCTAAATAGAATTTGTTTTTCTAATGATCGATCAACCTAGGTTTTTTTATGTTAAGATAACGTGATGCAATTTAATTCTGATTGTATAGCCTCATTTGATTGCCTAAACAAATTTATATATATCGTATAACATAACTTGCCTACGTCACAATACGACGCGTGTGCGAAACGTATTAAAATCCGCTTGACGTTATGTTTTAATTTTGTACACATTAACATTTTTTAACTAATAAGTGGGCCCTATTTTCTGATTTCAGTACTAAACAGTTCAACCTATATTATACGAGTATAACATAACTTGGAACAGTTTAAACTTTTTTATAAACCGCTTCGTAAACTGCCCCAAGTTATGTTATATCGTATAGCGTAGGTATTCCTTAAATAATTGTTCAATAGGAAGTTATAAAACCCTCTCTCTCCCCCCCCCCTCTCTCTCTCTCTCTCTCTCTCTCTCTCTCTCTCTCTCTCTCTCTCTCTCTCTCTTTGGGATATATGCTATGTTTCTATTTTAGAAATAAAAAACCCCCATATTTTATAAATTTTATTCTATGTAGCGTTTTACAAACAAGAGACCAACTTTTCCAGATTATAATGGCGGATTTTTGGGGCTCATGTATGGCATTGATTCAGCAATTATCAAATACTTTAATCCATCCGCTGACTTAAAGGACATAATGATCATGAAGATGCCATATCCTGCTTATTATACCTACTATATGGGCAACTTTATCAGATACTTTGTTGCTGTCACCCTGGTGCTTGGACTAATCTTACCCACACTGCAGCTGACCAAAGAAATTGTGTATGACCGCGAGAAGAAATTAAAAGTAAGCGGTTTTAAACAGAAACATTTCTCGGTACATGTATGTTTTCTTTTTATCGAACGATTCACTTTAATTACGCATTCTCTACACCAAGTTTCGACCTTTTGTTTTCAATACATATAGTATTCTTATTTCTACAAGATTTAGCTTTACTTTAAGTGACACCCCTGTTAAGGTCACACGCGACCTATTTTCCATTTAAAAAAAAGAATTATATCTCTGCAATATGTTAAGATTGCCACTGCGTTATTTCTAAATTATATTTTTAAGTTATATAACATTTTTCCTTTTTGTTTATATAGTTTCAATTGAAAATATATACCAATTATTTTATTTATAAGCTTGCGTTCAATTGCAACTTGAATATAATTATAACTCCACAAATAGCCAGGTAATCCACCCTGAATTTTGGGGGAAGATCAAGTTTTAATGCAAATATTAAAGAAATACTATATCGAGAAAAATATCTAAACCCATTTATAATATATCTACTTACAATTTATTTCTAAACAGGAAACGCTAAGGATGATGGGACTTAGTTCCTTTGTTTACTGGTTCTCCTGGTTTTTCAAAGGATTTATCTACTTAACTGTCACGTTCGCAATCACTGTCATCATCATTCAATCAGGAACTGCCAAAATTTTTGACTTCTCGGATTCCTCCTTGATTTTCTTCTTTTACCTGTCATATGGCGTGTCAGTTGTGGCTTTCTGCTTTCTTTTTAGCAGTTTCTTCAACAAAGGTAATAAAAAGAAGGCATTGTCAATTTGAAGCCCTTTTCAAGATTTCAGGATCCTATATATATATATATATATACTGATATATACACTGATTTTGTATGGATATGCTTCTATATATGATATTAATCCAACATTTCTAACATTGTTCTATATAAGGAATAAGGAATCATTCTTTGAGTATTATGAGGTGATAATTTTGGTTGGGGCGTTATCAAATCCAATAAAGCCCGAAGGCTTTATGATAGATTTGATCCCGCCCCGACCGAAATTATCATTTCATAATATTCAAAGAATGATTCCTTATTACTTATATTTATATAATTTTAAGCCATCGTATGATTAAATATTTAAATATAGATAAGCAAACCCCGCTGACGCCTCAATTTGGCGTCATTTGTATTATTGGTTATATAGTACAAAATCTATACGTAGTGTTATCACAGGCAAAGACACAGGGAAATGTAAATATAAAAAATTCTTTTCGACAAATTCTGTTATTCTTTTTTTATATCATAAACATTTTTACAAGATTTTTACATAACTGTAAAAAACACCGTTTAACAAGTAATCTTTCTTTTTAGCCAACACAGCATCGTATTTTTGCGCGTTCTTTTATTTCGTCACTCTGATTCCTCATTTCGGGTTGGACTCGAAGTATGCTGACATGACGAGATCACAGAGAATGGCTCTATGCTTGTTGAACAACTTGGCAATGGCTACTGGATTTACGTCAATCGCTGAATATGAAGCAATAGGTACGTCCATTGCACACGCACACACGCACACACACACACATATATATATATAATCGGTTCCTTCCCTGTTTTTTTTCGATCTAGTACAGGAAAAAGCGAAACAGAACTGTTTCATTACTGTATTTGGTACAAGATTGTGTATTATTGGGAAAATAATCCCTAAGAATATTTGAAACCCACAAAAGTATAAACTTTAAGAGAAATCTAGAGCACAAATTTCAATTATTGGTTTTTTTTAACAACAAAAACATACACATTTCATACACATACATGTTCCCATAAAGACAAATGAACTGGAATAAACTTTAAGGTTTTTTATTGTGACAAAAAGGTTTATATAATTTTCCTTAATTGGTTGCTAAAAATTTTACCTTTTTTTTTAGTTAAATAGTAATCTTAATCATTATAATGTATTCCACCCGAGCATTTAATTCAGTTGAATTAATTTTGACTTACATCAGTCATGATCTCATTTGCATTTTGCATTTTTTATAAATAAAAAAAAAATATGCTTAGAAGACATTTATTACAATCATTCATTTCAAAAAGGCTTATGGGATCTAGATGGATTTTTTTCTCAAGTTTGCTTTGTCAGCAAATTGTATCTATTTTATGCATGTATTTTTTGGGTAATTTTGATCAACTTGATTAGCAAAAGTTTGATAAACTACAGAAGTTGATGAAGTGAAGAAGTATATATAACTTAATCATTGTGACCAATTTTCATTGATTAGCAGAGTTTTCTTTTATTACAATGAGATAACTTCATTACAGCAATGAATCATGATATATAGATGTGCCTAATAAGTTTACATTCTAAAATTTGGTATATTTTTTTGAATGAAATAACTTTTTTTTAGTTTATTGTACCAATATTAAAGATGTCAACAAAAACTGAACTGCCGCTAATTCTAATAGTTTAGCAGTATAAATTATGCATCAGTTTTAAGCTTATCATTACAAAAATTGGAATAGAATCTTAACAACGGCAATCCAATCAGATTAGAATCTTCATATCGGCCGGATGTCACAACACATTTGCAAAGCAGAAAAATAAGTATTCTTTAAACATTGATTCTATAAATTATAGGAAAAGGTGTTCAGTGGAACACTTTTACCAAACCTCCAACCGTTGACGGAACCTTCACGTTTGGTGACGCCATCTTGATGCTTTGGATTGATAGCGCCATCTACTTCCTGCTCACGTGGTACATTGACGGTGTCAGGCCCGGAGAATATGGTGTTCCTCAACCATTTTATTTTCCTTTCACGGTTTGTATACAAAATACTATTTTGGTGTTGCAAACAGGTTTTAATAGGTTTAGTGTTTCCCTATAAAGGCAGATAGATTAAATATTATTTTTAATAAGCGTCGTTTTTTTTCAAATTTTTAATATGTTTAGAAAACATACTGGTGTGGAGGAAAACAGATTCAGGAAACGTCGAGCGTAGAAGTTAATCATGATCCCAAGTTCTTTGAGAGTGACCCACAGAGACTCAGTGTTGGCATCAGCATGAACAATCTTCGCAAGGTACACTGTAAACATTAACTTACTCTTAATCTCATAATGATCGAAGTTGTACAGTATTGATCAGACCAAACCAAACACCAGGACTACTTTCAGGGTCTGCATGTTATTTCTTCCCCATTGTTTATTCCAAATACGCATGTAGCGTCTGCTTTCAGGTGTATACAACACTGTGCCGGATAATTATGCCAGTGCCAAGTTGGCATTTGTGCACTCGCTTAAGCTGCATATATCGAAAAATTCAAATATGCCATATGACAGACCATTGCTTAAAGCGTTAACAACCACATTTGTTATCATTGTTTTTTCGTCTGTCAGGTGAAAAAATTACCTTTCAAAAATAAATTTCTATAGGAAAACAATATACCTGTAGGTAATTTGAAATTTCCACCGGAATACAAGAACTTCTTATAGGAATTTCAAATCCGATAGGAAAACTTAATATCCTATAGGAACACTACATGTGTGAATCAAATTCCTATAGGAAATACCATTTTTCGATAGGAAATGTGAATCCTTTAGGACTTTTTAAAAAATCCTATAAGATTGTCAATATTTCCTGTAGGAGAATCAATTCTCCTATGGGAATTATCATTTTCCGATGGGATATTAATTTTTAGAGGTAAATATCTCACCTATCAGGTGAAACACATAAAAAACAAAAGTGGTTATATACTCTCTAGACAATAGTCTATCATTTGGTTTACATGAATTTTTCCAAAACTCATCTTAAGGAAGGAGTCTTTTATGGTTTTCGACTTGTCAAACGTAAAATTGATTAATTGTTTATTAAATCAAGATGAAAGGAAATTATAATAGAGTATTTTTCTTTCTTTTTTTATTATCGAACAACTTGGCATAGAAAAAGTAATCAAAGTTTAGAATCTAACAAGGACTATATTTTTGGCGTAATATTGGCGTAGGAAAATATCACATATTGCGCAATTCAAAATTGCTGCAGATTAATGAGTCTGGTTTAGCATTTTAAAAACAATAACATTAATGTTGGATTTTTTCACTAATGTAAACTAATGATATGATTCTTGGGTTTCAGAATATGTGTTTAAAATATGATTTGTCTATCAAACTACATTTTTATAGGCTTTTTAAAGTGCCCTTCTATACACTGATTTTTGTGAAAAAATCATTAAAATCAATTTTTCTCTCTTATTAAATGGTCAATATATTAGCTTTTCTGTCAATTTATATCTTTTTATAAAGTCTTTATCATACATAAAAATCATAATTATTTTATTATTGGAAGCATGAAAAAATAATAAAAATTCCCTCAAAATTTAAGAAAATTAGAGGAAATGCGGGCTAAACAATATCAGTTTTAGTATAAATAGTTATTCCAATTTAGTAGTATAAGCTGATAGACATTCTAATATTCTATCATTTCATTGAAGAATAGAATCTTCATATCTTAAATAAATGTTTACAGAACTACAAAGAGCTACACTTGTTTTCATCATCCTTTACGTTGAGGAAAAAGGTAGTGACCTTGACCTGCTCTTATGCGAAAACAAAAAGGTCAAATTTAATAAAAATGATAGAATCATTTTGTAATATGATCCGTTTGACTCTGTCAAAATTTCATGAATTTCTTATTATAAGAAGTATGTTTGATAACGAGAAGACTCCTTCCTTAAGCGGGTTCAAAAATGCCACCTTTTGATTGGGGATGTTTGAGACAGTTTACTGAAACCATGATAGCAATTTAAAAGATGTGGGATACTATGTAGACATTGAAATAGTAATACCTTGTAGTTTGAATTATATTGTTATATTATTAAATATGTTGTTTATTTATAAAGAGTTTAGATCTACTGATTTTATAATGCTGTAATTTTAATTTGGCAAATATTATAATTCAATGTGTTTTAACCAAAGGAACCACACACTTAGTGGGTAATTAAAAATTTTAACTTAACCTTTTTAACAAATTTTTTTTTAAAGAAATATCCTTTACTCATCAACAAAAATTAACAAAATGCAAACATGTATTTCTCAAGCGTTCATTGCTAATTTTCTGGATGTTATATTTCCATATAATTAAGTATCGACCACAAGTTGTTCATTTGTATTGTTATTAAAGACAAACGCATTAGTTACATGTAGATTGCTTTTTACATTCATTGCAAATACAAATCGTTTAATTCTTGCAACTCATGTTTCCAACCATAATGTTTTTTCCCTAAAAATATGGCTTTGCTCTAACCCTTAATACATTTATTTTGGTGCTAGCACGCTATAGTTGAAGCGTCGTCCATAGTTTGTTTTGTTTTGTTTTTCGGATTTTTTTGTTTTTGTTTTAGGGGGTGTTTTTCTTAATGTTGCTTGAAATACATTATGCTCATGAAAATGAAAAAAAAAGAAGAAACGCAGGTGCTTTCGATTTCTGACAAGTTTTTGTACGTCAGTGTTACCATTGTAATATTTTCGCATCTTTTAAGCTGCATAATATCCTATGTTTAAAATGTACCCATGTATGAAATAGAATATGAATCATTTTGGCAATTTAGTATTTTAAAAAAGGAGTAAAAAAAAGCACTATGTACAAATTTTACGTTTAAATAAATTACATGTATTCATGAGTTATAAACATATCGAATTCGACGGAAGAATAAATTAGTCAAAGAAATGATAAAAACTAACACCTTATTGTAACTTGATACATGTATCTGTTCTTTCATTATAAGTTGTTTATAGTAATTTGTAGCTGTATCGCTTAGCTTCTTAATTTTTCTATAGCTTGGTTTGATTTTCTTATTTGTAATACACATTTCCGCCCAGCAGAAGGATTTCACTGTGCACACAAGGTCATGATAAACATGTTCAATTAACGAAATTAGAAATAATGATTAAAACAAATTTATTTTTCAGGGAGGAAATAACAAGAAACTTTGAACACAGAAACTATTTCATTTGTTTATCTTATTTTTTCCTTACAAGAAAAAAATGTCATTAAAAGGTTAATTTCTTTTTGTGCAATCATATTTTACCCATTTTTATTGATAGGTATACAAATCAGGCATGAAAGAGGTAGTTGCCGTAGAAGGAACTTCGCTCAATATCTATCAAGGCCAAATTACCGCCCTTCTCGGACACAATGGCGCCGGAAAAACTACAACCATGTCCATGTTAACCGGTATGTTATCAACAAAATTCAGACCAAAAATATCAAAATTTATTTTTCTGATATACTCATATTGACCCCTCAAAATTTTCCCTACGTTATAATTTTTTTCGGCTTCTTGAATTTGATTTTTTTTAATTGATAAAATTGATATCTTTATATCATATTTAAAAACATTTAGATAGTGTTTTACATCAATAAATATTGACTTTGTTTTAGCTTTCTCAGTATAGAAAAAAATGTATAGTTTGATTATCAGATTATCAATGTGCAAAATTAAAATTAAAACTAAAGCCAAAGTTTGATTTCTACACTGCTGAAAACAGGCAGTATTATATGTTTGTTCTCTATTTCTATTGCCAAGAGTTTGTCTGTATGCTTTCTGTTCTGGAAATCGTAGTTTAATTTCCATTATTTGTTGGCACTGTTCTTACCATTGGGGCCTCTAACAAGGAATCGTTTAGGAGGAGCGCCAAACCTAAACTTTATTCATAGATTTATATGAAACATTATAAACGGAAGCTTTGTAAAAAATAAGTAGTGTTTTATCAAAAACAATTGAAACGTCTAATTAGTACTTCTTGATATGTTGAGCAATATATTGATATTGTATTATTTACGTCTTTAAAACTCTTAAATGTCTTTTTCGTAGTAAAAACATTTTTTTAAATTTGTGCAACGAAAAGAAATTATGATAAAGATAATTTCTTAGTGTTTGAAAACTACATGAATGATACCTTAACAATATGTAGAATGACACTTTACAATCAAAGAAAACTAAAGAAAGCTTTTGTATCAACAAATCCTCTTATGAGGTACCATGACTTGAGAACTTTGTAGAGACTTTAGAATTTCAAAGTTTCTTATAGGATTCATACCAGCAACCTCGGGATCTGCAAGAGTGAATGGATACAACATAGAAACTGACATCAGCAGTGTTAGAGGTAGTCTGGGCATGTGTCCACAGCACAACACTCTATTTGACAACTTGACTGTAAAAGAACAATTGGAATTTTACTACAAGGTACGAAGGGATTTAAGTCAACGTTGATGTGTGTTGCCATTTTGGACTAAATTAATTAGCTTGAAAAGAAAAAGCAATCTTAACTGTTTCAGATGTAGAAAATATCCAATATATAAATATAAATCGAAATGTTCTTTACTTAATAATAGTTCATAGCTATATGAACCATACCTAAACATGTAAGGTAGATCTGATTATTAATTTGATTACGACACGGCCTGTTTAACATATCGACAGAATTTGAATGCATGTTTCCTAATTGCAACTGAATTTTTGCTAAATAATCAAGTACACTATGATGATTTCGATTGCAATCATATATGCATGACTTAATTGACAAATATTTCAAACTACCAACAGCTGAAAGGATGCAACAGAAGCACAGTCGACCATGAAATAACAGAGACCCTGAAAGCGTTTAGCCTAGTGGGCAAGCAAAACGATTTAGCAGGCACTTTGTCAGGTGGACAGAAGAGAAAATTGTCTGTGGCAATAGCACTCATAGGCGGATCAAAGGTACATCTCGCAATAGAGCTTTCCTGAAAAAATTACTGCAATAATTAAACCAAATCTTGATTTTAGCAACATTAGAATCCTAATGATAAAATTTTTAGCAGAAAATCTGAATTTTTCAATGGGTATATTTCATGATGAAATAATTTAACATGAAAAAAGTCTCAATATGGAAGCAGCAATAATGAATACTTTTATAGTATTACAATAGAATCACAACATCAATAACTTATTGTGCTTGTTTAAAACGTTATATTCTAGTACAATGTATAAAAACTATTAATGTTTAAAAAAATCAATTCAAAATACAATGAAAAATTATTTAATTTAGAAGAAAACAAAATAATTTGGAAATGATGTGTGTGATGTGTGAAGTAACTTAAAAATTCTATAGTCTTTCTGTCTTGTTTGCAAGAATTTGAATTATCATATTGAAACGATACTTAAATCAAAAAGAAGTTTCAAGCGGGTTTATGTATACTGGATCGGGGTTAATATTGGTATTTTTTGTTTTTTAAATCAGTATTTCTCACTAAAAACAATATCTTAGTGCTGCTAAATATACACACAAAGGTTATCATTCTTGACGAACCAACCTCTGGCATGGATCCTGGGGCCAGGCGCCAGATGTGGGACATTCTTCAAAAGTACAAGGAGGACAGAACTATAGTATTATCTACCCATTTCATGGATGAAGCGGATGTACTTGGTGATCGTATAGCTATAATGGCTGATGGTGTAGTCAAGTGTTGTGGATCATCTCTGTTTCTAAAAAAGCTCTACGGTACAATAACTTATTTATCTTTTACTTACGCTAAATAGGCCACGCACAAGAATGAGTCTTCAGTGATATTTACATCATCTACGAAATTAATTATAAAAGATTTATTTTTCCTACTGAACTAATAACCGACGTATCAACGCAAAAACATCCCCACGAATAAGAAAAAAAACCCACGATCCTCGAAAATTGCCCCCCCCCCCACGAAATTAAATGATTCCACTTGTTATATTGTTACTTTTAACACTAAATTCACAATTTCCTTATCTACTTATTTACTTTCTGAAAATTTGGAGTGCTTGAAAGGTAAGGTCATATAGATACGTTGTATAAGAAACAACGAAAATTAATGGAGGTATCTTGTTCTGCCTTACTTTTTTAAGGTGCTGGTTATCACTTGGTTATTGTGAAGCTACCCAACTGCGATGTTGTAAGTTTAATGGAAGTCATAAAAACGCACATCCAATCAGCTGACGTAGAACTAGAGGTTGGTGCTGAACTCTCAGTTCTTCTTCCAACTGACGAATCTGCGAAGTTTGAAGGGTTGTTTGCAGAGTTGGAGCAAAACGGCCCAAAATTAGGTGTGGGAAGTTTTGGATTATCAGCAACAACGATGGAAGAAGTGTTTCTCAAGTAAGCTTTATTTGTTACAATCTGATTTGAGCGTAAGTTTAAATAAGATTGATACTTGCTCTATGATGTACGTAATTGAACTTGGACATTTCTTGCACAATTTTTATTTGATATGCGTTGTTGAGTTGTCATTCTAACGCGTCAATACACGTTTTGTAAATAACATTTCCACAAAAGAACATTCTTGACTAACATTTGTGAAGGATTGAATAAAAGTTTTTTTTTTACCAGAAAAGTATTCACATGTGTTAAAAACTTGTTTAAGTATCGTCAGCCGATATTATGAAAGCTAATGCTAATACCAAGGCACTTCTCAACTTCATGTGATGTGGAATATTCCAGGATAATGATGGGTCGTTAATGCCTTATATTAAAAATCCCAAATCTTTGGCACTGGTTAAAACTAGTTTTGATTTGCATAAAACATAGTTGTAATGCACATTTAAACTTTCTTTAAGGTTCTCCACTGGTTTCCATATTTTCTTTATTAAATGTATGACTTAAAAAGTTAAACAAGATCGGATTCCTTAAAACCGATTTCTTTATCAGAGTCGGAGAAGATAGGGCCAAGGTCAATGTTGAGAATGGTAAGGACGCAAGAGACGTTCATCAGGTCAGACTGGAAATTGACGATCGTTCGACATTTACACCACACATGGCAGATGCAAATGTAGACATTGGTATGAATTACTAATAGGTTATTTTTCAGGAAATAGTTTAGCAGTTTAGCATGCCATTTATCAATCAGATTGTAATATTATTATTTCAACTGACAACGTTGCCTTCTTCAATTTGTAAAATCTTGTTTTCCAGATTTTAACGAAGGATTTGGAAAAAATACAGGAATAATGGTTGCGACGCAACAATTTTATGGGCTTCTTGTAAAGAAAGCTGTACATACGTGGAGAAGTCGAATTACTGTCATAATTCAGCTTATTGTTCCAGTCTTATTAACAATATTTGGTCTTCTTGCCGACCAGGCCATCTCAAATTTAGCATACCATACAGATCCTCCCCTGGCTTTAAATCTGAAACCATATCCAAACAGTGTAACAACGATCACACCTGGACCAAACCCAAGAAACGATGCAGAAAATTTGACACAGGCATTCTCTCAATGGTATGGAAAAAGAGGACTCGATGTGATTGAATACAATCCAAAATGGCCGAAAACGTTTGAACTGAATAAATTCTGGCTCGATAAGATAGAAGAATTAGGACAAAGAACATTTAGGTCTCGCTACGTCATTGGATTTGGAGTTGATGGCAGTGACATCATTAGCTACTTTAATGGCGAGACTATTCATTCTGCTGGAATAAGTATGGCAAATACAATGAACTTCCTTCTGAAATTTTATTGCGGAGGTTCAAAAAACATTCAGACTATAAACGAACCGCTTCCCAAGCCCGAAAATCTAAGATATTCCTCAAGGAGCACAGGCCTTGTGATGTTTAAAGGTCTTAGTCTTGCTCAGTGTTTATTATTCGGATTGTCGTGTCTAGTGGCTTCATTTAGCGTGTTTCATATTCGAGAAAAGTCGTCTGGAGCGAAGCACTTGCAGAAAGTGAGTGGAGTCAGTTCCCGGGTGTTTTGGATGGCGAATCTAACTTGGGACATGCTGCACTACTTAGTTCCGATTTTCATTATTCTGATTTGTTTTGCCGCCTTTGATATTCCAGCTTACGTCGAGGAAGACAGACTCGGACTTGTCTTTTTGTGTTTCTTGATGTTTGGCTTAGCATCTATATCGTCCATGTATCTAATGCATTTCATTTTCCGATCGCCTGCCGGTGGAACAGTGGCTATTATTATTATTAATACAGTTGCAGGTAAGAAGGGTTTAAGTGGACAAGAATAAACACTTTTGTCAGTTGGTATAAAATGTAGTGAAAATTAAAAGTTAAGAAGAAAAAAAATATACTTATTTAATATTCAAATATCTTTTTAACTCTCTTGTTTGTAGGTCTTTTTACGCTCTTAACCGTCACTTTGCTGTACCCCCTTAAAGAAACGAAAAGTGCTGCCGAGGATATGGATAAAGTTTTTACGCTCTTCTTCCCTCATTACTGCCTCGGAAAGGCTTTTATCAACATTTATGTTCGGTACACTTACAGAATAAATTGTGAGCAGCCGAACAAACAGGATTTAGTGGCAATGATTTATGCTGGAGGTAATCTTATATTAACAGGCTCTTTTTTAAATTTTGTCGATGGTTGTTCTATTTACTTACTTGTATCATGTATTCAAAATTTGATTTTTTTAATTTTTTTACTGATTTGTTTGTTTTCTATTATATTTTCTTAAGAAACTAGTGTATTGTGTCCAGACAGCAATTACTTGGAGTGGCAATACCCAGGAATTGGCAAATACCTGTGTATGATGGCCGTGCAGTTTGTCGTATACATGTTTCTAGTTATTATAATAGATAGTGGGGGATTGCAACGTTTTGTTTATCGAGCTCTTTGTAGTAAAGGGAGTATTAACGACACTGACAACGTCATGGTTCAAGACTCTGACGTCATAGAAGAGGCGAACCGAGTGAATTCCACTCAAATTGGAGACCTTATGAATACTGATAAATTAATAATTAAAAACTTGAGGAAAACGTATGGAACCTTAAATAAGTTTGAGGCTGTCAAAGATATAAGCGTTGGAATATCCAGACAAGAGTGTTTCGGCTTGTTAGGACAAAATGGTGCTGGCAAAACGACAACATTTAAAATGCTTACTGGTGACGTCATGGTTTCAACAGGGAAAGCTTACGTCAATGGGTCCAGTGTCAAAAGCCAATTAAGACAGGTACACTGAATAACTTACTAGGTTGTTAAATTGGGGATAACACCAATTATTATCAGATTTCAGTTTATCAAATAAAAATTGAATATTATTTGATTTTATGATAGATAAATAGATATTTTAAGTCTGACTTAATAATGTAAATATGCTATTTATGTACTGAACTGTCCTTCGATGTTTAAACATTTAATAACGCAGTTGTTAGCTGATGTGTATTTGTTAAATGTATTGTATATACATTGTTGGTCGTGTTAAGAGAGATTCGTGTGACTTTCTGTGTTTGCTTTAAATTTAAAAATCATTCAAAAGCGCAATCAAAACAACTTTTTCCCCAATATAAACAATTTTTGTGCTAATTGTTAATACAGGTTAGATATATGTTCTTATGTATTTTACACGTTAAAGGTTCATCGGTGTCTTGGATACTGTCCTCAGTTTGACGCACTAGTCGATAATATGACTGGAAGAGAGACCTTAACTTTGTACGCCCGACTACGAGGGGTGAAGGAGAAAGAAATACGTCGGGTGGTGAATGATCTACTTGACGCAGTTACTCTAAAGGAGTATGCTAACAAACTCTGTGGAACTTACAGGTGGGATTTCAAATTATACTATTGACTATGTTACGTTCACATGTATATCTATCCTTGTTCATATACAGTATTACTCGTTTGGTACGAACATGGTTACAGCGAATTCTCGGATATAGGGAATTTTTTTTTTAGAGTTCCCGATAAAATTCTTCAAAAATTCTTTGCAAAATCTTTACAACGGATTCGGATATAACGAATTTACAGATATACCAAACTTATTTTTAGTCCCCTAGAGGTGAATAATAACAAATTTGAACACCTTTATAACGATTTCTTTACAGTTTAAAAAGTTTGTACTACCATTTTACAAAATAGTTTGAATCAGTATATTTTCATATAATTTTTTCATTTCACAATCCGATTTTTAAATGTAATGTATTTTTATCTTAAGCGTCAATTAGCAAACATTATAGTCTGGTGAAAGAAAACGTGTATATAGAGAATTTGCTGTAGATTTTATAACGAAATTGTTATACGGATATAACAAAGTAATTCCAAAAGTCCCTTGGACTTAACTATAACCGAGTTATACTGTATATAGTAACTACTAACATCAAACCTTTTGTTATTTCTTTTAATGGTCATTTGCGATACATGTACATTGTTTTTCAAAAGTGGTGGGAACAAAAGGAAATTGAGCACTGCGATTGCACTAGTTGGAGATCCTCCATTTCTGATGCTGGATGAACCGACAACAGGCGTGGATCCTGCTGCTCGAAGACAGATCTGGAATGTATTGTCAAAAATCAGAGCAAGTGGAAGAACACTAGTCTTAACTTCTCATAGGTGGGTCATTTATTGCGACGTGAAAATCAACAAGCTATACTTCTTTTACAGTGTTATTTGAAGAAAGGAACATCTTATTACATGTAACTTATAAAAAGGGTTAAGATATATCAATTGACGCTCATCTTTAAATTTTGGAATTATCAAAAATACATTGTACTTAAATTAAACTTAGCCTTGAGTTTAACATCTTGAGTAATCTTCGATTTTTTTTACAGTATGGAAGAATGTGACGCTCTCTGTACAAAAATTGTCATTATGGTAAATGGAAAATTTGTCTGCTTTGGAAGTCCACAGCATCTCAAAAATAAATTTGCCCAAGGATATACATTAAGTGTACGTTTAGTACGTGACAATGACGGAAACGCAATGGATTCTGGTCCTGTACGCAACTTCTTGTTTGGTGAATTTCCAGGAACAGAAGTTTTTGAAGATCAACAAGGATATCTAGATTTCCAGATTCCAAGTCCAAATTTATCCCTCGCAAAATTATTTAGGGAAATGGAAAGAAAAAAATCAGAATTCGGAGTGGAGGACTATTCTGTTCACCAGACTTCGCTAGAACAAGTTTTTCTGTCCTTTACTAGGAAACAGGTGCCTCCAATAGAGAAGAAAAGCTCGTGTTCATGTTGTTTCTGCTGTCGTTCAAAGCCTGGCTTTGCTGGGCGTATCATTACGCCAACAACTGGAGTAAACAATACGGTACAGATGATCTTTGCACCCAGTACGCAAGTTGGAGGGGCGGCAAATGTGTGAACCGAACGGTTTTGATATCGATAAAGACGAATATTGCACTGGTATTTCTGGTTAACAGTGGTTCGTTGAATATCAGAACAGTGTGACCTTTTTTGTTTGCAAGAATGTTTTAAATATACATGCTAGCTTATATTTGTTTTTTGAAAATATACAGTGTTATCGGTATTTGTATTCATTTGCAGAAATTTATAGATTTCTTTTTGTTTTGTGACATATTGGTATCGAAAGAAGTCAGAAAACAGTAATTTTATATATTTTGTAAATCTTATGTACCGTTAAGCCCTTTAACCGGTGTTTTAAATAATAACCTACTTTGCGTTTAATCAAAATGATAAAGTAATATGTATCTAACATTTGTGTGATATATTCTATGGAATAAAAAAAAAAACTACTTTTATTTTTTACATTGTTTTTTTTTCTTTCACGCAAAGCTTTGTAAGTTCCAAATTGATTTGTTTTCATTCAAGACATTTAAGACTTTGGCAAATCAATAATTTTACTTAAAAATTTAAAAAAGTTTTTTACTTGTTTTAACAACTTGTCTTATTTGTGTAATTGTACTTTACCTAAAATATATTATAGTTTTTTTTTTACTTCAATAAACAATAGTTATTACTATATAACTCTTTTTTTTATCTAAATGCGAACATTTCATTTATTGTTTCTGTTTGATTTGTGGTGTTTTATATTTTTTTTTTTTGGGGGGGGGGAGGCTTTAAGTGAAGAACTTTATTAAAAGGGGCATGGTCACGATTTTGGTCAAATTCTTTTTTTCTGTTTTAATTATTTACAATGCTTTAAAAATGCATTTCAAATGATTAAAAAAAGTAAGGGTCAGTCGTAAAGTTATAAGCAAGATACAGGGTTTGCAATTCTTTGTCATGTAAACAAGGCTTGTGCCCTGTTATCGTTTACATAGGTCCAATATACACTAGTAAAAAATCTTTTTAAGCTGGTTTGTCTATCTTCATATTCATTTTGAATGTATATAAACATTTCTTAGCATTTAACACATTCAACTTAAACTAGATTTTTTACTTAAACATACAAAACGTATACAAAAGCTTTGTTAATTGTAAGCGCTATAACTCGCTTATAACTCAACAAATGACACTCAATATTTGGTTGCCTATTAAGAATACCTTACGGAAGCATCGTAAACATTAAAATCGAAAAAAAAAAGTTTGTCCAAAATCGTGAACATGCCCTTTTGAATTCATGATAAAACCAATGACTTTTCTGATACACATTTGTTATAACGTTTTGTTTTATTTTACACCGTTATAAACCTTGATACTCATTTTCTATGTTACAACCTTTTGTGATTTCGGATAGTTTTCGTTTTACACAAATCATAATTTTAAGGGTTTTTTTTTTGTTATATATAAAAATGCACCAGCTACAAGTTGCGATAGTGATAGTAGGACTATATTATATAATTCGAGGCCTTGATCTCAGTCTAATATTTTGTAAGTAATATGCTTATCTGCCAAGTTTACAGGAGATACTTGACTTGATATCAAGCAGAAAGACGCATAAGACAATAATAAAGCAGTGTCTTCCTATTTAGTATTGTCAATACCTTACTTGTCCGTTCTAAACAGTCAGAAAATGCCGTTGAAACTAAAGCCTTTTATAGGTCGTCCTCTTCGAAGTAGGTTTTCTTGTTTAGACCTGTAGTTGGTTCAAGGTTTGCCTTTCCATGGAGGGGCTCTTCTTCCGTTTTTGTCTACTTTGTTGCTGACTGGTCTATTGCTCAGACTGCTGTATTAACTTACCGTTTGAATAACGGAGGCCTATATTGTATTTAGTGTTGTTAAGAGGCTTTTACATATATAACCCATTCTGAATGCGACGCTGTATAAAGCAGCAACTGTCAATACAAAGAGTGACAATAATTTTTTTTATACCTTTATGCCTTGATTTGCTTGCAAATATACTTGTGCTTATTCTTCTCCCTGAATATAGGTTTGTAAAGAATAAATTTTGGCAACAAAGAGATGTTAATTTGGTGAGATGTTTGCCAGTTCGGTGTAAAATTATAATCACAATTATATGAAAGAACAAATAAACAAATATTTTGAGTTTAAATCCTGACAACTGCCTTAAACGATATCTAGTTTACTTTTTCCGTTTTTAACTTTCTCCCTCTCTCTCATTTTTCAAATGTTTGTATTTTTAAGTATTGTTTAATAATTATTAACGTTTACTAATTATAAAGGCCCCCTTTTACGACTTATAGGCCAAGCTTGCTATCCGTTCCGAGAGAAAAGTCCAAATGAATGAAAGGACAGAAAGAATGACAGCCAATTAAAAACGCTAACTTGAGCTTATAAACCAGGGAAACGAAAACTTGTACTACAGATATTAAAATCAGCTCAGAATTACATGTCAACAGAAATAATTGCAAGTAACCTTGAGCTTACGATGGAGATTTAAGCCTCATATTAAACTTTGCAGATCAAGTTGTGTACTCTATTGGTCTACCAAAGGGACGAATAATCAAAGTACTGAAGTACTGAAAGCCGGGCTCTTTTGGTGTCTCTTTTTGCATATTGTGTTGTAAAGACTCTCTCTCTCTCTCTCTCTCTCTCTCTCTCTCTCTCTCTCTCTCTCTCTCTCTCTCTCTCTCTCTCTGTCTCAGGCTTTTAATGTCGGCAAAGCGTCAGAGAGCGATCAAATTTTGTAAGCGGCTATAAACAAAAATATGTCTTTCTAGTAGAAAACTAGTAGAAAAAAAATTAACAGTTGCTGCCTTGAATTTTGCAACAATTGTTATTTATTCAATCCCCATTTCTTCAAAGCGCAGCAAAGTAGTTCATGGAAATTCATATGCATTGTATGTGTCCAGATGGAAAGTCTTGTTTTTAAAACACGTTATTAATAAGAAAACTAATAAAGATGGACAATTCTCTCGTAATTAAAAAAAAGAAACAAAATGCCAACACTTTTGACAAAACATGTCTCTTTGTGTAACTATTTGGTATAGCGGAAGCTTTTACTTTGACGCTGTTTGTTTTTTTGTTGTTTACTTTTGAAGTTGTGCTTTTTATAATACAATGTAACATCGATTCTATACATAATGAGGGAATCTAGAGAGATCCTAGACTATCCTCTTACATAACCGAGTTAGATTTTAATTTCTATTAGGGTATGTTGCTTCATTTTAAATAATGTTTTGTCTTTACAAATTCTCGTTTGATTTGCTTTTTACAGCATAAATATCTCCTGGTTTGGTTAAATTGGTTAAATTTTGTTTAATATAGCTGAATATTTTCTGAATCATATACTACTGAATATGTTACGTTCAGACGAACATCTATCCTTGTTTATAAACAGTAAAACTCGTTTAGCAAAAACACGGTTAGAGCGAATTCTCGGATATAGGAAAGGGTTTTTTGAGTTCCCGGTAATTATAGAATCTTTAAAAAATCTTTGCAAAATTATACGGTTATAATGGATTCAGATATAACGAATTTGCGAACTGATTTTGAGTCGCCTAGAGGTGTTCAATAACAAAATTGAACACCTTTGTAGCGATTTCTTTACAGTTTAAAAAAGTTTACAGTACCATTTAACAAATAAGTTTGAATCAATACATTTTCATGTTATTTTTTCATTTCACAATCCAGTTTTTAAATGCATCACATTAATGTTTTTTCTATCTTAAGCCTCAATTAGCAAAAATTATAGTATGGTGAAAGTAAACGATGTGTATATAGTGAATTCGCTATAGATATAACAAATTAAGGATATAACGAAGTTATTCCAAAAACCCCTAGGACTTAACTATAACCGAGTTTTACTGTATATAGTAACCACTAACATCAAACCTTTAGTTATTTCTTTTAATGGTGAATACTGAGAACAATTTTTTTCAAAAGTGGTAGGAACAAAAGGAAATTGAGCACTGCGATTGCACTAGTTGGAGATCCTCCATTTTTGATGCTGGATGAACCGACAACAAGCGTTGACTCTGCTGCTCGTAGACAGATCTGGAATGTTTTGTCCAAAGCCAGACCATGTGGAATAAATTTGGTCTTAACCTCTCAAAAGTTGTAGATATATTTTCTACAGTAGAAACTTTTCAATTGAAATCAAATAACAACATTTTTATCATCAAGTATCTATGATCGGGGAATAATTTGAAATATAATAGTACATGTACTTCAAAATGAATAGGTGGGCAATCAACAAATAATCTTAATATACTTTTCTGGAATTAGTTTTAGCATGGAAGAATGTGACACTCTTTGCACAAAGATTGTCATTATGGTGAATGGACAATTCATTTGTTTTGGGAGTCCATGGCATCTCAAGAATAAGTTTTCGCAAGGATTTACATCAACTGTACGTTTAGCATATGACAATCATGGACACGCAAAAAATTTGGTCCCGTACGCAATTTCTTGATAGGTGAATTTCCGGGAACAAAAGTTTTTGAGTATCAACTTGGATATTAAGAGTTTAAAATTCAGAGTCTCAGTTTAACTTTCTTCAGGGTAATAAAAATTGGAGGTTTATTCTGTTCGCCAGATTTTCACTAGAACAAGTTTTTCTATCATTAACCAGGAAACCGGTTCCTCCAATTGAAAAAGAAAAGCTCGTGTTTGTTTTGCTTCAGTTGATGATTAATGTTTGCTTTAATAACACACTTCATTTATTACCACCACAACAAATCAAGAGCACAATAATTAATGGGTCATCTAAGCAAGTTAGATGGGCATGTAAATATGTAAGCTATTCGATATATATTTTTACCCAAGGATACATCATATATAACAGTATTTATTGTAAACACTGGTTTTTGTTGATAAAACTTTGTGGATTTGTATATGTCTCCGGTTATGTATGTATATGCACATCACAGCTTATAGTAGCTTTTAGTTTGTATTCTAATCACAAATTAACTTGTTTTTATATTTAATTAGAAAAATGTTAAAGAAGTTTTGATTTCATATACCGAGTTTAATTTTGTAATGAATGAGCCAGAAAACAAGATTATATGTTTTGTCTAGTTTTTTGTGAATTTTTATACTTTTTAACGTGTCAAATCACGCTGTTTGGGCTGTACGCTTACCTTGCTCAGAGTCATAATGATCAATGATTAAATAAGACAACATTTTGATGTGTTTTTTTTATATATGCCTTTCCTATCTTGTTTACAGGTTGTAACAGCAAGCACTACTTGGTTGCATGCTGTCATTATGGATAATCCAAAGATATATTGAGTATTCTTTAAATACAAGTTCATCATACTGATAGTTTTAGTAGGAGAATCTTATAGGACATCTTTGGTGCACGTGTTTGTGATTTTGAAGAATAGAATAGTGTCGATAAATAACATTGTCATACAATTGCAAGTCATAGCTGTAAACGGTAACTATTTACCCTGATTCTGTTTATCGCTGGCGCTCCATACATTTTTTTTGTAAATAAGTTCTGTTTATATGGTGTACATTTTGGTAACATAAACCTCCCGGTTATGGTGTGGGGAAAGTCACCAAAGTTAGGGAGGTAATTTTGTTTATTACATCATATTTATATAGAGTATATAAAACAGACGTTTTGGGAATGATGGAGAGCAAAATGTTAGTTTGGGCAAGCTTAACTAAGACACCAAACACTATTTTGAATACTACACGCAGTCATTATATGCGTATCTTTATATTGGATGCCTGTCGATACTACACCCCTTTTGCAACCCGTAATTACTATCGTTATAAAATATACGTAAAGATAAAGGACATACATGTACTAACCAAGAACTTTATAGAGTGGCATCGTAGTTTTAGTCACAAAGAAATCCCAAAGAGATTCATTGATGTTTCATTAAACCATGTTTTTATTAAAGACAATAAACAAATATTCTTATGCATGTTACAATAATTTTTTTATTTAAGAGTGAAATTATCTAGTACTTAATTGTCAACAAAATACTTTGGAGGTTTGGTATTAGTATTTTTTTTTCATAAAATATAGCCCAGGTTAGGCACACATATCATAATTAAAAACTATCTCTAAATCTGTAAGCCAAAGTCATCTTTTACTCAACACGATAATAAAAACAATTTAATAAACAAACAATCTATAGATAGTCTTTAAACAACTTTACCTAACAAAAACATTAATGTGTTTGACTAACGAACAGGTACAAAACATAAGTATAAAACAGACCCGTCCTTTCGGGTCATTGCAGTACACATTTAAAAAATACCTTGACCTACATGTACCTTTCCATCTCAAGAAACGTCAGATATTATAATTAAATTAGCATAAATATCAAATTTTTTAAATCCAATCGCATTCGAAAAAATGATGACAATTTTTACCGATATGAAAAATTATGTGTCAGCCATTTTACGACGATGGATGTGTAAAATTTTCATAAAAGGTCATTCTAAGTAATGCTATACAGGTGGTACTTAAAATGTATGTATTTAAAGCTGTCAATTTTTGTATTTAATAATCAGCAAATTTTTTTGTAAATAAAAAATCAATGTTTGTGAAAAAAAGATCGCTTCAGTCGCATTATACAAGCTTCACTTTTTTATATAAAAATAAATTTATGAAGTAATAATTTAAAGTGTAAAACAACTGCGTTACACATGTAATAAATTTTTGTAAGCTTCTGTAAAGTTGAACAAAAATCATTATCAGTTATTTAGAGGGAAGAAGACGCTCGAGATGGGAAAATTCAAACTCCTTTACTTTGCTAGTAAAGGCCGCGGTCAGCCGATTCGTTTATTGCTGCATATTGCTGGAGTTGATTTCGATGATGTCAAAGTTACTCGCAAAGAATGGAAGGATATCAAAGCAAGTAAGGTGCACCAGATTCTATTATTCCACATTACATCCTGATTTGGGTATCCTTTACATATGCTCATTTTGGCTTAACCAAACTGTTGGCGTTGTCGCCTGGTTATGTTTTTTTCTGATGTTTGCTTATATGTTGCATTTGAGAATCTTTTATTTTTTTTTATTAAATTCATTGCCTAATACAATTCACGTATCTCAAACAATAGAGCAAAAACCCGGTGATTGTCATATCATTAGTCCTATTCATGTGGTCATACAAATGTTAATGGCTATGGTGTTTTATTTCATACGTGTGGTGTATACTACTCCTATGATAAACCTTTGCTTTATCTAACGAGTGATGCTTTATCAAATGCTTCCTGTCCGAACTATTTTTGATATAGCCCCCCGCTTCAGCGCTTTAGTGACCTATTTTCGAAGATATGCTTGTACTTTCAACGCAACTATATCTACTACAAAAAACATAAATAAATGGATTTTCTTTTCGAGGAATTCAATTACAATTATGAGGGAAAACACATAACTGTGTAGCATAGGCGTCGGGGCAAAGTTATACATAACCGTAACCAAAGACTTTTTTCCGCTTGTCAGGAGTTTGGATAAGTTAAGCCTCCACCTCACACTTTGAATTTGCTTTCGACGACTCTGTGTAGTTAAATCAGGTAAAACTGCAAATAACGCTAGCTATCAAGAAGTTCATCCTGACGACGCAATGAAAGCAGAACGTGTTTATATACAAGAACTTACCGAAATAATGTTTCTCAAGACTTTTATTCCACCACCAGTAAACATCCTTATTCAATATTTTCGAATCATTAGGCTAGTGTTTGTTTTATAAATCATCAACAACTGTTTCTCGATCGAGTCAATTCAAACTAACGAGCATTCATAATTTTGTGTATGTTAATAAAATTATTCAAGTCTTCTAGTCAGTATTTCCATTTAATCAAGTGAATAAGCTCTAGGAAAAATTATTTAGAGAAATAGAGAAATAATAGATTATTTTAAATATTTGAAGTTTTATTTCAGTGAAACTTTACATTAAAACACTTAGATTTATATCGATCATAATGACGTACTAATTGTATTGCACAAGATCACAATGACCGCATAACACAACGATGCATCATCGTTTCTAATCTTTTGAAAAAATCAAATTGGTTCATATAAGGGACTGTCTCAAAAGTTTCATAATATAAATCAAATCGTATAAGATAAACTGAATATCCATTATTGCGTATTTTATTTTGCTTTATCCAGCTCGTTAAACTGGTTATATTCGCTTGGCAAGCCTTGCGAATATATACACCATTTATACTCGTTGGATAAAGCAAATATAAAATCACACAATATAGATATCCTCTATATATACATGTAGGAGTCATGTTTTTAATTCTGGAAGAAGTAATTGCTTTACAAGCAGGTTTTTGATGCAGGTCATTTATGTAAGTGACTATTTGATATAATATATTCATCGTACCTTTGTAACTCCACTATCCTGTTCAATAGCAAGAGTTCTCCTTTTGTTTCAAAAGTCAAAGAGAGCAAAATTGCAAATTACTTATACTTTTGATTACGTGAAATACTAGTATAGTTATTATTTACACGAATCACTGTTTAATAAAATTAATGAACCGCAAGGCAGTTGCATTGAGTGTTTGTTAGACTACCAGACTGTCTATATCTATTTGAAACTTTACTCTGCCAGGAATGATTGTCAGAGTGACGTAGACCTAGTAAAATATTCAACAAAAAAAGGTGTGAGTTAAATTTCTTTCAAGTATAAATTCTAATATTGGTACCCCCAAGCTGAAACTAAACACCGAGGTTGATGTTTTCGAAAGGTGAAATTTCAACTCTTTTAAGAAGTTTTTAAGAGCCAATGGTTTCGTAAAAAAAACATCCAAAATTGGGTAGAGGATTATCAATTAATGATGTTTGCATAAGGATTGAGGTTGATTTAATTGACTGTCTATTTGATTTTAATGGAATGTTGGCTTTGTATATTTAGGATGCCTGAAATATCATTCAAAATGCTCATTAAATTAATGCAAAGATTTGTAGTTCTCTTGGCCAACTGGTACATAAATATATTTACCAGTTTTATCTAACCTGACCGATATTCGTATGTATGAATATTCATTTTTCTCTCCAACAATAGATATGCCCCACCGGAGACTTCCCGTGCTAGAAGTTGATGGAAATCTAATTCCACAAAGTGGTGCCATTTTGCGGTATCTCGGCAGAGAATTTGGTAAATTTTAAATACATTGAGACTCTGTTACATGACATTATTGGTACAAAAAAACCCCAGATATGTTTAATATGATGGTATATTTTGATGTTTATTCAAGTCTGGTAAAATGTTATGAATTCTCTTCAGGTTATTACGGAAGCAACAACGTGGAAAAGACAAGAATTGACGTCATATCCGGTGCTGTGGACGACATAATATTCCTAATGGAACGTTTATTCTACAATGAAACAGTAGAGGCGGCAAAAGAGAATTTAAAAAAGGAAATGGTGTCATGGCGCCTTGAAGAATTTCTTGGTATAATGGAGGAAACCCTTAAAGAAAATCACAACGGCGATAAATTCTTCGTAGGAGATCAGGCAAGTCTACAATCATGTCATTGATTACTGAGTAACTGAATTTGTCAAATATCATTACTTTTCTGCATACTAATTTAACAGTGTAATAAACATGTGTACCAGAATGCATTTCACCTTGTATGTCATTGTGTTTAACTCATTAGAACAAATTTGACATCGTGTGTTACACAAAGATTAAATTAATTAATTTTTTATGTTGGATGAACTGGCCTGGATATAATATCGCATCGTATTATAGCATTTCGCCGAAAATCGTTCTCATGAGAAAAGCTTGATGTGATAACTTTATGACGCTTTTCATTTAAAGGGGCACGGTCACGATTTTGGTCAAATTCTATTTTTTCTATTTTTAGCCGGGCTCTGCTGAAAGCAGAGTCCTGGCTATAGGCAGGCAAATCGCCAGTGTTACTATAAATAGCACAAGTAAACAAAAAACCAAACAGCGTCAAGGTAAAGCTTCCGCTATACCAAATAGTTACACAAAGAGCCACGTTTTGTCAAAAGAGTTGGCATTTTGTTTCTTTTTTTTAAATTTCGAATGAATTGTCTATCTTTTTTAGTTTTTTTATTAATAACGTGTTTTTAAAACATTACTATGCATTTTGGACACATACAATGCGCATGAATTTCCATGAACTACTTTGCTGCGCGATGAAGAAATGGGGATTGAATATATAATGCTTGTTGCAAAATTCAAGGCAGCAACTGTTGAACTTTTTAACTTCTACAAGACAGACATATTTTTTGTTTATAGCCGCTTACAAAATTTGGTCGCTCTCTGATGCTTTGCCGACATTAAAAGCATGAGAGAGAGAGAGAGAGAGAGAGAGAGAGAGAGAGAGAGAGAGAGAGATTTTCAGTCTTTACTACACAATATGCATAAAGACACACCAAAAGAGCCCGGCTTTCAGTACTTCAGTACTTTGATTATTATTTACAATGCTTTAGAAATGCATTTCTAATGATTAAATGAAATTTGAGAGTCAGTTGTGGAGTAAAAAGCAAGATACAGGACTGACAATTCTTTGCAATGTAAACAAGCCACCTGCCCTGTTTTTGTTTACATAGCTTAAATATACCAGTAAAAATGTTTTTAACCTGATTTGTCTATCTTTTTTTTTTTTTTTTTTAGAATTTTCACTTTAACATTCAGAATGTAAACAAACGCTTTGTTTACATAGCAAAGAATTTCAAGCTCTGTAACTTGCTTATAATTTATCATCAAATTACACTCAAATTTCGATTGTCTATTAGGAATGCCATACAGAAGCATTGTAATCATACATGTAAGAATCGGAAAAATAATTTTTGACAAAAATCGTGACCATGCCCCTTTAAATCCATTCTAGGTCTTTTGATTTTTGCATGACGTCATTAGTAGCACTTCAAAATATTGAGCTGTTATCGGCATTTAAGTGAAATGTGATTCATTTATCGGTATTTAAGATTCATGGTTTTGCCAATGGTTTCTTATTGATAGGTGTGTTTTGATACAATTTAAAGTGAAATGACAATAAAATCTAACAATTTGAAAATGTGTTTTGATAGAATCGCTGAAGTTTATGAAACACCGTACAAAGGCAAGTAGGCACTATAATTCAACATTTTTTTTTACATGTACCTGGTAAGGTTAAAATTTCTTTGCACATTTCGATCGAATTTTAATGAATTACAAATTTACAAAATTGTTTAGTGATTTTGAAGCCTTATTTAAAAATTCAAAGAATATTTATTGCTTAACTGTATTTTTTATGAAAAACTGTATCAAAATGGACTGTATATGTGAAAGTTTTCCTAATGACAAGTTCAACGGGCTAAAAAGGTTGGAAAAAAAAATAAAGGATTGTGATTAGTTTCTTTTTTATAAATTACTTTATTCTATTGATCTCAATAAATAATTAAAGTGAGTTTTGTTTGGAAAGCAGTCGTCGCTATATTTGCTCTGTTAGTGTACATGTCTGAGCTCCTACAGCATGAAAAATAATATTCGCAAAGTATCCAAATTTTATTTCAGTTAAATTGTAATCATTTAATTTAAACACGGAATAAATTGCTTAAACAATACGCACATCAAGAGTGGAGAAACCATAGCAAATGAGTTTTCTTCCTGAACATTACTTTTATTTTTGAATTACTTATTGATTGAATGTAAAATCAAAAGCAACAATATCACAATACAATCTCTAGCATGCGATCTCTATATAATATTACTTATCATGACAGTCATGATAAGTAATATCATATAGAGATCCCATAACGTCAAATGCAAACGTATCATATGATGTGATGTGTTTGCATTTGACGTTAATGTACATGTATACTATGGTTCGTACATCATAGAAACCAGGTATTAAGTAATATATTTGTTATAGTATATCTTTGAACTCGATATTGTTTAAGACATTACAATTCATCGTTAGTTGCAGTTACTTATATAGCTGATAATTTAAAAAAGACATGTACATAACAAATAATGATAATTATTCTATTGATTGGTCTACTGTTCCATTTTTTTATTCATTGAAAAGATAGCTAAATCAATTTGATACATTGATTTGATTATGATTTTTTAATGAATTTTTGAATTGTTCAGTATTTATTAGCTAACCTTACCTGAAAGCTCAACTGAGCTTTTCTGATCACTTTTTGTCTGTCTTTCTGTCTGTCCGTCCGTCTGTCTGTCTGAAACTTTTCACATTTTCAACATCTTCTCCAGAACTATTGAGCCAATTTCAACCAAGTGGGTCACAATGGGGGCCAACTTTTTACATACAAATATATATAGAGAATAATCTTTAAAAATCTTCTTCTCAAAACCCAATTGGCCACAAAAGCTGAAACTTGTGTGAATGGTAAGGTAGATTTTAGTTTGTTTGAATCACGATCCCCGGGGATAGGATGGGGGGGGGGGGGCATTACATAGGGATAAATAGAGAAATGTCTTTAAAAATCTTCTTCTATAAAACCATCTGCCTAGAAAAGCTGCATCATTAGTGACAGCAACCTCAGATAATGTAGACTCAAATTCGTTCAAATCAAACTCATGTAAATTAGGGTGCGGCCACATGGAGGTTACAATTTTACAAAGGAAAACATTTTGATTATTTACAAAAACTAAAATGTAAAAATAGGGGTTTTACTTATACATGTATGCAATCATTTTGACATATTGCTGATTCTTTAAAAAATGTTAACTCCTGGGCGATTCTTGGGCTTTACAGGGAGTTCAGAATTTAGGTTCTTATTGAGAACTGCAATTTTCAGCAAGTAAAATTACTTTAATATCATCCTGTTAAAAAAGCAACTTGATTATAAACATCAGAATATCCGAAGGGGGGGGGTGGTTGATTTTTTATTTATTCATAATCTAGATGTATTATACTACATTGTCCAGATAGTTTGCATTATGAATCATAAAGCTGATTTTATAACGCCTTTTGTTCCTTAGGTGAGCGATGTGACCCGTGGGCCTCTTGTTTATTTTTCATATATAATTTTTTTTGGTGATTCACAGGTGTCCATTGCAGATATCCAGGTATATAATGTATTGGATGTCATACCTGAATATTTCTCTGATCATGCGATTAACATGCCTCCTAAGTTGACGGCATTTATGGAGAGATTTATAGACATTCAAAATGTCAAAAACTTCCTGAACAAAACATAGATTAAACAACAATCATCACGCACAAAGAGAAAAAAGAGCTAAAGAAAAATGGATAGATTTTTGGTGTAAGTAAATAAGAGAAAACGAGTTTACTATTATTAAAAGTACATGTATTAGATGAAATAAATCATCAATATTTTTTGTCTCGTTCAATTCTGTTTCTTTTGTTTGAGGTAGGTTTTCGAAAAAGGAAATGTTGAATTTCTTTCTAATTAAAAATCAATAAAATTCATGAAAATGCTAAAAAAAAACAACTAACACACTGGTACTCATTTATTTCATCATGCTCTGATGAATTTAGGTACTTTTGGTCGTAATTGGAAAAAATTTAGGTATTTAATAATAGTGATTTTACTTCGTTAGACCTGCTAAGTGTAATAATGGTAATATAGAGCAGAGTTGTGTCAAAACAGTATCTGCCCGTTCTCAACGGTCTAGCAGTGACTTTGAAAATTCTTTGATGAGTTGTACTCTTTGTGCTTGGGTCATTGAAGACTAAATATTCCGTGGAGAAGCTTGGTTTAGTTACTGTTTTGTTTATTTGTGACCAGACTGCCATCTAGACTTCTGTCCTATCTCTCTGTATTGCATCATTGCACCATATACAATATAATGTGTCCTGCTTTAAAAAATGGCTTCATATATATATATACATTTTTTTTCTGGATAAGAAATATCACGGTATATGCATCAGTATTAAACCCAGAAAGACAACTGAATACTTTTATACTTTTGTGTTTTCCCGTTTCTACAAGTGATTGCTATTCCTTTAAATTGCTGGTTGTTTTAATAACCGTAAATAAGGTTAAGCCATTCCATTAGTTTAAGCAATTAACTGAGAATTATTAATCTAAAAACTTTATCAGATTGTTCACGCCCGGAATATTGGAAGTGAACAGTATCGAATCCCCAATGAATTTCTGTTGAGGCCAATTCGACCTTCGAACTTTCGCATCTAGGGCGAAGATGCTAGAGTACGAAGATGCAAGGCAAAACTCCTAGGATGCAAAGACGAAGGAACGATACTACTGTATCGCTCATTTGCCTTCCCAACTTCGCACTCTCCCTTTAACACCATAGCAATTTCGTCTTCGCCTTTTAATGTGTGCGCAGCTCTTTATCGTTTCAAGATAATTTTCACTATATAAAATGACGCCTTCAAAGAAGACGAACATTTGAGAAGTATATCTATAAACTAAAAATCTGAACACTTTTTCCAATTCAAATGTTTTAAACCATTGTACTAAATTAAGGCAC
Source organism: Magallana gigas (assembly GCF_963853765.1). NCBI lineage: Eukaryota > Metazoa > Mollusca > Bivalvia > Ostreida > Ostreidae > Magallana > Magallana gigas. Next base: position 28,785,890 of record NC_088856.1, read on the forward strand.
TGTAAACCAATTTTTATTCGCGGCGACATTATTTCGCGATTAACTGCCAATAAAATGGTTCGTGACGACTAATGTTCGCGACCAAGCCTTTAGTTATCCAGAGTTGTATATACCGAGCGCAGCGAGAGGCGGGCGAAGCCCGCCTCGCGAAGCGAGGATTAATGGTAACACGTATATATAAGAAAATCAGTGAAAAATGAAAGTTGAATCAGGGGTACTAAGGCCAAAAACATTTTCTTCCAGCCCTGGGCGCCGCCATATTGGAAGCCATTTTGTTTTCAAAAAGATAGTTCGATCATTGATTGACTGTTACTTATCGATGTTGTTTCCGCTTTAAATTACGACAAAACTCAATACAAAATTTTCGTCATTCAATAAAATGTTTCAACCATCACTCATATTGATAAAGTAATTAGATAGTGGCGAAAATATCTTACAGCACGACTAAATTTACGTATGTTCCATCCAAAAATTAGAATTTAAAATATAAAACACATCGAAATTTGCCTTTTTAGCAATTGAATAAGTAATGAAAATTCTTTTTTAAGACAAATTATTTTTTTTTAATATATCTATATAAAATTCAAAAAATCTACGAAGCACGTTCGGTCGTTTCCGATCTTCTTCGGATCTCACGTTGCAGACGACGTAAACAAATATTCGCCGCACAGCTGTCAAAAGTTACAAAAGGTTAGATATATAATTTCTTTGATCTGTTTGGTATAGAATTTACAAATTGTCTTTAAAACACAGTAAAAATGCCATTTGAAGACACAATCAAGATTGAAAACGAAGATTTTTATCGCTTTGATGTACCTGGTAATGGTGACTGTTTTTTCCATTGTCTCAGTCTTGAATTACACGGTCGAGACGATTTTCGACGTGTTGCTCAACTTAAAAACAAGATTTGCAACTATGTTTTCAACAACTGGGCTTCTTTTGAAGGGGATGTGCATGCATGCCATAATTCATCTCTTACCAAGTCAACTTACTTAAATTTCATGCTGGTCCAGCGCAACTGGGCAAGTGCATGTGAAATCAAAGCTGTATCAGAAATATTAAATCAGCCAATTAAAGTTTTCTTGACAGGTAGAGCTGGTACCAAGTTAGTGTACAATAAATCTCTGTATGTCCCAACACATTGTCATTTGACCCCTCCAATTACTCTGCTACTGTCTGATGGCCACTTTCAGCTACTAAAAAAGGTCAGTCATGTACGTGATAATGATCACACATATGCAACAGCTTTGGCACATGAACCAAAAAATCTACAAAGTTCCCAAAATGTGAAAAAATCATATGCAGCAGCGGTTAAGTCTTCTCATCGTATCACAAACCCTGTAAAATGTGTCCCTCTAGGTGAAAAATCTTTCAGTCAAATCCAACAAAATATCCCTCCTGATCATTCATATGCAACTGTAAATTGCTGTGTATCTTCCAGTGACTGTAGAAATTATCCCACTCCTGATCATTCATATATTCATATGCTACTGTTAATTTGCCCAATGAAATCAACCTGAATCAACTTCATGACCATGCTTTGTCCTCTAACAGTGTAGGTAAAGACCCCAACAACAGCCCTACCCATAGTTATTTGAATCATGATCAATGTTTATTAATTTCTGCAGAACATACAAGCAACTCCCTTTCAAAGAAGCGAAAATCGAATAAAACATTGCAAAGCAGCCCAAGCTCAAATGCCCATACTGATACATCCAATTCTGCAAGACCATTAAGAAAAGTCCGAAGAGTTTATTCCGATAGTCAAACAAATGAAATTTTGCAGCCTTACCAAATTTCTGAAAAGAATAGTTCACAACTTCATCAAACTGCATCATTAGAAGTAGTACATATGAACCAGAAGAGGAATCCTCTTACAAAATTTGTAGAAAATTAGGCTTACAATATGAAAAACCATTACATAACGAGACCAGTTATGACACTAAAAAAAGGCGTTTTAGAAATACATACAAAATTAAAAAACAATTAAAATCTGTTGGAATGTGCTTTCAAGATATACCCGAACCACCTCCTGAAACAAATGACGGAAATTTTAACAAAGCAATGGACTGTATACGGGCATTTGAGCTTGAACAAATGTCTTACTCTGTTCTTTCTTGTTCAGTATGTCATGAGGCTAGAATTGATATGAAAATGTTTAATGAAAACACATGTTTTCGTTGCCACAAAGACAAATCACATATAAAAATGTTCTCCTCTGAAAATAACATGAATCCTGGTAAAGTTCCCAATGAATTGTCTGATTTGTCTATTGTCGAGCAACAACTTATTTGTCGTATTGCACCATGTATAAATGTCCATTTGCTCAAACATGGTGGGATAGGGTCAAGTGGCCACTGTGTTACATTTCCCCAAGAAGTCAATGAACCTGCCCAAATTTTCCCCAGACTCCCTTCTGAAATTCATATTTTAAAAGTATGCAAACAGGGTAAAAATAATACATCAACAAATTTCAGGGTGAGACGTTATAAAGTTCAAAATGCCCTCATGTGGTTGAAAGAAAATAACCCTGCTTATTCAAATATCATCATTTCTCAAGATAGGTTAGATGCTCTACCTTTGGATGAAGAGATAAATGTCCTTTCAATTCATTATAATGACAATACCAAACATACAAATTACAAGGGACCAGCTTCTGATCAAAATGCTCCTTTTAAACAAAATATAGATGGAGAAAGTGCATCAAGTGTTCTTTTACCTGATCCAGTAGTTAACATTCCAGACAAGATAGAAACTATTTTACAAGATCTCACAAATGAAAAATCCAAAGACAAAAAGAAGACACCAATACTTCCTTGGCCATCAAGAGGGGAAACTCCAATATCTGAATACACAACAAAACATTTCTTTACATTAGCTTTTCCGTCACTTTTTCCTTTCAGTTCAGGTGATTTCTTTGACAATCGTCCTGTTACTTGTCTTTCCATGTCAGAATGGGCAGATCATTTACTATGGTTTGAAGATGGCAGGTTTGCTAAACATCCTGTTTTTAAATTTGTAGTTCACAACATGATAATGAGAAAAAGAGCTTTAGAATCTAGCACTTTTGTTTTTAACCAAAAACTAGGAGACAAGCATTTAACAGTTGACGATTTGAAAGAGAAATTGCAAAATGGGGACATTTCAGTATGCAAAAAAATTCTTTATTTTAGTGCTTCTTTACGTGGGACAAGTCAATATTGGGCCCAAAGAGCAAGAGAATTACGCGCTTAAATTCAGTTTAAAATTAATGAGGGACAAGGGTTGCCTTCCTTTTTTACTACAGGTAGTTGTGCCGAGTTTCACTTTAAACCACTTAGACGACTTCTCCATCTATATTTACAAAAAGTCACTGGGGAAAATATTGATCTGTCCGATAAAAACACAATGTTTACTGTACTTCAACAATACCCCCATGTAGTAGCCAAATATTTTGATCTTCGTACTCAGTCTTATTTTAAACAAATTATGAACCCTTTATTTAATGTTGACTCCTATTGGTATCGTCAAGAATTTGCCAAGTCGAGAGGCATGGTCCACTGGCATGGTTTATGTTGGAGGTCTGATAGGGAGCCTCACAATTTATTACACGATGCTGTAGTAAATGGGCTGTCAGATGATGACTGTGCATCAAGACTTGGTAAATGGGCAGCACATCATTTTGGTATGACTGCTTCTCATCCTGCAGGCTGTGACCTTGAGGGTAACCCAAGGAAAGACTTGTGGCCACCACCGGAAGGTACTTCCCAACCCACCTGAAGAACTAAACCCTTTGGTTAAACTTTTAATGGATGTTAGTGCAACACAAGAATCTCTTTTAGAGGATCATTTACTTTTATCAAACAAATTCAATTTACACCGATGTTCAGCCTATTGTTTAAAAAACTCAAAAAACAACCTACAATCATGTAGAATGGAGTTTCCCAAACCTGAAAGACAATATCCTGCAATTGTAAAAAGATAAAAATAGTTCATTGAGACTAGAGATGCCAAGAGACCATCCAGTTCTTGTACAACATTCAAAATACCATACTCAAGGATGGAGAGCCAATGGATACATATCTCTTATTCTTTCTAAAAGTGATCCAGAAAATCCCTCTGTAAATGAAATATTGGCCACTGAAAAATATATCACTGGTTATGCATGCAAGGGCAACCAACCAACTGGCGCAGTAGCAGATTTATTCAATGATATGGTGAACTGTTCAACTGATACCTCATCATCAGCCAAGTCAATTTGTACACGTCTTCTTATGAATTCTGTAAAAAGAGATATTTCATCTGTAGAGGCTTGTTATGAACTTTCTTCTATTCCTCTTTATCGTTCTAGTCACACTTTTCAGTCTGTTAGTTTATCAGGATCACGTATTCTTGAAAAGGGGGCATTTAATTTGACAAGAAATACTGCTCTTGATAAATATATACATAGAGATGAAAATGACAATTCTTCCTTTTATGCTTTTCTGTGCAGGTCTGGTAAAGTACCGGTAATAACTGGGTGTAATACACAAGCTACATGGCCTCTTGAGGAAAATTTTTGCCAGACTTCTCTTCTGCTTCATTTTCCTAACTGGAGAAATATATCTGATATAAAAAATGAAAGTGCGTCTTGGGTCCAAACATTTATTAGCTTTTTTGATTCTGAAAACTGTCCAAATTTTCTCAAAGCTGAAGTTGAACGTGCAAAGGATATTGAAAAGTTTGATGATAATGAGGCTGAAGAAGAAATCAACAGCACCTGTAATAGTGTTGATGAACCAGAATGGATGAATATCATTAGACCATGTGCCAATTTTGAAAATAATGCTGATTTTGAATTTGATGATGGAGGCCCTAGTCATGACTGGACAGCTACTTCTTATGAGTATCCTGAAAATGAGAAAGACTTTTCAAATATTATGGAAACATCACTTCAAGGCAATAGTAATGTTTTACAAATTCCAAATGTTGATGTCCAAAGGCTCAATACAGAACAAAAATTTGCATTCAATATTGTTTTAAAAACTCTTGGTGATTATTTTGAGAAAACAGATAATTATAAACCATTACGCATGGTAGTGTCTGGTACTGCAGGATCTGGAAAATCATATTTAATCAAATGTCTCGTCAAAACAATACGGTTGATGTGTAATTCAAATAAATATGTTCAAGTTATTTGTCCTACTGGTAATAGTGCCAACATCATCTCTGGTGTAACCCTTCATAGTTTTCTAAAAATACCAATAACAAAAAAGGGGAAAGAAATGAAACCACCTGATGGTTCCACAGGTGAACAGCTACAGAAAAACTGTCAAGATTTAAAAGTACTCCTTGTAGATGAAAGGTCTTTGATAGGAGCAAATACACTTGGTTGGATGGAATTTATGTGCAGATGTGGAATGAATCAGGAGAGGAGTTCTGACCAATCTTGGGGCGGAATACCAGTTGTTGTTTTCTTTGGTGATGATATTCAATTGCCCCCTGTGCTTGATTCACCTGTATACATGCCCAGTGCATCATCTCCAGCATCAATGCATGGAGCTTTAGTTTGGAAAGAATTTCAAACTGTCGTCAACCTATGCAACATTGTCCGGCAAGGTCCAGAAGAACAATACTTCCGTGATATTTTGATGGCATTACGTAATTACAGCATAACACATGATCAGGCTACTTGGTTGCAACAATTCCAATGGTGTGATCTTAAATCAAAATTCAGTTTAGATTCAATGACGCAAATGGACGACAATGCTCTTTTTGTTTTTCCAACTCATGAAGAAGTCTGGCATCATAACAAATTAAAATTGCAAGATAAAAATAAGTCCCATCCAGTTCTGAAAATTCTAGCTAAAGCTCAAGGGCCCCATGCAAGTAAAGCTGATTCTGATAAAGCTGGAGGTCTATTAAACTCACTCTTTCTTTGTAAAGATGCAAAAGTAATGCTAAGTGTCAACCTTTGTGTTCAGTTTGGTTTGTTTAATGGTGCACTGGGTCATGTTGTGGACATTGTATACAAAAATGGGAGAAATCCTTCAGATGGTTTGCCAGATGTTGTGATGGTTAATTTTCCATATTATTCAGGTCCTCCATTCATTCATGATAATGTTACTGTTGTACCAATACTTCCAGTTACTAGACAGGTAGAATGACTTTTTCATAAATGTAAAAGAACACAAATTCCTCTTAGACTTGGATGGGCAACAACAATACACAAATGCCAAGGTATGACAATAGGATCTGGTGAAATTAATCAACATATAATTATCAATCCTGGAACTGGGCAATTTGAATCACGAAATCATGGAGCATTATTTGTTGCCCTTTCCAGAGCCAAATCCACGGGAACTAGTAATGCCAAACTTCCAGATTTTGCATGGCATCCATCTGTTTTCATAAACCAAGACAGACTTTGTCATGTGGTTAAAACAAAAACTACAGATTCTCGTACCCGGGAAATCTTGCGTTTGCAAAATCTTGCCAACAAAACAAAAGAGGAGTTTGTATTCCTTGCAATTTGTTGCATCTGAACAGTAAATTGCATTCTCTTCTTGCAGGTGATTTGGTCTGTGGTGGGTGATGTGATAATCGCTAACTCAGTCAATTCACACTGTGTGATCAGTCTGCAGAATGCATATACATGTGTACATATGCATTGTAAAGTCCAGTTTTTTTATTAAAACCAATCTGAAATGTTTAAGAGACATACGTACAGCTCTCCTTAATCTGTGGCCACAAGTCTTTTCACAGTTGACAAGTTGAAATTTTTAATGGCAAATTCTTGCTCACCTAACAGTATTATAGTATTTTGGATTTCAAATCTTCTCAGGGGAATTGAAACACTTATTATGGTTTTATTATTACCCTAACCTCTATTGCCCACATATTCATTCAGTTAATAGGATTATCTCTTTGTTAAGATAATTTCTAAATTGAGTATTTCTTCATGTTGATCAATTAATGATATATATTTTCAGGTATATTCTCTTTGCCATACATTTTCTTTTTCTATTTAATTTCCTCTCTAAATCTCACTCCCAGATGTTGTTGTATCAAGAATTTCTTGAGAAGTATATTTTATTGAAATCTGTAGACACTAGACAAAACATATATTAAAATATACAAAGAAAAGGGGGCAGTATTCATCCCTCTGAGTTATGGTGCATCCATATTTAGACCTTTTTGCACCTAAAATGCAATTTCATCCCAAAAAAGGCAAGTAAGATACCTTAAATCCACTGTCAGTTCTTTTCTATATACATATACCACTGTACATGTTTAGTAATTTTTAAAAATTCAACCACATGAGGGCTTCATTAGCTATACAGTTGAGTTCTTTATTTCACGTTCACTGCTTTTATTTTTATTATATAAACTTAATATACAGTCACTTCAGTGTGGTGGACAGTTGCTAACCCTTGACTTGTGGCTTTTATCATTGCAATATGTAATGCCTAATTATTATAATATTGAACCTATATGCACCAGTTAAAATGACAGCTTGTGAAAAATTGGAAATCTGGTGGGTTTTTTTAATTGAATATTATAAAATAATTAAATGTTATATATATATATATATATATATATATATATATATATATATATATATATATATATATATATATATATATATATATATATATATATATATATATATATATATATATAAACAGTCACCATTACCAGTATATCACTTAGCTACATGTAGATTACCGGTATTTAATATTGATATTGTTTCAATACGTATTTAAATGCAATACTTAGTACATTCTGAAATATTACTTACAAAAAATCTATATCAATATTCAATAAATAATTTAATTTCGATCTACAGTTTAAATTTGCAATTGCATATTTAGATGCTAACCCATTTCATCATTTCATTGCCACTGATTCGAGAGGTAGAGGCCTTGAACACTACATTTCAACCAACTTTCCAATGTGGGATTTTACTGTAATTGTTAAACCTGGGGGTCAAATACAAGATTTGGAGAAGTGTCCTTCCACAAATTCATTTAAAAATTAAATTTGTTGTTATGACTATGAAAATAGTCATAACAACAAATTTAATTTTTAAATGAATTTGTGGAAGGACAGATAGATTTCACGGAAAAGATTCATTAGAAATTGTATCATTATCTTTATATTTTTAACTTTTCACTACATGAACGAATATGCAATATTTAAAGAATTAGATAACTTGTTTACTGAATTTTAACAGTTCATTGTCAATTTCTCTTTTATTCATTCAAATGTCAAATGTTCAAACACATGACAGCAATTCCTCTGGACATTGTGTTGTTTATTTGGTAAATAGTTTTTTTTTTACAAAATGTAAGAAGGTGTAAATTGAGTAATCCCTAGCATGTCCACTTAATGGACCATCCATTGTATTGTGTGTAAATAGTTTACTTATCAGTCTTTGATATCCGGCCTAGTCCGAAATAGGCTTAATCAATTACGTAATCAAGTTTCATTTTTATTGTACTTTTTTCTATTTGCAAATGACCCACGGCTATGTACAGCTGCGCTGAGTTATGTCAATTAAACGGATAAACTGTACGGGTCACGTGATTTATCACTAATAGGTTTTTTCTTAAAATGGTAAATTTTCACACTTTTGATATTTCCGATCATCTAATACTGAATTTTGATTGGTCAATGACCTGCAATCCAAGCGCGTGGGGACGTCGCTGGAAATTTGGCCTAACTCGGTCACTTCCATGCGACGCTCCATTCAATAAACTTGTATTCATATTTTATCATCATTTTTCTTATTTGGATTGCAGCCACGACAGATTTTGTTCAACATATAACAACGTCAGTAGAGCTGACACCAATAAGAAATTACATCAGCGAGTTAAATTTAGTTCATCACAGCAAGCGAGTGTTCAAATTAAAGTTAAATTTCCCCAAATTTATAGTGAATTCAGATCACGTTATTAAGGACAAAAAGCAAGACGTGACAGAAGGAAATCATCAATAATTTACATAGTGAAAAAAAGAACATAGTAACATTATATGCTGGGATATGCAATTTAACGGAAAAAATCAACCATGCTGTTGGGAGTGAAATTATGTACTCTACTTGTAGAGTAGGGGAATTTTTATCTTCATTAGATTCTTTAAACAAATGTTTAAGATCAAAAAATGTAATTCTGAAAATAGCATCTGTTCCACCTGTGTCTATATTTAAGTATCAACATTTTCAAAAACATAGGACATTGAATTTTAGAAGTACTTTATGTGACTTTGATGCATATCAGCAGCAAAAAAAATTAGAAGAAGATATCAGATATATCAATACTAAAATTTGTTTGTTGAATGAAGCTAATAATGTGAAAAATATCCATCTTGATAAGGATTTAATAAAAATTACAGTAAAACACAGGGGTAGAAATGGACAGAATAGAAAAAAATTATCTAAATTTGTTTATAATAATTTATATGATGGTGTACACCCAGAATTTTCTCTAAAAATGAAATGGTTTGATATCATTTGTAAATCAATTCAATCTGACTTTAATTTTGATGATGTCTTGTTTGACACTGACTCATCTGAAGATGAAACAGAGACTTGGGATTTCAAAAGAGTGACACTGTAATTTTGTATATAACAGCATTTTGTTATTGTATCTTTTCAGGATACATGACCAGTTTTTGCAGGTATCTTTCTTGGTGGTGGTTTATTAGATACAATGTATATATGTACACATTTATAACCTTTATTTTTTTCTGGTCATATAAAAGACTGTCCTTGTATATTTGTTATCAAAACTGTACAAGAAGTACATACTAATGCCTATTAGTTTTTTTCATTAATATCTCTGCACTTTGGGGTGAGTGACGTGCTAGTCGCTAACCCCCCTATGAAGCTTGACACTAGAAACGTTTAACAAGAAAGTTTAATACTTGCATGCATGCATTGCCTCAAATCTGTAAAATTTCTTCATCAGCTCAATTGATGCTTGTGTAATATTATTAAGGTATTATGGTTTTTTTTTTCAATTAAGACATTTTCTGAGCCTTAGTCTACTTTTATGTACAGGTATGGTACATGAATATTATGACAAATATGTATACAGATGTATTTCCTGGATATACATCATTGTCAATAATTGTCGTTGAAATTAAGATTACATATTTTTGCTCATACCTATTAGACTTTTATCTTCTATTTTTATTGGCTGTTGAATGTTTTACAATATACAATTTAATCCCTTGGAGCACGTACATCGCCTTTGACCCATGATGACTGTAGCCATCCGATATAGGTGAGTACATCAAATAATTTATCATTCATTTGTAATATTTAACCATGCTTAACTGCGCTCGGTCCACGGTTACACCGTTTACATATTAATATTTACATTCTACTGTGTTTTTCCATTAAATTCTGTGATCTTCAAATGCCTCTAAATGCAACAAGTAGTCAAAGGTCAAATTGACGAGTTTTATTATGACGTCACAAACGTTGAACGCTGTAAACTGCAACGTCACAAGCGAAAATCAAAGTGCACGCTCGTGGCTGTTACTGTGGCTCTTCCATTAATATTAACTTACCCTTAGGATAAGATCGGAATTTTAAGGTATAGTTCACATTTGCAGACAAGGCAAGAAGTTAAAAAATGTAAATATAAGCATTAAATCATGATTTTTTGAAGTATACACTCTCATAACTGCCGCGGTGTGTGCATACAAATTTTCATAACGCGCTAACGCGCGTTACTCAATTTGTATGCACACACCGCGGCAGTTATGAGAGTGTATACTTCAAAAAATCATGATTCAATGCTATAATAAAAACTACAGATAAAGGATTGGTTCGCAGCGAGAAATATTCGCGACGACAAGGCTCTCGCTAACCGAAAATTTCTCGCACGCGAATAAAAGTTGGTTTACAGTAAGCTGTGTGAAAAGTTACAGAAGTCTTGAGGTGCATACACGTCGTGGCGGGCATTATATTTTATATGAACTACATAATAATGAGGCTTATCCAGCAATGGTAAATTTAAATGAGATATGTCAGAATAAATATTAATAATTTTTCATATAAAGCACGATGGTCCCCAGAAATTGCACCCAAAACATCCGAGAGCATTCGACAACTCTTGGGGGAGTACGTACGATACCTACATTAAATTGTGTGATATTGGCCTCGCACTCTCGCATCTTTGCGTTAAAGGCGAAAGTGGGAAAGTCGAAGTTGCCCCAAAAGAATACACTAGTTTAAAAGAATATTTGATATGTTCAAAATAATAATTGAATATATATTTTACAACAATTTGACGTGTTCTAGATAAAAATGACACTATTTCTGTACATTGTTTTTTCGTATCAAAGTAAGTCAACCTAAAATTGGAAAACATTTATTTTATGTTTTAAAATTTTCCGATTATATAGTATCATTTTTGGGGGAATCGGGGTGCCCCCCCCCCCCCAAGCCCCGATTCCCCAAAAATGATATCGATACTAATGGTCTTGTGTCGTAGTTTTCATATAGTTTTCTCAGATTGATTTGTTTTTCTCAAGAAAACTGTTTTGTAAAACATTGATGTCAAATCGGTACGGAATTTTCTTGGTAAGTTACAATTACATAATTATTGATGATTTAACAAATAGTTTGAACCATGACAGATGTTATTTTATTAGAAAGGCTATAAAATATTGTCTTCTTCAAACAATTGATAAATAATGCATACACTGTCTGCATTTTTTCTTAAGCTTAATTTTATACGTCGATGCCATTTTTTGGTTGTTGGGTTAAATGACTAGCCTAGCGTTCTAGTAATTGACCCGAAAATTTTACTTTGTCACACCTTTATGTTTGTCCTATTCATCTGTCTTTCATTCTTGAGTTGTCAACAAATGAATATGTATCCTACACGACTTTTGTGTCATATGTTAGAGACCATTAGGAGAGTACATACATATATATTACACGATAATGTTGTACATGTAATGTGAATTATTACAATAGAAATTGCAAGATGATGGGTATAAAGAAAATGCAGATACTTTCGCCAACTTTTGCGTCACCCTGTAGTTTGGAGAGTCAATATTTAGGACATTCGTCTGCTCAGGTGTTTATATTACCTGTAATAGACCAGGATTACGCTAGTCGATACCTAGACAAGTAACAAGATGCCAGCATACAAGTTGATGTACTTTGACACTAAGGGGAGAGCCGAGGTCATCCGATTGGCCTTTGTGGTAGCTGGACAGTCGTTTGAGGATAAGAGATTTCCAATGGAAGAATGGCAAACCGTGAAACCGAGTATGTATATCTATCAATTCAGTCAAATTAGAGTTTTGCAAATTCATTTCAATAATTTTATTACGATAAAATCTTTATTAGCTGAAAGAAAAATTAAGCGTATTATTCAGATTTTTATGAGTGAGTAAAATAAGACGTGTGTTAAAATTAAGCCAGGTGTGGTTGTTTTCGTAGATTAACAATTCTGCAATGGTTATGATAGTTGCTTGTAAAGTAACAACATTTTTGTTTGTTTTAAAAAGAATGTATTGTCCATAAAGCTCAACTTTCAGCTGTCGCAAGATCCTGTTCAAATACGCTCTTTATCGATTTTAAACAGCTCAGTGAATTGTCTGGGAGACATTGGCGCGCTAGTGCAAATATCACCCCTGCAAATGTAATTGTCATTTAAATTTTAGACCACATGTTTTTATTTGATACTTTGATCAGTTTCACAGTAAAAATCGTGCCTCGTGTTTATAGCCTATTTCATATAGAATCTAGGTACTTGTAGTCAAATATAAAATCTAGAGGTTTATTGATTTTAAACTTTATCTTCATTAATTGATGGATAAAATGTGTTCTAGAAATAAATGTGACAATACAAAAAAATGTTTTTGTCTGCTGTTGCAACAATTAACATGCTTGTAGAGATCCCCCTGAGGACTAGTTTTCGATCCTCGCCTGACCTAGTAATACCATCAATAGTGAAACAGAATATACTACTTTTATGCAGAAAGTTCCTTGAAAATGTCTCGATATACTAAGTTTTTATGCAAAACAGACACCCATTAATTTTTTAAAAACATGGTATTGCACACAACAAGCATCAAATATGGCTATGATTTTTTAAAGCAACCCAATGTTTATATTTTCAATCACTCTACACGTGGTTGAACACGAACGATAACTCTGTTCTGAACATCATCATTGTAAAAAAACCCCATACATCTTAAAAGATTTCATGTTTAACTTAAACAAAGTAGGATATAATGGTAAAAAACGACCAGAACTTACGTGTTTTGAGAATATTATCCGAACACATATACTTCCGCTCGAAATTCCACAGGAACTGAACTAATCTCGGTGAAGTCTCGTGAACTTTAGTTCGAGCACCTCTGGATTTATTATATACTTAGCAACGATAAAGAAAACATTCCGAACACATTCGCAGGGGTGAATATGTCGTAAACATACTTGCGCCGATTTCCGGTAATTTCACAAATCTGGATGTAAACAACAAGTTGGAATGACAAAAACTGATGGATATCATGATTAGTGTATGACGAATATTGCGAACACAAACCGATGTCGGTTGTCATAAAAATGGAGTGAAAAAAGGACGAGACCATACACCTGTTCCCTGTGATCTAAACCTGTCATCTGCAAGCAGTAAGCATGGTAGGTGTGATATCATAACATGTGCTATAATTGTATTATGTAAACGTTACAGATTACTAGTATTATGCTCGTATAATATCCACGTGAAAACAATATCGCCTAGCTTATATGCAGAATAGCTACACAATGATATTAATTTGTTCAAACATAAAAATTATTCATTGCTAATTCAGTCATTGTAATTAAAATAATCACAATTTTAGTTCGAATTTGCTCAAATGAAATTAACCATGATAAATGGTAAAGTTAACCAGGCGCGTATATACCAAGCTGTTAGCGTAGAGGGCCCTGAGTTAACTCTAGCATATGACAAGCTTATTTACCAACATTTACTCACAAAATGATTTTTAGTGTAACACTTTCATGCACATTAGCTTGAACAGTATATTTTTAAGGAAATATGTTATATGTTTGTATTTATGATATTTTTTGGCACATATAGTTCATAACATGAAGAATTAATTTTTTATTCACTATCAGTAACTGATATTATTATACTTTCATGTAAAATACTGAAATCGGATTGGTTTAGGCACAATTGGTAATCCGTTCTATTACCCTCAGTGTTAGCAACACTCTTGTTTTGTTACGTGCGTAAATTATGCGTGTACAGTTTGCCTTAGAATTCACTTCATTTCTATATAAAAGCAGTAAATTTCTCTTTAAATGGTTGTCTTGGGGTGTCAATTTCAACAGTTACCCTCCCAAACAGGCACTATTTATATAATGTTGATTCTCTGTACTGTGAATCCATTTGAACAGCTGACTGATATTCACCCTCTTTATTGAACTGTAAAAATCAAAGTACAGTTGAAAGAAAAATTAGTATATTTTGATTTATTGGTTGATAGAATTGCTCACATCATATTTAGATTTCATGTGATGTGTTCATTATTGTTACAATTTCTTATTTTTTCCCCATTATATTCAAATCATGAAAACATAAGATTTCTAAATACAAACAGTCATATAAGATTTGAAATTGTCAAGTTAAAAGGTGTAATATCCCTCTGCTATTAATTTTGCCATATATTTTTAAAAAAATTTCATATTGATTTTCATCAAAGTCAATATCAATCGATTCATATGAAACAAAAATGAAGTGATGAAGCGCTGCTAGATTTTTCAAAAATTGATAATGTGTCTAATCATAATATGAAGAAATCTAGACATAGTGATTAGAAAAAGCAAAATTTTATTATCGCAGCATAAAATTAAAAATCCAAAATGTATATGAAAATAATATATAGTTATATACATTTTCATTTCATATTACAAAACATATTGAAGCGCTGCATTTTAGTTCAGAATAGTACTTTGTTGTATAGGTTTGCAACAAAAATTGCTTCAATCAGCAAGAGTTATCTTTCTTTATCATAGACTTTTGAAGGTTTTACATACATGTTTTACATACACTGCATGATAAATTGCCATAGATTCTAAATTTTCAGAAAAAGGTTTTCTGTTTTCAAATTTGGATAAGATAATAGTAAATGGATCCATATATTCTGTAAGAAATCCTAAAAATTTAAACCAGAGCATAAATTTTGTCATAACACAACAAGTGGATCAAGCGAATAATCTTCCAGGAATTGGTATAATATCAATATAGGGATTTATTGTATTGAATCAAATGAGATATTGGTGTTTTTAGCTCACCTGAGCTGAAAGCTCAAGTGAGCTATTCTGATCACATTTTGTCTGTCGTCCGTCTGTCCGTCCGTCTGCCGTCCGTCTGTCCGTAAACTTTTCACATTTTCAACATCTTCTCAAGAACTACTAGGCCAATTTCAACCAAACTTTGCACAAATCATCCTTAGGCAAAGGGGATTGAAAGTTGTGAAAATTAAGGGCCACACCCATTTTCAAGGGGAGATAATTAGAAATTAATGAAAAATTTCGAGAAATTTTCAAAAATCTTCTTCTCAAGAACCAGAAAGCCAGGAAAGCTGAAACTTGTGTGGAAGCATCCTCAGGTAGTGTAGATTCAAAGTTGTGAAATTCATGACCCCCGGGGGTAGGGTGGGGCCACAATGGGGGGTCGAAGTTTTACATAAGAATATATAGAGTAAATCTTTAAAAATCTTCTTCTCAGAAACTAAACAGCCAGGAAAGCTGAAACTTGTGTGGAAGCATCCTCAGGTAGTGTAGATTCAAAGTTGTGAAAATCATGACCCCTGGGGGTAGGGTGGGGCCACAATGGGGGTCGAAGTTTACCATAGGAATATATAGAGTAAATCTTTAAAAATCTTCTTCTCAGAAACTAATCAGCTAGCAAAGCTGAAATTTGTGTGGAAGCATCCTCAGGTAGTGTAGATTCAAAGTTGTGAAAATCATGACCCCTGGGGGTAGGGTGGGGCCACAATGGGGGTCGAAGTTTACCATAGGAATATATAGAGTAAATCTTTAAAAATCTTCTTCTCAGAAACTAATCAGCTAGCAAAGCTGAAATTTGTGTGGAAGCATCCTCAGGTAGTGTAGATTCAAAGTTGTAAAAATCATGACCCCTGGGGGTAGGGTGGGGCCACAATGGGGGGTCGAAGTTTTACATAGGAATATATAGAGTAAATCTTTAAAAATCTTCTTCTCAGAAACTAATCAGCCAGGAAAGCTGAAACTTGTGTGGAAGCATCCTCAGGTAGTGTAGATTCATAGTTGTGAAAATCAGGATCCCTGGGGGTAGGGTGAGGCCACATTGGGGGGGGGGATGTTAAAATTTTACATAGGAATATATAGAGTAAATCTTTAAAAATCTTCTTCTCAGAAATTAATCAGCCAGGAAAGCTGAAACTTGTGTGGAAGCATCCTCAGGTAGTGTAGATTCAAAGTTGTGAAAATCATGATCCCTGGGGGTAGGGTGGGGCACAATGGGGGGGGGGGGAGGTCGAAGTTTTACATAGGAATATATAGAGTAAATCTTTAAAAGTCTTCTTCTCAGAAACTAATCAGCAAGATGATTCTTTATAATTGTTAAGACTTTGGCTCCAGGACAATTTTTCGGCCTCACAAGAAGGTTCAGAGTTTGATGTAGCTAAATATCCCATATATAAACAATTGTAAAGGATCTTTTTGAGAACTGCAATACTCAACATGTGATATGACTATAAAATTGAAGCAGGCAGCTATTTTTTCATTAGAATCTTTTTGTATTACTGTTTTGAGTTATTGCCCTTGATTTATTGATTCTTGATTATTTTAATTAATGCATCCACTGTTAACCAATTATTGTGATGATTATTTTTATACAATAATAAATATTCAATGTATATAAGTTGTTCTGCATAAGTAGTTTTGGGTTAGGCCAGATTAGTTTGTTTATTTTTGATTTCCAATTTTTAGATACTATGAATTATTTTAGGCCGGCACATATATAGGGACAGTGAAGAGTGACTGTTTGGGGTTAAACTTGAACAAGTACGGAGAGATTGAGGGTGTGGACATCCCTGCTCTATCTAATCTTCGTGTTTTTCTAACCTATGATACAGAGTGTGCGGTCCTTCCTGCCCTGTATCGCACTAATACAAGTGTGCGGTCGTACCTGCTTGTCTTGGTGGTGGTTGCGGCGGAGCACTAGTGTATGGTCATCCCTTCTGGTGTTCTGGCCTGCTTGCGTTATCTCTGCTTGCGTTAACGTTGGCACCTGTGAGTTGCGTAGGTGTGCGGTCATCCCTGCCTGCGTAACTTTGAGTCCCTATATATGTGCAGGAGCAGTGATTAAAGTCTGCTCTTGTAAATATTGGCAGCAATCAGGGCTATCCGAGTTCCAAGGGGGAAAAATGAATTTTATTTATACAGGATCTACATGTATTATTGTACATTGTCCAGATTGTTTGTATTATGACTCCATTAAGCTGACTTTATCATACCTATTGTTCCTCAGGTGAGCGATGTGGCCCATGGGCCTCTTGTTTTTAATTTTGTTTTCCCATATCTGCTCCCTCAGAATAGAAAAGCCTAATTAAATTTTAAACATTTGAAATGTTATAAGTCACATTTTTCCCAATTATAATTCATTCAGCCCTGTGAACGAGCTATAGATAAAGAAATAAAAACATTCCATCCAAATATTCTCTGGCCTAAAACATCAAACATCAACTGTACATGTACTCACTGAACAAGTACATAAAAAAAAATTATATTTAGAAAAAAAATTATCCATCGGGATGGGGAGGGAGGGGAGGGGGGGGGAATAGTAATGTAGATACATGTATTGTCTCATAAATACTTAATCATTATGATACATTTCTTGTAATATTTTGTAAAAGTTTTCTTTACTTTTTTGCCCCCTGCTTCAAAAAAGCCCTGGGGTTCAATTCGTTCCGGTCAAATTTTTTTTCTATATTTGAATTAATTTAAATAAGTCTATCGCCTTCCAACATAAATTAGGACCCAGCACCACCTCCCTTGTTGTTACATGCCTTAATAATTGTGAGTTAACAGAAACAAAGTGATATTATTTTCTACAGAAGTTATCTCTCTTATCAGAGCGACATTCCACCTTAAGTAACATTAATTTAAATGTTCAAGATTAGAATAAAATGTTGAAAAATTTCACCTGATATGAAATTTTTATATAGAATAATCCATTTATATAAGGTTCTGTCTATGTTGCATATACTTTCATAATATGCCCATATTAATTTTATTTTTCTACATGTAGCTTCTTGAAATCATCTTTTCATATGAGTCCTTCTTATATGTTATAAGTAATAGTACCAGTAATATCATTTTGGTTTTTTTAATACAGATTTTTCAAACCTCCAAGAGATGAGAACATCACTGGTATGCCTTAACGAGGTCATTCCTAATACAAGACACAATGCGGAAAAATTAAAGACTAACGTAAAGAACTGAAACCATGATTGATGAAGAGAAGAGCTGATAATCAGATTATTGTCTCTGTTATGTACATCCTGATAAAGCCTTTCCCGATTGATGACCTGGATCATTTATTTGGTAATTTAAGGATGACAATATTAATTTGAACATTTATGATACATTATTAAGACACTTAATAAGCAACACAACATATCCTGAAATATGAAGCTGGACCAAACCAGTGATAACCTACCATTTATGATTCATTACATTACTTGCAATTGGATTTGAAAACCATTTCTGAAACTTCAAAAGTCATGAATAACTTGGACATATAATGCATACAATTAAGAATTATTATTGTAAAGATTATATATCATGATACATGCATATGCTATAAGAAATACAATTGATAGACATCAAAAGTTGTATATACTGACCAAGTGCAGTAATGAAGTTTGTAATGGCTATATACTATTTACTGGTCATGTGGAGTAACTGATTTTTAAGATATATAATTATGTTTAATTTTATGATTGCATAGTATATCAAATCATCATTTCTGTATATCAGTGTCTGTCTGTCCATCCATTTATCTGTCTGAAGTCTGTTTTATTATTATGACACTTATATACACAATTGCCTTACAGAAAATGGTAGTCTTCTTAAATGACGTTTTCGAAAGAATGGTTGAGTAAAATTTTTATTTTAAATATTTTTTGAAATGATTTTTGGGAATAAGAATGTTAATTGTTATACATACAGGTATAGATACCTTATCTATATTATCATTTTTACATGAAAAAAATGTAAATGTAGGTGGTACATAATGATACGATTTGTTAAGTTTTATTTAAACATGAGTGTGCAGGATCCAATGAAAAAGAAATTTAATTGGTGTGGCCTTTCACATTTTCTATTTTTTAGTTCAAATTGAGGCTGAAACATTGTAATATATTATCCTGCAGTATTATTCTGATAAAGTCAAAATCATACATTATAAATAGCACCAAGACCAATTATGGGGACCAAGGACGGGTTCAAAGTTTAAAGTTCAGCATATATATAGGAACTATAGGATTGCATACATGTGTATACCTAAGGACAAATCATAAATCATCTCAGAAATGTAGTGTTGTCCAGTCCAATCAGATGATATGATCTAAAGAATTATCATGATTAATTATCAGATTTCATTTTATACCTGTAATCATTTGAAAGATTCTCTTAATTTTCAATACCCATTTTAATGCAATACCTTGAAAATCAGACAAAACGTTTAAAGATTGATAGAGCTAGGAAATTCAAATTAATTACAGTCAATATATGATTTTTTAGGAAACCTGTTATTTATTTGGTTTGATATTGTATTTTAAAATCATTCAGCAAAGGCTTAATAAAAATTGTGTGTATAAAAGTTTTCATGCATTTTTTTCTTTTGTGTACAGAGACCAGAGTTTCTTGATTATATCAGATGCACAACTTATGGCTCTCAGTTTGTTAATTACCATTAAAATACACTCTTTAATATACATTGAAAGTGAAAAAAATGTCAAATTAAAGAATCATCTTCTCTGTATATGTTTGGTTTTTAGAAATACAATCATTTATGGCAGTGTTGACTTTCATGAAGCGTGCAGAGTGAATTTTTGTAAAAGTCAGGTCAGAGGAAATTCGGATTTTCAGCCTATTTCATTCAATTACTAGTAGTATGTGCAACACAACTCCATTAATTTTTTTCTACAAGAACTTATGCAGGTTCACAGTATAACTAGTTGAAAGCCATTTAAAACTGAATTATACGCCTTTTCTAACAGATGAGTAGGGTTTGTAGCATCTATTTTAATAGAGGTCAGAGGAAATTCAGACGTTATTATCTGTTTTTCTAATTCACCAACATAGCAAATATTTATTATCAATCTGTTGCTTTTTATAATTTCTTCCAAATAACATTTACAAATTAAGAGTCTAAATATAACAAATAGTATTTTTTGCAATTTTTCTAGCTCTGGTCAGGTCAAAAAATGTAACTTTTTTAGTGGTCAGAGGAAATTCAAACTAAAAAAGCGGATTAGATAAAAGGAATTCCAATAATCCATTTTCAGATAAATAAAGTATTATATTAACCTTTTTAATATTTTGGTAAGAAGAGTTTTCTAGTTAATTGTAAATATGTCTTTTATGACATTTTTAATTTGCATTTAAGTTTTTTTTTCTCGTTTTAATTTTTTGAACATGGGTAAGTATGAAGGTCGTTGCCATGGAAACGAACTCATTTACATATGCTTAAAATGTCGTTTTTGACAAAAGCGAATCGATTAGAGTCTGTTTAAATAATTTTTCCAATTATTCAATTAGTTTCTTGTCAGGTTCACATTACCTTAAAGTAGCCAAGTCTTTTAAATGTTGTGCATAAAGAGAATGTGGTGTACAAATTAACCAAGAAAGTTGGTATCTGATTTACAGCAATACCACAAAAGCAGTTGCCGTGTCTTCAGGTAGATGGTCGTCTTATCCCTCAGTCCGGAGCTATCATGAGATATGTAGCCAGGGAATTTGGTATATGATTTTTTTTTTATTTTAGAACGTTTCTGAAAATGCATCCTACAATCCAAATTAAAAATCCACATAAAAAAATTTCAAGGCTTTATTTTTGTCATTTTTACTTTTTTCCAACTCTCTTGATATTCTGCAGAAAAGCGTTGTTGGACAGTTTTTTTTATTCCTGAATACTTTTTGAACAGTCGATAGTTTTCTTAATTTTTTATGTCAGATCATCCTGGGTATAAAGATATAAGAGTGGTGGGCCATTTTCCCCTTACATATATCAAATATTAAGTACTTTTTAAATTGGAATTTCAATTCGTACTCTAGGGTTGTACGGGGACAATAATGACGAAAACACTCGTGTTGACGTCATCATAGGAACCGCCGAAGACTTTTTGAAGAGCGCCATTGCAATTCATTATGAAAAAGACGAAACCAAAAAGGCAGAACTAAAGAAAGATCTGGAAGAAAACAAGCTTCCTCAGTTTTTCAGCTTGTTGGAAGACATTTTAAAGGAAAATAATGACGGGGATGGTTTTTTTGTTGGTAAAAAGGTAGAGGCTTGGTTTAACTTATATCTATTTCATAGTTCATTCCAAACATTAAAAATCTCTCTTGATATGTAAATTTGTTGAACCGAGTTGTTAATTTTTTTTTAAACCCGAGCTTCCATGTAGAAATATAACAATTAAAATCATAGATCATAATGCCAAATTTGATATCCTGTAACTTTTTGCATGATTTCAACAGTAAAATTTAAAAGTCATTTAATTTTTACAGTTCATTAATAAAAATGTTTCATATATGGTGGTGCAAACATCATTATGATAAATCATTATAGAAAACAGTTTCAAGCTTTAAAGTAATATAAATAGATCTGGTGCAAATTATTTCGTTTTCAAAAATTCCATAGCTCATTTAGGTGAGCCTCTACTGACATCATTTTTATTAGATCTTGAAATTATGTGTTCATTTAACTTCCAGATATCGTTAGCGGACATTTTGATTTATGACATCACTGACCAGGTCGGCGCTACTGCAAAACTTCCGGCTTTCCCACCAAAACTGGGAGGGCTGATCGAGAGAGTGAAGAACTATCCCAAGATAAAGGAATATCTAGCTAAAAGAGGAAAGTGAACACAAAATGAAAAGTTAACATAAAACAAACATATAACAAATCCGTTAGTTTGAAACTATTTCTTTTTTAAGGCCTGCCGTGTACATGTATAAATACAGGTAATTTTGAGGACATTTCTCATGTTTCATCAAACGTTAATTCAAAGTCACTATTTTATAATATCTATATGTAAGCTGTAATGTATTAGCTTATGTATTGTGTTAATAAAATAAATTGTTGAAAAAGTCATATTATCTACTGAATATATACCAGGACAGAATCCAACGGTCGTATAGAAATGAGTTGATAGAACCATTTTAACAATTCCTTGGACTTTCGATAGGACGTAACTATCTATTTCTAAACAAGTTTAAATGACGCTGGTTTCAAGTGAAATATACACAGATTGCGTAGTCTTAGCTCAAAAGCCAGAAGAAATAGACAGGCCTACGTACGTCACATGGCTGTTTGACACAACTACCCCAAGTCCAAGCTCTCGTTAAAATGGCTCTATATTGATTACCTAATCATAAGGTGGGAAGCAGTGATACCTCTGGGAATTATATGGCATGAAATTTAATAATGATACTACAAGTGTTTAAGAATGCAATTTATTCATAATTAAAGAAAAAAATCACTAATTAATACTATTAATTAATACTAATGAAAATCAATTTCCTGCAGATAAAAGACATATAATCATCTGACAAGTCAACATAATCTTCTGACAACTCAACATAAAAAGGTCTGGCAAGTCGGAATAAAACAACCTTATAAGCAGTTTAATCTATTCAATTGACAATTGATGGCAATGCCACCATTAAAATATATATTTTAAACCAAATGTAAAAGATAATACACAAATACATCTTAAAAAGATTAGGATTATCGTTGTTAATATTTACATGAATCGTTCATAAGGGTTATGGAATTTTCTTCACCGTACGTTTCCTTATATCCCGTTTGATCAACTTAACACAGTTTTGCAACTCTTTTTTAAATTTCTCCGACATAACAAACATATACTACTACGACCTACTAGTACATCCACAGACTATACTCGTTAAAGGCCGAACATTTTACAAACGCCCCCTTCTTTACCTGTACAAACTTCAAAATGATGCCGCTTGTCAATCAAGTTTGAAACAATAGCACCCAGTTTGATTGACGTGATCGTCCGAGCGCGATCTTGCCAGGTCCGCGGATTTCTGTTTACTAGCAATTAACAACGTTATCTTTGATATCTTCCGTCATGTATTAAAAGGGGGAAATTGTAAATTTATTTTTACACATTTAAAATTGATTATGAAAAATAATTATTCAGTGATTGAAAATACGCACAATTTATATTTAAATTATGTTGAATGTGTGTGACCTAATAAATTCCACGAAAATGCATGGACAGCTCCAAAACATATAAAAATTTCTTTTTACAACAAACGTTCACTGTGCTAGTGCTACTAAAGCTATATTTACTGGTAATTCACTCAGTTGGAAGTTGGTGCATGTAAACGTCCTTCCATGGAAAAGGAACTCCATTAATTGTCGACGTATAATGGCTGTCTTTATATTCCACATTCTTACTCATCGTATGGTTTTCTTATACTATTATAATTGTTAAAATTAAGTTTTTAAACAATGTCAAGTGCTAAACACAATGTACTGAGTTATGCTTTTATAGCATAATCAATTTACTGCATTTTTTTCAATTGTGCTTTACACACGTGCTTAGAGAAAATTCGGACGACACATACCATTTCCGTATAAAATCGCTTCGTATGGTCATTAGAACAATAAGATATTTAAACTAAGACCAATTCTGACTAATTCTTTATTTCCTGTGTATTAATTTGCCTCCTGTGTATAGAGATTAGCAGCGTTCACGACCACGGTAGACTGCAAGCCCCGGAGGCTTTCACACCTCTAATAATTAAGCCCCGCCCTCACCTGAGATTTAACACCCGGTAAAAATGTTCGGTCTTTAAACACAATTTATAAATACATATGTGTGAAAAGGAAAACCTGAAACATATCATTGCCATATTTGAATAATTACTAGTAAGCGCCAAGTCATTTTTATTCATATATATAAGCTGACAATTTCGGCAAGTGCGCGCAGATGTTAATAACCTCCAGCTATAAATCATAAAAACCTGTGATTTCATTCAGTAAATCCATCAGCCGATGATTATTATACAAATAATGGGAAATCCATATAATTATTACGATATGCTTAACCTAAACTGCACAATTTCTAGCGTTATTTACTTCTTTTATGACATTGTCTTTATAGTATTGTCACCGCCCCTTTTCCCCCACTCTCACATTTCCGGTTTTAAACATTATTTGCCCATTAAAACATTCTTTGAAACAAATGCTTTGTGAGAGGATTTTTCTTGCCTTACAATGAAAATAATAAATAGTCATGATCTAAAATAAGCATTTACAATTTTCATAACCAAGAAAAATAAAGAAAGGAAAAAAAGGAGAAAAAAAAATCAGAAGTGAGTAAAATTTATAATATAAACATTACGTAAATACAAATGGCGAAGTATATTAATATATATATATATTAATACGACACAGTGCTCAATAGTTTATTCATTTTCATTTTAGCCTCTGTTCATTGATGTCAACAACCGTTGTGGTATTTATAAACAACTTTGTATGTCTTTAATGTGTAATTATCTCAAGGAATTCTTGTCACATTTTTTTAAAGCAAGAACGTGAAGATTACATGAAAGTTTTTCTTTGATAGTCAATTATCACTCGCCATTTGTTCCTAATGATAATAGATAGACGACCTAATGAGCATTCAGTTAAAAAAAAGCTGGACACATTTTTAAAGGTATGGTTGCTAAGTTAACAAAAAACCGTTCATGTAACTGATCATAGCTAGATACCCATGTGAATTTTTATGTTTCTTTAAAAAAAAACCCATTTAGAAGTTAGAATGTTTTGGACTTAAACTGCATAATATATTTCTCTCTTTCTTTTTATAAAATTTTATTTAGACGTATTCTATCAATCGGTTTTTCAAAGGCTGCAAGGTCATTTTATCATTAATCAAATGTCACGTCACTTAGATGCAAGGAAGTAATGTTACATTGTTTATTTTATTTTTATATTAAGTTCACCAAACTGACGACTGCTTTTGCTGTCCTCATTATTATGTCATTCATATGACCTACATATTAGGCACATATTACCACATTCAGGTGGTGCATGTAATTTTTAACCTTACAATAGAAATTGGAAGATGACGGGTACAAAGAACATGCAGTTACTTTCGCCAACTTTTAAGGACATTCGTCTGCTCAAATCTATATTTATATATATTACCTGCAATAGACCAGGACTACACTAGTCGATACCAAGACAAGTAACAAGATGCCGGCATACAAGTTGATGTACTTTGACACTAAGGGGAGAGCCGAGGTCATCCGATTGGCCTTTGCGGCCGCTGGACAGTCATTTGAGGATAAAAGATTTCCACTTTCAATGGAAGAATGGCAAGCTGTGAAACCGAGTATGTATATCTATTAATTCCGTCAAATCAGAGTTTTGCAAGTTCATCTCAATAATTTTATTAAGATAAAATTGAACTTTAGGTACTTATCGCAAATACAACTATCAGATACTTGCACAGTGACGAACATCAACTTTTGTTTTTAAATGCTGGTTTTGAGTTACCCCTATATGCATACACTACTTCTTGGAGAGAAGCTGCAGAACTGTAGCTCCACAGGAAACTTTTAATCAACTCAGCTGTGGTTGTTTTCGTAGATTAACAGTTTTGCAATGATAATGATGGTTGCTTGCAATCAGAAAATATTTTTGTTTGTTTCAAAATGAATGTATTGTCCATATAGTTCAGTTTCAGCTATCGCTTGAGCGTGTTAAATACGCTTTTTATCGATTTTAAACAACAACTGAGCGAGGCCCGGTGAAATGCCTGGGAGACAGCGGCACGCTAGTGTCATTTAATGGTTGGGCTAGTATATACAATATCTTCTGGTTCGGTGCAAAACACTCCGATCAAATTCATGTAAAATTCTTAAACAATGATAAATAAGCAACAACATCAAAAACAAAACAAAGTTTATTTGACAAATCACAGAAAACTGTGAACTTGTAAATAAATGCATTCTTAACTGCTGCTCTTCTTGTGGATTAGATGACATATTTTCTTCGGATGAATAATTCTTTTCTTAAAGTCGAGTTCAAGGCAAAAAGATGACATTTTCCTTAAGGTAGCTAGGTCTTTTCATGACTAAAAAGAATGCGGTGTACAAAGCAACCCAGAAACTTGATATCTGTTTTACAGCAATACCACAAAAGCAGTTGCCGTGTCTTCAGGTAGATGGTCGCCTTATCCCTCAGTCTGGAGCAATCATGAGATATGTTGCCAGGGAATTTGGTATATATTTTTATTTTTATTTTTGAGCGCTATGGAAAATGCATCCTACAATCCCCTCCCCCCCCCCCCCCCAAAAAAAAAATCCGCATAAACAATTTCAAGGCTGCGTTATTTGTGTCAAATTTTCTTATTTTTTACTTTTTTTCCAACTTTCTTGATATTCTGCTATGCAAAAGCGTTGTGTGACAGGTTATTTTTTTAATCCTGAATACTTTTCGAACTGTCAATAGTTTTTTAAAGTTTTTATGTCAGATCATCCTGGTTATAGAATATAAAAATGTAAGAGGGGTGGACCATTTTCCCCTTAAATATATCAAATCTAAGTACTTATTAAATTGGAATTTCAATTCGTACTCCAGGGTTGTACGGGGACAATAATGACGAGAACACCCGTGTTGACGTCATCATTGGAACCGCCGAAGATTTTTTGAAGAACGCCTTTGCACTTAGATATGAAAAAGACGAAACCAAAAGGGCAGAGTTAAAGAAAGATCTGGAAGAAAACAAGCTTCCTCAGTTTTTCAGCCTGTTGGAGGACATTTTAAAGGAAAATAATGGCGGGGATAGTTTTTTTGTTGGTGAAAAGGTAGAGGCCTGGTTTAACTTATAACCATTTCATATTTCATACCACACATTCAGAATCTCTCATGATATGTAAATATGTCGCACCAGTTGTGAAATTTTCTTAAACCCGAGCCTCCACGAAGTAATATTAAAAAAAATACCGCTGGGGTTTTACATTTTTTTCCCTCCAAAAATTTCAAAAGCTAATTTTCTTTGTTAAATAGTGTAAAATTAGAAAATTCTTAACCGGTGAAAGTATTTTAATTTAAATGTACTTTAATCCACATTAAAATCGACAGATGTCTCATACCACCTTAAGGCAATATAAACTAATTCTGGTGCAAACTATTTCGTTTTCAAACATTTTACTTTTCACCAAGTTAAGCCTGTATTGACAACATTTTTATTAAGTGTAGATATTGAAATTGTATTCCTTTAACTTCCAGATATCGTTAGCGGACATCATGATTTATGACATTCCTGACCAGGTCGGCGCTGCAGCAAAACTTCCGGCTTTCCCACCAAAACTGGGAGGGCTGATCGAGAGAGTGAAGAATCATCCCAAGATAAAGGAATATCTAGCTAAAAGAGGAGATTGAACACAAAAAGGAAAAGTTACCATTAAATCAACGTGAAACCCATCCTTTAGATTGATTCTTTTTTCCGGACTGTAGTGTATTGGTACAGGCAACTTTAAGGATTTTTCTCATGTGCCATCAATATTTTAATTCAAAATCACCATTCTTATGACATCGTTATGTATGATGTAATATACTAGTTTATGTATTGTGCGAATTAAATGGTTTATTTGAAAAATATCTTGAGCGGCTGAATATAAAACAAGAGTAGAATCCATCGGTTGTTTGGAAATGAATTGATACATTGATTACGTAATCATTAGGTGAGGCGCAGTGATACTCCTGGGAATCATATGGGATGAAATTTAATTAATGATATGAGGAGGCTATCTATTCAGAATGAAAGGAAAAATCCACTGACGACAACGAAAATCAATTTCCTGATAAAAAAAATTACACCTGGCAAGTCAAAATGATCATCTGACAAGCCAACATAATATTCTGGCAACTCAACATAATACAAAGTCTTGCAAGTCAGAATAAAAAAAAAACTTCCAGTACAATTTATTCAAATCAACACTTGATGGCAATGCCACCATTAGAATATATTTTAAACAGGATGTAAAAGATAATACTCAAATACATCTTAACAAGAATAGGATTATCGTTGTAAATATTTACATGATTCGTTAATAAGGGTTATGGCATTTTCTGCAACGTACATTATCTCATATCCCGTTTGATCAACTTAAAACAGTTTTGCAATTTTATTTTTTAATTTCTCAGACAAAACAAATATGTAATACGATGACTTACGAGTACATCAACAAACTATAACCGTTAAACACACTTTATAAATAAGAGAAAAACCTGAAACGTATCATTGCCATATTTGAATAATTACCAAGTCATTTTATTTGTATAGGCTGACAATTTCGGCAAGGGCGCACAGATGTTAATAACCTCCAGCTATAAATCATAAAAACCTGTGATTTCATTCAGTAAAGCCATCAGCCGATGATTTTTTTTTTTACAAATAATGGGAAATCCATATAATTATTATGATATGCTTAACCTAAACTGCACAATTTCTGGCGTTTATTTATTTCTTTTAGGACTAGTTGTATTTGTAGTGTTGTCACCGCCCCTTTTCCCCCACTCCCACATTTCCGGGTTTAAACATTATTTGCCCATTAAAACATTCTTTGAAACAAATGATTAATGAGAGGATTTTTCTTGACTGACAATGAAAATAATAAATAGTCATGATCTAAAATAAGCATTTACAATTTTTATAACCAACAAGAAAAATAAAAAGAGAGAAAGAAAAGGAGAAAAAAAATCAGAAGTGAGTAAAATTTATAATATAAACATTACGTAAATACAAGTGGCGAAGTATAGTAATACGACACAGTGCTCAGTAGCTTATTCGTTTTCATTTTAGCCTCTGTTGATTGATGTCAACAACCGTTGAGGTATTTATAAACAACTTTTTATGTCTTAAATGTTTAATTATTTCAAAGAATTCTTGTCTCATTTTTTACAGCAAGAACGTTAAGATAACATGAAAGTTTTTCTTTTGATAGTCATTATCACTAGCCATTTGTTCCTAATGATAATAGATAGACGACTTAATGTGCATTCAGCTAATAAAATCTGGACACATTTTTAAAGATATGGTTGCTAAGTTAATAAAAAAAAACCTTTCATGTAACTGATCATAGCTAGATATGTGAATTTTTATGTTTCTTTAAAAAAAAAAACCATTTAGAAGTTAGAATGTTTTGGGCTTAAACTGCATAATATATTTCTCTCTTTCTTTTTATAAAATTATATTTAGACTATTTTATCAATCGGTTTTTCAAAGGCTGCAAGGCCATTTTATCATTAATCAAATGTCACGTCACATAGATGCAAGGAAGTAATGTTACATTGTTTATTTTTTTATATCAAGTTCCCCAAAATGACGACTACTTTTGCTGTCCTCATTATTATGTCATTCATAAATCAGATTATGACAAGCAATTCAAAGGGAAACGACACTGCGCCATTATCAGGTAACATTTCTTGCTATTGAGTCATCTTCCATATGACCTGCACATTAGGCACATATTAACACATTCAGGTGGTGCATGTAATTTTTAACCTTAAAACATGAAAGAAACTTATAAATATTTTTAAGATTAGCGAACCAGACTTAAAAAAATATTTTTTTACTAAAACGTAAAATCGGAATATGTGGTCAATAAGTTAACACATTTCGGTACATAAATATATCTTGGTACATGTATCAAAATTGTCTAATATCAAAAAAAAATTTCAGCTGAAGATCCTGTATCAATAATTGAAAAGTCAATCCTACAAATCCCTCTCTTAAAGAAGTTTACTACTATGTAAGTACGTTCAACACATTTTATTTCACATTTGTAATAAACTCTTTCCAAAATATTATATTAAGCGATTATTATCTTTAACTGTTTGTACTTCATTTATATATTGATATTGACATTTGTAAATATGCTTCCTTATATGAACTTATATAGAAAAGCGAAAACGTTCAATTCTGTATGAACGTTTTCGTGACGTCACAATGAAAACAGCACGCGCTTATCACTTGATGGTTGTAATATTGTAAACGTAAAAACACCGTTATATTAATGATTCTGAACAGTTTGACATTCTCAAACGTAAATATAGGTAAAAAACAGCAATGAAAAAAGTTCACCTGGATATGAACTTGGTTGGTAAGTGATCAAATCTTCTGAAAAGCCCTTCGGGCTTCACAGGATTTGATCACGTGACCAACCAAGTTCATATCCCAGTGAACTTTTTCAGTTGCTGTTTATTTCTAAACAAGTTGCTGTCCTTTAAAAAAGGACTACAATACGTGGACCATTTGAATGTGTTTCCAACGAAAACATGAAAGCCTTAAGATTATCAGAGATTCCACCAACTCTAGCCCTCTTCTTTTAACCGCAAAATTTGTACGTTGTATTACGTATAAAGCCCTGACTTTTTATCTCAGAATTTAAAGGGTTCTTACTTCTAAAATAATTATGATCTATCTATGAATGAAGTTTGCATGTATAGTATCAGGCATTCGGTGAATTCTACTATTTGCGCACACATTACGATTCGCACTACTTTGTTAGCTATGCAGTGACAGCTTTGTGTAAATTAAAAATTTCATATTTTGATGCATTTTTCTTGAGATTTAAACTTGTATACAGTGACAATTTTTCAATCATACTTAATTGCTTAAAATTTAATTGGGAAGAACTCTAGCCTCGCCTATTATAAAAGTAAAGTGAAGTTACATGTGTATTCGGAAAACAACAAAACATTGCAAATTATGCTATTTGATGCATGTTGTAGTTTCGGCATAACATTAACTTATTTCATAATACTGATAGTTTATATCACATGCCAATCATTTCTTTAAAAGGAATACTTTGTTTCTGTACTGTTACCGACAACTTTACAATTACAGCGCCTTTGAACTTCTGTGTATATGGCATGGAATCCCGATCCAGATTCAGATAAACGTGTGCTAGCCTGGTTCCCTGATCTACCCATTACGCACGGGAACCAGGCTAGCTCATGCGCAGGCTGCATTTTCCCCATAGCATCCGGTTTAACCTCGCTTATATATTTTCTGCGTGGACCTCAGGGTCCACGCAATTAGGTTGTGACTGGCAAGTACATACAGCATGTGAATTCTTTTATGTCTGATAAAAGTTTTATTAGTTCGAAAAATAATTGTATCTTTCTATTTTAGTTTTATCTTATCATTTCAATTATTCAAGACATATTGTCAAAAAGTTATTAATCTTTTGAGTTGATAATGCTTACTTTTTTCCCTATGATATCAAATTTTAAAACAAAGAACGCTTTAATTATCTATAAAACTTGTCTTATCGTGGTATATTTTTTGAAAAGAAAAATTATTGATAAAAAATGAGACATCATATGGAAATGAGGTCCCTGTGCCATATTGTTCATATGATCAATATAAGCCATAATAAAATAGCATTATGTAGTCATGTACAAATTATCTGGATAACGTAACAGAAAAGATTCCGTGTAAGAGATGATTAAGATCTCTCTCTCTCTCTCTCTCTCTCTCTCTCTCTCTCTCTC
Source organism: Magallana gigas (assembly GCF_963853765.1). NCBI lineage: Eukaryota > Metazoa > Mollusca > Bivalvia > Ostreida > Ostreidae > Magallana > Magallana gigas. Next base: position 28,817,704 of record NC_088856.1, read on the forward strand.
TCTCTCTCTCTAAACTTAAATCAATTTTTAAAGATTTTTCTTTATATAATCCTATGTAAAAAATTGAAACCCCTTTCATTGTGGTCTCACCCTACCCCTGGGGATTATGATTTCAACAACTCAACTCTATCCTTCCTGAGCATACTTCCACACAATTTACATCTTTTCTGACGAATCGATTTCTGAGTAGAGTTTTTCTTTAGATATCCCTAGTACAGATTTGCCCGAACACCTCCCCCATTGATATTGTGGCCGCATTGTTTCCCAGCAATGATGATTTAAACAATTTAAACCAAGACTACCTAGATATATTTTCACTCAAGTTATAAAAGTTCCGGCCCATTTGTCTTTAGATTTTCTTCTAATACTACCATAAAAAATACATTTGGTGGCGCGCCAACCTACCCCCTGAGGATCATTTGAAGTTAAATCTACACTTCCTAGGGATTGTTTCATGAAAGTAATGGCTTTTCTGTACAATTTGATCCAGAGAAGATTTTATAATATCTAAAATATTTTTTCTACATGTATATATTCCTATGAAAAATGAAATCCCCATATTGAAGCTACACCCTCTCCTAGAAGACCATTATTTGGACAGCTTAGGATTCTTTCACGCTCTCACACAAGTTACATCTTTTCTGGTCGATTGGTTTTCGAAAACGATTTTTAAAGATTTTTTTCTGTTTGTATTCCGATGTAAAATCTGTCCCCTCCCCCACTTTGGCTCTTTCTTTACCCAGGAGTCATAACGTCAACAAACTTGTATCTACATTACCTTAGGATGCTTCTGCACAAGCTACATATTTTCTGGTCAAATGAATTTTCAGAAAAAGTTTTGAAAAATACCAAAACATGAATTATATGTTTTAATTATCCTCCCTGGAGAGCAAAATATGGCTCTTAAATTTAAAACCATGAATTTACTTAGCCCAAAAAAGATTTGTGCAAAGAGATTAGAAAAAGCTTTGAGAATAATCTATGCAACGTCAACTTGTCAAAAATGTCGGATTTTCAATACGTCTGAACTTTCATACTGATAGATCGATTTCATTAAAATAAAGGTATAATAAAGTTATTTGTTACTTGTTATTTCGGTTTTCATTATTTTACCATTCGCAGAAATGTGCATTTTCATTTTTAACTGCCATTGATTTTACCTGGTACATGTACTTCTACGTGAGTGCTGTTTTGACAAGACCAACGGTCATGAAAATGTCCACGTATTTAAATTTATTTACAATCTTTTTTCTGTAAAAGCTATTTTAATGACCAAAATGTATACAGAAGTTTTACCTACTACATTAAAACATTTCTTACATCTGTATATCATACCATAATTTAAGTATTTAAGATTTACCTTATTCAGACTTTATTCCTTTTTAGTTTCAAAAAGCAGCCACCCAGTCCTCCAGGAAAAATAAAGGAGATCCAGAAGATTAATATAAAGCCAATCCTTGGTTGTATTAAAACAGATACTTGTTATTAATTTAAAAAAATACATACATCTGTAGATGAACATTCTAGATTCAATACTTCATGTGTGTAAATTTTAGAATGTATCTGCATAAAGACTGACATTTGAAACTTTTATAAAATAAACTGTTTTAGAATTATATCTGTAAGAGTTTTACCTCTTCATGAATTGTAGGTAATAATTGGTTAATCGCAGTCACGTGATAGCTACATACATTACAAACATACGAAACGAAATTTACCCCCCCCCCCCCGAACATTATGGCGTCATTCTTAGAGTACTCTAGTCAAATTTTTTACCTAACTTAAACACTGTTAAAAAGTTTACATGTGAAATACCCTCAGGAAAAAAGTGTTTACACACTGTTGAATTGCAGGACTGAAAATGAAACAAACGGATTGGTTTTGTGTTTACTTTGTTTATTGCGATAGCTTTTCTCTCTTGGCTAGATATTCCTTTATATTGGAATAGTTCTTCACTCTGTCAATCAACCCTGCCAGTTTTGGTGGGAAAGCAGGAAGTTTTGCAACAGAACTGGTCTGGTCTGTGATGTCATAAATCAAAATGTCCGCTAACGATATCTGGAAGTTAAATGAATCAATGAAAAACAATGTTAAGTTAGATTAATTGTGAAAGAATTACAAAAAAGAACTCGAAACACTAAACACCTTTACGTAAAGGATCTCTTATGATTTGCGATTGCATATGATTTTATTCAAAGAGTTGTTGTATTTTCTTTTTACGAGCCTTAGTGATGGGATAGAAAATACAAAACGAGTTGGATAAAAATCATATGTCATCGCAAATTAATAAGATTTTCTTTTTATGACATGTTTTCAAACGTTTTTGTCAAACCTCAATATTTTCTGTAAAAATCATGTGAGCCACATGAGCATATTCTATTATGCACACAGCAAGATAGCTTCTTAAGAAATTGTTTAATACTGAAAAAAAAACGTAGATATGTCAGGATCGTGCCTTACCTTTTTACCAACGAAGTAGCCGTCACCGTCATCATTTTCCTTTAGAATGCTCTCCAACAAGCTGAAAAACTGAGGAAGCTTGGTTTCTTCCAGATTTTTATTGATTTCCTCTTTTTTGGTTTCGTCTTTTTCATAATACCATGACATGACATTCTTTAAAAAATCGTCGGAGGCTCCCGGGATGACGTCAACACGAGTGTTCTCGTCATTATTATCACCGTACAACCCTAGAACACGAATTGTGATGCTGATTATCAGTTTATGAAGACATATGATCGCTCGACTACAGCTTTCATGTATACAAATACTGAAGGTTAATTTAGTACCACGTGCTTAAAATTGACACAAGCAGGAAGGGCACACTACTTATACTTTTCCAAACTGATATAAACATAAGGTCATAAGAATATTGGCAGTTCAAAAGGTGTTCATGTTACTTCAATTCTTACGCAACGATTTTACATTTCTGTATATCACAAAATGAATGAAATAAAAATAAGAGATTTGGGAAAATAACGCCTTTTTATAGTGTTTTTTTGATTGGGATTTTAATGATGCATTTTCAGGAACGCTCTTAATTAACAAACATGTACCGAATTCCCTGGCTATATATCTCATGATGGCTCCCGACTGAGGGATAAAGCGACCTTCAACCTGAAGACACGGCAACTGATGCTGTGGAATTGCTAAAAAACAAATATCAATATAAAAAACCTCGTTTTTACAGCGCATTCTTCGTTAAGAAAAGAACGCCACTGACAAAAGAAAACGTCTGTTGCTTTAAACGTAGAAACGAACTCGACTATAAGTAAAGGAAATATTCATCTACAGAAAGTTTGTAATTTAATCCAGATCAATGCATGTAGTTCAATCAGTAATTTAGTAAAGATTTGCTGTGATATGTGAAACGAGATTTAATTTGTTGTTTTCTGTTTAATTTTCTTTATTTAACGAATTTGCATAAATTTGATAAAAAAGTGTATATCTTTTTGTGTTCCTCTGTCATCCAGACAATACCCTGCGTCTCCTTTAGGGGGCAGTTCAAAATCGATAGAGATGGTCTTTGACAAATATCATGCAATACTGCGCAATTTTCGTGGAATTCGTGGGAAGTCCTCTCCCACGAATTTAAATCCTCAACGAAAACAATTTTAGAAACAGTTATCTTTGTTACTGAAACAGTAACCGACGCATCCACGAAATTACATCCCCGCAAATAAACAAAAAAGTCACAATCAACGGAAATTGGACCCCACGAATTAAAATTATTCCACAGTAGATCGTAGATGAAGATTATAGAAAAGTCTTCACCATTTTCTTTATTATTCTCAATAAAGTCTTTCATTTTGGGACAAATAGTACCAGCACAAGTAGCTACCAATTTTGTTGCAGAGTTGTTAATCTACGGCAGCATTCACAGTCAAGCTGGTTTGTATTTTCTAAATTACTGTCCGCAGCTACTATCGATAAAAGTTGAGAATTTATATTGGGATGACACAAAACAAACATGTCCAAACAATGTTTAAGGTTCCTCGACACACCAAAATTTTATTTTATGGATCGATAGAGAATCTTTTTTGAAACATGATTCTACAAAACAGAGATCAATATCGGCTTTCAGTAATTTTATACGAATTTTTTTGTATTTTTTCAGTGAAATAGGAAAAACTGTTTTGCAGACAAACAGAATATATTAGAGCTTAAAACTTGTTGTCAATTAATGTGTAATATAATTATAAATAAATTCATGCCAAAGATCGTTCGGTCAAGTGTTTAAGGTAAGGTTTGCGGCTTGCATTTTTTAGAGGTTGTACTAAAGTTACATACCATTTTGTTCACTATACTAAAGTCTTTTTTCTCATGAAATTCAAATGAATTTTGCCCGTCCCGTTTTATAACTACAAAAGGTCAAAGTTCATGATTTCCAATTTTCATTTTGATGAAATGTAAACAATGTCGTGAAAATATGTACATTTTATATGTGACTATTATGGTGGTTATTTATGCTTAAAATGTTCGAAAATAATATCACTATTAATATCATGATTCACTTTTATTAATTTCTGATGAACTATCTAAATATAGAATAAAATGCAACAAAAGTCTTCATTTTGGACTACTATTATGTAAACGAAAACATCTTATTTGAAACCTTTCCAGGTCCACCAATTTCAGGAAAAACGTATCTTAGAATATGTGTAATCTGATGTTTCTAATACACTATTCAAAACCATATGATGCGGATTTCGTTTTCGTGGAAATTGATAAAATGCTTGTGTCCTCTTATTTTTTCATTGAAACTAAATAAACCCGCGAAATAAAAAAAAACTGATATCAATTATGACGTCATATAAATTTTGACGTCATAACTGAAATAAAGGGTAGTTGGTGTTACATCACAATGAAATTGTGTGAGTTATCTCCCTGTAACCGCAAACCTTACTTTAACTTTTTAATTAAAAAAATATTTAGGAAAATCAAAATTGTAATTCTTTAATATCTTTTAATCGATGGATAAAATTTTAAAAATAACATAAAGTCACATAAACTATTTACTTAACAATGATATTTTACAAAGAAATTGAAATTAAAATGCGAAATTTTGGAAAAATTGCTATTTATCAAATTTGAACCGATCCCGATTGAAAAAAAAAACTGATCCCGATCAGAATTATTTTAAAATTGAAATTTTACAAATAAACTGCAGTTTTTTTCTAAGTAATTGATGTAAATTATAAAGTTAGTAAATGACGAAACCATTTTACAGCTAACCAACCTGAAATTTTTGCAAAATTCTGATTCATTCTAACTTTATGTGATTTTGTTCGGGATCAGTTTAATTACAATCGGGATCGGTTCGATTTTAAAATTTTCCATTTGTACTTTAATTTAACTATTTGGTTTCAATTTCTTGTTGAAATATGATTGTACAGCAATTGTTTAATGCGAGTAACAGTTTATCTGCAGTTTTTATCCATAGATTTAAATAATATCTACAATTCTTTTTTTTCATTTTCATAAATATTTTTTTTACAAAAATATTTCAAAGTTTATCTGGCCGTCTTTGATATGTATTTATAGATAATTGTATTGTGCATTAATTGAAAACAAATTTTTAGCTCTAATATATCTTGTTCGCAGCTTAAACGATGTTTACGGTTTCTATAAAAAAAATACAAAAAAAATCATATAAAATAATCAGAGGCCGATATAGGTGTCATTTTTGAATAATCATTTCTCAAAGAGAATTCTTCATCGATCCATCAAATAATGCATTGGTGTGTCGAGCCACCTTAATACCGGCCTCTGTACAAACATCTGATGTATGCATTTGCGATGAAGTACCAATGATTTAATTTGCTTAATTTAAACACACTTCTTATATTCAATCACTAAGGTAAACTTTAAACTACGCTTTATTTTTTCTTTAGCTATAACATATGCAAAAGTTTAATTTGATTGAATTTAAAGGTAAACGTACCTGGTTTCACTTTGTACCATTCATCTATTGAATATCTCTTGTCCTCAAACGACTGTCCAGCGGCCGCAAATGACAATCGGATGACTTCAGCTCTCCCCTTAGCCTCAAAGCACATTAATTTATAGGCTGGCATTATGTTAGCTTTCTTAGATGCAACTTCTGTAGACTCAGTCAATATATACCTGAACAAGCGGATGGTCTAAATTTTCACTTTCTAAACTAACGTCAAAACATCGTACTTTAAAAGGAGTGTTAAGATATCATGAATAAGAGAATGATAAATAGACCTGAAATGAGGATGTGACATCGCGGATGTAAGCTTATTAGACACTTATGAATAGAGTTGCACTAATTCAATCTTAAAACACTCAGTTTTAGCAAAATAGAATACATGTGTTGTATACGACGATTATTAGGCATATGTAAAACACAATATTTTCACAGACCTCCTAATAACTGGCATATGTCAGGCTTAAAAATATTTGGTAAACGATCAATCAATGAATAATTGTAGCTTACTGGGAAAATATCTCACCGATTTAACATATGTTTTTTCTTAAACAGGAATTTTTTTCACAAAATGCTTTAGAAAGCGAATTCTTTCAGGACAAGTATAAGACAAAACAAAGAAAGTTCTCCAAAACCATCATAATAAAAATTGATAGCTTCTTTATTAACGACAAAGCTCCTTAATAAATTGAGAATGTTTAAACACAAGGGAAACGTTTTGAAATTTGATTTTAGTTGATATAATTAAACACACTACATAAGAATTGTAATTTTTGATACTTTTCTGTAACCTGTCCAGCTGCTGTAGGGAAGAAAATGATTAATGTTCGGTTACGTCCACGTTATGGGACGTGAACAAGCTATTAGGTTAAGTATTAGTTTTCTATACATTGCTTTAACCATGGGCACATTAATTCTAAGTTTTATCTACAAATATACTCAGACGAATAATTATAAAAAGCGATGATACATAAGATGTATCTACAAGCACAATAATACACTAAACTATAAACTGGGTTTAGTACCAGGGTTTAGTACTGGTGTTCATTCCGTTTACTGTGGTTTCATTAATATTTAAGGGCAACAATTTTCGTGGATAAAGTGAAAATCACAGTTTAAAGGATACGTTAATTCGTGGCCAATGACACTATCAATACAAAAAGTTAATAAAAATTGCACTTCAATGAACATTTAATTTCGTGGATCAACTAAACAGCGAAATCCACGAAAATTGGTATTCAACGAATATTGATGAAACCACAGTATACAGTACAAACAAATAAATTAAAAACTGACCGTCCTCGGATTCCCACAAAAACCGTGACCCGTCGTATTCAGGATGTAAAATATTGGCGAATCATCTCAACAAATGCAGAACCAAAAGTACAGCAGTCTGGAAGACATCCTGGTCAGCTACAAATAAGGCAATGGCTCAGGATATAATAAGCTTTCAATGACTTTAACACAAAGAGGACAACTTCTTAAAGACCATCCGAAGTCGTCTCCAGACCGTTAACATTGCGCATGATATGCTTTAACAGAATACTGCTCCATCTTTCATAAACTGAGCAGATCTAACACAGAGTCACATCTCTGGGATTATGAAAAAGACCTCAAACAATTCAAGGTTTTACAAACTATACCCAAACCATCAAGGATTGACGAGATTGGTCTTGAAATACATTGTATCCTCTACTGCTCAAATCATTGCTAATCATTGCTGGCAGGTCATCCATTAGCATACATGTATTTTAAAAGGTCAATATCTAGTAAATGAAAGGTGCCTACAGGTTAATAAGATATAAATTCTTTCCATGATGCTTCATAACACTAACTTTGTTTGATAGGGTGTATCGGGGATAAAATTTAAGTAAAAACAATGAAAAATCATGTTTAAAACTGTCATTTTCCCATGAAATATGAAGAAATTGAGGAATAAATTTCGGAGTTTTCTCCATTTTTGTTTATCAAAATATATGAAGAATGCCTACAGTCTCCCTAAAAACGGGTTTAAACAAGCTCTTGACCTCCTCTTTAAAATGATTTCAAATTGAATTTAGGTATCGGGATTACTTTTCCCATGATTTAACATAGAATGTAAAGAAATAGTTAAATTTCTACATAATTCCTTTAAAGCCGTAAAGTACGGGAAAAGATTCTTCAAATCATTTATGACGTCATAATGGTTCTAGCACCAAAAAGACACTCTGGGAATCATTTACTAGATCTTGATCTTAAATTTCATTATAGTAATGTGACAAAAAATATTTTGAATTAAAATATTCATGGAAGAACCGAAAGTACAAAAATTCATTAAAGTACCAGTGTAACTATTAGTTTTCGCATGAATTTTATTATTTTTGACAATCATCTAAATGTACTTATTCTATTAGGACCACCCATTCTCTCAGAAAATTAATCAGTACTCCAAATTTTGAAAAATGATGAACCATTCATTTAAATACAGAATTTGAAGTCGTGTGTAAAATCTAAAAAAAATCTCTGTCAGTGATAGAAATATCAGTCTTTTTATATTAACACATATGTCTATAAATTAGAAACTTATTTGTTGCTGTACTGAACATGTACAAAAAATGCTTGCCATACCAAGCCCATGCCTATTCAGATTAATCGCCAGTGTCAAAGTTATGTTCTTACAATTCACCAGCTTACACCTTATTTATATCTAGGACATCTTTGATGCATGACTCTCTTGCACAAATATTAGAACTAAACAAAACAACATCAGCGTTGCACGCTGGTCCCTCATAATGATGAAATGACTAGTATCACAGCGAATTTCTCGATACCTGCTTTAATCAGATTGATATCAATTTAGTTTATTTGTTTTAAATGCAAAATTTGCGTTAGCAGGATATATCCACTTCTTTATTGGATTAATACCTGATAAATTAATTAAAGTTGATATAATATAATAATATGCAAAATAGTAAATCTACAGTCTGGACAAAGTCTAAAGTGCGATTTCCTTTTTCAACATTGAATGGACATAAACTTCCCAGTACAAATATAAACATTTTCGTGTAAATACCTAAATAAAACCGGTCATGAAGAATGGGAAGTTACTTTAATTATATCAACTTTAATAAGGTTGTTGCATTTAGAGGTTGGCCTTGGTTATGGCATGGCTACCAGGTAGTTGAATAATTTTTTTAATTCCTGGATAAAGTTTCTTATCTTTACTTGAATTTTATATTTATTTAATTACCAAATTATCACTCATTCTTCTTATTAATATAATTTATATATAACTTGTTTAAATTAAACAATTAACTATTTCCATTTTAAATCAAGTATTATGAATAATTTACACAACGTTTTTATATAATGTAAAAATTGCATATACTTATTCAAAATTAAAAAAAAGTAAGAAGTAAAAGTATCTGATAATTTTCCATCAAAACCTTATCAATCCCTATTGGGAGGGGCTTCGCATTTTAAGCGTAGTAAAAATTTTATGAATTGATCTTTATGCTATCTTACTTTCAAAATATTTATCTTAAAACTTAAAGAATGGTCACGAATTTGGTCATTTTTCTCCATTATTATTGTGTTTATAATGAATTAGTCGTAGAGTTATAATCAAGATACAGAGCTAACAATTCTTTATCATGTCAGATGGCTCGTGCCAGGTTTTTGTTTACATTGGTTTCATAAACCGGTATGAGTTCTTTATCGAGCCTTTTTTACCATCTGCTTAATTGTTTTAAGCATAGGTTACTGTTCCTAGTGTTTACCACATTCATTTAAGTATAAACATGGAATTTGCCTTTCATCATTCAATGAAAACAAAAACATTACCTTAGATTTGTTTACACAACAAAGATGACTCTCAAATTTACGTTAATGATTAGAAATGCCTTACTAAAGCATTATTACTATTAAAAACGGGGGGGGGGGGGGTGTCTGACATCGTGACCATGTTCCTTTAACATACAATAATCAATTTTTCATTGTGTGTATAAAAATAGGGGGAAATAATAATATAATACAATATTTCAATATAATTAAGTTATTCAATGTATAATGAAGGGTTATTGAACAATTTTGAATCATTTTAAACCAGTCAAATATGTATTGCTATTAATAACAATGGAAGTGAAATGAACCAAATTCACATGACTGACAACATATAAGAAGCCTGTCATTTTGGAACTTAAAATTTTTTAAAAAGTTATCTCCCTTGTTGAAAAAAAATAAATTTTAATTTCGTCAAAATATATGATGTCAATGATTCATTTTATTTCACATTTTAATAAAGAGAAAGTTTATGCATGTATTAACCAAGAGAGTTTTACAAATTTCAAGTTACTTTTTACAATATTTTATTAAAACATACGTTGCCCATAGACTCCAAAGCAAAATTCAATGTGTAATTAGTTGGACCATAATCAATATTTTGAAAATCCCTTTGGTGGAGTATTTTCATTTGATAACATCTTTAAAATGCTATCATGATTAAGAATACCTTAAAGATTTTTTAAAATTCAAATTATTTTTAACATTATTTAACAATGTCTTTATTTGTTTTCATAGAATAATCATTGATCCTCATTATAGTGTCAAAGATGTACACTTATGTGACCTTTGTGAAACCGCCATATTACCCAGCTTCTGTTACTTTTGTCATGTCAACCTAAGTTTGTTTCCTGCAGAAGGGAGAAATGTCACATTTTTTGCATCTACACGTTTAACCACTGTAGAAATCAAGATGCGGATTTGTGTGCTTTGAATTTCAATTTCATTGATTGCTTAAAAAGTATTTGCCTGGGGAAACCCTCTAAACCCTAAAGTCATTCCAATTTATACACATTGACAAACACAGATGTTGATAACATTCAGCTTTAAATTCACCACAATTACAAAACCCGTGATTTCATTCATTCATCCATTAATTGACGTTAACAATATATGATTTACATTCCTTTTGACGGAAATTCCATTTTATCATTCAAATATGCTTGACCTTGATAGCATAATTTTAATCTTTTTTTCTTCCGTCTTCTTATAAGATTGATTGTCTTTGTGTTCTTTTCTCCTCCCTCTTTCCACTCCTGCATTTCCGGTTTTGAACATTACTTGCCTATTGAAAACAAATTTTGCAACAAATGATATATGAGCAGATTTTTTTTTGAAATAACAATAAAAATTAAAAATAGCAATGATTTATAATGGACATTTACATCTTTTATTATCAATAAGAGGAATAGAGAGCTGAAGATAACTAGATAAAAATTGAAGTAAGTAAACATTTCTATTATTTTAATTGCGTAATTACAAGTAATACAGGCTATAAATACAACACATCGCACTATATTTAATTCATTTTCATTTCAGCCTTTGATTATTGACGTTAATCATCGTTCAGGTATTTACCAACAATATTGTATGACTTTTATGTAAATTCATTTCTGACAAATTTTTGTAGGTTAACATGAAACATAATGACTAACAATGTCTCCAATAATGAATACTAGTATATGATTTTTCTATGCATAAACTTGAAGATATTTATGTCATTTTTTTATAGGTGTGGTCGCTAAGTTTTACATTAAAACGTTTCTTTATTATTGATAATGAGACGTCATGTATTTACTAATCAATATTCATAAATAAGCATTTATTCCATCAGAATATTTCTCTTAATTATCGAAAATTGCATGCTTGTTTATAATAAATCAAAAAGAATTTCAGGAAAACCACTGATTAAAAGTGTGATTTGCCTATTATTTTCTTATAATTCTAGGGGTTCTCCGAAAATGACGACCACTTTTGCTGTCCTCATTTTTATGTCATTTATAAATCAGATTATGACAAGCAATTCAACGGGAAATTACACAGCGCCATTAGCAGGTAAATAATATATATTATTTTACACTCTTCTCGAGATAAACTCATCAGAAAAGCACGACACCGATTAAGCACAATGCAACATATTTTTACAATCCCAATACCGATATATCATTCAAATATTGTCTGTTTATTTATACGTTCTTTTTTGAAAATAAATTGTTTCATATTTTTTTTCCGGAAAGTTAAAAATTGTGAAAAAATTTAAATATTTGGTTAATATGGCACCTTGTTTGATTGTTTTAAATTTCAGTTGACAATTCCGCATTGAAGAATATCAAAACATATTCCCAGTTTCTGAACATTAAAAAAATAATGTAAGTACACATATTTTCATAATGATGTCTTCTCATATTGTTTCCCCTTCCAAAATGATATTTAAGTACTTATCATAATTTCTTGTTACGTAGATAATCCTGTTATTTATTGAACTGTTTGTTTTGTTTCGGTAGTTTTGGCAGTACTTGATATAACATGTACTTATTAGTGTTTTAACTGCCTGTCTATACGAACTATGTAAGGTTGTAAACATTAATGTAAAAGGTAAACCGTGCATTGTAGGTAATTTGTTTTGTCGAGGACCAAAACCTCTCTAAAGTTTTAAGAATATCTATAAGAAAAAATGAAAGAAAACTACATTACGTCTGGGATGTTGTTGTCTTATTTTTCTCCCCTCGATATCTGCAGAGATTTAGACAGCACGTGACCCCTTATTTTTGTTCAAGGCGAACCAATCAAAATCAACAAGCAGTTTCTTATACAAATTAATTTTATACATTGTACATCTATATTTGTTATCCATCTTTTAATGTTTTTTCACCAAAAAAAAAGCAAGGTTTACATTCTTTACTGAATAAGTCCAAAAAAAGCTAATTTGTGGTTTTGTCACCAAAGCAGCATTCCATCGACGCATTTAAAGAAAGAGGTTTTAACAATTTATTTATTTTTTCAGTTTCGAAAAAAGACCATCCGTTTTACCAGGAAAGATAATGAAGGACAAAAAAACTAAAACAATTCTTGGATGTATCAAACTAGATACCTGTTTTTGATATTAAAAATACATCAGAAAGAATGAATTTATGTATATCAATATTTGAATGTATGTGCACAAAGACTGTAATTTTGTTAATGTTACGATTGATTATTACTCACCAAAATTGCTTTTTACACTTAACAGTGCTTGTACCGGTTTTGTTATTTTTTAATAAAAACAAAAATCATTTTAAACATATTATACTAGTTTCCAACAGCCAAAATTGATATAAGTAAAAAATCTCGTTTTAAAGCGTACGGATAACGTTTATAAAATAAAAGTTTGAAGGTTATAGATTTTTTTCCTTTTTCTTTCGATATTGTACAAATATCTTCCTAGCTATTTGTGTTTTGTAGAATGACATGAAACCATAAAAATACTCTTACAATAATTGAAATATTAATTTTAATTGCACTGCATGATTGAAACTTGACTGTATTTCTTTAGGAGGGGGAGGAGGGGTGTAACGCCGGTGTAAAGAAAGATAATGACCCCCTCCCCAATAGAAACGACCCACAGCTGTAACAAATTTGTAAAAAAAAAATTGTATCATTTTGTATAAAAAAAGAACCTACGTCGTATATTACCTGAAAAAGAATAACCCCGTTTTAACAAATTTTGCCAAATTTAAAGGAGTAGATTGGACGTTTTCAAAATATTGGTATAATTGTTTTTCACGTGACTTCGGTACACTCTCATAAGTCGCACTGTATCGATAGGTTAATACAGTGCAATCATTTTCATCGTCTACAAACCTGCTATAGTCACGTGCATTACCTTGCAAACTAGTCAGCAAATGAAAGTTTTAACGTTTGCTATGATAAAGGTTTTTGGAGTTAGAACAGTGATATTTAGACAAGTGACCTACTAGAGACTGTTCTGACGTCAAGGTCGGAGGTTAAACATAAACCCCAGCAGATTTATTATAGATTAATATAAAACTCACTGAATCAAAGTATTATATTTTATCTTCATTGTAATTGTTTTCAATATTGTGTTGAACACTGCAGTAGATCCAGTGTTCTGTGATGTCATACTTTATTGTAAAACTTTGAATTCTTAAAAATTTGTGCAAGACAGTTTTATTTATTTATATAAATCTAATCACATGGATGTAATTAGAATACTGTTAAGTTCAAGATATTTTTGCAGCTTAATTTTATCCTAAATTTCCATTTTTTTAATATACATTTTGTCTATGCTGAGGGAAAATAACTCTTTTTCTGTCTTTTCTCTCAGTTATATGTCTAAATGCTATAATTTTTCTAATCCCAACTACTAATTTCAAAATGTGTTTGTAGTTTTAGTTTTCTAACACAGTTGACAATAAAATTAAAAAAAGATAAACAGGTTTCTGTCTACAAAGATTTTACTTTAAACAAAAAAGTACGGTTTTCTGATGCTAAAATATGCTCTAGTTCATGTTTATCAGACATCTCAAAAAGTGTAATGACATGTATTTTTTTTTTCTAATAATTGATAAAATTGAAGTATATTAAGTTGAAATCAGTTCTATTTTTCAACTTTCATCAGAGAATTTTTCGAGTATGGAGTTACCTTAAAGCAAAAAGAACGCTTACGATTAACATTAACTATATTTTGAGTTTAGGAGTTGTAATGATATAGTTACAGAATAGAAAAGGTTTTACCCATCATTGCCATCAAGCTTAATGTGAAACCTTAATTTGCATGATCTGTCTGTTGATATTTTACACCAGTAGTGTTATTGAAAGACACTTTTCACAGTGATGGTAGTTATAAAACTAAATGCAGAGATCTTAGGAAGAGGGGAGGTTCTAGAAAAGGGAATAAGTGCCCCCCCCCCTCCCACGCCAAGAAAAATAATCCATCGGAACCCCCCCCCCCTTTCCATTCCCCGATAGAATTTCTGGAGTATCACATGAACTATCTTTATACAACATGTCCATGATGATCGTACAAACAAAGCATAATTACGTATAGTTTTGACCTTGTTTTTGACCGGTTTTTTTTTCTTAATAAAGAATTATAATATATCTGCAGACATGTTCAATAAGCTATGTTAGGACAGTTGTGCGTTATAAGTACGTCTTAGTACGTCTTAGTATTAAGTCTGTGTCTCGAAGCTCTCCTAAATTTGGGAACAGCTATAACTTTATCGTATTTTTTTCACCTTATTCGGTCTGTTTAGGAAGAAAATGTGCATGCTTACAACATTTCAAAACAAGAAAAGCGGACCAGTCATCTGTGATACGTATAATATAATGATTTTTAAAGTATTAAATATCACTTTTCAGTACTGCTGCTAATGAACTCTAAAATACACAGCCTTTCTAATAATAATTTCATCTTAGACAATGACTTGAAAAAAGAAAATAAAACATCATTATATATACAGTTTTAAGATGTTTCAGTTATCATAATTTTTCTCCGATATTAAATTGCAATGCTTTTAAAACAAAAAAATTAAAAAATCAAAACTTGTCTATTATATAAGTTAAAAGTCATTTATATGAATCTGAAATTGCTTGAGGTATATAGATTCATTAAATTTCTATTCATAATTCAAAGTATACGTCAACGAATACAAAACACAAAATCTGTTTTGAATTATTTTTATTTTACTGCTGATTTACAAGTACTGCTCATTTAAATAAATTAAAATATTTTTTTTAAAAAATCTTACTCTTTTTCCGCTGTTATATTTATTAGCAGATATTTTGTTGTATCATCGGTATTTGTTTATTTTACGACAATATTTATGGAGAGGCAACTCAATAATCGTTTTATGGCAAAATAATGGTTTTGACATGAATTCTAAAAACTTGTACCTCTTTCACATAATTATGTTCTACATTTTCTAGTGTAAAGAGGGGTTCTCCTGTGTTTAAGTTTTTTACGTATGAAAAACAGGCATATAAAATTAATGCAATATATAATTTAAGGACAAGGAAAGAATCAAGGCACGTTTTCTGATTGACAGCGTTGGGATATTAAACAGAAGTTCACTGCCAAATAATTGATTTTGGTACATCATAAATTAGTGCTTATAAAAGGTATGCAATTAAATTTATCGCTTCTTCAACTTTAATAATTAATATAAAATAATTTACACCAAATTTTAATATAATGAACTATTGATTCAAGTTTTTGGTAACTTCTCTGTTTCATGACAAAACAACTGATTATCGTAGAAAAACAACTGTATTATTGATCAATTAAATAACGCAGTGTGTGATCATGCATATGATATCCTATAACTACAGATCTTTCAATACGCTACATTTTCATTTTGTCTTTTTGTAGCATTACCTTCAATTGCGTGGAATTTGCCTTATTTAGAAAAAAATGAATGGATATTTGAATTGACTAATTTTCCTGAGAAGAAAATATACGTTACAAGTCTTCGATGAAAATTAAGAAATATCCAACCAGACTGTTAAAAAACCTTAAATAAGGTCAACTGCCAGACAACGGTAATAGTAATGAACGGGAACTAACTCTTGTGATTTTTTTCAACTCCGATCAGGTGTTTACCAGTCATGTTATGGGCACGCCTAACAGACAGTTAAAGATTGTGAATTTTCTTGTGAAAAGGGTTGGTATTTTTATCGTTAATTGCATGTTCATTTAATCATTACTTACATTGCCACATGTAATCAAGTGAATGTGATTTGATCACGTTTATTAAAGAGTATACCAATCATACCACTTTCGTTTTGAATCATGTTTTGTATATCAACTTAATGTACTAAAAACGCAACTAAATCAGCTTTATGTTTAAAAATCTAATGATTTACAGAACTATGAAATAAGGCAGTAGTTTTGAAATATGCTTCGTGGTTTGTATCATCGTCCGACTAAAAAAATGGAGGGAGGCTGAATTTTAAGTGAAATTAAAAAAACAATTTTAAGTCATCTTGCATGCAAAGTAAATTCCTTACATTGTATTACTGTATGTGTGCAGATTAAAAATGAAATACTTTTATTTATATCATTATAGAAATAAATTAGAAATCTTTAATTCTTATTTTTTTAACAGAACAACCATGGATCCCCGTTCTACTGCCCAAGATGTGCACCGATGTGACCTTTGTGAGACCGCCATAGTACACAGCTACTGTGACATTTGTCATGTCAACCTCTGCAAGCCCTGTGTAGTAGATCACATTTCAGATGGATATCTTAAACATGCAATTGTGCCTTTCAAGGAGCGAAGATCAACCATCATTTATCCAAACTGTGAAACACATCCACACAAAAATTGTGAGTTCCAATGCGAGGATTGCAACAGTAGATTTGTTTGTTCCTCCTGCACTGCATCTAAACAGCACAAAGGACATAACTTTGTAGAAGTTACAGAAGTTTACAAGACAAAGAAAGAAGTTCTTACAAAAGACATTAAAGAGTTAGAAAATCATATTTCTCCTACTTATGAAAAAATTACTCTAGAATTGGAACAAATGCTTGCCAACCTGGATGTAGGATATGAGAAACTTACAACAACAATGTCCAAACAAGGGGAGCAATGGTACAGAGAAATCTACATCATCATCAACAAAATGAAAACCGAAGTAAACGAGATAATAGAGCAACACAGAGATAATCTAAAGAAACATTTGAATGAAATCAAACAGATACAGTCTGTCATAAAACAATTATTATTGGCCATAAGAGAAATCGAGAAATCCACTGAAGTATCTTTAACAATTGAATACAGCTCTAGGATTATAGAGTTTAGCAAGCTTCCATCCAAGGTTCAGGTATCACTGCCAAAATTTATTCCAAAACCAATAGAACGAGAGCAGCTGTATAGTCTGTTGAGAGAGATCACTCCATTATCTACTGCTACCGAGGAAAATCTCTTGTCACAAAACATACCCAACACTTCAGATAGAGAACTACTGGAAGAACCAGAACTTGATGTCATAATACAGACTGAAGATGATCAACTACGCAGTGTTACCTGTCTTAAAGAAGACAGGATTTGGACAATTGGGAGGACCCAAGATATCAAATGCTTCAACACTAAAGGTTCACTCCTCCAGACAATCCACACAAAATCAGGTAATTTTCTCTGTGATATAGCCGTAGACAGTGATGGGTATTTACTGTACTCTGACACCCCATGGATTACAGGGACAGTGTATAAAGTAGAGAATGGACAGACAAAAGATTTTATCAGATTACATGGAAGGAGACCATATAATCTGTGTGTCACCTCTACTGGTGATCTCCTGGTTACCATGTTCAGTGATGATGAAACTCAATCCAAAGTTGTCCGTTACTCGGGATCTAAAGAGAAACAAACAATCCAATTTGATGATGAAGGTAAACCTCTGTACTCAGGGGATGGTAACATGAAATTCATCACAGAGAACAGAAACAATGACATCTGTGTAGCTGACTGGACGGCTGGTGCAGTAGTGGTGGCTAATCAGGACGGGAAACTCAGATGGAGATATACCAGACATCCCTCAGTTACCAAGAACAGATCATTTAGACCTTGGGGTATTGCAACAGACAGTCAGAGTCATATCCTGACAGCAGATTATAGCAACCACTGTATCCACATTCTGGACCAGAATGGACAGTTTCTCCGTTACATTGATAATTGTGATCTAGAGTGTCCTACTGGTTTATGTGTTGACAATAATGACAATCTGTTTGTGTGTGAGTGTAACAAAGGCTGTGTAAAGAAAATCAAATATTTAAAGTAGACATCACCACCTGATAAAATGTGATGTGAATAAAACAAATGTGATCATTCATATTTTTCTTTGTATATTCATTGGTGGGATTTTTGATAAAATGCATTCCTAATATAGTAATTAATTCTTTAATTCTATTCCTTCATTAATTAAAGTAAAAGTGACCAAGCTCACATACCCCACGCTCCCCATTACTTGACAAAGCTAAATAGTGAATTGCAGAGTAAGCATTAAATACACAAATTTTCAAAATGGCAATGAATACTAAAGCAGTGTGTTAAGTGCTTTTTTTAAGATTTTAAAAATTTTGTTTGAATAGACAACATGCTATAGTGTGGATTTCTATGGATTTCCATACACAAGTACATGTACCTTTGTTGTACTACAGCATACTAGCGAACAAATCCATTCTAAATTATTTGTGTTTTACATTTGTAAATAAAAAATAAAGAAACTTGATAAGACTAGATGTGTTGTAACTCCATAAATGCCCCGCAGGGGGTAAAAATTTCAAAAGCCTAATTTAGTTAATTACATTCGTTTTATTACAGAAGTTAAAAATCCCTGAAAAATACTTATTTTCTGTAAGTTCAAGAGGCATAACTCGGTCAAAAATCATTAGACTGGAACCAGATTTGAACTTGGCATGTATTTTTTAATAAATTAAACTTTATAAAATATCAACTTTATATATATATATATATATATATATATATATATATATATATATATATATATATATATATATATATATATATATATATATATATATAGTTGGTTCCGCTTCGATGATTATTGACACGGTTATCCTATTTAGACTTTGAAAAATATGAATATATATATATATATATATATACATTCTGTATATTCATATGACAGACCCATAGATCAAATTTAAGCTAAAATTGTAGTACTAGTGCAGTCATTATTCGCAAAATAAACATTTAAATTATTGTGTTTTTTTTTTGGGGGGGGGGGGTGTTTGGTTTTTTTCGGTAATAATAACAAAAATGAACTGCATGTACTACCGTGAATTACTTGTAAACTATCATTAGGTAAAACACATTATATTTATTCACGTGTTTGTTTATTTGTTAGTGATAACATTTTCAGTTACCACGTTACTTTGGATCTTAAGATAATGTACACATGTATGCGGTAAATGCCAGCGTTCCACTCCTCTCATTGTCCATTGACCACCCTATCTATTTGAAAAATAATCGCTCTATGATGTCATTGTGGTTTTGACATGAAATCCAAAAGCTTTGTCTAAAAAAAAAAAACATCTTTTACATAATCATGTACGTCCTACATTTTTTTGTAGTGCAAAAAAAGGATTCTATGGTGTTTAATTTTTTTTACGGATGCAAATACAAGCATATGAATGTATTTACATTTTTTATTTATGAGTGAAGAATCAATGAACGCTGTCTGCTAAACAGCATTTGGATACTAGTATTTAACAGACGTTCACTACCTAGAACTTCTTTTGGCGCATCAGTGGAGCACAAATTAGTGCAATAAAGTTTACCGATTGTTAAATTCTGAAAAAATATGAAATCATATACATTTTACTATGATATAATGAACTTTTAACCTATTACCAGTATTGAAGTTTTTGTAAACTTCTTTGTTCAATAACAAAACAATAATTGACTATTCATAAAAAGCCAAATGTTTTATTAAACAATTAAATAGCGTAGTGCTGATCATCAATACGCTACAACAACGAGTTTCATTTTTTCTTTTTGTAGCATTTTCTTTTAATCGCGTGATATGTCTTATTAAGAAAAAAATTGACTGAATATAAAAATTTAAATTGATTTATTTCCCTTAATATAAATAAAATCATATGAGTTAAAACCTTTTCCATTAAAAATTAAGCAATCTGCAACCAGACTGCTATAAACCTAAAATAAAGTCAACTTACTGCCAGGTAATGGCGATAACGATGAACGGGAAGTAACTCTTGTAGGTTTTTCAACCCTGATCAGGTGGTTACATTCAGAGCACGATCAGTTATGTTTGGGGCACGCCTATCATACAGTTAAGAGATTGTGAATTCTCTTGTAGACAAGGTTGGTATTCTTATCGTTAAATACATACTCATTTAATCATTATTTACAATGTCACATGTAACTAAGTGAATGTCATTTGATGACGTTTACTACAAATTATACCACTTTCGTTTTGAATCATGTTTTGTATAATCAACTTGATGCACTAAAAATGCAACGTAACTATATAAGCTTTCTGCTTTATAAACTAATGATTTATTTAAACAATGAAATGCTTTCTTTGGTGAGATACATATGTTTGGGATATGAAGGTAGCGACATTGCTGAAAAAAAAAATTACCCCGCGCGTTAGTAGGTTATGTAACTTTTTTCTGCAATGGTCGCTACCTTCATAACCCGCATGAATTATCGAAGAGAGCATGTTACTGTTTATATAAACATCTTCCTTTTAACTCATTAATAAATTGATTAAGAAAAGTAAGTAAAATTCACCAAAATACTGTTAATGTACATAAGAACGTTGATTAAAAGAAACAGCCAAATCGTCTCCTCGGAGACTTTGAGTCTGACATCATCATGATTATTTCGAACTGTCCGTGATTTTCAAAGGTCGCTGTAGGTTTTGGCCAATCGATAAAGTGGAGAAGGCTTAAATAGGCTTTGCCTGCTGCCCAATCCTATTATGTAAATATTATTTTGCATAATAAAATATGTTCAAATCAAATCAAATAAACAGGGCGTGTCAATTTCAGTCCTCTCACTTTCTTATCAGTTTCAGCCGCTGTAGATTTCGACCAATCGATAACAGGGCGTGTATATTTCAGTCTGGCTGTTTCTATAGAAATAAATATAATTTTCTGTAAAAAATAAAAGGAATAATACTTGGTATATGTAATGTAGAATATAATAAAATAAGTCAGTAGATTTGAAATATGCTTCGTAGTTTGTATCATCGTATGACTGAAAAAAAAACTGAAGGGGGGGATTAATTTTAAGAGAAATTTAAAACAAAAATTATATCATCTTGCATGCAAAGTAAATTCCTTACATTGTATTACTTTAAGTGTGAAGATTAAAAATGCAAAAATTTTATTAATATCATTGAAAAAATAAATTAGAAATCTTTAATTCTTTTTATTAACAGAACAACCATGGATCCCCGTTCTACTGCCCAAGATGTGCACCGGTGTGATCTTTGTGATACCGCCACAGTACACAGCTACTGTGACATTTGTCATGTCAACCTCTGCAAGCCCTGTGTAGTAGATCACATTTCAGATGGATATCTTAAACATGCAATTGTGCCTTTCAAGGAACGAAGATCAACCATCATTTATCCGAAATGTGATAGACATCCACATCAAAATTGTGAATTTCAGTGCGAGGATTGCAACAATATATTTGTTTGTCCCTCCTGCATGGCATCTAAACAGCACAAAGAACATAACTTTGTAGAAGTTTACAAGACAAAGAAAGAAGGTCTTAAAAAAGACATTACAGAGTTAGAAAATCATATTTCTCCCCATTATGAAAAAATTACTTTGGAATTGGAACAAATGCTTGCCAACCTGGATGTAGGATATGAGAAACTTGCTGCAACAATGTCAAAACAAGGAGAGGAATGGCACAGAGAAATTGAGATCATCATCAACAAAATGAAAACTCAAATCAGCGAGCTAAAATTGCAACAGAGAGAAATTTTACAGAAACATTTGAATGAAATCAAACAGATACAGTCTGACATAAAACAATCATTACTGGCAATAAGATAAATCGAGAAATCCACAGAAGTATCTTTTACCATAGAATACAGTTCTAGGAATAGAGAGTTTATCAAGATTCCACGGAAGGTTTAGGTATCAATGCCAACATTTACTCCAAAACCAATAGACCGTGAGAAGCTCTATAGTTTGTTTGGAAAGATCATTCCATTATCTGCTGCTACCGAGGAAAAAGTCTTGTCACTGGACCAATCCAACACTTTAGTCAGAGAACTACTGGATGAACCAGAGATTGTTGCCACAATACAGACTGGGTATGAAGATCTACGCAGTCTTACCTGTCTTAATGAAGACAGGATATGGGCCAGTGGAATGACCAATGATATCAAATGTTTCAACATTAAAGGTTTAATTTTCCAAACACTCCAGACAAAATCGGGTCATTTTCCATATGATATAGCTGTAGACTGTGATGAACATCTACTGTTCACTGACTGGTCAGCAAGGACAGTGTATAGAGTAAAAAAAGGACAGATGGAGAAATTGATCAGATTACAAGGATGGGCGCCTGGTAAGCTGTGTGTCACTTATACTGGTGATCTCCTGATAACCATGTACAGTGACGATGGAACTCAATCTAAGGTTGTCCGTTATTCGGGATCTACAGAGAAACAAACAATTCAATGTAATGACGAAGGTAAACCTCTGTACTCAGGGAATAGCAATACTAAATACATCACAGAGAACAGAAACCATGACATCTGTGTAGCTGACAGTGAGGCTGGTGCAGTAGTGGTGGTTAGTCAGGACGGGAAACTCAGATGGAGATATAACGGTCATATCTCAGTTAGCGTTACCATGAACGAACTATTTAGACCTCGTGGTATCACAACAGACAGTCAGAGTCGTATCCTGACCAACAGACAGTGACAATCATTGTATCCACATTCTTGATCAGAATGGACAGTTTCTCCGTTTCATTAATGACTATGATTTGGTGAATCCGTATGGTTTATGTGTTGACAATAATGACAATCTGTTTGTGTGTGAGTACTACAAAGGGAATGTGAAGAAAATCAAATATCATCAATTGATAAAATGAGATGTAAATAAAACAAAATTGACTATGATTTTCTATGTGTATTGATCTGCGTGATGAGATTTTCAATGAAGTACATTCCTTATACTAATCAATCTTTAGAGTTAATTATATTCATTTATTTATCATCAATTATATTATACTTCATTAACAATGTATCCCACGCTCCCCCATTACTTGAGGATGCTACATAATGAATGGCAGAATAAGCATTGAATACACAAAATAGATAAATATAAGGACACAACTCTGGGAGATAATCATCATACCAAACTTGAAGAATATTATAAAATCTATATTTTTGTCTTAAATTCATTAGCATCAAAATTTTAAATACAAATGAAGTACGAAGTCGGAAATTTCTGGTAATATGCACATTTTCCCATTTTGTTACAAACACCTACATGTACTACATGTAAGTTTAACGAAATTCTGTGAAGAGGTTTAACAGAAGGCTGACAAATTGTTCAATGCAATATTCAATATAAGGCAAAATTTTAAGAACAAAAGGGCCGAATTCCAAGAAAATATCGAACTTCCTGGATATAGACACAGACACCTCTAAAAATATGCCAACCATACATTGGAAATTCCGTGCAACGGTTTAAGGTGGATTCTACACCACGTAAGTATAGGATATTTTTGTTGCATACATTTGTAACCAATATTAGGCCCAGTATTTAACAATTTAAGACTCTATTTTCTAGAAAATATTTAAAATATCTGAAAAAACAATACTGTATCGTGACACAAGTACAATATCGCATTTTATTACATACTTAGTAATAAATATAAGTTTTTTGCATGTATAATATAGAAGACATTACAAAACTTGTATCAGCCTCCGGGGCTGATACAGGTTATAAGCCCAAGGGCTGATACGGATCCGTATCACACCCCTTGCGGAACTGCTCTGCCTTTTATGTTTCGGTTTTTATGCAATAAAATATTTGATATAGTTGACTTTTTTAATGCAGTTGAAAATTTCAAATACTAGTAAATGTTTTGGAGCAGTTGATTTTAAAAGCTGAGGAAATTCCGGTTCTGAAACTACATGTTTGATAAAACAATAAGATTTCATATTTTTGTTCTATTGATACACTGTTGTTGTATTATCGTTCTACTATTGCATACTAGCAAATAAATCTATTCTAAATCATTTTTTTTTTTACACCTATACATAACAAATAAAAAGTATAATGAAATTTAATAAGAATTGATGTGTCGTAAAGCCACGAATGCCCCTGCAGGTGACCAAAATTTCAAATACCAAATTTGGTATGACATCTGTTTTATTACAGAAATTATAAATCAAATTTGAGTTGAATTTGTGCAACAGTCGTTAAGATGATGATCTGAAAGTGAATGATGATGGAAAGACAGAAGGATGGAATAACAGAACAGGGTAACACTACATGTCCGCAGCCATTTCATGGCGGAGGCATAAAAAATTGTCGGACACTGATTGAAACTTATGTTAGAAAAAAAATCGTTCATTAAATTCACAACCTTGTTTATTGGATCCCTCAAATAATCACAAGTAGCTTAAATTGATACAGTCTATGAAATCAATAAGGAATTACAACTACTGATTACCCTTTGCTGATAATAGCCATCAGTCTTAATACAACCAAAATCGACAGAAAGGAATCAGTCCAGGTACAGTAAAACACGCTTAATTATGACGAAGTACCAGGGACGGGCGATTTTGTTCGTTACAAGAGTAATTCGTTATCTACATACAGTTAACAATATGTACAAAAAGTCACAGGGAATGGAAATCACTTCACTGTAAGTGTCAATTCATTACAAGTGTGTTCGATATAACCGTGTCTTACTGTAGTTTTAATTACAAGTACATTACAACATGTCTCAAATACAAACTTAAAAAAGTATTGAGTACAACATTCGCTCTGCACTTTCTTTACGTACAAAACTAGTGTAAACAACTATCATTCAAATAAATCTAAGGCTGCTTTTACATCATATAAATTTTGGTTTCTCAATCAGTAATAACATGCAAGTACTTCTTGTCAGATTCATTTGCAAAAGCAAAATATTCAATATTCACGTAACATGGATATAAAACCTCACACCAATTATATACTTTTCATCTATATATATATATATATATATATATATATATATATATATATATATATATATATATATATATATATATATATATATATATATATATATATATATATTTATATATATATATATATATATATATATATAGCTTTAATAATAGCACCATAGTAGTAAATTATTAAAAAAATAAATTCAACCCCATTATGTAAAATCAATTGCTTTAAACAATTAAAGGCAAAGGGTTTAAACTACAACCTATTTCAACAACCATATTAAGACTGCTACAACCAATAAAATATTATTGCAAATTAAAATAAATCTATATCATCATCAGTATATATCATCATAATTCATCTTTAGAGTCTGTTACCTGAAAAGGTTTTGATTGCCCCCCCTAATCTGTTCGACATCTTTGATTGTCTCTCTTGGATAAACTTTGGATGAGATTTTACGAATTCAGCAGCCTTCAGAATTAGCCGCATGAACTCTCCCACATCGAACGCATAGTTTGTGAATTTTGCATGTGCCCCTAAAGTTGGGTGATGCCCCTAAAAATTTGGAATAAGAAACAATGTAGATTTAATTATGTTTGTTATAAAACATGCAGGCTTAGCACTACAAGACTAGTAAGTAATATATCAAGACTTATTCTTTGAAATACCGGTACATGTATCAATATTTTTTTTTAATTTTCTGGAAAAAACTATTGTGGAATTAGTAGTTACTCAAAATTCAAAGATACAGAATAAATTAGCATGATCATGATACATTGCATTTAATGATTAGCAAAAAATATATAGCTCATTTAATTTTAAAGAGATTCAACACCTTATTGGATGTCTTATTAGTCTGTATTGATACTTATGGTCCTTATTTAAAATTTTTAAAACATAGGTTTTATGCATGTGGATCTTTTTTCATAATATAAGAGAATATTTCACCTCGTCTTGTTGATGAACTTTGGATTGTTTCTCCCAGGTCATGTAATGTATTCCTCGTGACCTTGCAAGGCCGTGATAGCATGCTTTATCTTCACAATTATATCTGAAAAAGAAAAAGTCAAAGCATTTTGTTTTAACAGTACCATTGTAGCTATATGTATATCATGAACATTCTCTCATATTGACTCCCTTTCTTTCATTTGAAACTTAAATTACGTTCAAAATGCGCTGGGTTAAAATTAGATCATTAATTTGGTTTGTTAAGTTTTTAGAACAAAAATATGTTGGCTAATAAAAAGCTGATTTAAAATATTCAACATACAAATATACAAGTATGTTTGTTTTGGCATAAAATCAAAACCATTTGTATGTACTTAACTATAAAAATGAAAAACATGTAAATTGAAGACCTTCTGGCGACCATGTCGCTGACCAGATATTTTATACATGTATTACTTACTAAATATATACATATTAATCACTTGATAAATTTAAAGTAATAATGCAGTGTCTCTATGGCTCAAAGAAAAACAATGATTGTTTAACCATAGCCAACATTCTGTCTGTTCTACTCCACTTACAGTTCAATAACCACTGCCCAGTCTGGTTGAAAGAGAAGATGAGTCAGCCCAGTTCCATGCATACCGATGAATATGTCACTGTTGTAAGAGGTCTTCAAAATAAAGAAATTTTATTCATTTAACGAGGCTGGATGGTCAACAAATTAAACCATCAGACCTGCCTAAAATTTTAAGATATGATTTGTTTAGCTATTAACTACCATATCAGTTTTTAAAAGAAAAAATCCATACATTTCACCTTTTGAATTTGGGTATTTTCTTATACATTAATATAAAGCTCTTCTTCTGAAGGAGATCAATACAGACCAGAAATGGCCGCAACGATCAAGCTTAACACTGTAATTATTTATCTTACAGGGGATATTAATTATCATCATATTGAAGGCTCATACATCACTGTTCAACAATCTTATGAAAATTTTATATCAGAGATTCATCAGTTTAAAAGGTTTACAGCTAAACTGAATTCATGTTGCATACCTCGATTTGTTCTTTAGATGGCATGTCCCTGAAAAATAAAATAAACACTTAACATGCTTCAGATTCAATAGTTTACTTATTACATGTACATGTACCCATATTGTTCATTGCTTTAAGGTGGAATTCTACACCCAAATTTTGGTGTTTTTTTTTTGTATCGTTAAAGTATTATTTCTGATAAAACATTTTGTTGTTCAAAGAACGATATGTGCTCTTACTCATAATAAAATTATAAAAAAAATTGTATTTTTTATGAGAAAACAGATAATCTATTGAAAGTAATACACTGAAGAGTTTAAAATTTGGTGTGAATAAATGCATGACATTTATATTTCAATTCATCATTAAGTCAATTATTTTTATAAGTAAAAAATAATTTACATGACTTGTATATCAAAAAATTAAAAAACATTTTCTGTTCATATTATTTGAACCTCGAAAATGCTTGCGAATAGGGAAAATTGGTGTAGAATCAAACTTGCACTATGAACAATGGTGACAGTTGTTTATTTTTTCTTTAAAATGTTTATCTTTTGCGAACAAGGATTATGATTATGACAATCAAAAGAATAAAACTCAAAATTAAGGATTTAAGATTACCTGTTATAGGTAACAACTTGAACTTCAAATTCTCCTACAGTTCGCATGGCTTTCACAAGCTGAAATATACATATTACAATTATTCAATAAATATGCATAATATTGTTGACTATAGGTATAAATTAGAAGTTGCCAAGTTTATAAATGCATGAGTTTCCAATTTCATTAGGAAACTTGCTTATTAATTACAAGCAACTTCTTCAAAATACTCACTTCTGCCAAACACTTATTTAGCAGAACATTTAAAATCTTTTTTCACTTGATGCAAATTGCATTTTTTATTCGCGGCGACTTTATTTCGCGATTAACTGCCAATAAAATGGTTCGTGACGACTAATGTTCGCGACCAAGCCTTATCCAGACCTGTATTATTATAAAAACTATAGACAAAGGATTGGTTCGCGGCAAAAATTTCTCGGACGCGAATAAAAGTTGGTTTTCAGTAAGCTGAGTGAAAAGTAACAGAAGTCTTGAAGTGCATACACGTCGTGGCGGTCATTATATTTTCATGGACGACATAATAATTAGGCTTATCCAGCAATGGTAAATTTAAATGAGATATGTCAGAATAAATATTAACGAGGCCGAGTACAGAACGAGTACGCACGCTTTCGCGCAGCGTTTCATTTGTATTATGACGTCATCTTTTTGCTTTGTTGACGCCATGGCGTGATAGTTTCAACTGCAGATATTCAGCGAAATTTGTTGAAAATAGCTCGTTTGATGCGTAAAAGTGATATTATATTGGGGAATAAACATAAATGTCTCGAAGTATAAGCTATATTTGGGCTCGGGTCGAAAACGTGAAGAGGGTTCAGCAAGCCTAGCCCTCTATCACGTTTTCTTAACCCGCCTAATTATCGCTTAATGCATTTATTTCAAGACATTAACCATGTATTTTATATTAAGGACCCTTAATATGTGATTTATATATCTTTTTATTACTTAAATATGTCTGAATGTTTTAATAATACTATAAAGATCACCATTTCTGTCTTTGTCAAATAAAAAATAGCCATTATCTGATAAACTGAGTAATTGGGCATACAAAAAATAACTTTGATAAGACCCCTGGAACAAACCAGGTGGTAAAAGATTTTTTTTATTTGACCATTTGATGCCTTTTAGCAATAACTTTAATATGTAGAACAAAAAAAGAAATCCCTAGGTCAGAAGTTTAAAAAATGTGCAAAATTGTTACGTACGATACCTGCATTAAATTGTGTGGTATTGGCCTCGCACTCTCGCATCTTTGCGTTCAAGGCGAAAAAGGGAAGATCGAAGTTGCCCCAAAAGAATACCCTAGTTTAAAAGAAAATTGATATGTTCAAAATAATAATTGAATATTTTACAACAATTTGACGTGTTCTAGATAAAATTAACACTATTTCTGTACATTGTTTTTTCCTATCAAAGTAAGTCAACCTAAAATTGGAAAACATTGAATTTATGTTTTAAAATTTTCAGATTATATAGTATCATTGATGGGGGAATCGGGGTGCCCCCCCCCCCCCCAAGCCCCGATTCCCCAAAAATGATATCGATACTAATGGTCTTGTGTCGTAGTTTTCATATAGTTTTCTCAGATTGATTTGTTTTTCTCAAGAAAACAGTTTTGTAAAACATTGATGTCAAATCGGTACGGAATTTTCTTGGTAAGTTACAATTATATAATTATTGATGATTTAACAAATAGTTTGAACCATGACAGATGTTATCTTATTAGAAAGCTTATAAAATATTGTTTTCTTCAAACAATTGATAAATAATGCATACACTGTCTGCATATTTCTTAAGCTTAATTTCATACGTCGATGCCATTGTTTGTTTGTTAGGTGAAATGACTCGCCTAGCGTTCTAGTAATTGACCCGAAATGTTTGCTTTGTCACATCTTTATGTTTGTCCTATATTCGAATTCACTTGTCTTTCATTCTTGAGTTGTCAACAAATGAATATGTATCCTACACGACTTTTGTGTCCTGCGTTAGAGACCAATAGGAGAGTACATTAGTGCTCTCTAATATATATTACACAATACTGTTGTAATGTGAATTATTACAATAGAAATTGCAAAATGATGGGTATAAAGAAAATCCAGATACTTTCGCCAACTTTTGCGTCACCCTGTAGTTTGGAGAGTAAATATTTAGGACATTGGTCTGCTCAGATGTATAAATTACCTGTAATAGACCAGGATTGCGCTAGTTGATACCTAGACAAGTAACAAGATGCCAGCATACAAGTTGATGTACTTTGACACTAAGGGGAGAGCCGAGGTCATCCGATTGGCCTTTGTGGTAGCTGGACAGTCGTTTGAGGATAAGAGATTTGCAATGGAAGAATGGCAAACCGTGAAACCGAGTATGTATATCTATCAATTCAGTCAAATTAGAGTTTTGCAAATTCTTTTCAATAATTTTATTAAGATAAAATCTGTATTAGCTGAAAAGAAAAATTAAGCGTATTATTCAGATTTTTATGAGTGAGTAAAATAAGACGTGTGTTAAAATTAAGCCAGGTGTGGTTGTTTTCGTAGATTAACAATTCTGCAATGGTTATAATAGTTGCTTGTAAAGTAAAAACATTTTTGTTTGTTTTAAAAAGAATGTATTGTCCATAAAGCTCAACTTTCAGCTGTCGCAAGATCCTGTTCAAATACGCTCTTTATCGATTTTAAACAGCTCAGTGAATTGTCTGGGAGACATTGGCGCGCTAGTGCAAATATCACCCCTGCAAATATAATTGTCATTTAAATTTTAGACCACATGTTTTTATTTGATTTTTTGATCAGTTTCACAGTAAAAATCGTGCCTCGTGTTTATAGCCTATTTCATATAGAATCTAGGTACTTGTAGTCAAATATAAAATCGAGAGGTTTATTGATTTTAAACTTTATCTTCATTAATCATGGATAAAATGTGTTCTAGAAATAAATGTGACAATACAAAAAAATGTTTTTGTCTGCTGTTGCAACAATTAACATGCTTGTAGAGATCCCCCTGAGGACTAGTTTTCGATTCTCGCCTGACTTAGTAATACCATCAATAGTGAAACAGAATATACTACTTTTATGCAGAAAGTTCCTTGAAAATGTCTCGATATACTAAGTTTTTATGCAAAACAGACACCCATTAATTTTTTTTAAAAACATGGTATTGCACACAACAAGCATCAAATATGGCTATGATTTTTTAAAGCAACCCAATGTTTATATTTTCAATCACTCTACACGTGGTTGAACACGAACGATAACTCTGTTCTGAACATCATCATTGTAAAAAACCCATACATCTTAAAAGATTTCATGTTTAACTTAAACAAAGTAGGATATAATGTAAAAAACGACCAGAACTTAGGTATTTTGAGAATATTATCCGAACACATATACTTCCGCTCGAAATTTCACAGGAACTGAACTAATCTCGGTGAAGTCTCGTGAACTTTAATTCGAGCACCTCTGGATTTATTATATACTTAGCAACGATAAAGAAAACATTCCGAACACATTCGCAGGGGTGAATATGTCGTAAACATACCTGCGCCGATTTCCGGTAATTTCCCAAATCTGGATGTAAACAACAAGTTGGAATGACAGAAACTGATGGATATCATGATTAGTGTATGACGAATATTGCGAACACAAACCGATGTCGGTTGTCATTAAAATGGTGTGAAAAAAGGACGAGACCATACACCTGTTCCCTGTGATCTAAACCTGTCATTTGCAAGCAGTAAGCATGGTAGGTGTGATATCATGACATGTACATTGTATTATGTAAACGTTACAGATTACTAGTATTATGCTCGTATATTATCCACGTGAAAACAATATCGCCTAGCCTATATGCAGATTTGCAGAATAGCTACACAATAATATTAATTTGTTCAAACATAAACATTATTGTTAATTCAGTCATTGTAATTAAAATAATCACAATTTTAGTTCGAATTTTCTCAAATGAAATTAACCACCATGATGATAAATGGTAAAGTTAACCAGGCGCGTATATACCCAGCTGTTAGCATAGAGGGCCCTGAGTTAACTCTAGCATATGACAAGCTTATTTACCAACATTTACTCACAAAATGATTTATAGTGTAATTAACACTTTCATGCACATTAGCTTGAACAGTATATTTTTAAGAAAATAGGTTATATGTTTGTATTAATGATATTTTTTAGCACATATATAGTTCATAACAAGAAGAATTAATTTTTTATTCACTATCAATAATTAACTGATAATGAAATTAATGTTGAGTCACTGTACTGTGAATCCATTGGAACAGCTGACTGATATTCACCCTCTTTATTGAACTGTAAAAATCAAAGTACAGTTGAAAGAAAAATTAGTATATTTTGATTTATCGGTTGATAGAATTGCACACATCATATTTAGATTTCATGTGATGTGTTCATTATTGTTACAATTTCTTATTTTTCCCCATTATATTCAATTCATGAAAACATAAGATTTCTAAATACAAACAGTCATATAAGATTTGAAATTGTCATGTTAAGTAACAAAAATTCAAATGTTAAAGATTAGAATAAAATGTTGATAAGTTTCACCTGATATCAAATTTTTTTGAGAGGATAATCCAGTTATATAAGGTTCTGTCTGTCTATGTTGCATATACTTTCATAATATGCCCATATTAATTTTATTTTTCTACATGTAGCGTCTTAAAATCATCTTTTCATATGAGTCCTTCTTTTATGTTATAATTAATAGTACCAGTAATATCATTTTGGTTTTTTTAATACAGATTTTTCAAACCTCCAAGAGATGAGAACATCACTGGTATGTGTTAACGAGGTCATTCCTAATACAAGACACAATGCGGAAAAATTAAAGACTAATGTAAAGAACTGAAACCATGATTGATGAAGAGAAGTGCTGATAATCAGATTGATTCTATTATGTTCATCCTGATAAAGCCTTTCCCGATTGATGACTTGGAGCACTTATTTGGTAATTTAAGGATGTCACAATATTTATTTGAACATTTATGATATAATATTAAGACAATTAATAAGCAACACAACATATCCTGAAATATGAAGCTGGACAAAACCAGTGATAATCTACCATTTATGATTCATTACATTACTTGCAATTGGATTTGAAAACCATTTCTGAAACTTCAAAAGTCATGAATAACTTGGACATATAATGCATTCAATTAAGAATTATTATTGTAAAAATTATATATCATATGATACATGCATATGCTATAAGAAATACAATTGATAGACATCAAAAGTTGTATATACTGACCAAGTGCAGTAATGAAGTTTGTAATGGCTATATACTATTTACTGGTCATGTGGAGTAACTGATTTTTAAGATATATGTCTATAATTATGTTTAATTTTATGATTGCATAGTATATCAAATCATCATTTCTGTATATCAGTGTCTGTCTGTCCATCCATTTATCTGTCTGAAGTCTGTTTTATTATTATGACACTTATATACACAAGCCTTACAGAAAATGGTAGACTTCTTAAATGACGTTTTTGAATGAATGGTTGAGTACAATTTTTATTTTAAATATTTTTTGAAATGATTTTTGTGAATAAGAATGTTAATTGTTATACATACAGGTATAGATACTTTATCTATATTATCATTTTTACATGAAAAAAAATGTAAATGTAGGTGGTACATAATGATACGATTTGTTAAGTTTTATTTAAACATGAGTGTGCAGGATCCAATGAAAAAGAAATTTAATTGGTGTGGCCTTTCACATTTTCTATTTTTTAGTTCAAATTGAGGCTGAAACATTGTAATATATTACCCTGCATAATTATTCTGATAAAGTCAAAATCATACATTATAATTAGCACCAAGACCAATTATGGGGACCAAGGACGGGTTCAAAGTTTAAAGTTCAGCATATATATAGGAACTATAGGATTGCATACATGTGTATACCTAAGGACAAATCATAAATCATCTCAGAAATGTAGTGTTGTCCAGTCCAATCAGATGATATGATCTAAAGAATTATCATGATTAATTATCAGATTTCATTTTATACCTGTAATCATTTGAGAGATTCTCATAATTTTCAATACCCATTTTAATGCAATACCTTGAAAATCAGACAAAACGTTTAAAGATTGATAGAGCTAGGAAATTCAAATTAATTACAGTCAATATATGATTTTTTAGGAAACCTGTTATTTATTTGGTTTGATATTGTATTTTAAAATCATTCAGCAAAGGCTTAATAAAAATTGTGTGTATAAAAGTTTTCATGCATTTTTTTCTTTTGTGTACAGAGACCAGAGTTTCTTGATTATATCAGATGCACAACTTATGGCTCTCAGTTTGTTAATTACCATTAAAATACACTCTTTAATATACACTGAAAGTGAAAAAAATGTCAGATTAAAGAATCCTCTTCTCTTTATATGTTTGGTTTTTAGAAATACAATCATTTATGGCAGTGTTGACTTTCATGAAGCGTGCAGAGTGAATTTTTGTAAAA
This sequence comes from Magallana gigas, assembly GCF_963853765.1. Taxonomy (NCBI): domain Eukaryota; kingdom Metazoa; phylum Mollusca; class Bivalvia; order Ostreida; family Ostreidae; genus Magallana; species Magallana gigas. The sequence continues at coordinate 28,852,287 of NC_088856.1, forward strand.
GTCAGGTCAGAGGAAATTCGGATTTTCAGCCTATTTCATTCAATTACTAGTAGTATGTGCAACACAACTCCATTAATTTTTTTCTACAAGAACTTATGCAGGTTCACAGTATAACTAGTTGAAAGCCATTTAAAACTGAATTATACGCCTTTTCTAACAGATGAGTAGGGTTTGTAGCATCTATTTTAATAGAGGTCAGAGGAAATTCAGACGTTATTATCTGTTTTTCTAATTCACCAACATAGCAATTATTTATTATCATTCTGTTGCTTTTTATAATTTCTTCCAAATAACATTTACAAATTAAGAGTCTAAATATAACAAATAGTATTTTTTGCAATTTTTCTAGCTCTGATCAGGTCAAACAATTTAACTTTTTTAGTGGCCAGAGGAAATTCAAACTAAAATAGCGGATTAGATAAAAGGAATTCCAATAATCCATTTTCAGATAAATAAAGTATTTTATTAACCTTTTTAATATTTTGGTAAGAAGAGTTTTCTAGTTAATTGTCAATATGTCTTTTATGACGTTTTTAATTTGCATTTAAGTTTTTTTTTCTCGTTTTAATTTTTTGAACATGGGTAAGTATGAAGGTCGTTGCCATGGAAACGAACTCATTTACATATGCTTAAAATGTCCTTTTTTACAAAAGCGAATCAATTAGGGTCTGTTTAATCAATTTTTCCAATTATTCAATTTGTTTCATGTCAGGTTCACATATCCTTAAAGTAGCCAAGTCTTTTAAATGTTGTAGATAAAAAGAATGTGGTGTACAAATTAATTAAGAAAGTTGGTATCTGATTTACAGCAATGCCACAAAAGCAGTTGCCGTGTCTTCAGGTAGATGGTCGTCTTATCCCTCAGTCCGGAGCTATCATGAGATATGTAGCCAGGGAATTTGGTATATGATGTTTTTTTTTATCTTAGAACGTTTCTGAAAATGCATCCTACAATCCAAATTAAAAATCCACATAAAACAATTTCAAGGCTTTATTTTTATCATTTTTACTTTTTTCCAACTTTCTTGATATTCTGCTTTGCAAAAGCGTTCTGTGACAGTTTTTTTTTTTATTCCTGAATACTTTTTGAACTGTCAATAGTTTTCTTAAGTTTTTATGTCGGATCATCCTGGATGTAAATATAAAAATATAAGAGTGATGGGCCATTTTCCCCTTGCTTATATCAAATCTAAGTACTTATTAAATTTTAATTTCAATTCGTACTCTAGGGTTGTACGGGGACAATAATGACGAAAACACTCGTGTTGACGTCATCATAGGAACCGCCGAAGACTTTTTGAAGAGCGCCATTGCAATTCATTATGAAAAAGACGAAACCAAAAAGGCAGAACTAAAGAAAGATCTGGAAGAAAACAAGCTTCCTCAGTTTTTCAGCTTGTTGGAAGACATTTTAAAGGAAAATAATGACGGGGATGGTTTTTTTGTTGGTAAAAAGGTAGAGGCTTGGTTTAACTTATATCTATTTCATAATTCATACCAAACATTAAAAATCTCTCTTGATATGTAAATTTGTTGAACCGAGTTGTTAATTTTTTTTTAAACCCGAGCTTCCATGTAGAAATATAACAATTAAAATCATAGATCATAATGCCAAATTTGATATCCTGTAACTTTTTGCATGATTTCAACAGTAAAATTTAAAAGTCATTTAATTTTTACAGTTCATTAATAAAAATGTTTCATATATGGTGGTGCAAACATCATTATGATAAATCATTATAGAAAACAGTTTCAAGCTTTATAGTAATATAAATAGATCTGGTGCAAATTATTTCGTTTTCAAAAATTCCATAGCTCATTTAGGTGAGCCTCTACTGACATCATTTTTATTAGATCTTGAAATTATGTGTTCATTTAACTTCCAGATATCGTTAGCGGACATTTTGATTTATGACATCACTGACCAGGTCGGCGCTACTGCAAAACTTCCGGCTTTCCCACCAAAACTGGGAGGGCTGATCGAGAGAGTGAAGAACTATCCCAAGATAAAGGAATATTTAGCTAAAAGAGGAAAGTGAACACAAAATGAAAAGTTATCATAAAACAAACATATAACTAATCCGTTAGTTTGAAACTATTTCTTTTTTAAGGCCTGCCGTGTACATGTATAAATACAGGTAATTTTGAGGACATTTCTCATGTTTCATCAAACGTTAATTCAAAGTCACCATTTTATAATATCTATATGTAAGCTGTAATGTATTAGCTTATGTATTGTGTTAATAAAATAAATTGTTGAAAAAGTCATCTTCATCTACTGAATATATACCAGGACAGAATCCAACGGTTGTATAGAAATGAGTTGATAGAACCATTTTAACAATTCCTTGGACTTTCGATAGGACGTAACTATCTATTTCTAAACAAGTTTAAAGGACGCTGGTTTCAAGTGAAATATACACAGATTGCGTAGTCTTAGCTCAAAAGCCAGAAGAAATAGACAGACCTACGTACGTCACATGGCTGTTTGACACAACTACCCAAAGTCCAAGCTCTCGTTAAAATGGCTCTATATTGATTACCTAATCATAAGGTGGGAAGCAGTGATACCTCTGGGAATTATATGGCATGAAATTTAATAATGATACTACAAGTGTTTAAGAATGCAATTTATTCATAATTAAAGAAAAAAATCACTAATTAATACTATTAATTAATACTAATGAAAATCAATTTCCTGCAGATAAAAGACATATAATCATCTGACAAGTCAACATTATACAGTTGTTGACTGGGGTCGAGGGCAACAGTTGATCTGTCGGACCGGCTCGCAAACTGTTGCCCAAGGCCTTCGGCCTTGGGCAACAGTTTGCGAGCCGGTCCGACAGATCAACTGTTGCCCGAGACGCAGTCAACAACTGTTTTGTTATACCCCTTCTAATCAATAACACGTTTTCGCGGAATGTGACGTCACCGGTCAACAGTCTTTTTTAACAGTCGATTTTAACAGTTCCAATCTAACAGTTCCAGTCCAACAGTCAAAATGCTAGACTTTTTTTCGTATAGAGTTATATAGTAACTGTTTTACAGGGGTATAACAAAATCTTCTGACAACTCAACATAAAAAAGTCTGGCAAGTCGGAATAAAACAACCTTATAAGCAGTTTAATCTATTCAATTGACAATTGATGGCAATGCCACCATTAAAATATATTTTAAACAAAATGTAAAAGATAATACACAAATACATCTTAAAAAGATTAGGATTATCGTTGTTAATATTTACATGAATCGCTCATAAGGGTTATGGAATTTTCTTCACCATATGTTTCCTTATATCCCGTTTGATCAACTTAACACAGTTTTGCAACTCTTTTTTAAATTTCTCGGACAAGACAATCATATACTACTACGACCTACTAGTACATCCACAGACTATACTCGTTAAACACAATTTATAAAGTTTATAAATACATATGTGTGAAAAGGAAAACCTGAAACATATCATTGCCATATTTGAATAATTACTAGTAAGCGCCAAGTCATTTTAATTCATATATATAGGCTGACAATTTCGGCAAGTGCGCGCAGATGTTAATAACCTCCAGCTATAAATCATAAAAACCTGTGATTTCATTCAGTAAATCCATCAGCCGATGGTTATTATACAAATAATGGGAAATCCATATAATTATTACGATATGCTTAACCTAAACTGCACAATTTCTAGCGTTTATTTACTTCTTTTATGACATTGTCTTTATAGTATTGTCACCGCCCCTTTTCCCCCACTCTCACATTTCCGGTTTTAAACATTATTTGCCCATTAAAACATTCTTTGAAACAAATGCTTTGTGAGAGGATTTTTCTTGCCTTACAATGAAAATAATAAATAGTCATGATCTAAAATAAGCATTTACAATTTTCATAACCAAGAAAAATAAAGAAAGGAAGAAAAGGAGAAAAAAAAAATCAGAAGTGAGTAAAATTTATAATATAAACATTACGTAAATACAAATGGCGAAGTATATTAATATATATATTAATACGACACAGTGCTCAATAGTTTATTCATTTTCATTTTAGCCTCTGTTCATTGATGTCAACAACCGTTGTGGTATTTATAAACAACTTTGTATGTCTTTAATGTGTAATTATTTCAAGGAATTCTTGTCACATTTTTCTAAAGCAAGAACGTGAAGATTACATGAAAGTTTTTCTTTGATAGTCAATTATCACTCGCCATTTGTTCCTAATGATAATAGATAGACGACCTAATGAGCATTCAGTTAAAAAAATCTGGACACATTTTTAAAGGTATCGTTGCTAAGTTAACAAAAAACCGTTCATGTAACTGATCATAGCTAGATACCCATGTGAATTTTTATGTTTCTTTAAAAAAAAAACCCATTTAGAAGTTAGAATGTTTTGGACTTAAACTGCATAATATATTTCTCTCTTTCTTTTTATAAAATTTTATTAAGACGTATTCTATCAATCGGTTTTTCAAAGGCTGCAAGGTCATTTTATCATTAATCAAATGTCACGTCACTTAGATGCAAGGAAGTAATGTTACATTGTTTATTTTATTTTTATATCAAGTTCACCAAACTGACAACTGCTTTTGCTGTCCTCATTATTATGTCATTCATATGACCTACATATTAGGCACATATTACCACATTCAGGTGGTGCATGGAATTTTTAACCTTACAATAGAAATTGGAAGATGACGGGTACAAAGAACATGCAGTTACTTTCGCCAACTTTTGCGTCACCCTGTAGTTAGGAGAGTAAATATTAAGGACATTCGTCTGCTCAAATCTATATTTATATATATTACCTGCAATAGACCAGGACTACACTAGTCGATACCAAGACAAGTAACAAGATGCCGGCATACAAGTTGATGTACTTTGACACTAAGGGGAGAGCCGAGGTCATCCGATTGGCCTTTGCGGCCGCTGGACAGTCATTTGAGGATAAAAGATTTCCACTTTCAATGGAAGAATGGCAAGCTGTGAAACCGAGTATGTATATCTATTAATTCCGTCAAATCAGAGTTTTGCAAGTTCATCTCAATAATTTTATTAAGATAAAATTAAGCGTATTCTTAAGATTTTCATAAGAGTAAGGAAAAATAAGACGTGTGAAGAAATGAAGTCAGTTGAACTTTAGGTACTTATCGCAAATACAACTATCAGATACTTGCACAGTGACGAACATCAACTTTTGTTTTTAAATGCTGGTTTTGAGTTACCCCTATATGCATACACTACTTCTTGGAGAGAAGCTGCAGAACTGTAGCTCCACAGGAAACTTTTAATCAACTCAGCTGTGGTTGTTTTCGTAGATTAACAGTTTTGCAATGATAATGATGGTTGCTTGCAATCAGAAAATATTTTTGTTTGTTTCAAAATGAATGTATTGTCCATATAGTTCAGTTTCAGCTATCGCTCGAGCGTGTTAAATACGCTTTTTATCGATTTTAAACAACAACTGAGCGAGGCCCGATGAAATGTCTGGGAGACAGCGGCACGCTAGTGTCATTTAATGGTTGGGCTAGTATATACAATATCTTCTGGTTCGGTGCAAAACACTCCGATCAAATTCATGCAAAATTCTTAAACAATGATAAATAATCAACAACATCAAAAACAAAACAAAGTTTATTTGACAAATCACAGAAAACTGTGAACTTGTAAATAAATGCATTCTTAACTGCTGCTCTTCTTGTGGATTAGATGACATATTTTCTTCGGATGAATAATTCTTTTCTTAAAGTCGAGTTCAAGGCAAAAAGATGACATTTTCCTTAAGGTAGATAGGTCTTTTCATGACTAAAAAGAATGCGGAGTACAAAGCAACCCAGAAATTTGCTATCTGTTTTTCAGCAATACCACAAAAGCAGTTGCCGTGTCTTCAGGTAGATGGTCGCCTTATCCCTCAGTCTGGAGCAATCATGAGATATGTTGCCAGGGAATTTGGTATATGTTTTTCTTTTTATTTTTGAGCCCTCCTGAAAATGCATCCTACAATCCCCTCCCCCCCCCCCCAAAAAAAAAAATCCGCATAAACAATTTCAAGGCTGCGTTATTTGTGTCAAATTTTCTCATTTTTTACTTTTTTTTCCAACTTTCTTGATATTTTGCTATGCAAAAGCGTTGTGTGACAGGTTATTTTTTTAATCCTGAATACTTTTCGAACTATCAATAGTTTTTTTAAGTTTTTATGTCAGATCATCCTGGTTATAGAATATAAAAATGTAAGAGGGGTGGACCATTTTCCCCTTAAATATATCAAATCTAAGTACTTATTAAATTGGAATTTCAATTCGTACTCTAGGGTTGTACGGGGACAATAATGACGAGAACACTCGTGTTGACGTCATCATTGGAACCGCCGAAGATTTTTTGAAGAACGCCTTTGCACTTAGATATGAAAAAGACGAAACCAAAAGGGCAGAGTTAAAGAAAGACCTGGAAGAAAACAAGCTTCCTCAGTTTTTCAGCTTGTTGGAGGACATTTTAAAGGAAAATAATGGCGGGGATGGTTTTTTTGTTGGTAAAAAGGTAGAGGCCTGGTTTAACTTATAACCATTTCATATTTCATACCACACATTCAGAATCTCTCATGATATGTAAATATGTCGCACCAGTTGTGAAATTTTCTTAAACCCGAGCCTCCACGAAGAAATATAAAAAAAAAATACCGCTGGGGTTTTACATTTTTTTCCCTCCAAAAATTTCAAAAGCTATTTTTCTTTGTTAAATAGTGTAAAATTTGAAAATTCTTAACCGGTGAAAGTATTCTAATTTAAATGTACTTTAATCCACATTAAAATCGACAGATGTCTCATACCACTTTAAGGCAATATAAACTAATTCTGGTGCAAACTATTTCGTTTTCAAACATTCTACATTTCACCAAGTTAAGCCTGTATTGACTTTTCTATTTAGTGTAGATATTGAAATTGTGTTCCTTTAACTTCCAGATATCGTTAGCGGACATCATGATTTATGACATCACTGACCAGGTCGGCGCTGCAGCAAAACTTCCGGCTTTCCCACCAAAACTGGGAGGGCTAATTGACAGAGTGAAGAATCATCCCAAGATAAAGGAATATCTTGCTAAAAGAGGAGATTGAACACAAAAAGGAAAAGTTACCATTAAATCAACGTGAAACCCATCCGTTAGATTAATTCTATTTTCCGGACTGTTGTGTATTGGTACAGGCAACTTTAAGGACTTTTCTCATGTGTCATCAATATTTTAATTCAAAATCACCATTCTTATGCCATCTTTATGTATGATGTAATATACTAGTTTATGTATTGTGTTAATTAAATGGATTTTTTAAAAAATATCTTGAGCTACTGAATATAAAACCAGAACAGATTCCATTGGTTGTTCGGAAATGAGTTGATACATTGATTACATAATCATTAGGTGAGGCGCAGTGATTCTCCTGGGAATCATATGGGATGAAATTTAATTAATGATGATGAGGAGGCTATCTATTCAGAATGAAAGGAAAATCCACTGACGCTAATGAAAATCAATTTTCTGATTAAAAAAATTACACCTGGCAAGTCAAAATTATCATCTGACAAGCCAACATAATATTCTAACAACTCAACATAATACAAAGTCTGGCAAATCAGAATAAAAAAAACTTGCAGTACAAATTATTCAAATTAACACTTGATGGCAATACCACCATTAAAATATATTTTAAACAAGATGTAAAAGATAATACACAAAAACATCTTAACAAGAATAGGATTATCATTGTAAATATTTACATGATTCGTTAATAAGGGTTTTGGCATTTTCTGCAACGTACATTATCTTATATCCCGTTTGATCAACTTAAAACAGTTTTACAATTTTATTTTTTAATTTCTCAGACAAAACAAATATGTAAAATGATGACGTACGAGTATATCAACAAACTAAATCCGTTAAAGACACTTTATAAATAAAAGGAAAACCTGAAACGTATCATTGCCATATTTGAATAATTACCAAGTCATTTTTATATGTATAGGCTGACAATTTCGACAAGGGCGCACAGATGTTAATAACCTCCAGTTATAAATCGTAAAAACCTGTGATTTCATTCAGTAAATCCATCAGCCGATGATTTTTTATTTTTACAAATAATGGGAAATCCATATAATTATTACGATATGCTTAACCAGAATTGCACAATTTCTGGCGTTTATTTATTTCTTTTAGGACTAGTTGTATTTGTAGTATTGTCACGGCCCCTTTTCCCCCACTCCCACGTTTTCGGTTTTAAACATTATTTGCCCATTAAAACATTCGTTGAAACAAATGATTTATGAGAAGATTTTTCTTGACTGACAATGAAAATCATAAATCGTCATGATCTAAAATAAGCATTTACAATATTCATAACCAACAGGAAAAATAAAGAGAGGAAGAAAAGGAGAAAAAAATCAGAAGTGAGTAAAATTTTTAATATAAGCATTACGTAAATACGAATGGCACAGTCTATTAATACGACACATTGCTCAATATTTTATTCATTTCCATTTTAGCCTTTGTTCGTTGATGTCCACCACCGTTAAGGTATTTATAAACAACTTTGTATGTCTTTTATGTGCAATTATTTCAAGGAATTCTTTTCACATTTTTTTTAAGCAAGAACGTTAAGATTACCAGAAAACTCTTTCTTTAATAGCCATTTGTTTACTAATGATAATAGATATACCGTTTAATGTGCATTCAGTTAAAAAAAATGTGGACACATTTTTGAAGGAATGGTCGCTGAGTTAACAAAAAAAGTTTCTTGTTACTGATCATAGCTAGATATGTGAATTTTTATGGTTCTTTTTTTAAAAAAAATCAATTTAGTTGTTAAAATGTTTTTGACTTAAACTGCACAATATTTGTTCTGTCTTTCTTCTAATAAGATTATATATACACGTATTTTATCAATCGGTTTTTCAAAGGCTAGAAGGTCATTTTATCATGAATCAAATATCACGTCACTTAGATGCAAGGAATAATATTACATTGTTTATTTTTTTATATCAAGTTCACCAAAATGACGACTACTTTTGCTGTCCTCATTATTATGTCATTCATAAATCAGATTATGACAAGCAATTCAACGGGAAACGACACAGCGCCATTATCAGGTAACATTTCTTGCTATTAAGTCATGACCTACAAATTAGGCACATATTAACACATTCAGGTGGTGCATGTAATTTTTAATCTTAAAACATGAAAGAAAATTATAAATATTTTTAAGATTAGCGAACCAGACTTAAAATTTTTTTTTACTAAAATGTAAAATCGGAATATGTGGTCAATAAGTTAACACATTTCGGTACATAAATATATCTTGGTACATGTATCAAAATTGTCTAATATCAAACAAAATTTCAGCTGAAGAACCTGTATCAAAAATTGAAAATTCAATCCTACAAACCCCGCTCTTTAAGAAGTTTCGTACAATGTGAGTACGTTTAACACATTTTATTTCACATTTATAATAAACTCTTTCCAAAATATTATATTAAGCAATTATTATCTTTAACTGTTTGTACTTCATTTATGTATTGATATTGACATTTGCAAATATGCTTCCTTATATGAGCTTATATAGAAAAGCGAAAATGTTCAATTCTGTATGAACGTTTTTGTGACGTCACAATAACTGCACGCGCTTATCACTTGACGGTTGTAATATTGTAAACGTAAAAGCAACGTTATATTAATGATTCTGAACAGTTTGACATTCTCAAACGTAAATATAAGTTTACCTGGATATGAACTTGGTTGGTAAGTGATTAAATTTTCTGAAATGCCCTTCGGGCTTCACAGGATTTGATCACGTGACCAACCAAGTTTATCTCCCAGTGAACTTCTTAAATTGCTGTTTATTTCTAAATTAAGTTTTGACTGGCAAGTACATACAGCATGTGAATTCTTTTATGTCTGTTAAAAGTATTATTAGTTCAAAAAATAATTGTATCTTTTCTTTTCTAGTTTTATCTTATAAATTCAATTATTCAAGACAGATTTTCAAAAAGTTATAAATCTTTTGAGTTGATTATGCTTACTTTTTTCCCCTATGATATTAAATTTTAAAACAAAGAACGCTTTAATTATCTATAAAACTGGTCTAATCGTGGTATATTTTTTGACAAAAAACTTATTGATAAAAACTGAGACATCATATGGACATGAGGTCCATGTCCCACATTGTTCATATAAGCCAAATATAGGTTTATGAAGTCATTTACAAATTACCTGGATAACGTAACAGAATAGATTCCATGACAGAGATGATTAAAATCTCTCTCTCTCTCGCTCTCTCGCTCTCTCTCTCTCTCTCTCTCTCTCTCTCTCTCTCTCTCTCTCTCTCTCTCTCTCTCTCTCTCTTTCACGCTCTCACACAAGTTACATCATTTCTGGTCGATTGATTTTCGAAAACGATTTTTAAAGTTTTTTCTCTTTGTATTCCGATGTAAAATCTGTCCCCTCCCCCACTTTGGCTCTTTCTTTACCCGGGATTCATAACGTCAACAAACTCGTATCTACATTACCTTAGGATGCGTTTGCACAAGCTACATCTATTCTGGTCAAATGAATTTTCAGAAAAGTTTTGAAAAATACCAAAACATTTTGAATAATATGTTTTAAAAATCCTCCCTGGAGAGCGAAATGTGGCTCTTCAATTTAAAACCATGAATTTACTTAACCCAAAAGAGATTTGTTCAAAGAGATCAGAAAAACTTTTCAGCCCAGGTAAGCTTTGAGAATAATCTATGCAACGTCAACCTGTCAACAATGTCGGGTTTTCAATGCGTCTGAACTTTTATACTGATAGATCGATTTCATTTCATTAAAGAGACAGTACAGCTGAAAACACATGTATGAATTACTTCAGATTTTCCCATTGTATCGTTAAGAAATAAGAAATAACGTTGATCGTAATAGTTTATATTCATAAAAGCCCCTTTAACATACATGTACCTCATTAACATAATTATGAGCTTCCGGAAATTTACGGGTCGTTAAAACCGGAATAATCTTATATCGTTTATTTGTACCACGAGGACTTTGATTGACAGTTATTGACACGTGATGAAAACTACAAGATCTTCGTCCGACTACGGTCATTATGGTATACAACGTTAGAGGGACTCTCTAACGAAACACATCATCACTTTCTCGATAATTCATTGATGGTTTACAAAATTTCGGTTCATTTTAAAATGAACAGACATAAATATGTACAGACATAAATATGTCAAATAACCCCTCAAGGGGCCTCATTTACAAAAATGAATTGAGGTTGTAGTAACTCCTATAATAAACATGCAAAATACATGCTTACAAAATAAAAACTGTGGTTATTTTAAAAAATTTGAACTATTATTACCTGTGAGAAGAAGAAATGACATATCTTTATCAACAAACATGTCCAGGAGAATCTTCGCGAGCCCTGCATGTGTTTTGTTTACAGTAAATTCGCATGTGTAATAGTATAGAAGGCTGAGCCCCGTAACACGTTGCGATGTTATTATGTATAGGTTATACGTAATTATTAATTTTAATGAAATTATTAGATTTATTTCATGGAGAACTTTGTAATTTTCTGAAAGTTTATACATTCATGAGTAGTACAAAATACTGAAACTAATCGGAAAATGTTTTCAAGTCAGTTTTTTGATAAGATGCGGCGTACTGTCTCTTTAAAATAAAGATATAATAAAGTTATTTGTTACTTGTTATTTCGGTTTTCATTATTTTACTATTCGCAGAAATGTGCATTTTCATGTTTAACTGCCATTGATTCTACCTGGTACATATACTACTTCGTGAGTGGTGTTTTGACAAGACCAGCGGTCATGAAAATGTCCACGTATTTAAATTTATTTACAATCTTTTTTTCTGTAAACGCTATTCTAATGACCAAAATGTAAACAGAAGTTTTACCTACTACATAGAAAAAATGTTCTAACATCTATTTATCATACCATAATTTAAGTATTTAAGGTTTACCTTAATCAGACTATATTCTTTTTTAGTGTCAAAAAGCAGCCACCCAGTCTTCCAGGAAAAATAAAGGAGATCCAAAAGATTAATATAAATACAATCCTCGGTTGTATTAAAAAAGATACTTGTTATTAATTATAAAAAATACATACATCTGTCCGTGAACAGTTTAGGTTCAATACTTCATGTGTGTAAATATTAGAATGTATCTGCATAAAGACTGACATTTGAAATAAAATAAACTATTTTAGAATTATATTTGTAAGAGTCTTACTTCCTCATAAATTGATGGCTACGTACATTACAAACATACAAAACGAATTATAACTCCCCTTGAACATTATGGCGTCATTCTTAGAGTACTCTAGTCAGATTTTTTACCCAACTTTACCTTTATAACACTGTTAAAAAGTTTATTTCATATGTAAAATACCCTCAAAAAATGGTATTTGCACACTGTTGAATTGCAGGACTGAAAATGAAACAAACGGATTGGTTTTGTGTTTACTTTTTTTATTGCGTTAACTTTTCTCTCTTGGCTAGATATTCCTTTATCTTGGAATAGTTCTTCACTCTGTCAATCAACCCTGCCAGTTTTGGTGGAAAAGCAGGAAGTTTTGCAACAGAACTGGTCTGGTCTGTGATGTCATAAATCAAAATGTCCGCTAACGATATCTGGAAGTTAAATGAATCAATGAAAAACAATGTTAAGTTAGATTAATTGTGAAAGAATTACAAAAAATAACTCGAAACACTAAACACCTTTACGTATAGGATCTCTTATGATTTGCGATTGCATATGATTTTATTCAAAGAGTTGCTGTATTTTCTTTTCACGAGCCTTAGTGATGGGATAGAAAATACAAAACGAGTTGGATAAAAATCATATATCATCGCAAAACGATGATATAAGATTTTCTTTTTATGACATGTTTTCAAACGTTTTTTCCAAACCTCAATCTTTTCTGTAAAAATCATGTGAGCCACATAAGCATATTCTATTTTGCACACAGCAAGATAGCTTCTTAAGAAATTGTTTAATATTGAAAAAAAACGGAGATATGTCAGGATTGTGCCTTACCTTTTTACCAACGAAGTAGCCGTCACCGTCATCATTTTCCTTTAGAATGCTCTCCAACAAGCTGAAAAACTGAGGAAGCTTGGTTTCTTCCAGATTTTTATTGATTTCCTCTTTTTTGGTTTCGTCTTTTTCATAATACCATGACATGACATTCTTTAAAAAATCGTCGGAGGCTCCCAGAATGACGTCAACACGAGTGTTCTCGTCATTATTATCACCGTACAACCCTAGAACATGAATTGTGATGCTGATTATCTAAGTTTGTAAAGACATATGATCACTCGACTACAGCTTTTATGAAAACAAATACTTAAGGTTAATTTAGACCCACGTGCCTAAGATTGATACATGCAGGAGGGACACATTACTTATACTTGTTTACTTTTCCAAACTGATATAAACATAAGGTCATAAGAATATTGGCAATTCAAAAGGTGTTCATATTACAACAATTCTTACGCAACGATTTTACATTTCTGTATATCACAAAATGAAATGAAATACAAAAAGAGATTTGGGAAAATAACGCCTTTTTATGTGTCTTTTTGATTGGGATTTTAATGATGCATTTTCAGGAACGCTCTAAATTAACAAACATGTACCGAATTCCCTGGCTATATATCTCATGATGGCTCCCGACTGAGGGATAAAGCGATTGTCAACCTGAAGACACGGCAACTGATGCTGTGGAATTGCTAAAAAACAAACATCAATTTAAAAAACCTCGTTTTTACAGCGCATTCTTCGTTAAGAAAAGACCGCCACTGACAAAAGAAAACGTCTGTTGCTTTAAACGTAGAAACGAACCCGACTATAAGTAAAGGAATTATTCATCTGCAGAAAGTTTGTAATTTAATCCAGATCAATACATGTAGTTCAATCAGTAATATAGTAAAGATTTGCTGTGATATGTGAAACGAGATTTAATTTGTTGTTTTCTGTTTAATTTTCTTTATTTAACGAATTTGAATAAATTTGATAAAAAAGTGTATATCTTTTTGTGTTCCTCTGTCATCCAGAAAATACCCTGCGTCTCCTTAAGGGGCAGTTCAAAATCAATAGAGATGGTCTTTGACCAATATCATGCAACGGATCGTAGTTGAAGATTATAGAAAAGTCTTCACCATTTTCTTTTATTATTCTCTCTAAAGTCTTTCATTTTGGGACAAAAAGTATCAGCACAAGCAGCTACCAACATTATTGCAGAGTTGTTAATCTACAGCAACATTCATAGTCAAGCTGGTTTGTATTTTCTAAATTACTGTCTGCAGCTACTATCAATAAAAGTTGTGTATTTATATTGGGATGACACAAAACAAACATGCCCAAACAATGTTTTATACCGGCCACTGTACTAACATGTGATGTTTGTATTTGCAATGAAGTACCAATAATTCAATTTGCTTAATTTCAACACTCCTCTTATATTCAATCACTCATATAAACTTTAGAGTACGCTTAATTTTGTTTTAGCTATAGCATATGCAAAAGTTTAATTTGATTGAATTTAAAGGTCTACGTACTTGGTTTCACTTTGTACCATTCTTCTATTGAATATCTCTTGTCCTCAAACGACTGTCCAGCGGCCGCAAATGACAATCGGATGACCTCGGCTCTCCCCTTACCCTCAAAGTACATTAATTTATAGGCCGGCATCTTGTTAGCTGTCTTGGAAGCAACTTCTGTAGACCCAGTCAATCACAAGTTATGTATATACCTAAACAAGCGGATGTTGTAGATTTTCACTCTCTAAACTAACGTCAAAAATGTCGTACTAAGGAGTGTTAAGATTTCATGAATAAGAGAATGATAAATAGACCTAAAATAAGGATGTGACATCGCGGATGTAAGCTTATCAGATACTTATGAATAGAGGTGGACTCATTCAATCTTAAAACACTCAGTTTTAGCAAATATGTTGTATACGACGGCTATTTAGCATTTGTAAAACACAATATTTTCACAGACCTCCTACTAACTGGCATCTGACAGGCTTTAAAATATCTGGTCAACGATCAATAAGTGAATAATTGTAGCTTACTAAGAAAATATCTCTCTGATTTAACATCAGTTTTTTTTAACAAAAACGTTTTTCACAAAATGCCTTATAAAGGGATTTAATTCAAGACAACAATAAGATATGATAAGGAATGTTCTCCAAAATCATTATAACAAAATTGATAGCTACTTTATTTCAGACATAGTTACTAAATAATCGAGATTGTTTGAACACAAGGTAAACGTCTTGTAATTTGATTTTTGTTGTTATAATCAAACACGATACAGAAGAATTTCAATTAAAAAAAATTTGCAACCTGCCCAGCTGCTGACTAATGTTCGGTGCCTTCCACGTTTTTGGGGCAGGAACAAGCTATCAAACAAGGTAAAGTAATAGTTTTCTATTCATTTCTTTAACGATAGGTACATTAAGTCTAAGTCTTATCTACAAATATACTCGGACGAAAAATTATAGGGAAGCAAACATATCTACAAGCACAAGAATACACAAAACTATAAAATGTTTCATTGAGTATCTGGGTTTAGTACAGGTGCTCATTCCGCTTAGACAATACAAACAAATAAGTTAAAAATTGACCGACCTCGGATTCCCACACCGTGACCCGTCGTATTCAGGATGTAAGATATTGGTGAATCATCGCAACAAATGAAGAACCAAAAGTACAGCAATCTGGACGACATTCTGGTCAACCACAAAAAAGGCAATGACTAAGGAAATAATAAGCTTTGAAAGACTTTAACACAAAGAGGACAACTTCTCAAAGACCATCTAATGTCGTCTCCAGACCGTTAACATCGCGTATGATATGCTTTAACACTGCTTTAATACTGCTCTACCTTTCATAAACTAAGCAGGTATAACACAGAGTCACATCTCTGGGATTCTATGAAAATACCCCAAACTAATCAAGGCTTTCCAAATTATCCCCAAACCATCAAGGATTGACGAGGATGGTCTTTGAATACATTGTATCCTCGACTGCTCAAAGCATTGCTTATCATACTATATAGCTGCTTGTAGCTCATGCATTAGCATATTTAAATTTTTCTTAATATTCATGTTAATAAAATATTTTGAATGCAATATTAATGGAAAAACCGAAAATACAAATTGAAATGAGAGTACCAGTGACATTATTAGTATTCGCATGAATTGTATTGTTTAAAAAAATCATCTAAAAGTACTTATTCTGTTAGGACACACATTTTCTCTGAAAATTAATCAGGACTCCAAATTTTTTAAAATAATGAACCAGTCATTTAAATAGAGAACTTGTAGTCCCATATGTGTTTTAGAGTAAACGCTAATTAAAAAATATTTATGTCAGTGAAAGAAATATCAATCTTCTTAAATTAACACATCTGTTTTAAATTAGAAACTTACGTCATGTTGTTCTGAAAAAGTACAAAAAAAAAATGCTTGCCATACCAAGCCCAAGCCTATTCAGATTGCTTGCCAATATCAAAGTTATGCTCTTATGATTTACCATCTTACACTGTACTTAAATCTAGGACATCTTTGATGCATGACTCTCTTGCTCAAATATTAGTACTAAATAAAACAACATCAGTGTTGCACGCTGGTCCCTTATAATGATGAAATAACTAATATCACAACGAAATTATCGTTACCTGTTAAACAGAATGATTTAAATTTAGTTTGTTTGTCTTAGATGAACAATTTGACATCGACCCGCTCAACATGTACTAAATTTTTCTTTATTCAGCCCCTCTTCACTTTTTCCTTTCGATATTGAAAATTATTTCAATGGTTCTTCAACTGTTTTTAGAAAAAAAAGTTTTGTGTTATTTTTAATCAAAAAATCAAGTAACATTATTTACCAAGTGCGACATGAGTTCAGTTCAAACAATAAAATGCTTTCTTTGGAGTTTTATATGGGCATTAAGAAAGCGAATATTGCATGTATATAACTTGTGTTAGCAAGATATATCCACTTCTTTATTGGATTAATATCTGATAAATTAATTAATGTTGATTGTTGCGATTTTCCCAAATAATATAATAATACGCAAAATAGTAAATCTACAGTCTGGACAAAGTCTAAAGTGTGATTTCTTTTTCAACATTGAATGGACATAAACTTCCCAGTAAAAATATAAACATTTTCGTGTAAATACCTAAATAAAACCGGTCATGAAGAATGGGAAGTTACTTTAATTATATCAACTTTAATAAGGTAGTTGCATTTAGAGGTTGGCAATGGTTAGGGCATGGCTACCAGATAGTTGAATAATTTTTAATTTTTGGATAAGGTTTGTTTTTTTTTTCTCGGTTTTTCTATTTACTTAATTACCAAATTATAACTCATACTTCTTATTAATATTATTCTTATATAAATTGGTTTAAGTAAACAATTAACTTTTTTTCATTTTAAATCCAGTATTATTTATTTTGAATAATTTACACAACGTTTTTATATAATGTCAAAATTTCAAATACTTATTCAAAATTAAAAAAAAGTAAGAAGTTAAAGTATCTGATAATTTTCCATCAAAACATAATCAATCCCTATGGGGAGGGGCTTCTCATTTTAAGCGTAGTGAAAATTTTATGAATTGATTTTTATGCTATCTTACTTTCAAACTATTTATCTTAAAAGGGCATGGTCACAAATTTGGTCATTTTTCTCTATTATTATTGTGTTCATAATGAATTTTTAATTATTAACAAAAACAGTCGTAGAGTTATAAGCAAGATATATAGCTAACAATTCTTTATCATGTCAGATGGCTCGTGCCAGGTTTTTGCTTACATTGATTTCATAAACCGGTAAGATTTCTTTTGCGAGCTTTTTTTACTATCTGCTTAATCGTTTTGAGCATAGGTTACTGTTCCTAGTGTTTGCCACATTCATTTAGGTATAAACATGGAATTTGCCTTTCAACATTCAATGAAAACAAAAACATTACCTTAGATTTGTTTACACAACAAAGATGACTCTCAAATTTACGTTAATGATTAGAAATGCCTTACTAAAGCATTGTTACTATTAAAAACGGGGGGGGGGGGGTTTGTCTGACATCGTGACTATGTTCCTTTAACATACAATAATCAATTTTTCATTGTGTGTATAAAAATAGGGGGAAATAATAATATAATACGATCTTTCAATATAATTAAAGATTTATTAAAATGTGAATATTTTCAACATTATTTAACAATGTCTTGATTTGCTTTCATAGAATAATCATGTATCCTCATTATAGTGTCAATGATGTACACTGATGTGACCTTTGTGAAACCGCCATAGTACACAGCTTCTGTTACTTTTGTCATGTCAACCTAAGTTTGTTTCCTGCAGAAGGGAAAAATGTCACATTGTTTAACATCTACACGTTTAATCACTAGAAATCAAAATGCGGATTTGTGTGCTTTGAATTTCAATTTCATTGATTGCTTAAAAAGTATTTGCCTGGGGAAACCCTCTAAACCCTAAAGTCATTCCAATTTATACACATTAACAAACACAGATGTTGATAACATTCAGCTTTAAATTCACCACAATTACAAAACCCGTGATTTCATTCATTCATCCATTAATTGACGTTAACAATATATGATTTACATTCCTTTTGACGGAAATTCCATTTTATCATTCAAATATGCTTGACCTTCATAGCATAATTTTAATCTTTTTTTCTTCCGTCTTCTTATAAGATTGATTGTCTTTGTGTTCTTTTCTCCTCCCTCTTTCCACTCCTGCATTTCCGGTTTTGAACATTACTTGCCTATTGAAAACAAATTTTGCAACAAATGATATATGAGCTGATTTTTTTTTAAATAACAATAAAAATTAAAAATAGCAATGATTTATAATGGACATTTACATCTTTTATTATCAAAGCTGAAGATAACTAAATTAAAAATAGAAGTAAGTAAACATTTCTATTATATTTATTGCGTAATGACAAGCAATACAGGCTATAAATACAACACATCGCACTATATTTAATTCATTTTCATTTCAACCTTTGATTATTGACGTTAATCATCGTTCAGGTATTTACCAACAATACTGTATGACTTTTATGTAAATTCATTTCTGACAAATTTTTGTAGGTTAACATGAAACATAATGACTAACAATGTCTCCAATAATGAATACTTGTATATGATTTTTCTATGCATAAACTTGAAGTTTAATATAAGATATTTATGTCATTTTTTTAAAGGTGTGGTCGCTAAGTTTTTACATTAAAACGTTTCTTTATTATTGATAATGAGACGTCATGTATTTACTAATCAATATTCATAAATAAGCAATTATTCCATCAGAATATTTCTCTTAATTATCGAAAATTGCATGCTTGTTTATAATGAATCAAAAAGAATTTCAGGAAAACCACTGATTAAAAGTGTGTTTTGCCTATTATTTTCTTCTAATTCTAGGGGTTCTCCGAAAATGACGACCACTTTTGCTGTCCTCATTTTTATGTCATTTATAAATCAGATTATGACAAGCAATTCAACGGGAAATTACACAGCGCCATAGCAGGTAAATAATATATATTATTTTACACTCTCCTCGAGATAAACTCATCAGAAAAGCACGACACCGATTAAGCACAATGCAACATATTTTTACAATCCCAATACCGATATATCATTCAAATATTCCGTTTTACCAGGAAAGATAATGAAGGACAAAAAAACTAAAACAATTCTTGGATGTATCAAACTAGATACCTGTTTTTGATATTAAAAATACATCAGAAAGAATGAATTTATGTATCAATATTTGAATGTATGTGCACAAAGACTGTAATTTTGTTAATGTTACGATTGATTATTACTCACCAAAATTGCTTTTTACACTTAACAGTGATTGTACCGGTTTTGTTATTTTTTAATAAAAACAAAATTTTTAAACATATTATACTAGTTTCCAACAGCCAAAAATGATATAAGTAAAAAATCTCGTTTTAAAGCGTATGGATAACGTTTATAAAATAAAAGTTTGAAGGTTATAGATTTTTTTCCCTTTTCGTTCGATATTGTGAAAATATCTTCCTAGCTATTTGTGTTTTGTAGAATGACATGAAACCATAAAAATACTCTTACAATAATTGAAATATTAATTTTAATTGCACTGCATGATTGAAACTTGACTGTATTTCTTTAGGAGGGGGAGGAGGGGTGTAACGCCGGTGTAAAGAAAGATAATGACCCCCTCCCCAATAGAAACGACCCACAGCTGTAACAAATTTGTAAAAAAAAAATTGTATCATTTTGTATAAAAATAGAACCTACGTCGTATATTACCTGAAAAAGAATAACCCCGTTTTAACAAATTTTGCCAAATTTAAAGGAGTAGATTGGACGTTTTCAAAATATTGGTATAATTGTTTTTCACGTGACTTCGGTACACTCTCATAAGTCGCACTGTATCGATAGGTTAATACAGTGCAATCATTTTCATCGTCTACAAACCTGCTATAGTCACGTGCATTACCTTTCAAACTAGTCAGCAAATGAAAGTTTTAACGTTTGCTATGATAAAGGTTTTTGGAGTTAGAACAGTGATATTTAGACAAGTGACCTACTAGAGACTGTTCTGACGTCAAGGTCGGAGGTTAAACATAAACCCCAGCAGGTTTATTATAGATTAATATAAAACTCACTGAATCAAAGTATTATATTTTATCTTCATTGTAATTGTTTTCAATATTGTGTTGAACACTGCAGTAGATCCAGTGTTCTGTGATGTCATACTTTATTGTTAAACTTTGAATTCTTAAAAATTTGTGCAAGACAGTTTTATTTATTTATATAAATCTAATCACATGGATGTAATTAGAATACTGTTAAGTTCAAGATATTTTTGCAGCTTAATTTTATCCTAAATTTCCATTTTTTTAATATACATTTTGTCTATGCTGAGGGAAAATAACTCTTTTTCTGTCTTTTCTCTCAGTTATATGTCTAAATGCTATAATTTTTCTAATCCCAACTACTAATTTCAAAATGTGTTTGTAGTTTTAGTTTTCTAACACAGTTGACAATAAAATTAAAAAAAAGATAAACAGGTTTCTGTCTACAAAGATTTTACTTTAAACAAAAAAGAACGGTTTTCTGATGCTAAAATATGCTCTAGTTCATGTTTATCAGACATCTCAAAAAGTGTAATGACATGTATTTTTTTTCTAATAATTGATGAAATTGAAGTATATTAAGTTGAAATCAGTTCTATTTTTCAACTTTCATCAGAGAATTTTTCGAGTATGGAGTTACCTTAAAGCAAAAAGAACGCTTACGATTAACATTAACTATATTTTGAGTTTAGGAGTTGTAATGATATAGTTACAGAATAGAAAAGGTTTTACCCATCATTGCCATCAAGCTTAATGTGAAATCTATATTTCCATGATCTGTCTGTTGATATTTTACACCAGTAGTGTTATTGAAAGACACTTTTCACAGTGATGGTAGTTATAAAACTAAATGCAGAGATCTTAGGAAGAGGGGAGGTTCTAGAAAAGGGAATAAGTGCCCCCCCCTCCCACGCCAAGAAAAATAATCCATCGGAACCCACCCCCCCCCCTTTCCATTCCCCGATAGAATTTCTGGAGTCTCACATGACTTATCTTTATACAACATGTCCATGATGATCGTACAAACAAAGCATAATTACGTATAGTTTTGACCTTGTTTTTGACCTTTTTATTTTTCTTAATAAAGAATTATAATATATCTGCAGACATGTTCAATAAGCTATGTTAGGACAGTTGTGCGTTATAAGTACGTCTTAGTACGTCTTAGTCTTAAGTCTGTGTCTCGAAGCTCTCCTAAATTTGGGAACAGATATAACTTTATCTTATTTAGGAAGAAAATGTGCATGCTTACAACATTTCAAAACAAGAAAAGCGGACCAGACTGTGATACGTATAAAATAATGATTTGTAAAGTATTAAATATCACTTTTCAGTACTGCTGCTAATGAACTCTAAAATATCCAGCCTTTCTAATAATAATTTCATCTTAGACAATGACTTGAAAAAAGAAAATAAAACATCATTATATATACAGTTTTAAGATGTTCCAGTTATCATAATTTTTTTTTCCGATATTAAATTGCAATGCTTTTAAAACAAAAAACTTAAAAAATCAAAACTTGTCTATTATATAAGTTAAAAGTCATTTATATAAATCTGAAATTGCTTGAGGTATTATAGATTCATTAAATTTCTATTCATAATTAAAAGTATACGTCAACAAATACCATGTGCATGTACACTTGACATTTTTCTCCTAACCTGTTTTCTTCCGCCTTTTTTTGTAATGCTTGTGTACTACACGTACTAATATTTGTAGGCTGCTGTCTAAAACAAAACACAAAATCCGTTTTACACTATTTTTATTTTACTGCTGATTTACAAGTACCGCTGATTTAGATAAAATGATTTTTTTTAAAAATCCTACTCTTTCTCTGCTGTTATATTTAATAGCAGATATTTGTTTGTATCATCGATATTTGTTTATTTTAAGACAATATTTATCGAGAGGCAACTCAGTAATCGTTTTATGGCATTATAATGGTTTTGACATGAATTCTAAAAACTTGTTCATTTTTCACATAATTGTGTTCTGCATTTTTTAGTGTAAAGAGGGTGTTCTCCTGTGTTTAAGATTCTTACGTATGCAAAAACAGGCATATCAAATTAATGCATTAAGTAATTCAAGGATGAGGAAAGAATCAACCAAATTTTCTGATTGACAGCATTGGGATATTTAACAGAAGTTCTCGGCCAACAAATTGATTTTGGTACATCATAAATTAGTGCTTATAAAATTAAATTCATCGCTTCTTCAACTTTAATAATTAATATAAAATAATTTACACTAAATTTTAATATAATGAACATCTAAACTATTGATTGAAATTTTTCGAAACTTCTGTGTTTCATGACAAAACAATTATTACAGAAAAACAACTGTATTGTTGATTAATTAAATAACGCAGTGTGTGATCGTGCATATGATATTCTATAATTACAGATCTATTAATACGCTACATTTTTATTTTGTCTTTTTGTAGCATTTCATTCAATTGTGCGGGATTTGCCTTATTTAGAAAAAAAATGAATGGCTATTTTAATTGACTTATTTTATTGAGAAAAAAATATGCGTTACAACTCTTCGATGAAAATTAAGAAATATCCAACCAGACTGCTAAAAAAGCTAAAATTTGGTCAACTGCCAGACAACAGTAATAGCGATGAACGGGAACTAACTCTTGTAGTTTTTTTCAACTCCGATCAGGTGGTTACATTCAGAGAGGATCAGCCATGTTTAGGGCACGCCTATCAGACAGTTAGATATTGTGAATTCTCTTGTAAACAAGGTTGGTATTCTTATCGTTAATTACATATTCATTTAATCATTATTTACATTGCCACATGTAACTACGTAAATGTCATTTGATCACGTTTACTACAAATTATACCACTTTCGTTTTGATCATGTTTTGTATTAATAATCAACATAATGCACTAAAAACGCAACTATATAAGCTTTATGTTTTATAAACTAATGATTTATAGAATTATGAAATAAGGCAGTAGTTTGCATTAAAAAACCCTGAAGGGGAGGCTGAATTTTAAGTGAAATTATTTTTTTTAAAATCATCTTACATGCAAAGTAAATTCCTTCCATTGTGTTACTGTATGTGTGCAGATTAAAAATGCAAAACTTTTATTAATGTCATTGAACAAATAAATTCAAAACCTTTAATTCTTATTTTTTTTTAACAGAACAACCATGGATCCCTGTTCTACTGCCCAAGATGTGCACCGATGTGACCTTTGTGAGACCGCCATAGTACACAGCTACTGTGACTTTTGTCATGTCAACCTCTGCAAGCCCTGTGTAGTAGATCACATTTCAGATGGATATCTTAAACATGCAATTGTGCCTTTCAAGGAACGAAGATCAACCATAATTTATCCGAAATGTGAAACACATCCACATAAATATTGCAAATTTCAATGCGATGATTGCAACAATATATTTCTTTGTTCTTCCTGCACTGCATCTAAACAGCACAAAGGACATAACTTTGCAGAAGTATTAGAAGTTTATAAGGCAAAGAAAGAAGTTCTTAAAAAAGACATCAAAGAGTTAGAAAGTCATATTTCTCCTTTTTATGAAAACCTTACTTTGGAATTGGATCAAACGCTTGCCAACTTGGATGTAGGATATGAGAAACTTACAGCAACAATGTCCAAACAAGGAGAGCAATGGCACAGAGAAATCGACATTATCATCAACAAAATGAAAACCGAAATTAACGAGATAAAAGTGCAACACAGAGATATTCTAAAGAAACACTTAATTGAAATCAAACAGGTACAGTCTGCCATAAAACAATCATTATTGGCCATACGAGAAATTGAGAAATCCACAGAGGTATCATCTACCATTAAATACAGTTCTAGGATTAGTGAGTTTATCAAGATTCCACCCAATGTTCAGGTATCACTGCCAACATTCATTCCAAAACCAATAGACCGTGAAAAGCTGTATAGTTTGTTTGGACAGATCACCCCATTATCTACAGTCACAGAAGACAATATCTCGTTACTAAACCAACCAAACACTACAGTCAGAGAACTCCTGGATGAACCAGAGATTGTTGCCACAATACAGACTGGGTATGAACATCTATGCAGTGTTATCTTTCACAAAGAAGACAGGATTTGGACGAATGGAAGGACTAGAGATATCAAATGCTTCAACATTAAAGGCTCATTCCTCCACACAATCCAGACACAATCAGGTATTTTTCCTTATGATATAGCCGTAGACAGTGATGGGTATCTACTGTACTCTGACTGGAAAGCTAGGTCAGTGTATAAATATAGGAATAGACATACAGAAGAGTTGATCAGACTGCAGGAATGGGTGCCTGGTAATCTGTGTGTCACCTCTACTGGTGATCTCCTGGTTACCATGTTCAGTGTTGATTACACTCAATCCAAAGTTGTCTGTTACTCAGGATCTTCAGAGAAACGAACCATTCAGTTTGATGACGAAGGTAAACCTCTGTTCTCAGGAAATAGCAATACTAAATACATCACTGAGAACAGAAACCATGACATCTGTGTAGCTGACAGTGCAGCTTGTGTAGTAGTGGTGGTTAATCAGGACGGGAAACTCAGATGGAGATACAGCGGTCATCCCTCAGTTACCAAGAACAACCTATTTGAACCCTTTGGTATCACAAGAGACAGTCAGAGTCATATCCTGACCGCAGACTTTCACAATCATTGTATCCACATTCTGGATCAGAATGGACAGTTTCTCCGTTACTTTGATAACTGTGATCTGGAGTATCCCTCTGGTTTATTTGTGGACAACAATGACAGTCTGTTTGTGTGTGAGCACTACAAAGGCAATGTAAAGGAATTCCAATATTTAAAGTAGATATCATCCATTGATAAAATGAGATGTGAATAAAACAAATAAGATTATTAATCATATTTTACTTTCTATATTGATCTTCATTTCTAGGTTTTTTTTATAACATACATTCCTTATACAAAATGATTCTTAAATTCTATCCCTTCATTTATCATTAATTAAAAAAAAGTGAGCAAGCTCACATACCTCACGCCCCCCCCCCCCCCTCCATTACTTGACAATGCTACATAATGAATGTGAGAGTAATAATTAAATACACAAATTTAAAAATGGAAATGAATACTCAAGCAAGTGTCAAGTGCTATAACAATAAATGTACTAGTAATTAATTAACATTTAATTAAGCAAATTTTGAAGTTTTGTTTGAATATACAATAGGCTATATTGTAGACTTCTATGGATTATCATACACAAGTACCTCTGTTGTACTATAGCATACTATTATAGCAAATAAATCCAATCTAAATCCTTTTTATTTTACATTTACATATAAAAAGTATAATGAAATTAGATTATACTAGGTGTGTCATAACACCACATATGCCCCCGCAGAGGACCAAAATTTCAAATGCCAAACTTAGTATGATATTTGTTTCATTTATAATGCAGAAAACGTTACAATTCCCCGAAAATTACTCATTTTCAAGTTCAAGAGACTCCGTCAAAAATCATCGCGTTGAAACCAAATTCGAACTTGACCTGTATTTTCTGATTAATTGAACTTACATGAAATATCATCTTAAAATATGAATCTCTTGAAAAGTAAGAAAGCAAAAAGTAAGAATTAATAATTTTTTCCTAAGTT
This sequence comes from Magallana gigas, assembly GCF_963853765.1. Classification (NCBI taxonomy): domain Eukaryota; kingdom Metazoa; phylum Mollusca; class Bivalvia; order Ostreida; family Ostreidae; genus Magallana; species Magallana gigas. The sequence continues at coordinate 28,878,636 of NC_088856.1, forward strand.
CAAGAGGGATAACTCTTTAAAAAATCATCAAAGCGGAACTGAATTCAAACTGTTACCTGTATATTCCTGTAACACATATCTATATCAAATTTGAGTTGAACGTGTGCAACAGTTGTTGAGATAATAATCGGAAAGTGAATTATGGAATGACAGAAGGATGGAATTAAAGATAGGCACGTAGCATCGCTTTTGAAAGGGGGGCAGACTAGTCCAAAAAATCTTGAGAAGCAAAACAAAAATGGGAAAAGGTTCCTTTCCAATATCCTGAAAGTCCTCAGGAAATTCCTGAAAATCCTGGAGGGGGAAGGGAAGCAAAAATACTGTTAACTACAATTTGACTTTTAAGTTTCTTTAAAAAAGTTGGGGGGGGGGGCAGCCCCCAACCCCCCATGCTACGTGCCTGAAAGAATAGCAGAACAGGTTAACATTACATATATATGCCCCCGGCCATTTCATGACAGAGGCAAAAAAATTGTCAAACAGGGATTAGAACTATGTTAGAAAAAAAATGATAAATCAAATTCACAACCTTGTTTATTGGATCCCTCAAAAAATCACAGGTACCTTAAATGTATACAGTCCATGGAATCAATCAGGAATTACAACTAGTGATTACCCTTTGCTGATAATAATCATCAGTCTTTATACAACCAAAATTGACAGAAAGGAATAAACCAGTTGTACCAGGTACAGTAAAACACGCTTGTAATGAAGTGCCAAGAACGGGCGATTTTGCTTCATCATTAGAGTAATTCGTTATATCAATACAGTTAACAACACGTAAAAAAGTCACAGGGAATGGAAAGCACTTCACTGTAAGCGTCAATTCATTACAAGCATCTTCGATATAACCGTGTTTTACTGTAGTTATAATTGCAAGTACATTACAACATGTAAACTTTGCGACATCTGTCTGAAATACAAACAAACTTTAAAAAGTACAAGATAAGTACACTATTGGGTCTGCACTTTCTTTCACATAATCATGTCCTACATTATTTTGTTGTGTTAAAAAAAGGATTCTATGGTGTTTATATTTTTTATGTATGAAGATAGAATCAATGCTGGCTGTCTGCTAAACAACATTTGGATACTAGTATTTAACAGACGTTCACCACTGAGAAATTCATTTGGCACATCAGTAGTTTATTAAATAAATATAAGTGCAATAAAGTTTACCGCATGATAAACTCTGAAAAATATGAAATCAAATACATTTAACTTTGATATAATGAACGTCTTACCTAATACTGGTATTGAAGTTTTTGGAAACTTCTTTGTTTAATAACAAAATAATAAATGACTATTCATAGAAAGCCAAATGTTTTGTTGAACAATTAAATAACGCAGTGCTGATCATGCATATGATTTTCTATATCTACAGATCAATACGCTACAACAACGAGTTTTATTTTGTCTTTTTGTAGCATTTTCTTTTAATCGCGTGAATTGTCTTATTTAGATAAAAATGATTGAATATCAATATCTAAATTGATTGATTTCCGTGATAAAAAAAAATCATATGTGTTAAAATTGTTTCCATTAAAAATTAAGCAATCTGCAACGTGACTGCTATATCAACTTACTGCCAGATAATGGCGAAAGCGATGAACGGGACGTAACTCTTGTAGGTTTTTTTCAACCCCGATCAGGTGGTTGCATTCAGAACAGGATCAGTCATGTTTGTGTCACGCCTGTCAGACAGTTAGGGATTGTGAATTCTCTTGTAAACAAGGTTGGTATTCTTATCGTTAATTACATACTCATTTAATCATTACTTACATTGCCACATGTAACTAAGAGAATGTCATTTGATCACGTTTATTGCAAATTAAACCACTTTCGTTTTGAATCATGTTTTGTATAATCAACTTTATGCCCTAAAAATATCAGCTTTATGTTTTATAAAGTAATGAGTTATAGTATTATAAAAAAGGCAGTAGTTTTGAAATATGCTTCGTGGTTTGTATCAACGTCCGACTAAAAAAAACACGAAGGGGGATTTTAAGTAATTTTTATAAAGAAATCTATTAAACCATCTTGCATGCAAAGTAAATTCCTTACACTGTATAACTGTATGTTTGCACACTATTAAATGCAAAACTTTTATCTACATCACTGAACAAAAGAAAAACACAAATCTTTAACTCTTCTTTTTTTAAAAGATCAAAGATGGATCCTCGTTCTAGTGCCCAGGATGTGCCCCGATGTGACCTTTGTGAGACCGCCATAGTACACAGCTACTGTGACTTTTGTCATGTCAACCTTTGCAAGCCCTGTGTAGTAGATCACATTTCAGATGGATATCAAAAACATGCAATTGTGCCTTTCGTGGAACGAAGATCAACCCTAGTTTATCCGAAATGTGAAACACATCCGCATAAGAATTGCGAATTACAGTGCCAGGATTGTAACAATATCTTTGTTTGTTCCTCCTGCACTGCATCCAAACAGCACAAAGGACATAACTTTGTAGAAGTAACAGAAGTTTACAATAAAATGAAAGAGGATATTAAAAAAGACATTAAAGAGTTAGAAAATCATATTTCTCCTACTTATGAAAAACTTACTCTGGAATTGGAACAAACGCTTGCCAACCTGGATGTAGGGTATGAAAAACTAACAACAATAATGTCCAAACAAGGAGAGCAATGGCATAGAGAAATCGACATCATCATAAACAAACTGAAAACCAAAATTAACGAGATAAAAATGCAACACAGAGATATTCTAAAGAAACACTTGATTGAAATCAAACAGGTACAGTCTGCCATAAAACAATCATTATTGGCCATACGAGAAATTGAGAAATCCACAGAGGTATCTTCTACCATTAAATACAGTTCTAGGATTAGTGAGTTTATCAAGATTCCACCCAAGGTTCAGGTATCACTGCCAACATTCATTCCAAAACCAATAGACCGTAAAAAGCTGTATAGTTTGGTTGGACAGATCACCCCATTATCTACAGTCATGGAAGACAATATCTCGTTGCTAAACCAACCAAACACTACAGTCAGAGAACGCCTGGATGAACCAGAGTTTCTTTGCACAATACAGACTGGGCATGAACATCTTTGCAGTGTTACCTGTCTGAATGAAGGCATAATATGGACGAGTGGACAGACCAATGTTATCGAATGCTGCAACATTAAAGGTTCACTCCTCCACACAATCCAGACAAAATCAGATAGTTTTCCTTATGGTATAGCCGTAGACAGTGATGGGTATCTTCTGTACTCTGACTGGTCACCAAGGACAGTGAATAAAGTAAGAAATGGACAGACAGAAGAGTTGATCAGATTACAGGGATGGAGACCTGGTAATCTGTGTGTCACCTCTACAGGTGATCTCCTGGTTACCATGTTCAGTGTTGATTACACTCAATCCAAAGTTGTCCGTTACTCGGGATCTTCAGAGAAACAAACAATTCAATTTGATGATGAAGGTAAACACCTGTACTCTGGGAATGGCTATACAAAATTAATCACTGAGAACAGAAACCATGACATCTGTGTAGCTGACTGGGCGGCTGGTGCAGTAGTTGTGGCTAATAAGGATGGGAAACTCAGATGGAGATATACTGATCATCCTTCAGTTACCAAGAACAAACCATTTAAACCTAGGGGTATTGCAACAGACAGTCAGAGTCATATCCTTACAGCAGACTATGAAAACCACCGTATCCACATTCTGGATCAGAATGGACAGTTTCTCCGTTACATTGATAACTGTGATCTGAAGTATCCCTATGGTTTATGTGTGGACAATAATGACAATTTATTTGTGTGTGAGTATTACAAAGGGAATGTAAAGAAAACCAAATACTTAAAATAGACATCATCAATTGATAAAATGAGATGTGAATAAAACAAATGTGACCATCCATATTTTTCTTTGTATATTGATGTTCATTGCTGGGTTTTTTTTTTAAAAATACATTCCTTATACAAATTGATTATTTATATCCCTTCATTTACTATTAATTAAAGAAAAAGTGAACAAGCTCACATACCCCACGCTCCCCCATTACTTGACAATGCTATATAGTGAATGGCATAGTTTTAGCATTAAGTACACACATTTTGGAAATAGAAATAAATACTTCAGCAAGTGTTAAGGTAGCAAGGGACAGTTTCGAATAAAGTACCCGTCAATATTTTTGAAAAATTGAGAGTTGCTGTACTTGAAGGCTTATGAGTGTTGCTTAAATTCATGAACTGATTTTTAATGATTATCATTAGTTAGAGGGGTGTCTATAGTTGAAATTGATATGCAATATGTAGGCCCCTTATGTTAGGTACATGAGAATCAGAAGTAAAATGCGAAACCTGCGGCTATGACTGTTGTGCTGACTTTACACAGTGAAATTGCAAGTTACAGACGGGAGGTAAAATAACACGAAAAGTAGGTGGATGGGACATTGTAAACTATACACCGGTAAGTTTCTGACATGTGATAGTGCAACATGCACGCGATACGGAAGGTCAACCCTCTGCAGGGAATTCGCTGGGGGAGGTCTAAAAAGCTGAAAAATCATGAAAAATTAGCAAAATATGAAAGGGTCAAAATCTCATAAAAACCAGTATGTACAGAATTTTACAGGTTTTGACTAATAATTTTCTTCAAAAAATGGTGATTGGCCTTATAAAGAGTGAATTAAGGAAGGAGTCTTTTCTGGTTTTCGACTTGTCAAACGTAAATTTGATTAATAGTTCATTAAATCAAGATGAAAGGAAATTAAAATAGTATATTTTTCTTTCTTTTTTACTATCATACAACTTGGCATAAAAAAATGTAATCAATGTTTAGAATGGAACAAGGACTATATTTTTGGCGTAGGAAAATATCACATGTTGCGCAATTCAGAATTGCTGCAGATTATATATATATAATGAGTCTGTTTTAGCATTTTAAAAACAATAACAATAATATTGGATTTTTTTTTAGTAATGTGAACTAATAATATGATACTTGGGTTTCAGAATATGTTTTTAAAATATGATTTGCCTATCAAATAATATTTTTATAAGCTTTTTAAAGCGCCCATTCTATACATTGATTTTTGTGAAAAAATCACTAAAATCAGTTTTTCTCTCTTATGAAACGGTCAATATATTAGCTTTTCTGTCAATTTATATCTTTATATAAAGTCTTTATGATACATAAAAAGTAGAAATATTTTATTATTGGAAGCTTAAAAAAATAATCAAAATTTCTTCAAAATTTAAGAAAATTAGAGGAAATGCGGGCTAAGCAATATCAATTTTAGTATAAATATTTATTCCTATTTAGTAGTATAAGCTGATAGACACTCTCATGGTCTATGATTTCATTGAAGATTTGAATCTTCAAATCTTAAACAAATCTCTACAGAACTATAAAGAGCTACACTTATTTTTATCACTCTTTACGTTGAGGAAAAAGGTAGTGACCTTGACCTGACCTTTATCCGAAAACAAAAAGGTCAAATTTAATTAAACTGATAGAATCATTCAGTAATATGATCCGTTTGACTGTGTCAACATTTCATGCATTTCTTATTATAAGAAGTATGTTTGATAATAAAAAGACTCCTTCCTTAAAGGTATTTTTGCTGAATGGGAACTGAGGAAATTCTAGTTACAGAGTTCCGAAGACATGCATCCCTTGGCTACAATGAATTGTATCAAAAAAACTGTCCCCTGCCACCTTCAAGACTACATGGTATTTTCATATTTCTCCTTTAACTGTAATTTTGAGTGGATTTTGTACCATAAGTAATACATTTTGTGAAAATGGATGATTTTCTTGGCTATAGATGTCATTACATGATGTATTAGCTAAAATATTCAAGGGAGGTAACTCCCTCTTAAATGTGTAGAATGACCACCACTAGAGTAAATTGGCTAAGAGAGTAGGTATTTCCTATCCTGATGACAATTGATAGGCTTAAGTTAATAACTGAGATAAGAATAAATACTTTAAACCACTTTTTATCATTTAAATCATTAAATTTATGAATTTGCAGCCATCACTACTGAATTCAAAATCCACTGTTATTCCCAAATATTGACTGACATTGTCTGACATCCACTGTACATTGACTGTACTTCACTGTACATTTCACTGACTTCCACTGTACCCCACTGTTTCCCACTGTACATTTCTACTGAACAGCACTGTATTCCACTGTACACCACTGTACAGTCCTACTGACTTCCACTGTACGCCACTGTACCGGGCACTGACCATCACTGTACCCCACTGTACTATTAATTTGAGAGAAAAATCAGATTTTTAAATCTTCAGTTTATATTTTTTCTTCGATATTTATTTTTATTGTGCTGTATATAGCATTATCATTATGTATACAGATAACTTGACAGAAGAATGCAACAGGTTGTTAAATTTATTCAATACGTTTTCTTTATTAATAAATGTCTACTGTTATTGAATGTTACGATCATAAAATTATGATAATTTCCCTAGCTATAAGGTGGAAGTATTGAATTTTACATGTTGAATCTGATTATCAAAAAAGTACATGTCATTATGATCATTCTGCCAGTCATTCGAAAACACCCCCCCCCCCCCCCCCCCACCAGCAAGGTTACATAATCATTTCTTATTGATGATATATGACAAGCCCTCGTTTAAATGATCGGGTTGTTGATTCTCTGTGTCTCATAAGCTGTGTTTTAGCCATTAAAAACAGTCAATTAAACACAGAATCCACAAAATATATCCATGCTTGTTTCTTTGTACACATGTCTAAATATCATGACTGCCCGCTTGACTACACAGGTACATTGTGAAGATAGCGTGCGAGTTTCTAGCTCATTTGTTAATTGATTTCTTTTGATTAAAATATTAAAATATACATTGCAAATGTCAGGTTTTAATTTTACTAAATAACACCTACTGCAGAATACATTATAAATTTTAAACATAAACAGTGACATATTAAGCGGTAATTAACTGTATCATTAATTTCAGCAAGAAATATAAGGAAGGATTTAAATCAAGGAAGGTTGTAACATGTTGTAATATGCGTAGCTGTACAGTTTTCTTAATATATGATTTACTTTTAAATGTATAAGAAATAAGATATATAAAATGCCCTACGCTACACACTTTTTTGTATAATGAGAGAGAGAGAGAGAGAGAGAGAGAGAGAGAGAGAGAGAGAGAGAGCGAGCGAGCGAGCGAGCGAGCGAGAGAGAGAGATTACAGGTATATCACTTTCTGACAATATTGTATTGGTGTCATTTGCAAGCGTACAATAAAATCTATGTTGGAAGTGGCGGTTGTGATGCCGTAAGGGGATTTTAACGTGCTTATACCTTTCTGACTCGGGGCCTCAAGTTTTAGCACTAGAAAATTCATGAGAGAGAGAGAGAGAGAGAGAGAGAGAGAGAGAGAGAGAGAGAGATTTTATAGAAGATTTGAAATATTTGCTATGATACAATATACTGGTTTCAGTAAATGAAGAAAAAAACAGAAGAAAAAACGAAAGATCGTTTTAAAGGCCGAACTTTTTTACCGGGTGGTAAATCTCAGGTGAGGGCGGGGCTTAATTTCTAGAGGTGTGAAATCCTCCGGGGCTGGAAGTCTACCTGGGATCGTGAACGCTGCTAATCACTATACACAGGAAGCAAATATTACACAAGATATAAATAATTAGTCAGAATTCGTCATAGTTTGAATATCTTTTTGTTTTAATGACTATACGAAGCGATTTTATACGGAAATGTCGTCCGAGCACGTGTGTAAAGCACAATAAAAAAAAATCAGTAAACTAATTCTGCTTTAAAGATTTAACTCAGTTCATTGTGTTTAGCACTTGACATTGTTTAAGACGTTAATTTTAACAAATATAATTGTATAAGAAAACCATACGATCAGTAAAAATATTCACTTGAATGTAAAGGCAGCCATTATACGATGACAACTAATGGAGTTCGTTTTCCATGGAGTGACGTTTTCGTGCAACAAGTTCCAATTGAGTGTATTATTAGTATATACAGCTTTAATAGCTCATAAGTTTGTTTTAAAAAAGAAAATTTTGTATGCATGTTTTGGGCTGCATGCTCATTCATCGTCGTGAAACTTATTAGGTCGTATACATTCAACATGATTCAAAAAAAATTGCGTATTTTCAATTACTGAATAATAAAACTATTTTTCTCATTTATCCGACCCTTATACAATTCACTTATTACGGAAAGAGAAAATAAACATGTTTGCCTATTAATTAAGGTGTCGCTTATAATTGGAGGGATGCTAAAATTAAATTGTGATGCAGCAAAAATATTGCGCGCTCGGGGAGGGGGGGGGGGGCTTATGTATGCCTTCCTGACTTTGGAGGAGAATAGTCACAACATGAGAGAGAGAGAGAGAGAGAGAGAGAGAGAGAGAGAGAGAGAGAGAGAGAGAGAGAGAGAGAGAGAGAGAGGGAAGGAGGGGGTATATTTTTTTCTTATTAAAACTGTTACTACATGTATATCATGGCAACATTCTTAGCTGTGCAAGAGAAGATACGTGTAGATGTATTACATGTGTTGATAATGAACAGTGTTCAAATTCAAAAGTATATAATTAAAAGTCCCGTAATAGGGTGAAATATTATTTGAACACTGTTCGTTATCACCATATTTCATTTTTAATTTAACACAGTACTTATTTTGATAGCAGCGACTGTTGGGGGGGGGGGGGGGTGGGGTGAGGATTTATAAATGTTTAATATGTTTAATATCCGACTTGATTTAAATAATAGAAAAAACGCATCTAAAATGATTAATATAAAGAGTATTTCGTTTATTCATACATGTTATGTTTTAAAAAAAATATATTTCAAATGGATTTAATAATCCATAAGACCACAAATACCCTTATAAGGGAATTACATAATATCTTGAACAAGGTGTCAGACTGACAATTTACAAGGTTGAATATTGGGACATTCACACCTTTTGATCTACTGAAAGTATGTATACTATACACAGATACTGACTCGCTGATCTTCCTGTGAAGTAAAACTTCAAAGACATTTTAAAGTCCAGAGCAGTTATCTTCTCTCTTTTGAAAAAAAAGTCAGTATGTTGAGCAATAATTTTTTATCGTTAAAAAAGTTGTCCCTCCTCCACATATATCTTACATTAAAGTTTTAAAATTCAGATAATTTAAAACTATCTATAAATTGTAATTCATAGTTTAAATTTCTTAATTCTAAAACTTTAATGTAACATATATACTAATATTTATTTGACAATATTGATTAAATGAAATTCATTGTAAAAAAAAATCAACTAGATATTTAGTTACTAAAACATTGATTTTGAAATATATAAAAATATTTCCCCCTTTTTATTGAATAAGTTGCTATATTTTGTATGATAATTGGATTCCATGTTTTTAGATAAATACATGCGTGGATCGGAAGATTGGGGGGGGGGGGGGGTCAGAGGATAATTCAATTTTTTTAAAACTTACATTGCACAACTATCCAAAATATGTCAGAAAATAAGTATCCCTGCCCTTTCCCTGGAAAGAATTCTGACCGCGCATGTAATTATACATTGTATATGAACTTAAAGAAATAGAAGCCCATTTTCTCTCTTGTAAGCAATATGAAAGAATCAAAACAAATCCAGATTTTGGTCTCAAATAAAGTAAATATTCAATTCATTGTTTAAACATAATAACTTATAAAAACATACTAGGTACAGTGGGTTACAGTGGTGTACAGTATTTGTCAGTACCCTGTTCAGTGGTGTACAGTGGGGTACAGTGCTGGTCAGTGCCCCGTACAGTGGTGTACAGTGAGGTACAGTGCTAGTCAGTGGGTAGGTACTGTGCTGTCCAGTGGAGTACAGTGGAGTACAGTGGCGCTGTACAGTGGGGTACAGTGGGATACAGTGTGGTACAGTAGCTCTGTACAGTGGGTGTACAGTGGATTAACAGTAGGGTACAGTGGTTATACAGTAGATGTCAGACAATGTCAGTCAATTTTTGGGAATATCAGTGGATTTTAAATTCAGTAGTGCATTTTGCTGTCTGATTTTATGAAATAACATTAAGCCACCAAACTTATATCACCCAATATTTTTAAAACAGCATATTTTTATTTCAAGTGAACTTTACATGTAGACAAATGCAGTTATCAAAGTATACAATATGTCATAAAACTCAAGTTTTTGCTCCTACCTATCAAAAAATGGTATTTTAGATGTATTTACAGAATTGAAAAAGCCACCCCCTCTTTCCAATGGACTCCATTACCATTACATGTAGGATATGTAAATGTACATTTGACCTTGAAATAACATCTGCTATGATAATTACCTTTGAAATGAATAAAAACAACATATTTTTACCATTTTATTGTATATATGCATCAAAAATGTAGAAAAACATGTAAAATTTGAACATTTTTCATGGAATTCTCATCCATCCCCAGGTACCCGGGTGTGTATGAATTTCATTTTAATTAAACGCACACATCACACTTGTAGGTCTTACTAATTTAGCAAAGTTAAAAGGAGACTAGAAACCAGAATATGTAAGATATCCACTAAATATGATTATAGGCTTAGTTTTTCATGAAAACAAGAAATCACATGTATGGCGACATGACTTTTTGTGAATAAAAATGCTACAAATCATCCATTTGCCAAAAAAGATCAATTTTAAATATCAGTGATGGTTGTTTTCAAATATGTGTAAGAAATGACTCAAGGAAACTGCCAAAAGTTTCATAATATTAGGTTACAGTGTTCAAACTAATCCTTCTTGTAAAAATCAAAAGATAGGGGGAGGGTATACATGTAGAGGGATTTCTAAGTGATGTGATGCTTTTATCATGATAATATCAAACAAATGTATGTAGTATTGAATAAGGTTTCTTATTTAAGGAGGTTGAACAACAGTTGACCTCTAAAAGATTAGGTAAAGATGCTTTATTTATGGAGAGCCCTATGAATCTGTGTTAAATAGAGGAAAGTGGAAATGGTGGGTTCACTTAAATGTCCATATTTTTTCTTAAACCTCAATGGAATTGTCAAAATGTGGTGTACTTTTTCTCAGAATAGCATAAGCCTTTTAATTTTAAGACAAGATGACTTTTTAGAGAATGTTAGTGTATGTTAAAGGTAGCAAGGGACAGTTTCGAATAAAGTACCCGTCAATATTTTTGAAAAATTGAGAGTTGCTGTACTTGAAGGCTTATGAGTGTTGCTAAAATTCATGAAATGATTTTTAATGATTATCATTAGTTAGAGGGGTGTCTATAATTGAAATTGATATGCAATATGTAGGCCCCTTATGTTAGGTACATGAGAATCAGAAGTAAAATGCGAAACCTGCGGCTATGACTGTTGTGCTGACTTTACACAGTGAAATTGCAAGTTACAGACGGGAGGTAAAATAACACGAAAAGTAGGTGGATGGGACATTGTAAACTATACACCGGTAAGTTTCTGACATGTGATAGTGCAACATGCACGCGGTACGGAAGGTCAACCCTCTGCAGGGAATTCGCTGGGGGAGGTCTAAAAAGCTGAAAAATCATGAAAAATTAGCAAAATATGAAAGGGTCAAAATCTCATAAAAACCAGTATGTACAGAATTTTACAGGTTTTGACTAATAATTTTCTTCAAAAGATGGTGATTGGCCTTATAAAGAGTGGATTAAAGGTATTTTTGCTGAATGGGAACTGAGGAAATTCTAGTTACAGAGTTCCGAAGACATGCATCCCTTGGCTACAATGAATTGTATAAAAAAAAACCTGTCCCCTGCCACCTAAGTGTTCTAACAATAAATGCACTAGTACAACTTAACATTTAATTTAGCAATTTTGAAAGATTTTGTTTGCATAGACATGGACATATTGTGGATTTCTATAGATTGTTTTAAACAAATGCCTTTGTTGTATATTGCATACTAGCAAATAAATCTATTCTTTATCATTTTTATTTTACACTTATAATTAAGAAATAAAAAGTATAATGAGATTTGATAAGACTTGATGGGTTGTAAAGCCACGAATGCCCCTGCAGGCGGCCAAAATTTCAAATGCCAAATTTGATATAACATTCGTTTTATTACAGAAATTATAAATCAAATTTGAGTTGAATTTGTGCAACAGTCGTTAAGATAATGATTGAAAAGTAAATGATGGAATGACAGAAGGATGGAATAACAGAACAGGGTAACACTATATGCCACCAGCCATTTCATGGCGGAGGGATAAACAAAATTGTCGGACACTGATTGGAACTTATGTTAGAAAAAAAATTGTAAATTAAATTCACAACCTTGTTTATTGGATCCCTCAAATAATCACAAGTAGCTTTAATTTATACAGTCCATGGAATCAATCAGGAATTACAACTAGTGATTACCCTTTGCTGATAATAATCATCAGTCTTTATACAACCAAAATTGACAAAAAGGAATCAACCAGTTGTACCAGGTACAGTAAAACATGCTTATAACAAAATCACTTCAATGTAAGTGTCAATTCATTACAAGCGTGTCCGATATAACCGTGTTTTACTCTAGTTATAATTACATGTACATTACATAAATAGTGCCTGTTTGGGAGGATAACAGTTGAAATTGACCCCTCGAAAACCATTGTCAACCTACGCAAAGCGGAGGTCGACAATGGTTTTCGAGGGGTCAATTTGAACTGTTATCCTCCCAAACAGGCACTATTTATTTTATTATACTGAATGTCTTGATTTTAAAGAAACTTTACTGGGTTTTTAAAAAGAAATGACTTGAATTCTACGGCGAACCATACGCGCATAAGTTTCGGGCATGTAACAATTCGTAATGTTACCCGTTACTAAGTGTGTAGCTAACGCTGAGGGTAATAGAACGGATTATAAACTGCGTCTAAACCAATCAGATTTCAGTATTTAACATGAAAGTATAACAATACAACATGTTTACTTTGTGACATTTGTCTGAAATACAAACAAACTTTAAAAAGTTTTAAGTACAAGTCTGCACTTTCTTTACGAACAAAAAAAGTGTAAACAACTATCATACAAAAAATCAAAGATTGCTTTTACATCATATAAATTTTGGTTTGTCAATCAGTAATAACACGCAAATACTTCTTGTCAGATTCATTTGCAAAAGCAAAATATTCAATATTCATGGGATATAAAACCTCACACCGATTATATACTTTTCATCTATATATACCGGTATATACATGTATCTTTAATAATAGCACCATAGTAGTAAATTATTCAAAAAATAAGTTCATTTATAAAATTATGTAAAATCAATTCTTTTAAACAATTAAAAGCAAAACGTTTCCGCTACAACCTATTTCAACAACCATATTCAGACTGCTACAACCATTTTAATATTATTGCAAATTTAAAAAAAAATCATCATAATTCATCTTTAGAGTCTGCTCCCTGATGAGATTTGGATTGCCTCCCTTTTTCACTTGTTATCTTTGATTGTCTCCCTTGGATACATTTTGGATGAGATTTTACGTATTCGGCAGCCTTCAGAATTAGCCGCATGAACTCTCCCACATCAAACTCTTAGTTTATGAATTTTGCATGTACCCATTAAGTTGGATGATGCCCCTAAAAATTTGGAAAATGAAACGATGGAAGTTTAATTATGTTTGTCACAAAACACTCAGGTTAGCACTACAAGACTAATAAGTAATATATCACAACCTATTCTTCAAAATGCTTGTATAAATATTTTCTGGAAAAACTATTGAAAGTTTTTAATTACTTCTTGATGTGGAATTAGTTGTTATTCAAAATTCAAAGATACGGAATAAATATGCATGATCACGATAAATTGCATTTAATAATTAGCAAAAAAAATATAGCTCATTTAATTTTAAAGAGATTTAACACCTTATTGGATGTCTAATTTAGTCTTTATTGATACTTATTGTCCTAATCTTAATTTTTTTTAAACATAGGTTCTAAGCGTGTGGATCTTTTTTCATAATATAATATTTTCACCTCGTCTTGTTGATAAACTTTGGATGGTTTCTCCCAAGTCATGTAATGTATTCCTCGTGACCTTGCAAGGTCGTGATAGCAGGCTTTATCTTCACAATTATATCTGAAAAATGATGAAATCAACGAAATTTGTGCTGTGATACCTAAGTTTAACAGTAACAATTTAGCCATATTATTTGTTTCATTACAAAACAATAATTGATTATTATTGAAAAACAACTGTATTGTTGAGCAATTTAATAACACATTGTGTGATAATGCATATGATATAGAATCTATACCTACAGATCAATACGCTACATTTTCAGTCTTTTTGTTGCATTTCAATCAGTCGTGTGGTTTGTCTAATTTAGAAAAAATGGACATTTTAATTGACTTATTTCCCTGAGAAAAGTATGTTAAACTCTTCGATAAAAATTAAGAAATCTGAAACCAGGGTTGCATTTTACAAAATACCTTACGACAAAGTCGCAAATATTATCCGTCTCATGGATTGATCTTAAATGGAGAAAAAATATATTAACTCATGTATTTACAACTATTTTTACTGCAATAATCATATTTCACAGCCATTAGAATAAAACATTGATTAGTTTGTGATTAATCATCATTCATAGATAATGTCATCTAATACTGCAAGGCAACGGCGATAACGATGAACGGGGAGTAACTCCTGTATTTCGTAGATTTTTTCACCTCAGGTGATCAACTGATAAGAGCAGGATCAGCCATGTTTGGGTCACGCTTATCAGACAGTTAGAGATTGTGAATTGTTAATAGGGTTCGTATTCTTATCGTTAATTGCATACTTATTTAACCATCACTTACATTGCTACATGTAACTAGGTGAATATGATTTAACCATGGATGTTTATTACAAATTAGACTACTTTCCTTTGAATGATATGTTTTGTATAATCAACTCAATGTACTAATAAAACGCAATTATATCAGCTTAATGTTTTATAAACTAATAATTTATAAAATAAGGTAGTAGTTTGGGGAGTGTATATTCTTTTTAATTAAAGCTAAATTCTCGTCAAATATGCACATTTTTTCTATTAACTTTTTATATTAACCAAAGATTCCGATCCAAGGTATATGCCAACGATGCAAAATGAACTCGTCTAACACTCTCTGTCATGACTTGACGTTAATTTGTTCTTGACTACCCCGTTCTCGAAGTTCTATCCATCAAAACCAAAAGCGTGTATTCAAGAAAGAAACAAATTGGCTCATTAAATTTATTCAACAGTTGTCAAATCTCAATTTCTATGTATACCCTAAATAAGTTCCCAGGTAATATATACATTCCATACTTAATCATTCAATATTATTTCATTGCCATATTTTCACGCAAAATCCACAGACTTGGACCCACCAAAGTGTGTCCATCACCTTACTCTCATTTTTGCCATTTTGGGCTGGTTTACCGAAAATGAAAGTAGGTTTTTAATGTATGTTACAATAATTACTTACATGTATTGGGTAAAATTCAATTATAGTTTACGCACATCAATTCACATGAGTTGAAAGACTAAAGGATTAAGCAGTTGCCTAATTACTCTAGTGTAGGTTTTCCTATAGTTTATCGAAAAATTTTCTTGAAGTAAAGATGCAAAGTAGATTTCTTTTACTGTACTACTACATGTAATTAAGAAATACAAATTTTTTATTCATATCATTTAACCAACAAATGCAATATCCTGTTATTAGCACACGGTGCTAATAATTTTTGACGTTGTTAACGTCAATTATTATATCTATTGTAGTATACGAATGATTGTATTATGGGTCCATATATTTCGAAAATGCTTGTTCTCGATATACCTTATTCTCAACGTACGTCAATCACATTAACAAGGAATGAAAAGTTCATAAATCATATCGTATTGATTTGCAACGGAATAAAGGTCAAATATGAAGAAATCTTTTACATTTTAACCATTTATTCTATAATAGAAGATGGCACTATGTTAGGTGATATATTTATAAATCGTTTACAAAATACAAGTCAAATTTGAAATAATATGTTACAATCTATACCATTTATTCCAAACGAAAAAACAAAAAAGTAACGCTTTTCTAATTCAATTATTTAGTACAGAATAAAGTTTAATTATGATGGAACTGACCATTATAATCTACACCATATATTCCGTAAGAGAATATGTCATAAAAGTGATATATTTATTAAGTATTTATTTTATTACGGAATAAGGCTCAGATATTAAGGAATATGTCACAAATACATGTATACCATTTTCCGTTCAATAATATATGACAGAAGTTATATTTTCAAGGACTGGTAATGCTTGGAAATACCCAATGAGAGAGTGAGAGACGTTTTAATACATTCTTTAAAGATAGTTAAACCCTCCTGGTGTGATTAAAAAAAAATACTGAAATATTTAAAATTGCAATGCTTCCTACGCTACGTATAATAAAGTCAAAAATTATTTGTACCACGGTGTTTATAATGGATAATATCAAGAAAAATACAAGTCTTTTATTCTTTTTTAACAGAACTATGGATCCTCATTCTAGTGCCCAGGATATACCCCGATGTGACCTTTGTGAGACCGCCATAGTACACAGCTACTGTGACTTTTGTCACGTCAACCTCTGCAAGCCCTGTGTAGTAGATCACATTTCAGATGGATATCTTAAACATGCAATTGTGCCTTTCATGGAACGAAGATCAACCCTAGTTTATCCGAAATGTGAAACACATCCGCATAAAAACTGCGAATAACAGTGCCAGGATTACAACAATATATTTGTTTGTTCTTCCTGTACTGCATCGAAACAGCACAAGGGACATAACTTTGTAGAAGCTACAGAAGTTTACAATACCAAGAAAGAAGTTCTTAAAAACGACATTAAAGAGTTAGAATTTCATATTTCTCCTACTTATGAAAAAATTACTCAGGAATTGGAACAAATGCTTGCCAACCTGGATGGAGGATATGAACAACTTACAACAACAATGTCTAAACAAGGAGAGCAATGGCACAGAGAAATCGACATCATCATCAACAAAATGAAAACTGAAATCAGCGTGATAAAAGTAAAGCACAGAGATATTTTACAGAAACATTTGGCCGAAATCAAACAGCTACAGTCTGTCATAAAACAATCATTATTGGTCATAAGAGAAATCGAGAAATCCACGGAAGTAACTTCTACCATTGAATACAGTTCTAGGATTATAGAGTTTAGCAAGATTCCACCCAAGGTTCAGATATTAATGCCAACATTCATTCCAAAACCAATAGACAGTGAGAAGTTGTATAGTTTGTTTGGACAGATCACCCGATTATCTACAGCCACAGAAGACAATATCTCGTTACTAAACCAACCAAACACTACAGTCAGAGAACTACTGGATGAACCGGAGTTTCTTTGCACAATACAGACTGGGCATGAACGTATTTGCAGTGTTACCTGTCTGAATAAAGGCATAATATGGACCAGTGGAACGACTAATGAAATCAAATGCTTCAACAGTAAAGGTTCACTCCTCCAAACAATCCACACAAAATCAGGTAATTATCCTTATGATATAGCTGTAGACAGTGATGGGTATCTACTATACTCCGACTGGTCAACAGGGACAGTGAATAGAGTAAAGAATGGACAGACAGAAGAGTTGATCAGATTACAGGGATGGAAGCCTTGTAAGCTGTGTGTTACCTCTACCGGCGATCTCCTGGCTACCATGTTCAGTGTTTATTGCACTCAATCTAAGGTTGTCCGTTACTCGGGATCTACAGAGAAACAAACAATTCAATTTGATGATGAATGTAAACCTCTGTACTCAGGGAATAGTTATACTAAATACATCACAGAGAACAGAAACCATGCCATCTGTGTAGCTGACTATTGGGCTGGTGCTGTAGTGGTGGTTAATCAGGGCGGGAGACTCAGATGGAGATACACCGGTCATCCATCAGTTACCAAGAACAAACCATTTACACCCAATGGTATCACAACAGACAGTCAGAGTCGTATCCTAACAGCAGACAGAGACAACCATTGTATCCACATTCTGGATCAGAATGGACAGTTTCTGCGTTACATTGATAACTGTAGTCTGAAGTATCCTTGTGGTTTATGTGTGGACAATAATGACAATCTGTTTGTGTGTGGTATAAACAAAGGCAATGTAAAGAAAATCAAATATTTAAAGTAGACATCATTAATTAATAAAATGAGATGTGAATAAAACAAGTGATCATTCATACTTTTTTGTATATTGATCTTCATTTCTGTGATGTTGAATAAAATACATTCCTTATACCAATTAATTCTTTAATTCCATCCCTTCATTTATCATTAATTAAAGAAAAAGTGGGCAAGCTCACATACCCCACGCTCCCCCATTACTTGACAAAGCTACTTATAATGAATGGCGAAGTACGCATTAAAATACACAAATTTTGAAAATGGAAATAAATACTTCAGCAAGTATTAAGTGCTCTTACAATAAATGCACTAGTACAACTTAACATTCAATTTAGCAATTTTGAAAGATTTTGTTTGAATAGACATGCTTTATTGTGGATTTCTATTAAATATTGATTATTATATACAAATAACTTTGTTGTACTATAGCATACTAGCAAAAAAATCTATTCTTAATCATTTTTACTTTAATTTTAATCAGTTATTTATTTTGCAGTTCTTGATTGAGGTTTATATGAATAATGGGTTTATTTCAAATATAGTCAAAATATTTTGCACCATCAACTAAATTAGGTACATTTTTACCTATTAATCTCAATTTACACAAAATTTGGTGAATTAGTAGGTTACCCGCAGCATGACTCACATTGGTACTTATTTTCTTTCCCAATTTAATGTAAAAAATACAAAAATTGTATTCATCTTTCACTTGCGCTAAGGTGTTTCACAAAAGCATCAAAATATCTCTATTCATTTGTTTACTGATTTTACACATTGCTATGAAATCAATCGGGCAGCCTTAACATACCCAAGAATACTCAACAGTTTTCGTCCCTTACTGGCCTCGAAACTCTAATATTTTTTCATGCAGAACTGTTTTTGCCATATAATCATTACTAAGCAGCAGAATTCATTGTTTGCAATTGTTGTCGAAATCATCCTAGTTTCTTTCAACCAAACGCTGTGATGTTTCTGTAAATCTCCAACTCTGCTTGTCGGATTTACAGAGGCAGCTAAGCATCTCGTTGAAAGAAACTAGGATGATTCAGACTATGATCATCCTTTTGTAAAGCTGAAAGTACATAGTCAAATTGCTGCAGGAGTTGTCATAAAAGCATAACTTTTCATCCGTTAATCTTAAGAAGGGTATTAGATATCTTCCCAAAGTATTTTGCTTTTACAATATTATGAGAAATATGTATAAACTCAGTTATTTCGTTAATTATGACTCATTGCGTCTATTTAGTCTGAAATAATACCAAATCATTGAAGCATTTTCAATACACGTCATCATACAGGTATCTGTACTTTATATACTTTGATTATAATATAAGGGTACAAAAACCTTTTGATATATGCAGGGAATAAATTCTTCAAATCATTTCATTATTTTAGCTGGCAGTGAGAGAAGCATACAAAGCAATTTCAGGGATTGATGATGGATTTGGGTTCTCCTTGGAAAAGGACAAAAGGTACTTTTTGATAAGTTTTATTTGTTTTTTTTTTCTTTTTGCATACCCCACAGTTTATTTGAGTATAGGAAGATAGGCAATGAGCTATTTGATTAAAAAATTATTAACTTTAAGTCCCGTAATGCCGTAATTGGTTTGCATACTGGTGGACACTTTTAAAATAGACTGATCATTTGAAATACTTGATAATGACAATGCACAACAAATACAGATGTTTCTTCACAATGTGTATTTTCCAGTTATCAAATAATTGAATTGATTATCAATAAAATAATTACCTATGTTGATTGTTTTGGCTTAGACTCATTGTTTTAAACATCATTTCATTTCATAGTTTCAAGGATAAATGCAATGAAGAAACCACTGACAGGCTTGTCAATGCCGTTATTGCTGGAGAAGGAGGCCTGCAGAAATGCCCTTTCACACTTAGAGAAATACAAGGTAAGATTCAATAACAATTAATTTTTCTTTCTTTACAGGATTATGTCAATATATTTACACTTTTAGCTTAAGTGAGCTTTTCCGATCACTTTTTGTCTGGTGTCCATCTGTCTATAAACTTATCACATTTTCACCATCTTCTCCAAAACCGCCAATTTCAACCAAAATTGGCACACAGATCTCTTTAGCATAGAGGATTCAATGTTATGAAAATTAAGGCTCATGCTTTTTATTCACGGGGAGATATAAGAAGGAAAGATTAAAATTTTTAGGAAAATTTCAAAAATCCTTTAAGAACCATTTGGTCAGAAAAGCTGAAACTTATGTGAAACTTATGTGAAAAATTCCTCAGGTAGTGTAGCTGGAAAGTTGTGAAAACCATGACCTCTGGGGATAGGATGGGGACACAATGAGGGGTAAAATTATTATATTGTTGATCTTTCTGCCATATAAGAGATAGTATACTTAGTATACTATCTAGTATAGTATCTAATGGCATTAGTTGTAAGAGGAAAGCCCTTTATTATATCACAAGACCAGAACTCATTCCTTAAGTACTTTCCTAAGGAGAATTATTAAAGTCAATGTGTGTTAACATGATTACATGTAGCAGAAAAGCAAATAATTGCTTCCCTAAAATTACATATTTAGATTTGAAATACCTGCAGATTTCAAAACCCCGTCACTGACAAGTTCATCCACATTTTAGAAACAAGTTACATGTGGTACCATATGAACAGAATTTTTAACTTGTAATAGTTGGTACATTTATAAAATATTTTATGTAACTCATATTACTGTAAGCGTATTATATGGCGTTTATTACATTTGGCAGAAGTTAGTTTTTAAACAAGTTGGTGCATGGATGTGACTATTTTTATACATATATGCATGGCATTTAGCGATGTACTTGATTTACAGCTAAATGTAGTACATTTATAATATTACAGAATATTATTGAATGGTTATTTCAAGGTGATAGAGTGGTTTACTCATGTTTTAATTTTTTTGTCAGAGAGCTGCAAGACTTCAGCAGATTTTGAGATCTGTGAAAGAAGAAGCTCTAGAGGGTGTAGCTAGGGAAAAGATTGCCAAAGTGATGACACCCGAGTATTTGTCGTCCGAGGAGTCAGACTATGACGATAATGGAGAGTTTCGACATTTTATTGTCCGGCGCCTGGCATGGCAGAAACAAACTTTTAAGACCCTCGAGGACAAACTGGAGGCGAAACACAAAGAAAACCTGAGCCCTCAGCACAGGAGGTAGTTGAGGAGTCGTAGGATCCTTACCATTCCATCAAAACGGACAGCCCCAGAGGACTGCCCAAAGTTCATTCGAAGGGAGGATGAAGATAGTGATAAAGTGTGAAAGTGAAAATGTAAATTATAAATGTCTTCATAAGTATTTATTTTATTTGTAAAGCCATTTTTTATAAGTTGTTTTTGAAGACAGACTGATCTAAATTTTAAAAATTTTAAAGTAAGAAATTGTTTAAAGTAGGTATTTTCTTATGATATCTTTTCAGTATTTTGTTAAGGAATTTGTGTTAAATTTTCATAGTCTTTAAACACAACTTAGAAAGATGGCCCTTGTTCTATATGAATATTTATTTAACACATTTTTGTTGCTTACTGCTTTTGATTTTATATTTCCTTTTATGATTTATTAGTAGCTATTAATGCATGAACAATTATGGTTATTTATTTTGAAATATACTGTATCAATTATGCTTATTTAATTTTTCTTATATCTATTTTTTATTTAATAGTAGCTGTTTTATCCTTGATAAACCTGTTTTTCATTTATAAGATACCTTACCCTCTTTCAGTCCTTTTTGTTCCTGTAATCAACTTATGAAAAGTAATTTACCGAAATATAAATTTTTTCAGCTTATTAACTTTTACCTTGAACAGTGACTTTTTTTTTTTTTTACATAAAATCTGATTTGATTGTAAAGAGGAAATATTTTGCACAACTTCAACTAGTTTCGAGGTTTATTTATGAAATATTATGCAATATTATTGGATGGTTCATGTTTTAAAATAGAGAATATGCATTTGATATACATTTTGCCATAACATATATTGAATGTGTATGTTGTGTAAATAGTTTTGTAAACATGATTTAAGGCCACACCAATATAATTTCTTCTTTGTCAGACCTGCGCGCTCATTTTAGATAAAAGTCTACAATAATATTAATTTCCTGCATCCAGGAAATTTTACACTGTTTTATGTTTTATCTCCGCTATATTTTAAGCATTTTGAACTAATTTAATTATTTTCATTAATTTGATTAATTAGAATCAAGTAGAAGAAATATAAGCTTAAGCTCAAACTTATTTATTAATATCTAAAAATTTTCGCTACCAAATTGAAAAATTTTAATTTTATTATTCAATCTGCCCGCTTGTGTCCTTTTTCACTAAATTTCCGACGAACAAGAAATTGTATTGGTTTGGCCTAACCTTTTTATATAAATTTCAATAAATTATTAATGATGCTTATTGTTTATATATGAATTTGGAAGCATTTGCAATTGTTTGCAATAAACGCTTTAAATACAGAGTATGATTATTACCACAAGAATAAGAGAAAAAAGGAAACAGTAAATTCTAATGAAATCAATGACTTGCGTTGAAAAAAAGTTGAATACAAAGGCAGAAATACTGTTCATCTACATTGTCACTGATCAATAATTAAGGTGATTGAATGACAATGATGGAAGACGATGAATACTGGGACATAATTAAATGGTCACCAAATTAGAAATGAACCGTAAATGATAGATAACTGAACCACCAATGAATGGTTATTTCAAGGTGATAAAGTGGTTATTTAAAGATGGCTGAATGATCAGTAAAAGGTTACTCAATAGTTACGTAAAGGTGACATACTAGTTATTTAAAGATGACGGAATTAGCAATGAATTGTTTCCTAAAGATGACTGAATGATTACTGAAAAGTGACTGAATCGTCACTGAAAAATAACAGAATTGTCATTGAAATGTAACTTAATGGTCACTGAATGACCACTGAAAAGTAACTGAATGGTCACTGAAATGTAATTGAATGGTCGCTGAAAGGTAACTTAATGGTCACTGAAAGGTAACTGAATGACCACTGAAATGTAACTGAATGGTCGCTGAAAGGTAACTTAATGGTCACTGAAAGGTAACTGAATGGTCACTGAAAGGTAACTGAATGGTCACTGAAAGGTAACTTAATGGTCACTGAAAGGTAACTTAATGGTCACTGAAAAGTAACTGAATGGTCAGTGAAAAGTAACTGAATGGTCACTGAAAGGTAACTTAATGGTCACTGAAAAGTAATTGAATGGTCACTGAATGGTTTCTGCCATTCAGTTGACTGAATGGTCACTGAATTGTAACTGACTGCTGATGGAAAAGTACCTTGTCAGTGACCATTCCGTAGTAAATCAGTCACCATTCAGTCATCATTCAGTTCACTGAATGGTCGATTTTCATCCTGTGTTTACACTTATACATAAGAAATAAAAAGTATAATGAAATTTGATAAGACCTGATGGGTCATAAAGCCACGAATGCCCCCGCAGGTGGCCAAAATTTCAAATGTCAAATTTGGTATAACATTCATTTTATTACAAAGATTATAAATCAAATTTGAGTTGAATTTGTGCAACAGTCGTTAAGATAATGATCGAAAAGTGAATAATTATGGAATGACGGAAGGATAGAATGACAGAACATGGTAACACTACATGTCCCCGGCCATTTCATGGCGGAGGCATAAAAACAATTGTCAAACACTAATAGGAACTTATTAGTATGTTAGAAAAAAAATCGTACATTAAATTCATAACCTTGGTTATTGCAATTGGATCCCTCAAATAATCACAAGTAAGTTAAGTTTATACACTCCATGGAATCAATCAGGAATTACTACTGATTACCCTTTGCTGATAAAAATTATCAGTCTTTATGCAAAAATAGTTTAAACTACAACCTATTTCAACAACCATATTCAGACTGCTACAACCAATATAATATTATTGCATATCAAAACAAATCTATATCATCATCAATATATATCATCATAATTCATCTTTAGAGTCTGTTCCCTGATGAGGTTTTGATTGCCTCCTTTTTTCACTTGTTATCTTTGATTGTCTCCCGTGGATAAATTTTGGATGAGATTTTACGTATTCGGCAGCCTTCAGAATTAGCCGTATGAACTCTCCCACATCAAACTCGTAGTTTGTGAATTTTGCATGTGCCCCTCAAGTTGGATGATGGCCCTTAAAATTCCGAATAAAAACAGTGGAGATTTAATTATAGAGTATGCAGATTAGCACTACAAGACTACTGAATAACACATCAAGGCTAATTCTTCGAAATGAAAATTAATATTTTTTTAATTTTCTGGAAAAACTACTGAAAATTTCAAATTACTTCTTGATGTGGAATTAGTACTTATTCAAATTTAAAGGTGCAGAATAAATAAGCTAGATCATGATATATTGCATTTCATGGTTAGCAATAAAAATATATCTCATTTTATTTTGAAGAGATTCAACACCTAACTGGATGTCTTATTTAGTCTGTATTGATAATTATTGTCCTCATTGAAAATTTTAAAAACATACGTTTTAAGCATGTGGATCTTTTTTCATAATATAAGAGAATATTTCACCTCATCTTGCGAAAAACTTTGGATTGTTTCTCCCAAGTCATATAATGTATTCCTCGTGACCTTGCAAGGTCGTGATAGCAGGCTTTATCTTCACAATTATATATGAAAAAGATAAGATCAACGCATTTTTTTAACAGTACCAATGTAGCTATAAGTATATCACAAAAATTCTTTCATATTGACTTTCTTTCTTTTAGTATTATATTTTAATTATGTTCAAAATGTGCTGAATTAAAATTAATCATTTATTTTGTTTGTTAGGTTTTTGGACAAAAATATGTTGGCTAATGAAAAAGCCAGTTTTTAATACATTTATAATCATCATACAGATGTACATTAATCTTTGATTTGGCAAAAAACCAAAACCATTTGTATGTACATGTACATAACAATAGAAATGAAATACTTAGTAAATGTAAATTGAAGACCTTCTGGCAACCATGTTGCTTACCAGATATGTTATATTACTTGTTAAATATGTGTACACACAAATCACTTGATACATTTAATCTAATAATACAGTTTCTCTATAGCTCATAGAAAAACAATGATTGATTAACCATAGCCAATATCTGGCTATTCTACTCCACTTACAGTTCAATAACCACTGCCCTGTCTGGTTGGAAGAGAAGATGAGTCAGCCCAGCTCCATGCATACCAATGAATATATCACTGTTGTAAGAGGTCTGCAAAATAAAGAAATTTATTAAGTTGAGGAGGCTGTATGGTCAACATATTAAACTATCAGACCTGCCTGAAATTCTAAGATATCATTTCTTTAGCTATAAACTATCATTCAGTTATTAAAAAGAAAAAATCCATACATTTCACCATTTGAATTTGGGTATTGTTTTATACTCTTCTTCTGAAGAAGATCACTACAGACCAGAAAGGGCCATGACTATCGAGCTTTCTTAAAGACATTTATTCATTGAATAACATTGTTAATTATCTATCTTACAGGGGTTATTAATTATCATTATATTGAAAGCTCATATATCACCGTTCACCAATCTTATGCAAATTTTATATCAGATATTCATCAGTTTAAAATGATTACAGAATAAAACTCATTCTTCAATTACTAAACATTTGCTAAACTGAATTCATGTTGCATACCTTGATTTGTTCTTTAAATGGCATGTCTCTCAAAAATAAAATAAACGCTTAACATGCTTCAGATTCAAAAGTTTACTTATTACATGTATATGTACACAAATTCTTTATTGCTTTAAGGTGGAGTGCGACATCCAAATTTTAATTTTTTGTATTGTTAAAGTATTGTTTCTCATAAATGATTTTGTTGTTCAAAGAACGATATGTGCTCTTAATCATAATAAAATTATTTTAAAAATTGTATTTTTTATGAGAAAACGGAAAATCTGTTTTGGTTGCAAGTAATACACTGAAGAGTTTAAAATTTGGTGTGAATAATTACATGACATTTATATTTCAATTCATCATTGAGTCATTTTTTTTTATAAATAAAAAATAATTTCCATGATTTGTATATCAAATAATAAAAAACAACATTTTTTGTTCATATCATTTAAACCTCTGAAAATGCTTGTGAATAGGGAAAATTGGTTTAGAATCAAACTTGCACTATGAAAAATGGTGACAGTTGCTTTTTTTTTTATTTAAAATGTTTATCATCTTAAGGGTTCTGATTATGACAATTAAAAGAATAAAACTCAAAATCAAGATCTAAGCTTACCTGTTATACGTAACAACTTGAACTTCAAATTCTCCTACAGATTTCATGGCTTTCACAAGCTAAAATATACACATTGCAATAAATCAATAAATATGCCTGATATTGTTGACTATATACATGTATAGGCATAAATTAGAAGATGCCAAGTTTATAAATGTACGAGTTTCTAATTTCATTAGAAAACATGCTTTTTATTCATAACAGCAACTTCTGCCAAACAATGATTTAGAAGAACATTTAAAACATTTTTTAATTGTTGCAAATTGACGCAAACATTTGATCTTTTGGTTAAACATATATCAAAATATTTCAATACAAACATATAGAAAAAGTCAAGCCTCATCTTCATTCAAAATGTTCCTGTACTTTGTTTTTCTCGACAGCAAAGTGATTCTAATTTTGTTCTCCTGTTTTTATAAAAACAAAAGAAAGATTGAAATACATTTTCTCAATCCTGTTAAAATAGAATACCGGTAAGTTAATTAAATATATTTCTAATTCTTAACAATTAGAAAACCCATTAACAGTGTACATAAAACACATTTATAACCAAATGCAAGGTTTAACCAATAAATATAAATCCAATTTGGAATTTCAATGACAGAAAAGTTTATGAAACAGTTCAAAATAAAAGCTAACATTATAGATTTAGCTGTAAGCATGAATTCATAACAAGTGTGTTCGCTTTCAAAATGTTTTATGGTAATTTTTTCAAAAGAAGCATAATTTTTTAAAATAAGTTACTGAATAATATTTTTATGTTAATTAATATGTTAATTAATATATATATCTTATACAAATATAGCCCTTTCATGAGGTTGATCCATAGATATATCGACTTTACAGAAAAGCATATCGACCGAGCACGAAGTGCGAGGTCGATATGCTTTTCTATGAAGTCGATATATCTTTGGATTGACCTGAAAGTGAAAGGACTACATTCGTTATATTATTTTCAAAAGAAGAAACAAAATTATGAATACATCTTCAAAGCATTTTGTGAAGTCTCCGCTTTCGACTCAAGATATTCCCGAAATAGCTTAACGGCTGTTGCAGTTACCCTGTTAGTGTTCCTTGCATCAACATTTTCCATTAATAACTTTTATTTCCACTTCATTAATTGTCGCTAAACGACCTTTCACTTTAACGTCTGCAACTTTCATCTTTGTTGTTTGTTTACGCGGATTTTAGGGTTGGGGTGAATCACGCCAGCCAATCAAATTATTTCAACATAAGAAATTTCCCTCGTCTATATTTTAAAAGCACAGGTCAAACTGAGTTTTTAAAGCTTATTTGTAGAAAGTACAGGTCAATCCGCATTTTTATATTTTGACACGTGATATCAAAGGAACCAATGATAAAATTCGTTATAATGCATGAAAATAATATAACTGTATAACATTGATATAATTATTTGATGACACTTACTAGAGGCCCATGCTGAGTAAGTTTGAGTCGGTGTGCTAAATGCTGATTAAAGGCTTCAAACAAGCTACTACCATGGCAACCATAAACCTATGAAAAATAAAAGTTGGAATAATAATAAACATATAATATAAGTAATTAAAGGGATGTGCATGTACAGAAAATTCAATATTTCCTTGGCAAGAAGTACTGTTAAAAAAAAATTGACCTCAGCCAAAAGTTACTATTTTCACGTACATGTATTTCTGTGTTACAGAATTTAAATGTTAAAACTCATCTTAATAGCTTAATAATAACTTATCTTCCTTACAAAGGAAAAGCAGCAGAAAACTTGATCACCGTAACAATTGCCTGTGCCTTGGCCCCCATAATAATACATGTACCGGTATATGATTTTATTCTACCGTTTTAAGCCAGCAGTGTATTTGAACATTTACCAATGGCTGGTTGTAATACATGCCGTATCTCATTCTGGGCAGTATTGAAAACACTCCATCACGAACACAAACCTACAATTGAAAGTATTTTAACAGATATTAAGAAATGAGCAGTCGCAGTTTTATTTTTGTATTCTTCATAAAAATCAAAGTCGGATGT
This sequence comes from Magallana gigas, assembly GCF_963853765.1. Lineage (NCBI taxonomy): Eukaryota > Metazoa > Mollusca > Bivalvia > Ostreida > Ostreidae > Magallana > Magallana gigas. The sequence goes on from NC_088856.1 coordinate 28,907,142, forward strand.
TGTCGAGTCTTATTTCACTATACTTACATCTACCGAGTATGATGCCCTCTATTTGTTACGAAAAGTTATAGTTCATTCATAGCTTTATAAAACAGACAGAACTGAAATCGACATGCCCTGTTTATCGATTGGTCGAAACCTACAGTGACCTAAGAAAAATCAAGGACTGCATGAAGTAATCATGATGATATCCAACTCAAAATAACCACAGGCGACAATATGGCCGTTTCTTTTAGCTAACGTACTGATGTAAATTAAAAGTAATTTAATGAATTTTACTTACTTTTTACTATCAATCTCTTAATTTGTTAAAAGAAAGATGTAAATATAAACAATCAAATGCTTTCTTTGATAATTCATGCAGGTTATGAAGGTAACGATTGCAGACAAATTTACATAACCCGCTAACTCATGTTATTTATATTTTCTGCAATGTCCCTACCTTCGTACTCTGCATGAATTACCAAAGAAAGCATTTTATTGTTTGAATGGTTTTTATTCCATTAACAGCTCCTACATATAACTTTAGCTGACATTTTGAACTCTATCAAAATAACTCCATTAACTCGGTCTTTAAAATTTGAATTTTTTTACCAATGGGTTTCTTTGAGTAGAAATAACTGATTAACCTTGCTAGCATGCAACTTGCAAGGCTAATAATGTATTTATTCTGGTCTGACAAGGATCTAGCAGTACATGTTGATGCATGATGAGCAAAATGCCAGCTGTACCTAAATAAATAATGTGAACCTGGACTTTTTAAATAAATTAAGTTAACACCAGTCATTAACTTGCCCATCCCCTTTAGATATTGGATATGTTGTGTCAAGTATATGTTGTCATCTCTAGACACTAATTAAAAATAATGAATGGGACATTGAAATATCTTGTTGATGATATGCCTTTGATCATGGTCAAATGACCTTGGATTCAGGTTACTTCACAGGTCAGCTTCAATTAAATTTAAGGGGATGTCGGACAAATGGACAAGAAGATTTCATAAAACATCCCCTAAACTTCGGTTTACTGAGGAGAATATCATCAAATCACACAAATAACTAGCAACAATACAAAACTCACCCGTTTTTTGTCGTACTCATGTAACCGGATTATAGGATAATCTGTAAATGCTTTCCACGTTTCGCTGAACAAATCAGTGTATCCCATGGTGCTCTGTAACATTACAATGAGTACTATGGAATCATTTAAATTTGTGGGGGCCAATTTTCGTGAATTGTGGGGTTTTTTACTTATATGTGGGGATGTAGTTTCGTGGATGCATGGTTTGCAGTTTCAGAGAGAAAATGAACTCTTTCATAATTTGTTTTTGTCGAGGATGAAATTCCTGGGTGGATGCTATCGACGAATACCAGGAAAATTAAGCCACCATGAATTCTAACGATTCCAATCAGGGTTATTTCCATCACGAGCCATACATGTATCTATGACAAGTCTACATTAGCATTAAGATATAGAAGCAAATAGTTCTTCTTTCATATTGTGCTTGGCAATAAAAGTGAAAGTTGTTTATCTCTTGAAAAATAGCAAAATGATCAAACCCCTGTGTTGTATCACCTTCTTAGCCGGACAATGATATAGATTCCTTTTCTGATTAATGTTGATTTGTCTTGATTGCCAAGCACATATCATGGCTAGGTACATGTACATGATTTTCAGTTTATGTTACTAAAGACATCATAATAGGATGGACACATCAAATAATACAGATTCCTTGATGTTTGTTAACTGACTCAGTTGCAAAGCATACGTCAATATTAAGAGAGATCGACGGTCGTGGTCATTTTTAGACCTTATTGCAGTTGATCTCCTCTATATAAAACTATAGTAAAGTAACTAAATTAAAAGGTGACATATATAGATTTTTTCAAGTAATAGTCTATAACCAAACAAATCAAATATCAAAATGTTACGCAGATATTAATTTGTTCACCAACCAGCCTCCTTAATATCAGTAGAAATTTAAAATTCCTGCCTGCAACACCACATCATTAGGTTTTTCGTCTAATCAGGTTTTGCTATGCTAACTAAATACATACATTCACCAAATTCAACATTTTCTGCCAATGCGTAGATGCAGTGAGAGCAAACTCTTCTGAGACAATGTACAGAGCATTATTTATCACTTATGTTTCCATGGCAACTTACAGTGTCCCACATGACAATGTAAACATCAGTGGAAAAAAAATGTTCAGATGAATGGAGGTGTACAAGTTGATGAAGTCACAAAAATAGTGGTACATGTTAACTCCTAAAAAACAAAAAGTAATTTTTTTATTAACCTTTTCATTGTCACATCACTTCATAAACAGCAATATATTTGGTGCCAGGGTTGGGGCTCTGGTTTAACCAAGTACTAGGTTACCACCAATTACAAGAACAATTATAGTAACTAATTATATAAAATTAATTCTTGATTTTTTTTACCAAAATCTAACAAACATGAGCATTGATTTTTGCCCAAAAAAACCCAATTTTCTTGAAAATTGAACAACTATTATTTCATCATATATAAGACTCTTTATCATTCATATTCAACACCTTCATTTGAAGGAAGACTCTTTATTAAATTTCTCTCTCTAAAATATTCAGAAAAAAACCAATACCTGCAACATATTTGCTGGTACCTACCTGCATCCAGCTACATAAAGTATACAGGTTTGTCTATTATGACATCACAATGGCCGTCTTGAATTAAGCGGAAAGGTTATGAAGTGAAATGTTCCACCTCTGCATACCTTTAAATATAATCGTTTGTTGAGGATGAAGAGTATATAAAATCAAACAACTTAATAAACATTATAGAACCATTCTTTTCTGCAAATGATGCCATCTTTAAAGTAGGATATGCCAATATAGAAATTTAAAGGATAGGATAGAAAAGAGCCTTTTTGATGGTTAGGTTGTAGGATATAGGATGGAAAAGGTTTGGATTATCAACTTTTCAGAATGGCAGCAAACTACCGTAATATTTCGTGTATAATACGCACTCGTGTACGAACTATTTAAACTCTGGAGTATGAAAAATGACAATTACAAACCGTGAACCATCTAAAAATCAATAAAACGAAATACAAATTCAAAGCAGAGCAACATGGACTTCCAAATAGATAGAGGTAGGATCAGGTGCCTAGGGTTAGTGAGCATCCTCTGCTGACCGGTCACATCCGCCGTGTGCTCTTTGTCGTAATCGGGGGGGGGGGGGGGGGGATCTTAACAGAGTCGTTTCTTGACAGCTGACAGTGACAACCATTGTTTCCACATTTCACATTATGGACAATTTTTTCCAATACCTTAATAACCGTGATCTGGATGAAATGTATGGCTTTTTTCTGTACAATAATGACAATCTGTTTGTGTGTGCGTTATTGTAAGGCAGTGTAAGAAAATCAAATATCTTAAGTAGACATCGCCAATTGTAAAATGTGATGTTAATCAAACGATAGTGGCCACTGTCTGTGCGTTTTGAGATTCATTGCTAGAATTTTCGATAAAATACATTTAAACTGTAGGTTCCTTATAGTATTTAATTCATTTAATCTATATCCATTTATTTATCATTAATGAAAGATAAAATGAGCAAGCTTAAGCTCACATGCCTAACGCTCCCCCGTTACTTGACAAAGCTTCTTATAATAGTGGCAGCGTAAGCATTATATTCACAAAATAAATTGGTATGGAAGAAACTCCTCCAAATTATCAAATCAATTTTTCAAGTCTTTGTACACATCTATACTTTTGTCTTATTAACAATACAATATATACCTCACAAGGAAACTGAAGTTTCTGGTAATTTGCACAGTTCATGAACACTTTGTTTTATGAATACCTATAAAAATTATGTGAAGTGATTAATGAAAAGTTGCGTAAAGAAAACTGTTTATCATTAAATTCAATATTCTTTATTCAAAGGGGCTTGAATACCCAAAATTTTCCTAAAAATATGCACAATGGTTTTTTAAACATTTAGTCCTAATTATCAACAATGTTATAGGAAATTCCGTGGAGCGGTTCAAGAGGAAATTTGCTTAGAAACAGTTCGTTCGTTTTTTATTCAACATATGGCAAAAATTTTCATTTCAAAAAGGCTCAAATTCCAAGAAAAATAATGGATTCATAATATGCATATGTACACTTTATGGTTTAAATATTTGTTTTGCTTTAATTATTTAGTGCAAGGGATTTAAAGGACTTACGCTTGAAAAAAAATAAACAGAACGGACGGACTGTATGACTGGCGGACGGACGGGTTGAAAATATGATAGAATCTCCACTACTATATGTCATATGGAATATACGATGTTTCATTTTATGATCCTCGGGATTTTATGTTCCCAAACATTCCAACTCCAGATTCCCTGGCCAATGTGTAGTAGTAGAAAGTATCCTCCTTTACATGGAGAGTAGCCCTGGTCCCAATCTGAATAAAAAGAGGGGGTAAAAAGACAATTTACAGTTGACTACAAGAGGACAGTGTTTCACACACCCCCATTTTATACGCACATACACTGCGCTACAACATTCCCATCCTAACAGGAGACCTTCAGGCTACTATGATATCATACCATCAGTCAATCACTTAATTAGATTCAACATCATAGAATGCAAACTGCTACCCAGATGAGAATGCGCGTCTTTAAGAAAAGAATGGGTCCATATGGTAATAGTTCTGGCTACCTAGCCTTATGTAGCCGTTATGATCTTGTAAGATATGCTAGCTTAGCAATGATTAATTCATTAAGTGCGTTCAATAAGACCATATATTTAGTCACAAGGGTAGCAGACAATATATTGAACGCAGTCCTGGTATTCCCTTTTTTTTCTAACCACATGCATGTAAGTTCTTTGGACTTTTAAACACATCTAATACTCATTTAAAAGAGTGGCTATTCTTTTGTTAGCGTAAAAAAACTCACGTTTTTAAAATGATTTTAAATGTTCCAACTATTGATTTCTTTTTTTTTTTTTGCATAATGAATAGACATATTTTTCAAAATGAATTTTAAACGTTCGTGAAAGACAGGTCTTTGCATGACTCGTTGATCGTCAAGACTTCAAAATGGAGTCTTTTTCTCCGAATATGTAAGTAAATCTTTTTTTCTTCTTAGCCCTCATTAAATATACAGAGAGAAATGTTTCAAATCTTAATGAAGGTTGTGATGGGTAAAAAATGAAAAGTATGAAATTCCAATAAGATTGATGCCTTTTACACATTTTAATTCAAACCGAAAGTTGTCGTCATTACGGTTTATCCCTAGAAGTTTACATTGTTTAAAAAATAAAATATATTAGAACCAAGTCGTTTAGTATCAGCAAAAATCGATTGTTTGAGGTGTAAAAAAGAAATAAGAAGTGAAAAAGACATTCATATCCAATTTCGGGTTTTTACACATCTTATTGGAAAAATGACAATAACAAACCGTGAACCATCTCAAATATCCATAAAACGAAATACAAATTCAAAGCAGATCAACACAAACCTCCAAATAGATAGATGAAGGATCAGGTGCCTAGGAGGAGTGAGCATCCTCTGCTGACCGGTCACATTTGCCGGGTGCTTCAAACAAGACTGTTGATAGTCCTGTTTTATCAACTTGTTTGTCAGTAGCTTGCTTCCTAAGAAACTGTTCATACATTTTACGAAGAGCATTCCCTTGCGTATCGAATCAACTGAGAGACAAAAACACCATATGCATGGATCAAATTGATAATTCGTACAGCAAGGTGTCCGCCTTAAAGTTAATCACTTTTTATCAATTTAGATGTTTCACTGTGTCCGGAGATTTAGATCAGTCTACTCTAAATAATACAATGAAATCACAAAATAAAAGAAAAGCTCTGTTCCGTGGAATATAGTTAAGGGATCTATCCGATGCAAATGCCTCAGCCTCGAGCTCTGTCCTGATACGGTTTTAATTCTTAAAGATTAAATACAGGGGTGTATGCCTGCGGCAGACTCACTGTTCACCGTACCTGCTACATTGACATCTCGAATCTGCTCCTATTTATACTAGCAGCATCCGGACTATACTCGCACTGGCACACTATCTTACATGTACCTACAATCTATATATCAAATTCATTCGCGGAACTAGAAACTTTTTCGGGGGGATTTCGTGTTTTTTTTTTTTGGGGGGGGGGGGGGGGGGTCGAGACCATTATGTGTGAATTTGATAAATTTTAATTTTCCAATGGGGGGGGGGGGGGGAGAAGAGAATAAATCCACCCACACTCCCCCTCCCGATCTGAGCATTTATACATTATATATGTTACGGGGTTAGGTTTGTTTGAAGGTAAACAAGATGTTGTTTTTTAAACTATTGGAAGTCTTGTGAAATAGCAAAATGCTTCAGCACAAGATCTAATCAAATGTAGAAAAATAGCTGAAGCCTTTATCAGGCTAATTGGTTGTCATTTATACATGTAAATAGTAGAAGCCTTATTTGGGGTAAATGACCATGACTTATTCCAGACTTGTTTCAGCATTCCTAATTCAGAAAACTCTACTTCTTTTTCAGAGCTGAGTAATACAATTATTCACCCAATATCAACATAATTAGCATTATATATATTAACAATAATCACGTGCCAATCAAAAGGGGACATCTAAATGATTTTACAATTTATACAATTTAACGACTTTAATTACAAAATTACATTTACATCGATAATAAAAGTATCTTTCATAATGTTCATAAAAAGAAAAGTATATGACAGAACTAGACCCTATAAGTTTAATGATAACACCCGTTTGGTGTCATACAATAAAATATTATCAGAACACAAAACCCGAATTTCGGTCTCAGTATATTAAATAAAAAATTACCCGAGATTTAAACTGGTAATTAATTAGGGACTTTTTTTACATGAATTGAAATTAGATTATAGAAAATGATGAATGACTGCATCACTAATGATGGATTATAGAAAGGTGTTAGATTATTATTTGCAGAATAATCATATATGTTATTATCTTACATATACATGTATGTAATTCGAGTCAACATCTTTTTCTGGCCCGATTTATAAATCAATGATGTCAATACCATTCATGTGTGTTCTCTCTAAATAACCTAATTGTAAACAAAAAGTCGTTTTTTACTCTTCAAATGTTTATTTTATTGCTCTTTCAAATCATAAACTAAACGTCATATTAGTAATAAATGAAAAAGTAAGCATAATTTCTATATTAAAAAATTCGTTAGAATAAGGATATAAATCAAAGTACTGAAGTACTGAAAGCCGGGCTTTTTTGGTGTGTCTTTAGGCATATTGTGTAGTAAAGACTAAAAATCTCTCTCTCTCTCTCTCTCTCTCTCTCTCTCTCTCTCTCTCTCTCTCTCTCATGCTTTTAATGTCGGCAAAACGTCAAAGAGCAACCAAATTTTGTAAGCGGCTATAAACAAAACTATGTCTGTCTAGTTGAAAAAAATTCAACAGTTGCTGCCTTGAATTTTGCAAAAAGCGTTATATAATCAATCCTCATTTCTTCATCGCGCAGCAAAGTAGTTCATGAAAATTCATGCGCATTGTATGTGTCAAAAATGCGTAGTTTTGTTTTTAAAACACGTTATTAATAAGAAAAGTAAAAAAAAAAATAGACAATTCTCTCGAAATTAAAAAAAAACAAAACGCCAACACATTTGACAAAACTTAGCTCTTTGTGTAACTATTTGGTATAGCGGAAGTTTTTACTTTGACGCTGTTTGGTTTTTTGTTTACTTTTGAAGTTTTGAAGTTGTGCTATTTAAAGTAGCATTTGCGATTTGCCTGCCTACTGCCAGGACTCTGCTTTCAGCAGAGACCGGCTAAAAAAATATCAAAAATGTTATCTATATCTATTTTTTAAATTCATTCTCATTGTACATTCATTAACCTAATTTTGTAGATGTGAGGGAACGGAGTCCATGTCTAAAGCAGTATTTGGGAAACTTATTCGAGATCTGGGATCCTCAAAACAAGTGGCTATAAGAAGAGAGACTGAGGATATCAGAGAGATGGTAGACAGACGAGAACCTACTAAATACTCTAAAATGTTGAGTGGAAGTAAGAGAGAAGGGTTTAGAATGGAAGGATCAGACATTGACTACATGTACTGGTTAAACAACCACCGAGTCATTATGGACATGTCTCAGCGCAAACACTACACCACAGCCAATACAACATTGATATTTGCTGACAGTTCTAAAAGTCCACCAGGATTCACTTTACTTCGATTATTGACATCGTCAAAAAATAAAGAGATCCTATTATCATGTTTCAAAATGAGTGACGGCAAATTTTATATTTCCAGTTCTGTATACAGAGAAACCACGTTACCCCAGATATTTCCTAATTCAGCTGTACATGGACCGTGTAGCAGTGGTGATTTAGCGGGTACAGAATATGACATTGCCATGTGTTTGGTTTCTGATTTTTGGCCTCCGTCTGCCTCCTCCTGGATCAACAGATGTCAATTATGGCCTGAACCTGAAGTAGTTAATGATATAGTCAGAAATGGATGTCATTTTGTAGCAATAGGACACCCACTAGGATTACATGAAAACGAAGAATGGAGAATCTCTTTTTCCAAGGCTGAACAAAAATGTGTGTATGCAATGAACCATTGTCAGTTTTTAATTTATGGGTTATTAAAACTGTTCTTAAAAGAAGTTATAAGTCAACAATCGGAAGAAGTAAACGCACTTTTATGTTCTTACCACATAAAAACAGCCGTCTTTTGGACAATTCAACAAAATTTGCTATCATGCTGCACTCCACAAAATCTTCTGATTGGTTTTTGGACTTGTTTTAAACTCCTCCTTAAATGGGTCTATGAAGGGTTTTGTCCCAACTTTTTCATTCCAAAAAATAACATGTTTTTGACAAAAGTTTACGGATCAGCGCAAAATAGTTTGTTTGAAAAGTTACACGAGTTGTACGAAAAAGGGTTGGCTTGTCTTTTACAGTCCTCTATCGGGGTCTGCATCGATCTCGCCCTTCACAAACCCCAGCTTCGGTTTTGTACAGACGAGAATGAAATCAGAAATGAAGTTGATTGTGACTTAGAATTTTTTAATGAATGCTATTCTCTCATTGGTACCAAAATCGTCCTTTCAACAGTAGAAGAGTTGATCTGTTCACGCCTTACACAGTGTCAGATTGCCACATTACAAAACTTTACATCTAGTACACTTCAATTTTCTGCTTTTAAAATATACAACCCGGACACCTATAACAGTGTCAACAAAAGGGCGTATATTACTATAAAGAGGTCTTGTCACATGCTGAAATTTGCTGCCAAGTTTGGATATGTTTCTGATATGTTGTATGTTGTCATGTATTATTACAAAACTTTAAGATACAGAGAGGCTTTATCTGTTTTAGAGATGACAAAGTCCAAGTTAGCAAAGCCATATCTGATGTATGAAGGGCGTGTAGACAGTGATAAGTATAGTGCGGTTTTTAGGGGAAAGTCTTGGTCTACAAAAAAGAGACATGCTGTAGCCCGCGATATCATATTTGACAACAGTATCTGTTACATTAATGAACTATTACACGAGCAACAGTCTTCTTTACAACAAAAATACCATACATTAGAAATCCCGTTGTTTGTAATGTTACACTTTTTAGAGTTTTTATGTTATAGACACATTGATACGACATTATCAAAAACAGCTCTGGATGCGCTTCAGTCAACTGTCCATCATGATCAGGGTCATGATGTTCATGTTATAATGAGAGATATCTCCTGGCAAATCCTAGGAATCTGTCAACAGATGACAGGAGACCTCCATGCTGCTATAATATCATATTTTCAGTCACTCACCCAGATGAATCATCATAGAATACAAACCACTACATTAATGAGAATGCTTGTCTGTATTTGGCTTAGTCAACCTCGCATCGACAAATGACTGAGAATTTGGGATTAATGTCACATGCCTGATTAAAAAGCCAATAATATAGAGTTTATTATAAGTTTCATTAAACACGTTGTAATAATTTGACAACCATTCCGAGTTAATAATGCAATGAAACTTGTATAAATCACAAATCCTTTTCAAAGGATACACCTTCACTATGGTTGGTGTCAGATCAACTTATCTGAAATGTGGAATTGTCCAGGTTATTTGTAATTATTTAAATGCAAAATAAGTCACAAGCTGATATAATCCATATAAAAACAAAATTATCCTGCTCGTTCATCTCATAAATTTTGGAACCTAGTTGCACTACTTAAGTGGAAAAATCAGAAATGATGTTTCGTATCAATGTTGGGCTTCTATGTTTATTTAAAACACATTTAACTAAACACTAAAGTATACATATCGATGCAAAAAAACACCTTTAAATTTCAACGTTTAGGTAATGTAATTAGTGTAACATTGATGTAACACACATTATATTTATTCCTTTTTATACTAACATTAAGAAATGGATTTAAAGTATATGACACTGCATAGCTACTCTAACTTGGTTTTTTAGAAAATAAAAAGAATCAGACTTTGACTTACGCTTAATACACTAACGCATATCATCTTTTAGAAATAGTGCATCGTGATAAACTTTGAAGTTCAAAAAATCAAACTTTGATAATGTTGACAGCTTGGTAAAACTTAAGAATGTTTTGTATTGTTATATTTTTCATTTTGTCCAAATGTAAAAGAACCATGTTTTTTCCTTCATGAATGTTTTGTAAATAATGTTACTACCGATGCTAACTTTTGAACAGAAATTATGATAACTTTGCTTGCACTTAGTTTTTGTGTATGGCAAATAATTGATTTCATGGAATAACTAGCTTTAACGGTGAACGGCTATTGATCATAAGCACTTTTTATCTACGGGTAATTTAGCTGTTGGCAAGATAACTGTACGTCAAAGTGTTGAATTATAATGAAGTGTCAAAAATTTATCATATAACTGTGTATCAAAGTGTTGAATTGCAACGAAGTGTCACAATGTTTGATATAACTGTGTATCAAAGTGTTAAATTACAATGAAGTGTCACAAATTCATGACTGTCTGTGTATGATAGACGAGTTCCTTCACTGTAGATATAACATCAACGATATATGGAGTGGGAATATCGATACATCAATAGACCTACATGTATAACTGCAGAAGTCCCACAAGGCTCTAGATCTGTTTTGTGTCCTTTTTAATTTCTCCTTTTTATGTATAACATATCTAATGATATTGTTAACAAAATAAGATTGTTTTTGGGTGGCAACTCTTTGTTTATAGTTGTAGAAAATGATGTCAACACAGCAGCTTTTTTATAAACAGATGATCTAGATATAATTGATACATGAGTTTCTACATTGGCTGCGGATTTCAACCCTAATAAAACTTGTAATGTAATTTTTAAGAGGGTCAAATAATCATCCACCTGTTCACTTTGGTTTTCATGGTAGAACTATTTATGAATCTAGAACCCACTGTCATCATGGTCTTATCTTTATAATGCGAAGCTAGATGATTATGTTTTATAAGTAATATATATATATAAAAAACCTTTCTCAATGTAAAACCTACTAAGAATGCTTCGACCCGAGTTCGATCATCGTGATCGACAGTGGTTGTATGTGATAGGATATGGCGGTCGCCCGCTTGGACACGTGGGTTCTCTCCGGGTACTCTGGCTTCTTCCTACACCAATGACCCCCTCGCGCTAACATCCGTGCCAACGAGAGATATTAATATAAATTGTAGAACCTGCTTATCAATCGTTGTAAAATAAATAAAGTTCAGTCGGTCAATGCTGAAACATGTATTAGACAGGAGTGCATTAATTAAGATTTAGTTTGCTTGTATTCGGCCAATCCTGGACTATGGTAGTATTGTATGGGATTACTGTTCACCAGAAAAATCAAATTTCTTACAAGACCAACTGCTCAATTTTTCAAGCAGTTCAACAATATATCAATTCAATAAAAAGATTTTAATTAATACCCATGTTATTCATAATTTTGAATAATATTATCTTAAACTATACCTTAGTACATGTATACCTTTGTATGCACTCAATTCTTAAACCTCTTATCTTTATTTAATATTTCATATATACTATAGTGGTATTCATTATCCTTATATTTTTTTTCTATTGTTTATATGACATTTTTTCCATTGTTATTATTATTTTTTATATTTTTCTGGATTTTTTTAAATCCCAGATTAATTCCAATTCCATTAATGTTGCAATATCTTGTTTCATGTGATATTATGAGCTTGTTATATACATGTAAAACACACTGTGGAATCATTAAAATTCATAGGGGCCAATTTTTGTGGATTGTTGGGGATTTTTGCTTATTTGTGGGGATGTTATTTAGAGGATGCATCGGTTTTCAGTTTCAGTAAGAAAACTCTTTCAAAATTAGATTTCCTCGAGAATGTGTAAATTCGTGGTGGAAGGCTACCCACGAATGCCACGAAAATTTAGCCACCACGAACTCTAATGATTCCACAGTACCTGTAATACTTTTATACTTATATAATTCCAATGTAATTGAAATATCAGTTGTATCTTTGATCTTTGGGGAGAGGATTTACTGAAGTCAAATCCTATTATGTACTTATTTGCATATTAAAATATTTGTTAAACTATCTATAGGGTTAAAACAGCTTTAAACTCATATTTTTTATATTTATTGATTATGTAAATTTCACATAAAGAATAATAAATACTTTTACTAAAATAAAATTTATTTCTCATAGAATTTATAATCATTTCAGACTTTCTTAAACCAAGTTTATGATACCCATAATTTTGATGGTACACAAAATCGTAAAAAAAATGTACATCATAAATTAGTACTTATAATTATAATGTGTACAGTAAAATTAACCGATTGCTATACTGTAAAAATATAAAATCATATACCATTAATTTTTGGTATAGTGAACGTTTGAACTATTATTGAAACTTTTGTACATTCGTTGTTTCATATCGTATCAATCGTTGATCATTCATACCAAATAAATTGCATGTTGATTAATCAAATTACATACTGTGATTCTGCATATGATATTCTATAGCTACATGCCAACACGCTAAAACAACGAGTATCATTTTATCTTCTTATAGCATTTCACTCCATCGTGTGATTTGTTTTATTGAGAAAAAAAGTTGAATGAATATTAACATTTAAATTAATTTTTTCCCAGGGAAAAAATCATATGTGTTAACACTTTTCAGATAAAAATTTAAGGAATCTGCAATCAGACTGCAAAAAATTGGTAAAATTAGGTCAACTAACTGCCAAGCAACGGCGGTAACGGTGAATGGGGAGTAACTCCTGTAGTTTCAACATTTTGGTGGTCACGTTCTCAGCAGGATCAGTCTTGCTTGGGACACGCCTACCAGACAGTTAAAATTTATGTTTCGTGTTAATAAAGTTTTTTTTTTTTATATTTAGTTGCATACTTATTTGACCATAACCTACATTGTCACATGTAACTAAGTGAATATGATTTAATCACGTTTATTACAAATTATATAAAGTAGTTATAATGATTATATTTAAAGGTACAAACTTACACATCAGGCACGTAGCATCAGGCCCCTTGCCCCCCCCTCAACCACCACTTTTTACGCGGCAAAGATTTTACTTAAATTTACATTTAAAAAATTGAACTAACATGGAGTTGCCCCCCCCCCCCCCCCCCACTTTTCTGTGACCATGTAAAAATTGAATAGTAAATGAGGAAATAAATAGTGAAATTGAATTCACAAGTATAAAAACGATACTACCTGCCTGCACATTATATTCGGATTCTTTGCACCTGACTGAAAAAAATTACAAAAAATCTTCGATCTATTTCAAATCAAGAAGTATTTGTAAAAGGCGTCGTATTTCAATTTTTTGTTTTTTTCATTTATGTTATTTATGTTAAATTCCACTGTAATTTTATCACTATCCAAAATAAGAATTACAGAAAAAGAATTAAAGACTGTCAGCTAACTCCCCACCCGGATTGAACTTCCCAATATCTCATTTATTAATACACAGTAGACGTAAAGCTGTTAACAATGTGTGTTCATGGTTCGAAATTACAATGAAAAAGGTTTACTACATATTGCATTCTGTTATAGCATAAAAAATGTATGTAATTTAAAAATGTGTACAATAATTATTTGCATGCTTTAAACCAAAGTTGTCATCTAAGGTATCTGTCCGATGATTAACTCGCCTTTCATTATAATGATGTCACTAAGTCTACGAGCGTTTTCAAACACCTCGTTCTTTTCATTTAAAGTGAATTTGCGTCAAATATGCCCATTTCATAATTTAACTCTCTGTATTATTCAAAGGTCTTATCCAAGGTATATGCGATCGATGCACGATGAACTCGTCTTATACGTTCTGACATGACGTTATCATGATGTTAATTAATCAACCTGCGTTCTAGGTTACTCCGTGCTGGACGTTTTATCTATCAAAACTAAAAGCGTGTATTCAAGAAACGAATTGGCTCATTCTTTTTTTTCAACATTTGTCAAATATCAATTTCTTTGTATACCCTAAATAATTTCCCAGTAAATTCACTCTATACGTAGTTATTCAATATTATTTCATTGCAGGTACATATTTTGATATGTACTTGCATGATATGTTTTTTGATATGTACTCCCATCAGTGGCGTTGGAAGCAAATTGAAAGGGGGGAGGGGGGCTAGACTAATCCTCAGAAATCCTAACAAGCAAAAAAAAAAACATCTTTGCAAGGTAAATTTAGAAACAATTATCTTCGCTGCGAAAAAAATGGGGGGCTGAACCTTCTATAATGCTATGTGCCTAATGGTTAAGTATAACTTTGCAAAAAAGGGGGTGGGGGCTCCCCCCTAGCCCCCCCTTCCGACGCATATGTCCATTGACTTTGATCTGCTAAAGCGTGTCAATCACCTTACTCTCATTTTGCTTTTTCGGGCTAGTTTATTGAAAATGAGAGTAGGTTTTTGATTTAATTATGCAATAATTACTAATCTGATAAAATTCAACTATAGTATACGGACATCAATTCACACGTGTTAAAATAATAAAGGTGTTGGCAGTAACTCTGGCGGATGCATTCCCTAATTTATGGACAAAATGTATTAATTTATAAGCAAAGATGCAAAGTTTTATCTGTCCTATTTAACAAATGAAAAATACGAATATTTAATTCCTTTAATTCTTTTTTATCAGAACAACCATGGATCCTTATTCTAGTGCCCAGGGTGTGCACCGATGTGACCTTTGTGAGACCGCCATAGTACACAGCTACTGTGACTTTTGTCATATCAACCTCTGCAAGCCCTGTTAGATCACATTTCAGATGGATATCATAAACATATTATAGTCCCTTTCCAGGAACGAAGATCAGCCTTTATTTATCCAAAATGTGAAACACGTCTGCATAAATATTGCAAATTTCAGGGCAAGGATTGCAACAATATCTTTGTTTCCTCCTGCACTGCACCTACAAGATTTTGCAGAAGTTACAAAAGTTTAAAAGACAAAGCAAGAACTTCTTTTAAAAAAAGAGTTAGAAAATCATATTTCTCCTACCTATGAAAAAAATTATTCTAGAATTGGAACAAACGCTTGCAAACCTGGATGGAGGATATGAGAAACTAAAAACAATAATGTCCAAACAAGGAGAGCTATGGCACAGAGAAATCGACACTGTTATCAACAAAATGAAAACTGAAATCAGCAAGATAAAAGTAAAACACAGAAACATTTTACAGGAACATTTGGAAGAAATCAAACAGATACAGTCTCTCATAAAACATACATTTCTGATCTTAATGGAATTCCAGAAATCCACTGAAGTATATCCAATTATTTAATACATTGATGACTGTAGACGTGAAGTCATTGCCTTTATGCGTCTTTAAACATTAAAGTTATAAGGGTTTTCTTGTTTTTTCTAATAAAAACAATGTACCGTGAATTAAACTATCATCAACTGAAATACATTTTATTTATTCAGGTGTTTGTTTATTTGTTAGTGATTACACTTAGAGTTACCACGTAACTTTGGATCTAAAGATAATGTACACGTGTATGCGGTAAATGTCAGTGTTCCA
This sequence comes from Magallana gigas, assembly GCF_963853765.1. Taxonomy (NCBI): domain Eukaryota; kingdom Metazoa; phylum Mollusca; class Bivalvia; order Ostreida; family Ostreidae; genus Magallana; species Magallana gigas. The sequence goes on from NC_088856.1 coordinate 28,923,219, forward strand.
CTTCTCTCATTGTCTACCCAGTGACCACCCTATCTATTTGAAAAATAATCGCTCTATGATATCATGGTGGTTTTGACATGAAATCTAAAACCTTTATCTAAAAAAGATGTACATCTTTCCCATAGTCATGTACGGCCTACATTATTCTATAGTGTAAAAAAGGGTAATTTATGGTGTTTAAGTTTTTCTACGGGTGCAAATTCAATTATATTAATGTATTTACATTATTCATGTATGAGGAAAGAATCAATGCTGGCTGTCTGCTAAACAGCATTTGGATACTAGTATTTAACAGAGGTTCACCACCAAGAAATTCATTTGGCACATCGGTAGTGCACTTAGCGCAATATAGTTTACCGATTGTTAAACTCTGAAAAATATAAAATCATATACATTTAACTTTGATATAATTAACGTCTAACCTATTACTAGTATTGGAAACTTCTTTGTTTAATAACAAAACAATAATTGACCATTCATAGAAAGCTAGATGTTTTGTTGAACATTTAAATAACGTAGTGCTGATCATGCATATGTTATTCTATATCTACATATCTATACGCTACAACAACGAGTTTTCAATTTGTAGCATTTTCATTCAATCGCATGATTTGTCTTATTTAGAAAAAAAATTGAATATAAATATTTAGATTGATTTATTTCCCCGATTTAAAAAATCATAGGTGTTAAAAAAATTTGCCATTAAAAATTAAGCAATTAGCAACCAGACTGCTAAAAAGCTAAAATAAGGTCAACTAACTGCCAGGCAGAGGCAATAACGATGAACGGGGAGTAACTTTTGTAGTTTTTTTTTTAACTCTGATCAGGTCGTTACATTCAGAGCAGGATCAGTCATGTTTGGGGCACGCCTACCAGACAAGTAGAGATCGGGAAATTTCTTGTAAACAGGGTTGGTATTCTTATCGTTAATTACATGCTCATTTAATCATTACTTACATTGCCACATGTAATCAAGTGAATGTGATTTGATCACGTTTATTATAAATTATACCACTTTCGTTTTGAATCATGTTTTATAGGACTATTTATAATCGACTTAATGTTTTGTAAACTAATGATTTATAGAATTATAAAATAAGGCAGTAGTTTAAAAAATGCTTCGTGGTTTGTATCATCGTCCGACTGAAAAAAAAAACTGAAGGTGAGAATTTTAAGTGAAAAAAAAATTGAAATCATCAAAGTAAACTCCTTACATTGTATTACTGTGTGTGTGCAGATTAAAAATGCAAAACTTTTATTGATATCATTGAAATAATAAATTTGAAACCTTTAATTCTTATTTTTTTTAACAGAACAACCATGGATCCCCATTCTACTGCCCAAGATGTGCACCGATGTGACCTTTGTGAGACCGCCATAGTACACAGCTACTGTGACTTTTGTCATGTTAACCTCTGCAAGCCCTGTGTAGTAGATCACATTTCAGATGGATATCAGAAACATGCAATTGTGCCTTTCAAGGAACGAAGATCAACCCTCGTTTACCCAAAATGTAAAACACATCCACATAAGAATTGCGAATTACAGTGCGAGGATTGTAACAATATCTTTGTTTGTTCCTCCTGCACTGCATCCAAACAACACAAAGGACATAACTTTGTAGAAGTTACAGAAGTTTACAATGCAAAAAAAGAAGTTCTTAAAAAAGACATTAAAGAGTTAGAAAATCAAATTTCTCCTACTTATGAAAAAATTACTCTGGAATTGGAACAAACGCTTGCCAACCTGGATGTAGGGTATGAGAAACTAACAACAATAATGTCCAAACAAGGAGAGCAATGGCACAGAGAAATCGACATCATCATAAACAAAATGAAAACTGAAATCAGCGATATAAAAAAGCAACACAGAGAAATTTTAAAGACACATTTGAATCAAATCAAACAGGTACAGTCTGTCATAAAACAATCATTATTGGCCATACGAGAAATTGAAAAATCCGCAGAGGTATCTCCTACCATTGAATACAGTTCAAGGATTAGTGAGTTTAGCAAGATTCCACCCAAGGTTCAGGTATCCCTGCCAACATTCATTCCAAAACCAGTAGACCGTGAGAAACTGTATAGTTTGTTTGGACAGATCACCCCATTATCTACTGCAACAGAAGAAAATGTCTTGTTAAAACCAAACACTACAGTCAGAGAACTACTGGATGAGCCTGAGCTTGTTACCACAATACAGACTGGGCATAAATATCTTTGCAGTGTTACCTGTCTGAATGAAGGCATAATATGGACGAGTGGAACGCCTAATGAAATCAAATGCTTCAACAGTAAAAGTTCACTCCTCCAAACAATCCGGACAAAATCAGGTTATTCTCCTTTTGATATAGCTGTAGACAGTGATGGGTTTTTACTGTACTCTGATTGGCCAACAAGAACAGTATATAAGGTAAAGAATGGAGAGACAAAAAAGTTAATCAGATTACAGGGATGGATACCTAGTCAGCTGTGTGTCACCTCTACTGGTGATCTCCTGGTTACCATGTTCAGTATTGATCACACTCAATCTAAGGTTGTCCGTTACTCGGGATCTTCAGAGAAACCAACCATTCAATTTGATGATGAAGGTAAACCTCTGTATTCAGGGAATGTTAATGTTAATTACATCACAGAGAACAGAAACCATGACATCTGTGTAGCTGACTGTGTAGCTGGTGCAGTAGTGGTGGTTAATCAGAACGGGAAACTCAGATGGAGATACACAGGTCATCCCCCAGTTACCATGAACAAAGCATTTAAACCCTATGGTATCACAACAGACAGTCAGAGTCGTATCCTAACATCAGAAAAAAACAACCATTGTATCCACCTTCTGGATCAGAATGGACAGTTTCTCCGTTACATTCATAACTGTGATCTGGAAGATCCATATGGTTTATGTGTGGACAATAATGACAATCTGTTCGTGTGTGAGTACAACAAAGGCAATGTAAAGAAAATCAAATATCTAAAATAGACATCATCCATTTATAAGATGAGATGGGAATAAAACAAATGTGACCGTACATAATTTCTCTAAGTATATTGATGTTTATTGCTTGGGTTTTTTTTATTAAATACACTCCTGATACCAATTAATTCTTTAATTCTATCTCTTCATTTCTCATTAAGTAAAGAAAAAGTGAGCAAGCTCACATACCCAACGCTCCCCCATTACCTGACAAGGATATATCATGAATGGCAGAGTAAGCATGTGTTAAGTTCTTAAACAATAAATGCACTAGTACAACTTAATTATCATTTAATTTTGGAGATTTTGTTTGAATAGACAACATGCTATTTGTGGATTTCACTTGTATTTTATATTTATATGATGAAATAATATAATGAAATAAGATAAGAATGCCCCCCCCCCCCCTCAGACAGCCAAAATTTCAAATGCTAAATTCAGTATAACATTTGTTCCATTCCAGAAGAAGTTATAATTCCCTGAAAATTACTCATTTACCTTCAACACGTTTGAGTTCAAGAGGCCAAAACCAAATTCAAACTTGATCTATATTTTCTAAACATTTAGCTTATGTGAAATGTAAATTTTACATATGCATCACTTCAAAATTCAGAGAGCGGAAACTAAGAATTTCCTATTCTTTTTATTAATTTAAATAGGCATAACTCTGTCAAAAATCATCGGACTGGAACCAAATTCAAACTTGACCTATATTTTCTAATAAATTAAGCCTATATGAAATTAAAATTTTATATATACATCACTTAAAAAGACAGAGAGAGGAAACTAAGAATTTCCCATTTTTTTTATTAAGTTCAAAAGGCATAACAAAAATCATCGGTCTCAAACCAAATTCTAACTCAAGCTGTATTTCCTAGTAAATAACCAACGTATGAAATATGAGATATTTGTGTGTGTGTGTCCCTTCCAATGTCAGAGAGCGGAAACTGAGCATTTCTCATTTTTTTTCTAATTTCAAGAGAGATAATTTTGTCAAAAATCATCGGACTGGGACCAAATTCAAACTCATCCTGTATATTCATATGACAGACCCATATATCAAATTTCAGTTGAATTTGTGCGACAGTTGTGAAAATAATGATCGGAATAATGAATGGTGGAATGATTGAATGACGGAAAGAAAAAATAGCAGAACAGGGTAACACTATGTTTAAAAAAAAACAATAAACTAAATTCACAACCTTCTTTATTGGATCCCTCAAATAATCACAAGTAGTTTAGAGTTATACAGTTCATGGAATCAATCAGGAATTACAAGAAGTGATTACCCTTTGCTGATAAAAATTATCAGTCTTAAAGTGCCAGGTACGGCGAGTTTGCTTCGTTATAACAGAAATTTGTTTTATCTATACAGTTGACAACATGTAAAAAAGTAACAGGGAATGAAAATCATTTCACTGGAAGCGTCAATTCATTACAAGCGAGTTAAATATAACCATGTTTTACTGTAGTTATAATTTCATGTACCTTACAACATGTTAACTTTGTGACATCTGTCTGAAATACAAACAAACTTAAACAAGAGGCCCAGGGGCCACATCGCTCACCTGAGCAATAAAAGTCTTAACTCTGATCAAATCAACAGTATCAAAATTTAAATATCTTGACAATTAAGTACAGTAGATCTTGCTAAAAAAATTAAAAATAATCTGCTGATTTTTATCCACTTATTTTTATGGTAAATATCAAGCCTCTTTTGTTGTTTTATCTGTAAGAAGATTTTACTCTTTTCCTATATAACAACCCCCCCCCCCCTTTTTGTGGTCCCACTTTTTCTAGAGAATCATGGTTTGATCAAACTTTAATCTGCACAACCTGTGCTTTCACACAAATTACTGCTTTTGCTTTTTGGACTGAATACTTTTGAAGAAGATTTTAAAGATTTTTCTCTATAACTTCCTATGTAAAAATTTGAGCCCCCCCCCCCCCTCCCCCAGTGTGGCCCCAACCAACTGGGATCATGATTTTCAATAAACTTGAATTTACACTGTCTGAGGATGCTTCCACATAAGTTTAAGCTTTTCTGGCCCAATAGTTTTTAAGAAGAGGATTTTTAAAGATTTTCTCAATATACTTCAATGTAAAAGTCCATCGCCCCCATTGTGGCCCCAACCTACCCCCGGGGAGCATGATTTGAACAAACTTGAAACTACACAACCCGAGAATGCTTCAACACAAGTTATTGCTTTTCTGGCCTAATGCTTTTTTAGAAGAAGATTTTTTTGAAAAATACCAACAAATTGTTAATAATTCTTTATTACCTCCCCTTTAAAGAGGGAATGGCTCTTCATTTGAAAAAACTTGAATCCCCTTCACCAAATGATGCTTTGTGCCAAGTTTAGTTGAAATCAGCCCAGTGGTTCCGGAGAAGAAGATGAAAATGTGAAAAGTTTACAACAATGACAACATCAACGCCAACAACGACAGACAAATTTTGATCATAAAAGCTTACTTGAGCTTTCAGCTCAGGTGAGCTAAAAAGTTTTAAGTACACATTTGGTCTGAACTTTCTTTACGTACAAAAATAGTGTAAACAACTATCATACAACAAAATATCTACATGTTAGAGAAATTTTGGCTTGTCAATCAGTAATAACATGCAAGTACTTTTTCTCACTTTCATTTGCAAAAGCAAAATATTCAATATTCATGTAACATGGATATAAAACCTCATACCAATTATATACTTTTCATCTATATATATATATAGCTTTAATAATAGCACCATAGTAGTAAATTCTTCAAAAAATAAATTCAACCCAATTATGTAAAATCAATTGCTTTAAACATTTAAAGACAAAGGGCTTAAACTACAACCTATTTTAACAACCATATTCAGACTGCTACAACCAATCAAATAGTATTGCAAATGAAAAAAATATATCATCATAATTCATCTTTAGAGTCTGCTCCCTGATGAGGTTTTGATTGCCTCCCTACTCCATTCAACGTCTTTGATTGTCTCCCTTGGATAAACTTTGGATGAGATTTTACGTATTCGGCAGCCTTCAGAATTAGCCGCATGAACTCTCCCACATCAAACTCGTAGTTTGGGAATTTTGCATGCGCCCCTAAAGTTGGATGATGCCCCTAAAAATTTGGAATAAGAAACAATGGAGATTCAAATGTTTGTTACAAAACATGCAGGTTAGCACTACAAGACTAATGAATAACTTAACAAGACTTATTCTTCGAAATGCATGTATTATTTTTTTTTTCTGGAATAATTAAATATATTAAATAATTAACTTCTTACTGTGGAATAGGTAGTAATTCAAAAATCAAAAGTAACGGAACAAATAAGCTAGATCATGATACAAAATGTATATTGCATTTCATGATTAGCAATGAAAAAATATACAGCTCATTTAATTTTAATGAGATTCAACACCTTATTGAATGTCTTAATTAGTCTGTATTGATACTCATTGTCCTCATTTGAAATTTTTAAACATAGGTTCTAAGCATGTGGATCTTTTTTCATGATGTAAGAGTTTATTTTCACCTCGTCTTGTTGATAAACTTTGGATTGTTTCTCCAAGGTCATGTAATGTATTCCTCGTGACCTTGCAAGGTCATGATAGCAGGCTTTATCTTCGCAATTATATCTGAAAAAGATAAAGTCAAATCATTTTGTTTTAATAGTACCAATGTGGCTATATGTATATCATGAAAATTCTCTCATATTGACTCCCTTTCTTTCATTTGGAACTTAAATTACGTTCAAAATGCGCTGGGTTAAAATTAGATCATGTATTTGGTTTGTTAAGTTTTTAGGACAAAAATATGTTGGCTAATAAAAAGCTGATCTAAAATAATCAACATACTAATATACATGTATGTTTGTTTTGGCAAAAAATCAAAACCATTTGTATGTACATTACTATAGAAATGAAATTCCTGTACCATTGTACGTAAATTGAAGACCTTCTGGCAACCATGTTGCTGACCAGGTATTTTCTACATGTATTACTTGCTAAATATATACACATTAATCACTTGATAAATTTAATCTAATAAAACAGTGTCTCTATAACTCAAAAAAAATTATGATTTTTTTTAACAAAAGCCAAGATCTATCTGTACTAAAGTACTCCACTTACAGTTCAATGACCACCGCCCAATCTGGTTGGAAGAGAAGATGAGTCAGTCCAGCTCCATGCATACCGATGAATATATCACTGTTGTAAGAGGTCTTTAAAATAAAAATTATTCACTTAACAGGGCTGGATGGTCAACAAATTAAACTATCAGATCTACCTAAAATTTAAAGATATGATTTGTTTAACTATAAACTATCAATCAGTTATTAGAAAGAAAAAATCCATACATTTTACCTTTTGAATTTGGGTATTTTCTTATACTTTAATATAAAGCTATTCTTCTAAAGGAGATCATGAAATGGCCATGACTATTGAGCTTTCCTAAAGACATTCATTTATTAAGTAACATTGTAATTATCTATCTTACAGGGGTTATTAATTATCATCATACTGAGAGCTCATATATCACCGTTCACCATCCTATGCAAACTTTATATCAGAGATCATCAAATTAAAAGGATTACAGAATAAAACTCATTCTTCAAATACTTAACATTTCCTAAACTGAATTCATGTTGCATACCCCGATTTGTTCTTTAAATGGCATGTCTCTGAAAAATAAAATGAACACTTATTAACATGCTTCAGATTCAATAATTTACTTATTACATGTACATGTATCCATAATGTTTATTGCTTTAAGGTTGAATGCTACACCCACATTTTATTTTATTTTTTGTATCGTTAAAGTAATATTTCTGATAAATAATATTTGTTGTTCACATAAGGATATGTGCTCTTATTATAATGAAATTATTTTAAAAAATTGTGTTTTTATGAGCAAACGGAAATTCTCTTTTGGTTGCAAGTAATACTCTGAAGAGTTTAAAATTTGGTGTGAATAAATGCATGACATTTACATTTCAATTCATCATCAACTCATTTTTTTTATAAATGAAAAATAATTTACAGGACAAGTATATAAAAAAAAAAAAACAATTGTTCATATTATTTGAACCTCTGAAAATGCTTGTGAATAGGGAAAATTGGTTTAGAATCAAACTTGTACTATGAAAAATGGTGACAGTTGTTTATTTTTTCTTTAAAATGTTTATCTTTTGCGAAAAAGGGTTCTGATTATGACAATCAAAAGAATAAAACTCAAAATCAAGAATCGGAGTTTACCTGTTATAGGTAACAACTTAAACTTCAAATTCTCCTACAGTTTTCATGGCTTTCACAAGCTGAAATATACACATCGCAATTAATCAATAAATACGCCCGATACATGTATAGGCTTAAATTAGAAGATGCCAAGTTTATAAATGTATGAGTTTCTAATTTCATTAGGAAACTCGCTTTTTATTAATAACAGCAACTTCTGCCAAACACTGATATAGTAGAACATTTAAAACCTTTTTTTCACTTGTTGCAAATTGACGATAACATTTGATCTTTTGGTGAAACATATAAATCAAAATATTTCAGTACAAACATATGGAAAAGTCAAACCTCATCTTCATTCAAAATGTTCCTGTACTTTGTTTTTCTTGACAGCAAAGTGATTCTAATTTTGTTCTCCTGTTTTTATTAAAACAAAAGAAAGATTGAAATATATTTTCTCCATCCAGTTAAAATAGAATAAGTTAATTAAGTACATTAAATTTTCTAATTCATAACAATTATCAAAACACAATTGACAGTGTACATAAAATACATTTATAGCCAAATGCAAGGTTCAAACAATTTTTATTCTTACAGTGGTAACAACATTATTGTTGACAAGCCAATCGTGTTAAATAGTTTGTGCAACGTGGGTGATCGTTCGTGTAACGTGCGGGATCGTTCGTATATCAGGAAAAATAGTTTGCGTTTTTCACCGTGCGTGTTCGTGCGTGATCGTGCGGGTTTTTCTTTTTGTAACTTTTTTACGGAATGCCAGGATTTATTCTTAAAATAACGACAAGTAGTTTTTGTAAAACAATGTGAATTTAATTTGTTTAATAGAAGAACATTGACAGTTTATTCATTATTATATAACATTCATTCTCTCTTTCGTCGTTAGATACATTTAATAAGTATTTCCATAGCTCATTCAATCCTTTGTTCGGTCGACTTAGTCTTGCATAATTTATAATCAGTCTATATCAAGCACCCATTGTGTCTTAAAATAATTTTAATCTAATTAGCAAGAGTGACACGTTGAATGAAAGTGGTCAAAGCTTCCCCATTCCCCGTTTTAAACTAGACGATTATTTCCAACGTTTTTTTGTTCAAATAAGAGTACGATACGCATTCCTATCTGGTACATTGTATAAACATTTATTTGAAATAAAATTTATTTAGACGCTTTAAAATTTAGAATATATAGAAATAAATCAATTTTGTAATGTAAATTATGAAAATATTGGATGTGAAAAATCGAAATTCTATGGAACAAGGTAACAAATTTACCTGTATCCTGCATAATTAAATCGTATGTAGGGGAATTGGATTACATAAACAGTCAACTTGTATGTACCGGTAAATAATTTCGTGTAGTTTATGCATTATCTTCATTTCTTTTACACTTAATTTTCTTTAACCTATGATAGAAGTTATTATTTGTTATGCAGACAAAAAAAATCCTATAATTTGTGTATGAATGTGTAAAATTGTTTACTCGTAAAATATAAAACAGTGCATGACTAAAGTTCATGCCGCTTTTCAATAAAACACAAACATAAAGCAATACAAATTAAAGCAATATGTTTCCTTAATTCTAATCTTAAAATTTAATTTTGATTTTGCATGTTTAATGGTGTAGAATCGTTAGGTTGCGTGTTTTATCGTTTTTGTTCGTGAATCGTGAAAATTCAGTAAGTTAGTGATCGTCCGTGTATCGTGCGTGATCGTTCGTGTATCGTGCGTGATCGTTCGTGTCTGGTTTATTATACATTAATATAAAGCTCACTCAATCAAAGTATTACCTGTCACTATGTTGATTAAGATAAAAGTGCATAATACTCTGAATCAAGATGTAAACGAGAAAAATGTTTATAATATCATTTCATACGATATGAATTATTACAAACATGAATTGTATTTTATATATAAAAAGGAAAATGTTTGATAAATAAAATATGATTCAATAACAAATTAAAAAAAAGAACGAAAGCTGCATAACATGAAGAAATATCATAATATATCTTTTTTTTTGGTTAATATATGATTTAATCTTTTAAGCAGACGATGGTGCAGTTTATCAATTGCAATTCGAGTTGTTTCATATTATACTTGGATGCACATTGTACAACTATGTATATTAGATATTCTGAATGTATCAAATTATCATGATTTAATATTATATGAAATTATATGTCTGGTAATAGCATAATACATGTATCATATTTTTCATTATGTGTTATAATGTCAAATAACATTATATAAATAGTGCCTGTTTGGGAGAGTAACAGTTGAAATTGACACCCCGAGAAAATCATTGTCAACCGACGCGAAGCGGAGGTTGACAATGGTTTTCGAGGGGTGTCAATTTCAACTGTTATCCTCTCATTCATTCTTTCTTTATTTCCTCCCTTAGGAGATTGTGGCATGAAATTTTACAAAGAACAATATACAAAAATCATTACACACACGCACACACACACACAAACAAGAAAAGAAAAACTATATTACCCTATTGCCACTTGGCATCGAAGAAAAAAAAATGACAAAGAAAACAAAAACAGAAACATATATACATGGGAATGTCCATTTGAGTATGACTTGATGTAAACTACAACTATAACAATGTGCACAGTGTAGAAAAGTATCATGACTATTCTTGACTATTTACGTCGTGTTTTGAATAGAACACAGGTATCGGTTGTACCATGCTGCGGTGTCCCTCAAGAAGCGGAAGTTGAGGATGTGCAAGGTGCGTAAATCAAAGTTAGCTGTAATGTTGGAGAAAAGTCTCGACCCGAGCAAAAAGAGGTAGAGGTCACGTGTACAGAGACCACTGAGTTCAGCACTAAGAGAGATGTCGAAGTTTTCGATAACTGTATCCCACCAAGCTTCTCGAAATGCAGACGTCCCTGGACAAACGGTGGAGATGTGCTCAAAGACGTTGGTAAAATTGTTGCTGCACATAAGACAAATTTCCGGTGAAATTTCAGGAAGTGTCCATAGTTTAACAATAAATTTACAAAGTTCTATTTCGAAAACATTGGATGGGATTTTCCACATAGCAGAAGGTGGTCTTCTTCCTGCGTTTATCTTACTGAAAAGGTAAAAATCTGGGTCAGAAAACATCCGATGGCGTCTTGAGTCAATATGAGAGTTCGTTACTGCTTCTTTTACGGATTTTTTCCATAGAAGTTTCGGGGGAAAATAGCCAACTTGAAGATAAACTGTGAGGTATTGAAAAAGATTGTACTTAAGCATGAGAGCAATGATGTCGTGAATAAAGCCAAGTTGTTTGCGTTCGGGGGATTGTAGGTAGGAAAACAGTCGATGTAGAAATATCTGTTTGGTAAGGGTTTTAGTGTCTAGATCACATAATCGACCGAAAAAAAGAAGTTTTCTTTTATCAATTTCGGATGATATGGGAAGAAGTCCGAAGAGAGATTCACAAATGTCCGATCTCGTTGTTTTTGGAAGGCCCATAGCGTTTTTGCATATGAAATGTTGGAGCGTGCTGAGTGCTTGGAGATCTCGTTGCCGAAGGTCGCACCAGAGTTCGCATCCGTAGAGAATAGATGGAAGGACAACTTTTTTATACAGTCGGGATAAAGTGTCGGGATTAAGATGATCCCGTATTTTGATACCGAAGTACGCTTGTCTCCCTTTTCTACATCCGTTTTCGATTTTTTCGGTATGGACCAGTTTAGATTGCAGGAGGATTCCTAGGTGATTGTATGATTCCGATAATTCGACAGATTCATTTCCGAGAAGCCATGAGAGATTCGACTGGTTTCGAATTGATGAAGAGGAGAATCTAAGAACGCTTGATTTATCTGCATTGAATTTGACTCTCCAATTTGTGGAGTACTTATATGCGGTGGTAAGGATGTTTTGGATGACTACAGGCGTCAGGGCGATGCAAGATATATCGTCTGCAAGCGTGGGGTTGGAGCTAGCGATGTTGTAGATTCCCGTATTTGAACATTGACTTTGAATTTCTTGGAGAAGGTCATTGATGAACACAAGATAGAGAAATGTTGAGAGTATGCCTCCTTGGCGAACTCCTTGTGAGACAGGGAACCAAACAGAGTTAGTGTAGTTCACCACGACAGAGCAAGATGTACCAGTATGGCAGTCGTCAATTAAAGTCCATAACCGCCCAGAAACTCCAAGACGATGAAGCTTGTACATTAGACCGTGCCTCCAGACAGTATCAAATGCTTTTTGAGTATCGAGGAATGCAACGTATACCGGGCTTCCACGTTCAATGTTGTGAAAAATGGTTTCTTGAAGGTTAAAAGAGGCAGTGAGACAGCCGAGTTTGGGCTGAAATCCCTGTTGCTGGGCGTTAGGAAAGTCTGATGAGGATAGAACATGGGTTTTGATCCTGGTAAGTAAAATCTTTTCAAACAGTTTTAAAAGGCAAGGGAGTAAAGCTATCGGTCTATAGCTATCTGGGGATTTCTTTGGCTTATTACCTCCTTTGTGTATGGGAACAATAATGTCCCTTTTCCAAGAATCTGGGATCTGGCCAGATTTAATAATAGAGTTAAATAAATGAAGCAAACAGAGATTCAGTTCTGAGCCACCATAAATGATGTGTTCGTTTTGGATGAAATCTTTTCCTTGAGCTTTTCTACGTTTCAGATCACGAATAAGTGTGGAGATTTCGTCCATGCTGATGTAACCTCCAGGAAAAAAGTTGTTAAGCATCGTTTCGGTTTTTAAGGATTTGTACAGGGTTTCAATAGATTGGTAAAACACAGGGTTGAACGAGTCGTTGTCCTTAGGGTTGTAAACGTCTTTAAAATGATGTGCAAATGCGTTAGCAATATCACTAGGATCTGTAAATGTGTCATCTCCGAGTTCTATTTCTGGATAGGAGCGAGAGCTTCGAGGTCGCTGGCGCTTGATCAACTTCCAGAAGAGTCGAACGTCGCATTCGGAAGCCTCGTCAATGTCCTTGAACGCTTTTGTCGTAAATTCGTCGTGTGCAGATTGGAGTCCATTCCGAAAATCCCTCTTAGCACGCTTGTAGTTTTTATACGATTCATGACACATGCCACGGGGCCGTCCTTCACTTATCCATATTCTGCGTTTTTGACGTTCTAGGGCATGGAGATGCTTGACTTTCGGTGTCCATTCGGGTTTCAAGTATGGTCTATATTTGGAAGTTGGAATTGTTGTGGACGCAGCGTCATGTAACATATAATTTAGATCAGAACAAAAGTTTTCAATGTCATTAACACAATCAAGATGTCTATCTAATAACCAAGCAGACTCTCTAGAAACATGCTCTTGGTATTGTTCAAGTTTACAAGATTCAGCTTTGTGCCATGCAGGTAAGCTCTTAAACGATTTATGTAAAATACGATTTTTAACATGAATATCAATATTAATTGCAACTGGGAGGTGATCTGATGTACAGCTAAATGAACCTTCCTCATACACATGGTACGAATTAACGTGCTTACAAAGAGAACTACTACAAAATATAAAATCTAGAGTAGTCTGTGTTGAGGTAAATGTATAGCCTGAACCAGATGTACTAAAATCAGCACGAGGACGTCCTATATTGTTACGTGTGAGAAATCCCTTTAACAATTTTGATTTATACAAATTTGTATGCTGAAGGTCTTCTTCATAAGAGCTAGCATTGAAATCACCCCCAATTACTACATCACCCAGTAATGAGTAATGAGCTACAAGATCTTCCAAAAGGTTCAGTTCTGATGCATATGGTTGAATAGCACTATCAGAGGGGAGATAAACCCCAAAAATGAACAAAGATCGGTCACATGACGTTTTGAGTTCTATTCCAATGATGCGAGTAGAATCTAAATCTGTTAACAGACATATAGACAATTCAAGCTCCTTTTTGTACATAATAGCAATGCCCCCTTTACCCAAATAGCGAGAGCACTGTGTAGATGTATTGTTACCAGTAGGTTCTATACAAACATAACTAAGGTAGTCTGGGTGGACAGAGTCCAGATATGAAACATTGTCACACTTAAGTTTGTGCTCAGATATTATAGCAATATCACATTTAACAAGATCAAGCATATTTGACAAACATAATGAAGAGGACATGATGCCTCTTACATTCCATGCGAGGATGCTGAGGTTATGAGACATATGTAAAACAATTGATAAGATACACAGAAAAAAAGACACAAAAAATGTCTCTTTAATCAACATCGCGGTTTTGAGGGTCCTGGTCTTCATCGTCAGATTCGGCATCGTCCGAACGCGCAATTCTGTCCTGCCACTGTTTGTTGCTAAGCCAGGGTCTGCAGGAAATCCCTTTAGGCCAGAAATTTTCGGACTCAATTGTAAACGCATCTTTCAGAGATACATTGATTTTAGCGTTCCGTCGTGCACCTTCGCGTTTAGGTTTAAAGAGAACACACAATGAAACGGATATTCCTCTGTCCTTCAGGAAGTTTATCATACCGAGTTGTGTAGACCGCGGACTTATTCCAGAGATATAGAAACGTGCATTACGTCTGCGGGTAACGCCTTCAAATATGTCAGCGTCCTCTGTGGCACCTGTAGTATTGTTGGTAAGTGTGAGAGAAGCAGGCGCTTGCTTCAAGTCGGAAACTTGACCTTTTCTGGGAAAATAGAGTCGTTTCGGTTCAGAAGCGTTTTTAGGTCTGTCGTTGGAGATGTTGATTGTTTGCGACATTGCAGCGCCGTTTGTTGATTTAAGAGTTACAGTGTTTGGAGATGCGTCCGCATATGGCGTACGCGTGTCTCTAGCAACATTGTTGGCGTGAACAAGATCACTACGATCACTGTGATCACCGGGTATTTCGGAATTCTTGTTGGTAGATTCTCGAGTACGGACTGCAGACGACATGGAACGTGAGTCTGGGGTGGAATTATGTTGACCAGAGTGGTCTTCCATTGTTTTCTTGTCCGAGTGTGTGTGCTGATTTGTGGCATTTTTGCCTTTATTAACGGCAGAGTCGTTTTTGTCGGAACGATTGGACGAGTACTGTGAATTCGGTCTGATCGTTTCAGACGGGGAAGGTTTGTCATTAGCGTTTATCGGCAGACGCATAACAGGACAGTCAGCACTATTTGAATAGGTACTGTTAGCTTGTTCGTTCAGGTGTGAAGTCCCGTTAAGTTCCACCTCGGTTGGCGTAAGGGCCTTCTGCGGGGAAACAGCTGAAGCATACGATTTTTGTGCTTTTGTGTTTGAAATTTGTTTTTGTAAATTAACACATACTTTGGATACTCTTGATAGTTCGTCACTCATTTTTTTGTTCACAGCTTGGTACTCAATAAAGTCGAGACCGTCGAGTTTCTTTAACTGAGCTTTGGTGTTTTTGCGAGCAGTCTCGCATACTGTTGCGTGTGAAACAAAGTCGGATTGCAACTTGTTGGTTGTATTCGAAAGGGTTACATTTTCTGCTTTCAGAGCATTGACTGACTTTTTAAGAGATTCTATAGTCTTAACATAGCTAGATTGTGCTTTTTCAAGTTCGGTAACTCTCTGCAATAACGCTTGAGTAAGCGAACGAAGTTCGATAACCGATTGAATCGGAAACTCATTATTATCATTATTATGATCTGGTTTTGATTTATCAAACACATCCGATACATGCGAACTGTCGCCATTGCAGAACAAATAAAGCGCAAAACAGTCTCTTGCGTATCTAGTGGAACTTGGGCAACTTTTTGTTGTTTTTCTGGTCATAAGTTTACCCGTTGGGCACCCCTGAATAGTTTTTGCTTTCACAAGTAGTGCATATCTATATTCTTTAATAAGCTGTTCGTTGTTCGATGTGATTTCGAGAAGTTTTTGCACATATAATTCACTAGGAAGATTTTGAAGTGCATGATCAAACGAAGCGTAAACATTTGTGCTGGTTGTGTTTGTAAATTCGACTGTAGAGTGAGCGTCACTCACACCACTACATAAGCCGTTGGTGACAGCTTGCACAAAGTCTGTATTTTGAGGATAATACTCAAAGCCACAATTAATATGAGCTTGATTTTCTAACAGTGCACAACTAAACTGAGGGTCTTGGCTACTTACAGGCACGAGACTGGTTCCACAGTTCATTTTTTCACAGATTTCACTCCCAGGCGGAATAACGGCGCCCTCACTGGGCGACGCCATTTTTTTGAATTTTTATCAATTTAAAAACAAAAGAAAGATTGAAATATATTTCCTCCATCCAGTTAAAATAGAATAAGTTAATTAAGTACATTTCTAATTCATAACAATTATCAAAACATAATTAACAGTGCACATAAAATACATTTATAGCCAAATGCAAGGTTCAAGCAATTTTTATTCTTACAGTGGTAACAACATTATTGTTGACACGCCAATCGTGTTAAATAGTTTGTGCAACGTGGGTGATCGTTCGTGTAACGTGCGGGATCGTTCGTGTATCAGGAAAAATAGTTTGCGTTTTTCACCGTGCGTGTTCGTGCGTGATCGTGCGGGTTTTTCGTTTTGTAACTTTTTTTTACGGAATGCCAGGATTTATTCTTAAAACAACGACAAGTAGTTTTTGTAAAACAATTTGAACTTAATTTTTTTATAGAAGAGCATTGACAGTTTATTCATTATTATATAACATTCGTTCTCTCTGTCGTCGTTAAATACATTTAGTAAGTATTTCCATAGCTCATTCAATCCTTTGTTCGGTCGACTTATTCTTGCATAATTTATAATCAGTCTATATCAAGCACCCATTGTGTCTTGAAATAATTTTAATCTTATTAACAAGAGTGACACGTTGAATGAAAGCGGTCAAGCTTCCCCATTCCCCGTTTTAAACTAGACGATTATTTCCAACGTTTTTTTTTTTCAAATAAGAATACGATACGCATTCCTATCTGGTACATTGTATAAACATTTATTTGAAATAAAATTTATTTAGACGCTTTAAAATTTAGAATATATAGAAATAAATCAATTTTGTACTGTAAATTATGAAAATATTGGATGTGAAAAATCGAAATTCTATGGAACAAGGTAACAAATTTACGCATAATTAAATCGTATGTAAGGGAATTGGATTACATAAACAGTAAACTTGTATGTACCGGTAAATAATTTCGTGTAGTTTATGCATTATCTTCATTTCTTTTACACTTAATTTTCTTTAACCTATGATAGAAGTTATAATTTGTTATGCAGACAAAAAAAATTCCTATAATTTGTGTATGAATGTATAAAATTGTTTACTCGTAATGTATAAAACAGTGCATGACTAAAGTTCACAGGATGAAGCTCTGCCATTCAGTCAACTGAATGTTAACTGAATGGTCTGGAAAGGTGACTGAATGGCACAGCTATGCCATTCAGTCACATTTTAGTCACCTTTCAGTCACCTTTCAATTGACTGAATGGCAGAGATTCATCCTGTGGTTCATGCCGCTTTTCAATAAAACACAAACATAAAGCAATACAAATTTAAGCAATATGTTTCCTTAATTCTAATCTTGAAATTTAATTTTGATTTTGCATGTTTAATGGTGTAGAATCGTTAGGTTGGGTGTTTTATCGTTTTTGTTCGTGAATCGTGAAAATTCAGTAAGTTAGTGATCGTCCGTGTATCGTGCGTGATCGTTCATGTATCGTGCGTGATCGTTCGTGTCTGGTTTATTATAGATTAATATAAAACTCACTGAATCAAAGTATTGCCTGTCACTATGTTGATTAAGATAAAAGTGCGTAATACTCTGAATCAAGATGTAAACGAGAAAAATGTTTATAATATCATTTCATACGATATGAACTATTACAAACATGAATTGTATTTTATATATAAAAAGGAAATTTTTGATAAATAATATATGATTCAATAACAAATTAAAAAAAAGAACAAAAGCTGTATAACAAGAAGAAATATCATAATATATCTTTTTGTTGTTAATATATGATTTAATCTTTTAAGCAGACGATGGTGCAGTTTATCAATTGCAATTCGAGTTGTTTCATATTATACTTGGATGCACATTGTACAACTATGTATATTAGATATTCTGAATGTATCAAATTATCATGATTTAATATTATATGAAATTATATGTCTGGTAATAGCATAATACATGTATCATATTTTTCATTATGTGTTATAATGTCAAATAACATTATATAAATAGTGCCTGTTTGGGAGAGTAACAGTTGAAATTGACACCCCGAGAAAATCATTGTCAACCGACGCGAAGCGGAGGTTGACAATGGTTTTCGAGGGGTGTCAATTTCAACTGTTATCCTCTCAAACAGGCACTATTTATTTTGTTATACTGAATGTCTTAATTTTTGAGAACATTTTACTGCTTTTATATAGGAATAACGTGAATTCTACAGCGAACCGTACGCGCATAATTTTTGCGCATGTAACAATTTTTAATGTTACCCGTTGCTAAGTGCGTTGCTAACGCTGAGGGTAATAGAACAGATTATGAACGTCTTAACCAATCAGATTTCAGTATTTAACATGAAAGTATAACAATATACAATTATTTAATGCTTGAGCAGTCAATAGACCCGAATATTTTCCAGAGGTGCAGGGAACAGCTCAGTATGATCTATTGCCCGAGGCCAACGGCCGAGGGCAATAGATCATACTAAGCTATTCCCTGCACCAAGGGAAAATATTCGGGTCTTTTGACTATTCAGGCATTAAATAATTGTTTTGTTACCTAATTCCGTACTTAGTATTTTGTGCTCACAATTCTAAATTACAAAAGGTTACATCATTATGCATTTAGGTCATTAATTGTTAAGCAATACCAAGATGACCTAAAAGATAAATTTTAAGAACAATAGTAAAACAATATAATAAAGTAAGCTGGTAGCAATTAAACGTTTTTCAATTTCAAATCAGGATTCCCATCCAAACCTTGCTTATGCTATACAAAGGCAGAGACATCAACAGAGACAGAGACATCAACCATACAAACTTTCCTTAATTGTTTAAAATAACCTTGATAACCAAGAGCAGACCATTTATCTGATGAACAATTCTAATGTTACAAAGTACGTATAAATCGTTACACACATGGTGGCAGTCTTTATTGGACAATTATTTATTTGAAAGTAAAACCAGGTCAATACTCAAACCTGCTTTGATCTGCCTCTAAAACTTTAACCTGTTTATGCTTCGGAATGATCAAGATTAGGCTCTGTATTTGACGCAACCATTGTTAAATAGTCATAGCAACATTACCATGAAAATGGTTGGGATTACATGTAGTAGAAACTTAAACAAATGACGAGATAAGATAAGAGCTATCAGAGCCTTAATCCTACTCAAGCATCTTAATAACTGAAATTAACCTTCATATCTGGAAGTACTTCATTTTAGTAGTTAAACAAACCACGCAAGTTAAGAAGGTGAGAATAGGAATTTACATGTGACTAGATTTGTGATTAAGATTGTGTTGTAGTAACTTTGATCTTATAACCATATCACAAATGTTCTTATATTTGCTATAACCAAATACTTGAGCCGATGTCAATATTTAAAAATTTTCATTTAGTTCCATTTTTTCATTTCATATTTTTCTGAAAACTTTGACGCATGGTTTTGACTCTGTTTACACCAAGATCTGCATGCTTCTTTACGCTCAAGTCAATGCAGTTGATCGCTCTTGTTTTCAATGCTATTTATATTCATATCTACTTTGAATGGCGGCTCCCCTATTGTAAAAACTTGGCCGATTGATTCCTTTTTTCCTAAATATTAGTTTAAACATGTTTACTGATATCCCCAAGAGTAAATACAGTTTGGAATTTGTTTTAAACATATCACTTCGCAATCACATTATTATTTATATTTTATCTTCATTGTAATTGTGTTCAAGACTGCAAGTAATGCTCTTAAGGACAAAAAATACCGATAACACTTTTATAGTTATGCATCAAAATTAAAGCAAGAAGAATGCATGCTTACGATAAAACTACATGCAAAGATCTTGAGAAAAATGGGATGTAATTAACAAAAAATAAGCCTTTGCACCTCCCCCACCTCCCCCACGCCAGGCAAAATAATTCTTCGGAACCCCCCCCCCTTCCCCGAAAAAATTTCTGGAGTTTAACATAAACTATCTTTATGCAACTTGTCCATGATGATCGTACAAACAAAGCCTAATTACGTGTAGTTTTGCCTTGTTTTGATCGTTTTATTTTTCTTAATTAAGTAGTATATATAAAATATATCTACAGGCATGTCCAAGAGGCTCTCCTAGGACAATAGTACGTTATAAGTACGTCTTAGGATACGTCTTAGTCTTAACTCTGTGTCTCGAAGCTCTCCTAAATTTGGGAACAGTTATAACTTTGTTTTAGTTTTTTACCTTATTCGGTCTGTTTAGGAAGAAAATGTGCATGCTTAAAACATTTCAAAACAAGAAAAGAGGACCTGTCCTCTGTGATACGTAAAAACTTAATGATGTTTTTAATATTAAATATCACCTTTCAGTACTGCTGCTATTGAACACCAAAATATACAACCTTTCCAATAATAATTTCATCTTAGATAATGACTTGAAAAAAAAAATCAAACATCTTTATACAAACAGTTTTAAGATGTTCCAGTTATCATAATTTTTTCCGATATTAAATTGCCATGCTTTTAAAACAAAAACTTAAAAAATCAAAACTTGTCTACGATATAAGTTAAAAGTCATTTATGTGAATATGAAATTGCTTTCATTAAATTTCTACTTTTTCTAGTGTAAAGAGGGGGTT
Organism: Magallana gigas; assembly: GCF_963853765.1. NCBI lineage: Eukaryota > Metazoa > Mollusca > Bivalvia > Ostreida > Ostreidae > Magallana > Magallana gigas. The sequence goes on from NC_088856.1 coordinate 28,944,150, forward strand.
CTCCTGTGTTTAAGTTTTTTAAGTATGCAAAACAGGCATATAAAATTAATGCATTATATATATAATTCAAGGATGAGGAAAGAATCAAGGCACGTTTTAATTAACTTAAGAAGTATTTTATTCAAGTATATAGATACATTGAAATGGATTGAACAGCAAGCATAATGCCTATTTATGTTCTCTCCTGATTGACAGCATTGGGATATTAGACAGAAGTTCACGGCCAACAAATTGATTTTGGTACATCATAAATTAGTGCTTATAAACGGTATGCAATTAAATTTATCGGTTCATCAACTTTAATAATTATTATAAAATAATTTACACTAAATTTTAATATAATGATCATCTAAACTTTTGATTGAAGTTTTAGGAAACTTCTCTGTTTCCTGACAAAACAATAATTGATTATTACAGAAAAACACCTGTATTGTTGATCATTTAAATAACGCAGTGTGATATCATGCATTTGATATTCTATAACTACAGATCTATCAATACGCTACATTTTCATTTTGTCTTTTTGTAGCATCACATTAAATTGCCTGGGATTTGCTTTATTTAGAAAAAAAATGAATGGATATTTTAATTGACTAATTTTCCTGAGAAAAAAAATATGCGTTACAAGTCTTCGATAAAAATTAAAAAATATCCAACCAGACTGTTAAAAAACCTCAAATAAGGTCAACTGCCAGACAACAGTGATAGCGATGAACGGGAAGTAACTCTTATAGTTTTTTTCAACTCCGATCAGGACCAGTCATGTTTGGGGCACGCCTATCAGACAGTTAAAGATTGTGAATTTTCTTGTGAACAGGGTTGGTATTCTTATCATTAATTACATGCTCATTGAATCATTACTTACATTGCCACATGTAATCAAGTGAATGTGATATGATCACGTTTAGACTATGACAAACTATACCACTTTCGTTTTGATTCATGTTTTGTATAATCAACTTAATGCACTAAAAACGCGACTATATCAGCTTTATGTTTTAAAAACTAATGATTTGTAGAATTATAAAATAAGGCAGTGGTTTTTGGAATATGCTTCATGGTTTGTATCATCGTCCGACTGAAAAAAAAACCTGAAGGGGAGGCTGAATTTTAAGTGAAATAAAAATTACGTCATCTTGCATGCAAAGTAAATTCCTTACATTGTATGTGTGCAGATTAAAAATGCAATACTTTTATAAAATTAATATCATTGAAAAAATAAATTCAAAAACTTTAATTCTTATTTTTTTAACAGAAGAACCATGGATCCTCGTTCTACTGCCCAAGATGTGCACCGATGTGACCTCTGTGAGACCGCCATAGTACACAGCTACTGTGACTTTTGTCATGTCAACCTCTGCAAGCCCTGCATTGGAGATCACATCTCAGATGGATATCAGAAACATGCAATTGTGCCTTTCCAGGAGAGAAGATCAACCATCATTTATCCGAAATGTGAAACACATCCGCATAAAAATTGCGAACTTCAGTGCGAGGATTGCAACAATATATTGGTTTGTTCCTCCTGCACTGCATCTAAACACCACAAAGGACATAACTTTGTAGAAGTTACGGAAGTTTACAATGCAAAAAAAGAAGTTATCAAAAAAGACATTAAAGAGTTAGAAAATCATATTTCTCCTTCTTATGAAAAAATTACTCTGGAATTGGAACAAACGCTTGCCAACCTGGATGTAGGATATGAGAAACTTACAGCAATAATGTCCAAACAAGGAGGGGAATGGCACAAAGAAATCGACATCGTTATCAACAAAATGAAAACTGAAATCAGCGAGATAAAAGTGCAACACAAAGAAATTTTACAGAAAAATTTGAATGAAATCAAGCAGATACAGTCTGTCATAAAACAATCATTATTGGCCATACGAGAAATTGAGAAATCCACAGAAGTATCTCCTACCATTGAATACAGCTCAAAGATCAGAGAGTTCAGCAAGCTTCCATCCAAAGTTCAGGTACCAATGCCAACATTCATTCCAAAACCAATAGACCGTGAGAAGTTGTATAGTTTGTTTGGACAGTTCACCCCATTATCTACTGCTACAGAAGAAAATGTTTCTTCACTGAACCAACCCAAAACTTCAGTTAGAGAACTACAAGATGAACCGGAGCTTGTTACCACAATACAGACTGGGTATGAAAAAATATTCCATGTTACCTGTGTTAATGAAGATAGGATATGGACGAGTGGACAGACCAATGATATCAAATGCCTCAATATCAAAGGTTCACTCCTCCAGACAATCCACACAAAATCAAGGGGATGGCCCATAGATATAGCTGTAGACAGTGATGGGGATCTACTGTACTCTGAATGGGAAACAAAAACAGTGAATAAAGTAAAGAATAGGCAGACAGAAGAGTTGATTAGATTACAGGGATGGAGGCCTCATCAGCTGTGTGTCACCTCTACAGGTGATCTCCTGGTTTCCATGTCCAGTGATAATTGGACTCAATCCAAAGTTGTCCATTACTTGGGATCTACAGAGAAACAAACAATTCAATTTGATGATAAAGGTAAACCTCTGTACTCAGGGAATTTTTATACAAAATACATTACAGAGAACAGAAACTATGACATCTGTGTAGCTGACAGTGGGGCCAGTACAGTAGTGGTGGTTAATCAGGACGGGAAACTCAGATGGATATACACCGGTCATCACTCAGTTACAAAGAACGAACCATTTAAACTCCGTGGCATCACAACAGACAGTCAGAGCCATATCCTGACAGCTGATTATAACAACTATTGTGTCAACATTCTGGATCAAAATGGACAGTTTCTCCGTTACATTGATAACTGTGATCTGAAGTATCCTTATGGTTTATGTGTGGACAATAATGACAATCTGTTTGTGGGTGAGTACAACACAGGCAATGTAAAGAAAATCAAGTATTTAAAGTAGACATCATCAATTGATAAAATGAGATGTGAATAAAACAAGAGATCATTCATATTTGTTGTGTATTCATTGCTAGGATTTTTTATAAAATAAATTGCTTTTGCTAATTAATTCTTTGATGTTATCCCTTCATTTATCACTAATTAAAGAAAAAGTGAGCAATCTCACATAACCCACACCCCATCTGAAGTATCCCTATGGTTTATGTGTGGATAATAATGACAATTTGTTTGTGTGTGAGAATAACATAGGGAATGTAAAGAAAATCAAATACTTAACATAGACACCATTAATGATAAAATGAGATGTGAATAAAACAAATGTGACCATCCATATTTTTCTTGGTATATTGATGTTCATTGCTGGGTTGTTTTATAAAATACATTCCTTATACAAATTGATTAATTATATCCCTTCATTTACTATTAATTAAAGAAAAAGTGAGCAAGCTCACATACCCCACGCTCCCCCATTACTTCACAATGCTGTATAATGAATGGCAGAGTATTAGCATTAAATACACAAATTTTGGAAATAGAAATAAATACAATCAAGACATTTTCTTCAAAGTATCAATATGAAGTGTTTTTAAATTTATCTAAACAATAAAGATTCTTTGCCTTGGAGTGGTATTAGTAGTTATTCACAAATCAAAGATACACAATAAATCTTAAGCTTAATCATGATATTGCATTTCATGATTAGTAATATAAGATAGTGTTCATTTAATTTAGAAGAGTTTCAATATGTAAATGGGTGTCTTATTTAGTCTGAATAAAAAAAGTCATCATTAAAAAATTACTAGTGAGTGCTACATGCATGTGAAATGTAGCGATAATGAACAGTGTTCTAAATCAAAATTCCAGAGGTAAATTCAAAAATCAAGAGAAGAGCAAAGACTGGTCTCTAAAAAAATAGAGGCAGAATCTGGTGCCATGGAGAATTGAACATCCTCTGCTGACCGGTCACATCCGCCGTTTTATCAGTAAATATTCGATCTAGCAGAAGATTGTATTTGCTGACAAGGTCGTTGTATCGACTATAGAACTTTTGATGAAGGCTTTAATCAAGACTGTTGAAAATATATTGTTAAATCTTGTTTGTCAGTAGCTTGCCTCGTTATAGAAATTAATCATACGTAGAGCATGCCCTTGCGCATAGAATCAACTTAATGACAAAAATCCTATCTGCAGGCGATATAGGTATATTGCTACAAAAGTAAGTTTTGTTGTCAGGTTACCATGATTTTTTTTCTAGGGATACATCTATAAAACAGGTAACTCAGACTTTGTGGTATAGTTCATTATTAGTTTACTGTGGTATAACAAGTCAACGTAGAAATGGAAGTAGAATTTGTTAATTGATGAAATGTGGTGATATCAAACAGTGTTCCAAATGAAAAGTAAAAAAAAACAACAAATTAGACGCAGAGCAAACACGAACTTTAAAAAAGTCCGGGATATCTATATAAACTTTAATATGGAAGTAACAATTGTTTATTAATAAAAAGGCGTCAATATATACTAGCGGAAAAAAGAAACTGTGCATTATTTGATATATGAAAAACATTTAAACATTACAATGAACAAATTTTATTTTTGTAATACTGTTAACACATGTATTCGTAACAACATCTCATAACACATTAATGTCAACGTCGAATAACGTCAATTTAAGCACACTCGAAAGTCACTGTTATTTGAAATTGAATTAACAAAATTAATAACATGTGTGACCATCCTTTGTATCCACGCAGGCTTGACAGCGACGCCTCATTGATGCTACGAAAGTGTTCAGAAATGCTTGAGGGATGTTGTTCCAGATGTTGGTAAAAGCCTGGCCTAAATCAGTCAGTGTCACTGGCTGATTTGGTAAACGGCGTAAACGTCTTTCCATTTCATCCCAGACGTGCTCGATCGGCGACAAATCGGGGGAAATAGCTGGCCAAGGCAAGACATCGACATTCTGGTGAACAAACAAGTCCATGACTACACGTGCAACGTGTGGCCTTGCGTTGTCTTAGTGCAGAGTGATTTGATTTTGATATCTCTGTATGAAGGGTATCACATGACGCTGAATAATTTCATCTCGATAGCGTATGCCGGTGAGATTTCCATTGACATTTGGTAGAGGGGTTTTTCCACGTGCTGATATTCCACCCCACACCATAACGCTACCTCCACCAAATTGTTGACGTTGCACAACACAAGTGTCTTGGTAACGCACCCCAACGCGATGATACACCCTACAACGGCCGTCACTGCTATCCAAATGAAATCTGGATTCATAAGTGAACAGAGTATTGGCCCAGTCCTGTATTCTGAATCGCAGATGTCGTGTGCACCACGCTAGTCTGGCGATATGAGGACGTTGAAGCAGTACTGGGCGCACCGCTGGACGTCTTAGTCTGATGTTTTGCTCGCGCAGACGATTACGCACAGTTCTTGGACTAATTGGTCGAAGCCCTGGAATGCTACGGGCAGTCAAACTTGCTGTCTGGAAACGATTTCTCAGACGCACAAGTCTAATGCGGTTGTCCTGTTGACGTGACGTCACACGAGGTCGCCCAGAGCGCGGTCGATCCTGAGATTTGCCAGATTGTTGATAACGTCTCTATAATGACTGGATGGTTTTCCGATGAACTCCAAAGTGTCTTGCTACAGTATTTTGTACCATTCCAGCTTACAGCATCCCATCAGCACAATTACGTTGGTTTTCGTTGAGTCGTGGCATGACATAGGGGTAAATTTTGTTGAAACTAAAGTGATTTCCTTAACAAAAAAGATTAAACAAATCATTTACAGTTCTTAATCCAAACAGTATTGACCCGTAAAACTCGTGCGTACAAATTCTTCAATAAACAACAGGTGCTCACTAAACATATTGTCAAAAACATTACCATTATCGATTGTTTAAATTTTATAAATACAAACAATAGATATACAAAAATTATATATACTAATTTTTTTTTATAATGCACAGTTTCTTTTTTCCGCTAGTATAGTTTAACCAACCATGCAAGTTAATTTAAGAAGGTGAGAATAGGAATTTACATGTAACAACTTTATGTTGAAGTAACTTTAATCTTGTGACCATATTACAAATGTTCTTATATTTGCTATAACCAAATACTTGATCCGATCTCAATATTTAAAAACATCTTTGATAATTTTTCATTTAGTTCCAACATTTCATTTCATATTTTTCTAAAAACTGAGTTCAATTTATTGCCTTTGATCGCTCTTGTTGTTTAACTTTTCAATGCTATTAATATTTAAATGTACTTTGAACGGCAGCTCCCTTATTGTAAAAACATGGCTGATTGATTCCTTTTTTCCTAAATCTTAGTTATAACATTTATACGGATATCCCCAACAGTAATTACAGTTTGGAATTCGTTTTGAACATATCACTTCGTAATCACATCATTATTCATATTTTATCTTCACTGTAATCGTTTTCATAATTGTGTTCAAAACTGTAATTAATGCTCTTAAGGACAAAAAATACCGATAACACTTTTATTGTTATGCATCAAAATTAAAGCAAAAAGAATGCTTACGATTAACATTAACTATCTTTTGAGTTTAGCAGTTGTAATGACATAGTTACAAAAAAGAAAAGGTTTTACCCATCATTGCCATCAAGCTTAATGTGAAATCTATGTTTTGCATGATAACTTTGTTGATATTATACACCATTAATGTTTTTGAAAGACATTTTTCACAGTAACCATAGTTATAAAACTACATGCAAAGATCTTGAGAAAAATGGGATGTAATTAACAAAAAATAAGACTTTGCACCTCCCCCACCTCCCCCACGCCAGGCAAAATAATTCTTCGGAACCCCCCCCCCCCCCCTCTTCCCCGAACGAATTTCTGGAGTTTCACATAAACTATCTTTATGCAACTTGTCCATGATGATCGTACAAACAAAGCCTAATTACGTGTAGTTCTGCCTTGTTTTGATCGTTTTATTTTTCTTAATTAAGTATTATATATATAATATATCTACAGGCATGTCCAAGAGGCTCTCTTTGGACAATAGTACGTTATAAGTAAGTCTTAGGATACGCCTTAGTCTTAACTCTGTGTCTCGAAGCTCTCCTAAATTTGGGAACAGCTATAACTTTGTTCTAGTTTTTCACCTTATTCGGTCTGTTTAGGAAGAAAATCTGCATGGTTAAAACATTTCAAAACAAGAAAAGAGGACCTGTCCTCTGTGATACGTAAAAACTTAATGATGTTTTTAATATTAAATATCACCTTTCAGTACTGCTGCTATTGAACACCAAAATATATAACCTTTCCAATAATAATTTCATCTTAGATAATGACTTGACAAAAAAAATCAAACATCTTTATATATACAGTTTTAAGATGTTCCAGTTATCATAATTTTTTCCGATATTAAATTGCAATGCTTTAAAAACAAAAACTTTAAAAATCAAAACTTCAAAAGTCATTTATATGGATATGAAATTGCTTTCATTAAATTTCTACTTTTTCTTGTGTAAAGAGGGGTTCTCCTGTGTTTAAGTTTTTTACGTATGCAAATACAGGCATATAAGAATAATGCATTATATAAATAATTCAAGGATGAGTAAAGAATCAAGGCACGTTTTAATTAATTTAAGAAGTATTTTATTCAAGTATATAGATTCATTGAAATGAATTGAACAGCAGGCATAATGCATATTTATGTTCTATCTATGTTCTTATGTTATATTTATGTGCATACAAATTGAGTAACGCGCGTTTGAGCGTTATGAAAATTTGTTTGCACACACCGCTGCAGTTATGAGAGTGTATACTTCAAAAAATCATGATTTACTGCTTACATTTACATTTTTTAACTTCTTGCCTTGTCTGAAAATGTGATTCATACCTTAAAATTCCTATCTTATCCTAAGGGTAAGTTAATATTAACTGAAGAGCCACAGTAACTGCCACAAGCGTGAACTTTGATTTTCTCTTGTGTCGTTGCAGTTTACAGCGTTCAACGTTTGTGACGTAATAATAAAACTCATCAATTTGATCTTTGATTACTTGTTGCATTTAGAGGCATTTGAAGATTACAGAATTTAATAAAAAAAACACAGTAGAATGTAAATATGATAATTTAAATAACGCAGTGTGATATCATGCATTTGATATTCTATAACTACAGATTTATCAATACGCTACATTTACATTTTTCCTTTTGTAGCATTACATTAAATTACGTGGGATTTGCCTTATTTAGAAAAAAAAAATGAATGGATATTTTAATTGACTAATTTCCTAAGAAAAAAATATGCGTTACAAGTCTTCTATAAAAATTAAGAAATATCCAACCAGACTGTTAAAAAACCTTAAATAAGGTCAACTGCCAGACAACAGTGATAGCGATGAACGGGAAGTAACTCTTATAGGTTTGTTCAGCTCCGATCAGGTGGTTCCATTCAGAGCAGGACCAGTCATGTTTGGGGCACGCCTATCAGTCAGTTAGAGATTGTGAATTTTCTTGTGAACAAGGTTGGTATTCCTATCGTTAATTACACGCTCATTGAATCATTACTTACATTGCCACATGTAACGTTAATCAAGTGAATGTGATTTGATCACGTTTAGACCACAGGGGCTCGTCACGAAGTTTTTTCAACCTTTTATATATACCACCTCTATACTATAAAATGTATTTTATAGTATAGAGGTGGTATATATAAAAGGTTGAAAAAACTTCGTGACGAGCCCCTGTGTTTAGACTATTACAAATTATGCCACTTTCGTTTTTGAATAATGTTTTGTATAATCAACTTAATGCACTAAAAACGCAACTATATCAGCTTTATGTTTAAAAAAACTAATGATTTATAGAATTTTAAAATAAGGCAATAGTTTTGAAGAAGGAAAGCTGGATTTAAAAGGAAATTTAAAAAAAAAGTCATCTTGCATGTAAAGTAAATTCCTTACATTGTATGTGTGCATATTAAAAATGCAATACTTTTATGAAATTAATATCATTGAAAAAATCAATTCAAAAACTTTAATTCTTATTTTTTTAACAGAACAATCATGGATCTCCGTTCTACTGCCCAAGATGTGCACCGATGTGACCTTTGTGAGACCGCCATAGTACACAGCTACTGTGACATTTGTCATTTCAACCTCTGCAAGCCCTGCATTGGAGATCACATCTCAGATGGATATCTGAAACATGCAATTGTGCCTTTCAAGGAGCGAAGATCAACCATCATTTATCCGAAATGTGAAACACATCCACATAAAAATTGCAAATTTCAATGCGATGATTGCAACAATATATTTGTTTGTTCTTCTTGCACTGCATCTAAACAGCACAAAGGACATAGCTTTGTAGAAGTAACAGAAGTTTACAAGACAAAGAAAGAAGTTCTTAAAAAAGACATCAAAGAGTTAGAAAATCATATCTCTCCTACTTATGAAAACATTGCTCTGGAATTGGAACAAACGCTTGCCAACCTTGATGGAGGATATGAGAAACTTACAATAACAATGTCCAAACAAGGAGAGGAATGGCACAGAGAAATCGACATCATCATCAACAAAATGAAAACTGAAATCGGCGAAATAAAAGTGCAACATAGAGAAATTTTACAGAAACATTTGAATCAAATCACACAGATACAGTCTGTCATAAAACAATCATTATTGGCCATACGAGAAATTGAGAAATCCATTGAGGTATCTTCTACCATTGAATACAGTTCTAGGATTAGTGAGTTTAGCAAGATTCCACCCAAGGTTCAGGTATCACTGCCAACATTCATTCCAAAACCAATAGACCATGAGAAGCTGTATAGTTTGTTTGGACAGATCACCCCATTATCTACAGCCACAGAAGACAATATCTTGTTCCTAAACCAACCAAACACTACAGTCAGAGAACTACTGGATGAACCGGAGTTTTTTCGCACAATACAGATCGGGCATGAATATCTTTGCAGTGTTACCTGTCTGAATGAAGACAAAATATGGACGAGTGGAACGCCTAATGAAATCAAATGCTTCAACAGTAAAGGTTCACTCCTCCAAACAATCCAGATAAAATCAGGTAGTTGTCCTTATGATATAGCTGTAGACAGTGATGGGTATCTACTGTACTCTGACTGGTCAACAAGGTCAGTGTATAAAGTAAAGAATGAACAGACAAAAAAGTTAATCAGATTACAGGGATGGGGGCCTAGTCAGCTGTGTGTCACCTCTACTGGTGATCTCCTGGTTACCATGTTCAGTGATGATTACATTCAATCTAAGGTTGTCCATTATTCAGGATCTTCAGAGAAACTAACCATTCAATTTGACGATGAAGGTAAACCTCTGTATTCAGGGAATGGTTATGTTAAATACATCACAGAGAACAGAAACCATGACATCTGTGTAGCTGACAGTTGGGCTGGTGCAGTAGTGGTGGTTAATCAGGACGGAAAACTCAGATGGAGATACACCGGTCATCCCTCAACTACCAAGAACAAACCATTTAGTCCCTGGGGTATCACAACAGACAGTCAGAGTCATATCCTGACATCAGACAGTGGCAACCATTGTATCCACATTCTGGATCAGAATGGACAGTTTCTCCGTTACATTGATAACTGTGATCTGGAGGATCCTCGTGATTTATGTGTGGACAATAATGACAATCTGTTTGTGTGTGAGAACAACAAAGGCAATGTAAAGAAAATCAAATATTTAAAATAAACATCATCCATTTATAAGATGAGATGGGAATAAAACAAAAGTGACCGTACATAATTGTTCTTAGTATATTGATGTTTATTGCTTGGATTTTTTATTAAATACACTCCTGATACTAATTAATTCTTTAATTCTATCTCTTCATTTCTCATTAAGTAAAGAAAAAGTGAGCAAGCTCACATACCCAACGCTCCCCCCCATTACCTGACAATGATACATCATGAATGGCAGAGTAAGCATGTGTTAAGTTCTTAAACAATAAATGCACTAGTACAACTTTAAAAATTATCATTTAATTTTGGAGATTTTGTTTGAATAGACAACATGCTATTTGTGAATTTCACTTGTATTTTATATTTATATATATATATAAAAAATATAATTAAATAAGAAAAGAATGCCCCCCTCAGACAGCCAAAATTTCAAATGCTTAATTCAGTATAACATTTGTTCCATTCCAGAAGAAGTTATAATTCCCTGAAAATTACTCATTTACCTTTAACACGTTTGAGTTCGAGAGGCATAACTCTGTCAAAAATCATCAGATTGAAACCAAATTCAAACTTGACCTATATTTTCTAATGAATTAAGCCTATATGAAATTAAAATTTTATATATACATCACTTAAAAAGGCAGAGAGCGGAAACTAAGAATTTCCTATTCTTTTTATTAATTTAAATAGGCACAACTCTGTCAAAAATCATTGGACTGGAACCAAATTCAATTTTGACCTATATTTTCTAAAAAATTAAGCCTATATGAAATTAAAATTTTATATATACATCACTTAAAAAGAGAGAGAGAGGAAACTAAGAATTTCCCATTTTTTTTATTAAGTTCAAAAGGCATAACAAAAATCATCAGTCTCAAACCAAATTCTAACTCAAGCTGTATTTCCTAGTAAATAACCAACGTATGAAATGTGTGTGTGTGTGTGTGTGTGTGTGTCCCCCTTCCAATGTCAGAGAGCGGAAACTGAGCATTTCTCTTTTTTTTCTAATTTCAAGAGAGATAATTTTGTCAAAAATCATCGGACTTGGACCAAATTCAAACTCATCCTGTATATTCATATGACAGACCCATATATCAAATTTGAGTTGAATGTGTGTGACAGTTGTGAAAATAATGATCGGAATAATTAATGGTGGAATGATTGAATGACGGAAAGAAAGAATAGCAGAACAGGGTAACACTATGTTTAAAAAAAACAATAAACTAAATTCACAACATTGTTTATTGGATCCCTCAAATAATCACAAGTAGCTTAAAGTTATACAGTTCATGGAATCAATCAGGAATTACAAGAAGTGATTACCCTTTGCTGATAAAAATTATCAGTCTTAAAGTGCCAGGGACGGCGAGTTTGTTTCGTTATAACAGAAATTCGTTTTATCCATCCAGTTGACAACATGTAAAAAAGTAATAGGGAATGAAAATCATTTTACTGGAAGCGTCAATTCATTACAACTGAGTTAAATATAACCATGTTTTACTGTAGTTATAATTTCATGTACCTTACAACATGTTAACTTTGTGACATCTGTCTGAAATACAAACAAACTTAAACAAGAGGCCCAGGGGCCACATCGCTCACCTGAGCAATAATAGTCTTAACTCTGATCAAATCAACAGAATCAAAATTTAAATATCTTGACAATTAAGTACAGTAGATCTTGCTAAAAAAAATAAAAATAATCTGCTGATTTTTATCCACCTATTTTTATGGTAAATATCAAGCCCCTTTTGTTGTTTTATCTGTAAGAAGATTTTACTCTTTTCCTATATAACACCCCCCCCCCCTTTTGTGGTCCCACTTTTTCTAGAGAATCATGGTTTGATCAAACTTTAATCTGCACAACCTGTGCTTTCACACAAGTTACTGCTTTTGCTTTTTGGACTGAATACTCTTGAAGAAGATTTTGAAGATTTTTCTCTGGAACTTCCTATGTAAAAATTTGAGCCCCCCCCCCCCTCCCCCCCAGTGTGGCCCCAACCAACTGGGATCATGATTTTGAATAAACTTGAATTTACACTGTCTGAGGATGCTTCCACACAAGTTTAATTTATTTTGGCCAAATCGTTTTTGAGAAGATTTTTAAAAATTTTCTTTATATATTACTTTGTAAAAAGTTGACCCCCCCCCCCCCCATTGTGGCCCCACCCTACCCGGGGGTCCATGATTTAAACAAACTTGAATCTTCACTATCTGAGGATGCTTCCATCCAAATTTGAGCTTTTTTGGCCAAATAGTTTTTGAGAAGGAGATTTTTAAAGATTTTCTTTATATATTCCTTTGTAAAAGTTGGTCCGCCAATTCCGTCCCCGCTCAACCCCCGGGATAATGATTGAAACAAATTTGAATCTACACTATCTGAGGATGTTTCCACACAAGTTTAAGCTTTTCTGGCCCAATAGTTTTTAAGAAGAGGATTTTTTAAAGATTTTCTCAATATACTCCAATGTTAAAGTCCATCGCCCCCATTGTTGCCCAAACCTACTCCGGGGAGCATGATTTGAAACAAACTTGAATCTACACTATCTGAGGATGTTTCCACACAAGTTTAAGCTTTTCTGGCCCAATAGTTTTTAAGAAGAGGATTTTTAAAGATTTTCTCCATATACTCCAGTGTAAAAGTCCATCGCCCCCATTGTTGCCCCAACCTACCCCCGGGGAGCATGATTTGAACAAACTTGAATCTACACAACCCGAGAATGATTCAACACAAGTTATTGCTTTTCTGGCCTAATGCTTTTTGAGAAGAAGATTTTTTTGAAAAATACCAACAAATTTTTAATAATTCTTTATTACCTCCCCTTTAAAGAGGGAATGGCTCTTCATTTGAAAAAACTTGAATCCCCTTCACCAAATGATGCTTTGTGCCAAGTTTAGTTGAAATCAGCCCAGTGGTTCCGGCGAAGAAGATGAAAATGTGAAAAGTTTACAACAATGACAACACCAACGCCAACAACGACAGACAAATTTTGATCATAAAAGCTAACTTGAGCTTTCAGCTCAGGTGAGCTAAAAAGTTTTAAGTACACATTTGGTCTGCACTTTGTTTACGTACAAAAATAGTGTAAACAACTATCATACAAAAAAAATCTAAGAGAAATTTTGGCTTGTCAATCAGTAATAACATGCAAGTACTTCTTCTCAGTTTCATTTGCAAAAGCAAAATATTCAATATTCATGCAACATGGATATAAAACCTCACACCAATTATATACTTTTCATCTATATATATATATATAGCTTTAATAATAGCACCATAGTAGTAAATTCTTCAAAAAATAAATTCAACCCAATTATGTAAAATCAATTGCTTTAAACATTTAAAGACAAAAGGGCTTAAACTACAACCTATTTTAACAACCATATTCAGACTGCTACAACCAATCAAATATTATTGCAAATGAAAAACATAGGTAATCACAGATTACAAAGCTCACCGAGACGAGACATCACCCTTATGAGACTTCACCTTTATGAGACCACCTTTATCATATTAAATGAAAATCATACTTTATGATCTTGGATATTCATGGATTCTGTTTTGACACAATATCATATATCATCTGTTAAAAAATTGTATGATAATCATATGTTCATAAGTTAATCAATACAATAATATAAAATGAAATATTGCATCCTATCATATTTACAACATATATCATACAATACAATAAAATACCATAATAAACAATGATGAGATATGATATTGTTACGTATGATATGACATTATATAAATAGTGCCTGTTTGGGAGGGTAACAGTTGAAATTGACACCCCGAGAAAACCATTGTCAACCGACGCGAAGCGGAGGTTGACAATGGTTTTCGAGGGGTGTCAATTTCAACTGTTATCCTCCCAAACAGGCACTATTTATTTTGTTATACTGAATGTCTTTTTTAAAAATTTTAAGAAAATTTTACTGCTTTTATATAGGAATAACGTGAATTCTACAGCGAACCGTACGCGCATAATTTTCGCGCATGTAACATTTTTTAATGTTACCCGTTGCCAAGTGCGTTGCTAACGCTGAGGGTAATAGTAAATATTATTAACTGCGTCTTAACCAATCAGATTTCAGTATTTAACATGAAAGTATAACAATGTATTGTGTTATACATTATTGTATTTGATCACATAATACAATATCATAATATATAAAACAATATAGTATTATATTATAATATCATATTACATAATACATCATAACATTGAAACATATAATATTATATTATATAAATAGTGCCTGTTTGGGAGGGTAACAGTTGAAATTGACACCCCGAGAAAACCATTGTCAACCGACGCGAAGCGGAGGTTGACAATGGTTTTCGAGGGGTGTCAATTTCAACTGTTATCCTCCCAAACAGGCACTATTTATTTTGTTATACTGAATGTCTTTTTTAAAATTTTTAAGAAAATTTTACTGCTTTTATATAGGAATAACGTGAATTCTACAGCGAACCGTATGCGCATAATTTTCGCGCATGTAACATTTTTTAATATTACCCGTTGCCAAGTGCGTTGCTAACGCTGAGGGTAATAGTAAATATTATTAACTGCGTCTTAACCAATCAGATTTCAGTATTTAACATGAAAGTATAACAATGTATAATATAGTATGATATTGTATGATACTGTATCATTTTTGAAACATAATATGATATTGTATCATATGATAAAATATAATTTGATACAACATTGTATCATATCAAATGATACAATATTATGTGATAAAGTAAAATATATAATACAACATTAAATTATACATATTGTATCATGATACAATAATATATTTTACAATATCATACAATACAATTTCATGTGATGTGATAATATATCATATTATAAACCAATATCATATTATACAATATATTGTATGATACGATATTATATAAATAGTGCCTGTTTGGGAGGGTAACAGTTGAAATTGACACCCCGAGAAAACCATTGTCAACCGACGCGAAGCGGAGGTTGACAATGGTTTTCGAGGGGTGTCAATTTCAACTGTTATCCTCCAAAACAGGCACTATTTATTTTGTTATACTGAATGTCTTTTTTAAAAATTTTAAGAAAATTTTACTGCTTTTATATAGGAATAATGTGAATTCTACAGCGAACCGTACGCGCATAATTTTCGCGCATGTAACATTTTTTAATGTTACCCGTTGCCAAGTGCGTTGCTAACGCTGAGGGTAATAGTAAATATTATTAACTGCGTCTTAACCAATCAGATTTCAGTATTTAACATGAAAGTATAACAATATATAATATTACAGTATCATATTATACAATTTCATGTGATATAATTCTACATTACAGAAACTTATATCATTTCATACAATATCGTATGATACAATATTATAGAATATACAATATTGTAACATAGGATACAATATTATATTTTGCAATATCTTATGCAATAGTATCATGTGATAAAATAATAAATTAATAATACAATATAATATTATACAATATTGTATCATAATATACAATACTTTACATAACGATATCATGTTACAATATCATAACATTAAATATCAAAAAATTGATACAATATTATATCGTATCATATAACTTTTTATCATATTACATATGATATTATATTGTATCATATTATTGTTACAATATTGTTTCATACCATACAATACTATATCATAGGAATCATGTTATATCATTAAACAACAAACACATCTATCTATCAAGCAGGTTTGAGTGAGGTAGGAGATTTCTTTAGCATCCTTGATAATGGAGATCAGGCTCTGCATCTGAAGTAACCTCTGCGTTTCATTTATAATATAGTAAAATCAACTATGCAAGCTATCATCTATAAAACATGTGACCTGTTCCAAAAAAACTAAACCTCATCCAGCATCCGAAACCTATGGCTCAGATTCAGCATTCAAGCCTGTCAGGTGCATCAGTATACATAAGACGCATCTCCATGCAAGTTTGGTGAAGTTCAGACCAGTAATAACTAAGATATTATCATCAGAGGGCACTAGCAATTAAAACCTTAACCTGCTCCAGCATCCGCAACCTATGGCTCAGATTCAACATCCATGCCTGTCAGATGCATCTGTATCATAAGACACACCATCCATTCAAGTTTGGTGAAGTTAGGACCTGTAATAACTAAGATATATTTTTTAGCATCCTTGATAATGGAAATCAAGCTCTGCATCTTAAGCTTCCTCTGTGATTTATTCATATTACAGTTTAATCAACTATGCAAGTTTGAAATAGTACTATTATCTATTAAACATGTGACCTGTTCCAAAAAACTTAACCATATCCAGCATCTGAAACCTATGGCTCAGACTCAGCATTCAAGCCCGTCAGGTGCATCAGTAACATAAGACGCACCATCCATAGAAGTCTGGTGTAGTTAGGACAAATAATAACTAAGATATAATCATCAGAGGGCACCTGTTTCAAAAACTTTAACCAGCTCTAAAAACCTTAACCTCCTCCAGCATCCGAAACCTATGGCTCAGATTCATCATTCAAGCCTGTCTGGTGCATCAGTATCATAAGACGCACCATTCATGGAAGTCTGGTGAAGTTAGGACAAGTAGTAACTAAGATATAATCATCAGAGGGCACCTGCAACAAAAACTTTAACCAGCTCTAAAAACCTTGACCTCCTTCAGCATCTGTAACCTATAGCTCAGATTCAGCATCCAAGTCTTTCAAGTCCATAAGTAGGTCCAGATGCATCATCCATGCAAGTTTGGTGAAGATAGGACAAGTAATAGCTTAGATACAGGACCTGCAACAAAAACTTTAACCAGGTCCGGACGCCGACGCCGACGCCGACACCGACGCCGACGCCGAGGGTATAGCATAAGCTCCCCCTGACTTCGTCTCGGTGAGCTAAAAATATATCCTCATAATTCATCTTTAGAGTCTGCTCCCTGATGAGGTTTTGATTGCCTCCCTACTCCATTCAACGTCTTTGATTGTCTCCCATGGATAAACTTTGGATGAGATTTTACGTATTCAGCAGCCTTCAGAATTAGCCGCATGAACTCTCCCACATCAAACTCGTAGTTTGTGAATTTTGCATGCGCCCCTAAAGTTGGATGATGCCCCTAAAAATTCAAAATAAGAAACAATGGAGATTTAACAATGTTTGTTATAAAACAGTCAGACTAGCACAACAAGACTAATGAATAACTTAACAAGACTTATTCTTCGAAATGCACGAATCAATATTTTTTAAATTTTCTGGAAAAATTATTGAAAGTTTAAAATTACTTCTTGATGTGGAATTAGTAGTTATTCAAAAATCAAAGGTACAGAACAAATAAGCTAGATCATGATACAAAATGTATATTGCATTTTATGATTAGCAATAAAAATATAGCTCATTTAATTTTAATGAGATTCAACACCTAATTGGATGTCTAATTTAATCTGTATTGATACTTATTGTCCTCAATTAAAATTTTTAAAACATAGGTTCTAAGCATGTGGATCTTTTTTCATAATATAAGAGAATATTTTCACCTCGTCTTGTTGATGAACTTTGGATTGTTTCTCCCAGGTCATGTAATGTATTCCTCGTGACCTTGCAAGGTCGTGATAGCAGGCTTTATCTTCACAATTATATCTGAAAAAGAAAAAGTCAAAGCATTTTGTTTTAACAGTACCATTATAGCTATATGTATATCATGAAAATTCTTTCATATTGACTTTCTTTCTTTAATAATTATATTTTAACTACGTTCAAAATGTGCTGGGTTAAAATTAGATCATTTATTTTGTTTGTTAGGTTTTTGGACAAAAATATGTTGGCTAATGAAAAAGCCAGTTTTTAATACATTTATAATCATCATATCAATGTACATGAATTTTTGATTTGGTAAAAAACCAGACCCATTTGTATGTACATGTATATAACTATAGAAATGAAATACCTGTAAATTGAAGACCTTCTGGCAACCACGTTGCTGACCAGATATTTTATATTACTTGCTAAATATATATAGACATTAATCACTTGATACATTTAATCTAATACATGTAATACAGTGGCTCTATAGCTCAAAGAAAAACAATGATTGTTTAACCATAGCCAACATTCTGTCTGTTCTACTCCACTTACAGTTCAATAACCACCGCCCAGTCTGGTTGAAATAGAAGATGAGTCAGCCCAGCTCCATGCATACCAATGAATATATCACTGTTGTAAGAGGTCTTCAAAATAAATAAATTTTATTCACTTAAGGAGGCTGTATGGTCAACAAATTAAACTATCAGACCTGCCTAAAATTCTAAGATATCATTTGTTTAGCTATAAACTATCATTCAGTTATTAAAAAGAAAAAATCCATACATTTCACCTTTTGAATTTCGGTATTTTCTTATACTTTTAAATTAATATAAAGCTCTTCTTCTGAAGGAGATCAATACAGACCAGAAATGGCCACAACAATCAAGCTTTCATAAAGACATTCATTCATTAAATAACATTGTTAATTATCTATCTTACAGGGGTTATTAATTATCATTATATTGAAAGCTCACATATCACCGTTCACCAATCTTATGCAAATTTTATATCAGAGATTACAGAATAATACTCATTCTTCGATAACTAAACTGCTAAACTGAACTCATGTTGCATACCTCGATTTGTTCTTTAAATGGCATGTCCCTGAAAAATAAAATGAACACTTAACATGGTTCAGATTCAATAGTCTACTTATTACACATACATGTACCCATATTGTTTATTGCTTTAAGGTGGAACGCTACACCAAAATTTAATTTTTTGGTATCATTATAAAAGTATTGTTTCTAATAAAAAAAAATTGTTGTTCAAAGAAGGATATGTGCTCCTAATTATAATAAAATTATAAAAAAAAAATTGTATTTTTATGAGAAAATGGAAAATCTGTTTTGGTTGCAAGTAATACACTGAAGAGTTTAAAATTTGGTGTGAATAAATGCATGACATTTATATTTAAATTCATCATTAAGTCATTTTTTTTTTAATAAGTAAAAAATAATTTACATGACTTGTATATCCAAAAATTAAAAAACATTTTTTGTTCATATTATTTGAACCTCTAAAAATGCTTGTGAATAGGGAAAATTGGTTTAGAATCAAACTTGCGCTATGAACAATGGTGAAATTTTTATTTTTTCTTTAAAATGCTTATCTTTTGCGAAAAAGGATTCTGATTATGACAATCAAAAGAATAAAACTCAAAATCAAGAATCTAAGCTAACCTGTTATAGGTAACAACTTGAACTTCAAATTCTCCTACAGTTTTCATGGCTTTCACAAGCTGAAATATACATATTACAATTATTTAATAAATATGCCTAATATTGTTGACTATAGGTATAATTTCGCAGATGCCAAGTTTATAAATGCATTAGTTTCTAATTTCATTAGGAGATCGAAACTCGCGTTTTATTAATTACAGCAACTTCTTCAAAATACTCACTTCTGCCAAACACTGATATAGTAAAACATTTAAAACCTTTTTTAACTTGTTGCAAATTGACGCCAACATTTGATCTTTTATTGAAACATATATATATCAAAATATTTCAATACAAACATATGAAAAAAGTCAAACCTCATCTTCATTCAAAATGTTCCTGTACTTTGTTTTTCTTGACAGCAAAGTGATTCTAATTTTGTTCTCCTGTTTTAATTAAGACAAAAGAAAGATTGAAATATATTTTCTCCATCCTGTTAAAATAGAATAAGTTAATTAAATACATTTCTGATTCATAACAATTACGGAAACCCATTAACAGTGCACATTAAACACATTTAAAACCAAATGCATGGTTTAAGCAAATTTTTTTCTTATAAATATAAATTTAATTTGTAATTTCATTGACAGATAAGTTTATGAAACAGTTCAAAATAAAAGCTAACATCACAGATTTAGATGTAAGCATGAATTCATAACAAGTGTGTTCGCTTTCAAAATGATTTACAGTAATTTTTTCAAAAGAAGCATCATTTTTTAAAAAATAAATTATTGAATAATATTTTTATGTTAATTAATGTATACATAACCGTATATCATTGATATATTTGATGACACTTACTAGAGGCCCCTGCTGAGTAAGTTTGAGTCGGTGTGCTAAATGCTGATTAAAGGCTTCAAACAAGCTGCTACCATGGCAACCATAAACCTATGAAAAATAAAAGTTGGAATAATAATAAAATATAAAATAAGTAATTAAAGGGATGTGCACGTACAGAAAATTTCATTGCCATTATTATCTCATTGATATTTTGAGTTCTCAAACTTCATGACTATACAAATGGTTCAAGCATGTTGTCATAGACTAATAATACATGTATTTTTACTATCAGCTCTGTGTAAACCTTTATTTTTGTGGGCAGTCAAATTTCCATGGATCATTCAAAATTTATTGGTTCATATAAACATAATTTTGTAAACAGGCTATATATTATTAATTAATAGATATTAAAACAATATGTCAACATTTCCTTGGCAAGAAGTACTGTAAAAAAAAAAATTGACCCCAGCCAAAAGTTACTATTTTCATGTATTTCTGTGTTACAGAATTCAAATGTTATATAAAACGTATCTTAATAGTTTAATAATAACACAAGGTATCAAACTCCAAATTATCTGGTTTACAATCCTTCTTCAAATTGCAACTTGTCTCCCTTACAGAGGAAAATCATTAGAAAACTTGATCACCGTAACAATCGCCTGTGCCTTGGCCCCCATAATAATACATGTACCGTTATATGATTTTATGCTACCGTTTTAAACCAGCAGTGTATCTGAACACTTACCAATGGCTGGTTGTAATACATGCCGTATCTCATTCTTGGCAGCAGTGAAAACACAGCATCACGAACACAAACCTACAATTGAAAGTAATTGAACAGTTGTTAAGAAATGAGCAGACGCTGTTTTACGTTTGTATTCTTCATAAAAATCAAAGTCGGATGTTGTCGAGTCTTATTTCACTATATTTACATCTACCGAGTATGATTCCCTCTATTTGTTACGAAAAGTTATAGTTAATTCATAGCTCTATAAAACAGACAGAACTGAAATCTACATGCCCTGTTTATCGAATGGTCGAAATCTACAGTGACCTAAGAAAAATCACGGACTGCACGAAGTAATCGTACATTTTCTGAAATGTCCGTACCTTTGAAAGCATTTTATTGCTAAATAATTTTCATTCTATTAACAGCTCCTACATATAACTTTAGCTGACTTTTGAACTCTATAAAAATAACTTCATTAACTTGGTCTTTCAAATTGGAAATTTCCTACCAATGGGTTTCTTTGAGCAGAAATAACTGATTAACCTTGCTAGCATGCAAGGCTAATAATGTATTTATTCTAGTCAGACAAAGAGCTAGCTACCAATACATGTTGATGCATGATGGGTAAAATGCCAGCTGTACTTAAATAAATAATGTGACCCTGGACTTTTTAAAATAAATTAAGTTAACACAAGTCATTAACTTGCCTCCCCCTAGAGACATGGGATATGTTGTGTCAAGTAAATGATAGCATCTCTTGACACTAATTAAAAGTAACAAATATGACATTTAAATATCTTTTTGATGATATGGCCTTGATCGTGGTCAAATGACCTTGGATTCAGGTTACATCACAGGTCAGCTTCAATGAAATTTAAGGGGATGTCGGACAAATGGACAAGAAGATTTCATAAAACATCCCCTAAACTTCGATTTACTGAGGAGAACATCATCAAATCACGCCAATAACGTAAAACAATACAAAACTCACCCGTTTTTTGTCGTACTCATGTAACCGGATTATAGGATAATCTGTAAATGCTTTCCACGTCTCACTGAACAAATCACTGTATCCCATGGTGCTCTGTAACATTACAATAAGTACTATGAAATCATTTAAATTTGTGGGGGCCAATTTTCGCGAATTGTTGAGATTTTACTTATATGTAGGGATGTAATTTTGTGTTTTCAGTTTGAGAAAAAAAAATGAACTCTTTCATATTAAATTTGTTTTTGTCATGGATGAAAATTTGTGGTGGAGGTTACCAATGTATGCATTAAAAATTAAGCCACCGCGAATTTTAATAATTCTACAGTAACAATTAATCATCAGGCTTATTTCCATCAAAAGTTCCATCTGTGACAAATCTACATTAGCATTGAAATATAACAGCGAATAGTTCTTCCTTCATCTTGTGCTTGGCAATAAAGGTGAAAGTTGTGTATCCCTTGAAAAACAGCAAAATCATCAAACCCCTGTGTTGTATCACCTAGCGCTTCTTTGCCAAACAATAATACAGATTCCTTTCGCTTATTGATTGATATTGATTTGTCTTGATTGTCAAGCACATATCATAACTAGGTATATAATTTTCAGTTTATGGTACTGAAGACATCATAAAAGGATGGACACACCAAGTAATACAGATTCCTTAATGTTTGTTAACTGACTCAGTTGCAAAGCATATGTCAATATTAAGAGCTCAATGGTCGTGGCCATTTTTAGACTGTATTTGATCTTCTTTATAAGGAGAGCTCTATATAAAACTATAGTAAAGTAACCAAATTCAAAAGGTGACATATATAATTATGGATTTTTTTCAAGTGATAGGCTATAACCAAACAAATCAAATATCAAAATTTTACGCAGATATTAATTTGTTGACCAACCAGCAACATTAATATCAGTAGAAATTTAGAATTCCTGCCTGCAACACTACATTATTAGGTTTTTCGCCTAATCAGGTTTTGCTATGCTTACTAAATACATATAGTCACCAAATTCAACATTTTCTACCGATGCGAAGATGCAGTGAGAGCAAAGTCTTTTGACAATATATGTGCGTCATTTATCACCTATGTTTCCATGGCAACTTACTGTGTCCCACATCACAATGTAAACATGGGTGGAGAAAGAATTGTTCAGGTGATTGGAGGTGTACAAGTTGATGAAGTCACAAAAATGGTGGTACATGTTTACTCCTGAAAAAAAACAAAAACAATCATTTTTTTTCATTAACCTTTTTATTGTCCCATCACTTCATAAACAGCAATATATTTGGTGCCAGATTTTGGGATTCACTAAGTACTAGGTTACATACAATTATAAAATTATAAAAATTATAGCTAGTAACTAATTATAAAATATTAATTCGTGGGGTTTTTTTTTGTTCAAAATCTAACAAACATGAGCAATGGTTTGCTGAAAAAACCCAATTTTCTTCAAAATTGATCAACTGTTATTTCATCATGTATTAAACTCATTATCATTCATATTCAACACCTTCATTTAAATGAAGACTCTATATAAAATTTCTCTCTCTAAAATATTCAAAGAAAAAACAATACCTCATATGACATAAAAATTGCTGGTACCTACCTGCATCCAGCTTCATAAAGTATACAGGTTTGTCTATTATGACATCACAATGGCCGTCTTGAATCGGGCGGAAAGGTAATGAAGTGAAATGTTCCACCTCTGCATACCTTTAAATATAATCTTTTGTTGAGGATGAAGAGTATATAAAATCAAACAACTTAATAAACATAATAAAACCATTCTTTTCTGCAAAATTAGAATTGTCCTCATTATATAGCTAAAAATGCTGCCATCTTTAAAGTAGGATGAGACAAAACAGAAATTTAAAATATAGGATAGAAAACAGCCTTTTTGTTGGTTAGGTTGCAGGATTATAGGATGGAGAAGGGTTGGATTATCAACTTTTCAGAATGGCAGCAAAGTATTTATTGGACTGAAGATATTAAATGTACTAATGACATCAAATGACATTAAAACTCTTTACACACAGTATTCAACAAATCCCAACCTAATTTATTTTAAAAAAGAGCAGATTTTACTGATGGTACATCAATTAACTTACAGAAAGACTTACCAAGATTGCAAGGCACTTTTATGTTCCCCCTCTGCCCTCAAGCTCTCTAGATCTAGGTCGCAGTGACCTCCTATGACCCCATTATTGAAAGAGTCCTGGGAAAACCTAAGTTTTTCATCGAACATATTTTCTTTGAATCTACAATATGTTAAATAGTAAGATATATTCATGAATGGTTTTTTTAACTGATTACAAAGAGATCTGCTATGACCTTCACATTGTTTTGGTTATAAAGAGATCTTCTATGTCCTTCACATTATTTTGGTTCAAGGTCACTGCATGCTATTAACAAAAAGCTTTTTTTAAGTAAAGTATTAGCCCAAAAAAGGCTAAGTGTTGAGCATATA
The DNA here is from genome assembly GCF_963853765.1 of Magallana gigas. Taxonomy (NCBI): domain Eukaryota; kingdom Metazoa; phylum Mollusca; class Bivalvia; order Ostreida; family Ostreidae; genus Magallana; species Magallana gigas. Next base: position 28,969,050 of record NC_088856.1, read on the forward strand.
TTTGCTCTTTAAAAAGAATTTTTGTGAGATCCGTTATGACCTTCACATTTGACCTACAAACATCATTCAAGATCACTGCATACCCATTGATCGAAGGTACCATGTTGGTAAAGTATGAGCCAGATTGGAGCAAAGGGAGAGAAGATATGCTCCGAACAAGGATTTAATTCTGCTATGACCTTCACATTTGACCTTGAAAATTGGTTCAAGGTAATTACACAACCTTTACCCAAAAGCTGTTTATGTGAAGTATGAGCCAAATAGGGCTTAGTAGAAAGTATATATGCTCTGAAAAAAAGGATTTTTGCATAGTCTTGGATATGACCTTGACCCTTAACCTAAAAACATCATTCAAGGTCTTTGCACATCCTTCGACAATTCTAAATTTAGTCTTACGACTACAGTGAAATCTTTTTTAAAATGTTTTTGTATACCTGTAATACATGTTTTAATGGATTGTTAGCTCTATAAACATTGTAAAGATTTTCTTTCATTATTTGTTTCCTCACTGGTTAAGAATATCATCACAATATTTTCATTTCATTTGCTTATCTGATGCAATATTTTATCTTTATGTGAGATGTTTCTCAATTACCATACATGTATATCATTCCTTTGTTAATGTAGAGTAGCAAGACCACTATTATTCACAAAATTAATGTTACAGAAATAATACAAGAATATCACCTATCCTGTCCAGCAAACATTCCTGGCTTGGTGAAGTCAAAGAACAGGTTTTTTCCATGACAGAACCTGGTGTAACGGACACACTCCAATAGGGAATCCTCCTGTTAGTGCAAAAAATTGTCTAAAATATGGAAAACAAAAGCCTATTTCCATCTAACATATACTTAAATACCTCATACATATGTACCTAATTATACCTGCTTAGTGTGCTGCACTGTGCCACAACAAACTAAAAATATTTTTTTTTGTTCATATCTTATTTATGCATCAGGCTATACAGTTAAATACAAAGGCATAAGAAGGTATTCAAAACTAAAAGCTACAGTTACATCTCTGGTGACTAAGAGTTTTTGGTTGATTAAAATTTTGTTTGCTACAAATTTTAGTCAATCAAAATTTTGGTTGGCAAGAGTTTGAGAGGATGAGTCAGAGGTTTTTTCTTTTATCTGAAATTATTGTATACAGAGTTATTTTCACCCTGTGATATTTTCGCTCTTCATAGTTTTGTCATGTCTTGAATTTGCTCAAATAATTTTGAGATAACATGAGATGTAGGAATTCACACAGTCTTCAATTCACAAGCTGACGACGAGGGTGAAAGGGGCGAAAATAAAATGGGGGCAAACATTTCTCTGTATCAGACTGGCAAAGATTTTTGAAGATTAAAAGAGTATTTTATTTGCCAAGGACTAGGTGATGGCCCTTCCATACCTGAGTTTTCGGTGAGCAGATTGTTTTCAGCTCTCGTCTTCGTTCCAGGACATAACCAAAATCCACCGATTTCCAGAACAAATCCAGCTGGGACTCTTTATCCTTGGTCCTGTTTGGAATACAGCAAAATGTAACCAGATAGCCATATATCTATGAAGTATGATTATAAGATTGTATTCTGCTTTACGTTAATTAGTCATTAGCTTGTTGTGCACTCGGTACGAGATAAGTGTATAGTGAACAATGTTAAAGGTCATTGACCGAAAAGGACACTTGATGTAGTTTGAATTCGTGTTGTCAGCGGAATGACCGGGAAGAGTAAAACTCTCGATGATGATTGGACTTTGGAAAGAGCTCAACGGATGCAAGACTCTTAATTGTAATTAATCTTTAACAATGGACTTCGTTGATAAGTCACTAATGAACTGTGACCCGAAAGGATGCATTAACAGCTGCTTATTCTATTTTGCTGATTTTTTATGCTTATAATTTGATTAAGAATTTGTAGATTGAGTTTAGACCACTATACGTTGATTACTGTGCTTAGTAAATATCATAAAACATGAACTAACTTATGATTTCAAAAGTCTAAAGAACAGAAGGATCACAAAAATCTGCCACTAATATAACTACTCAAAGAACGCAACTACATGTATAAACATGTGAAAACTTTTTAGACAACATTTTCGCAGCTTTCTCATTATCGTTTTGTAAAAATTTTACATTTCATTTACATAGTGCCTCTTTATAAGAATTAACTAACATATTGACATTAAAAAAGAAACTTACAATGGCATGTTCATTCATTCCAAAAACAAACTATAAATTGGATTTTCTACATAAAATGAATCTTTAGTTAAGTTATTCAACCTTCGTGAAAACTTCAAAAAAGAATTAATTGAATTTTGCAATGTCTTTGACATTATCTATTACACATTGCTTAATTTCATATTTATTGTGTACCGGTATTCAAATTATTTTGATTAATATGAATTCTTTAAAAAACAATAGTATATCATTATGTATAGGCCAGAAATTGTACATCAATTGTTAGCATGATTAGTAATAAAATAATCATTACAATTATAATTTTCACTAAAATTCAAAGAAATGGAAGTATAAATTGCTTGAATAAACTTGCAATTTGTAGACTGTGAAATAGTCTTCACAAAAAGTAATTGGTTTACAAAAATTAACATGGTGACTTCATAGTATATTTACTTAATGGTTTCAAACTTTTCTTATCTCAGGACTAAGATTTCAGACATATCAAAATAAATATGAAATATTAACAAGAACCATAACCAAGAAAGGAAATTATTTAACACGTTTAAAGTTAATTAGAAACATGTTTACAATGAAAACAAAATAATTATCGTTCTGTCAAGAAGGCAGGATATATAAAAACATGCAGCTGACAATATATAATTAATATGATTCAGAAGATAACCAAGTATCAAAGGTAATTGAGCCATTTTAATTAGACAGTGTGCTTTCAGTTCACTGCAACTACTTAGTTCTCCCATCAAAAAAGAATGACATTTAACACTTGTTTCTATAGAATACTAAATTACAAGCATAGATTTGGACAGGTGTGCTGTTGATTTCATTCAACTAATGTCTGAATAAATGGCTGACAATGAAAAATAAATGTGGAAAGTTTATGTCAAATTTCTGTTTCACACATACTAACCAAAGTCTATGGTCTTTTACAATGTACCAGCGTTAAAAATTTAACTTTTATGTGACGCACTATTTCATCGGTTAAATGAAAAAGGTATAGTATGGGCTTGATAGAAGTAGACAATGTTTGCAAAATATTATATGTACCGGTATTGTGACCACATATGATCAATCTGCAAGATGGCAAGTTTAAATTTTGCTGTTAATGCTGTTTATGGGTATAATTTGTCTAAAACCCATTTTGAATTTTCACTAACTCAGTTTATACTGGTATAAACTAAGTAGCTGTTGACATCATTTGTATTGTAAAAACGGCTGTAAACAATAGAGATGGTCAGTAAGGTTAGTAGTTGATGCTATAGAGTTTACCATCCCATACTCGGCTCTGGACAGGAAGTGGAATTGAGACGGCTGGTCGAGTCACAGAAATCCTCGTATCCCCAACATCTTTTCTCGTCTAAAAACCTCTGTCAGAAACAAAATTCAAGGAAATATAGTTAAAATATAAAATAAACTTTAGTTTTGGCAGGTAATTTAAGGATGCATGTAGGAAATTTTATATAAATGAGCTACCTAAAATTAAATGCATATTAAGATGTTTCATCAGTACCAATATATTTTACTTCAAATTGTTTCTCTCATGCATTATTAAGATTAATTTCCAAACACTGCTGTAATAATTATACAAATGGGTAAGATTTTATTTTGTAAAGTTTGGTAAAAAAAGAAAATACAGAGGCTAGAATATGTGATCAACAACTTTCTGATTACTGTATACAGCGTTATTTTCGCCCCTCATAATTTTCACCCTTCTATACTTACAAACAGTTTCACCCCATCTTGAATTCGCCCAGACACAGTTGAGTTTAAAGAGAAATAATTTGAGACATTGAAATTCACCCAGTTTTAAATTTTCCGCTCACAAAGAGGGCGAAAGGAGCGAAAATAAAACCGCTGCAAATATTTCCCTGTACACAGTAAATAGATCTTTGTTGAGGATTTGCACCTTATAGGGACAGCTCTCATCCTGTTGACATCTTTGCGCGACCTCTCGGTGGTTTCGTAGATAAAAGGACAAATGACTCTCAGGCAAGTTCAAGTCCTCCAATCCACAGGTGATGGGGCACACCAAGAGGATCCAATAGATTCTGTTCCAGAACCGTCCCATACTGCAAGATAAATAAATGAATTAATTAATGTTTGAATAAATTAATGAATGAACAGTAAACAAGAGCCATCACACACTGCAAGATTATTTAGATAGAGGTATTAAAATGAAAAAGCATTCTGAGAGAGTTTCATAAGCATATCACGTCCCCTACAAGCCCCCCTTCCCCCCCCCCCCCCAAAAAAAAAATTAATTCAATGAGTCTAATAAAATTAATTTTTTCATCATCTTTCGGTCTATTTAGGATCATCGGACATCTCCGTTTGTGTGAATTGACACTGGATGAAAAATCTGGTTTCAGCACTGCGAAAACTCTTTGGAAACTTTGTGGAAACTTAAGGTTTCTTTAGGTTTCTGACAGGTTTCAGCACAGAAACTTAAAGTTTCATTAAGTTTCCGCAGTGCGGAAGCTTTGGCTGTCAAAAAATCCAAATGGTTTCCGCAACGGAAACTTACTGAAACTTGAAGTTTCTGCATAGTTTCAACCTCCATATACAATATGGATACATGTTGTTTACAAAAGGTTTCCACAACTAAAACTTACTGAAACTTGAAGTAGTGCACCAGCCTAGCACTACCCTGATGACACCAATATGAGAGATTTTCAAACATTAATAACTTTTATAATCAATAACTGTTAATAAAAAGTAATGAAAGTCGAACTTGATGAGTGATAATTCCTGGTGTTGATGGAATAGTACAGTTGGATCTGCATGACAAAGTTCTGTTCTATCTTTTCCCACCTTTACAATTATTGGAATTCACAGTTCAATAAGTCACATTTAGAAATTAATTTAACATGTTAAATGCCGGTACGTGTTGATTAAAAGTAATAACAGTCAATCTGCAAGGCATCGATCATTATGAAGCTACGCAGAAAGTTTGAAATCATTATTCGCAAAACCAAATCTAAAAATCTAGAAATTGAAGTGGAGACAGAACGACCAGTAAACCATGATAGAGACTTATCATGTTAGTCCCCCCCCCCCCCAGCCTTTCATCAGTAATGGAATAATAAATTAATAATTAGTCAACAGAGGCGCGTTGTTTAAATATATAAACAATCTACAGATAAATCTCATACTGCAAGATATATATGGATGTGTACTGGTACATATAAACTATCTATTCAAAGTACCGTACATGTATGCAGACCTGAAAAGGTAATTTACAAATTTTGTTTCAATACCTGTCCATAAAAAAAGGAGAAATTCTCTATTTTTTTTCACACATGAGGGAAAAATGTTTTAAATGTTTTATGTGCCTGCAATGATGTGTGACTTTTCTCAGAAGCCAAGATCTGTTGGTGGTTCACAGTAACTGGGACATTAGGGTTATCTATACACATTAAAAAGTAGACACTCAGCTATACTCACGTTATTTATGTACTTTTTTTATAGGGTTCATCGTAGAAGACATATGGTACTTAAGAAAATTTACGAATATTTTGTTAGAAATAGTTTTACTCCGAAAACAGAAGTTTACCTGTACTGCCAGTAGGTATTTTTAAATCAACTATATGACTGTCAGATACAATATATGTTCCAGACCCCCCCCCCCCCCCCCCCCCCGAATAAATTTGTGCATGTATGCTTTAATTATGGTACTTAACAGAGGCTTAAGAACCTCATCACGCTAACCTGAGCAGCTAGCAACTATCTTTACTATACTATAAATATATAACATATGGCAGATCAAAGCAAATTAAATTCATGTAAAATTTATATTTATTTTTTGAATGATTATAAATTTGTAAACACAAAACTTGAGGTTCAAAATTAAAAGATGGACGAAAGCTTACTTCCAGATGCTACAGAAGTCCTTGGGAATAGATGATCTGGTGAAATTAAGAATCATATTGCTGACAGTGAAACGGCAAAGCAAGCTGAATTGTGTTTTTATGCTTACTCTTAAAATATACTATTTCCTACACACATATTCTACATTAAGAAAATTAAACAAATAAAGATCTTAAATTTGTAGTTCCCAGAATATCCAAGTTTGTAAAAATACCGGGACGGGAAATACTACTATTTACCACTGATAATTCGCAAGACCAGTATTTCCTGTCCAACCCTGATGTAAATATTAACCATGTTTATCTAATAAGCTTACAAATGTATAAATTTCATGCTTATTCATTCTAACTCATAAGCTCAGGCCCTTAAAGTTACTGGGGGTCTATCTGACCAACAGCCATGACAAAGCTTGAGATTTTTACATGTTTAAGCTAACCTTGGTTCTTTTTAAAAAAAATTAACAAACCTGTCAGAGAAATAGTTTGAAATCAATACAAAGGTAACATTTATCTCCTTTTATCCAGAGTAATTAACAAGAACGAAAACAAACTTGCAACTGAGTATATGAATAGCAAATAATTGAAAAAAAATGGGCTGCATAGTGCAGTGCACAGACATCTTGGAACAGAATAATCGCAAAAATGGAACTTGCAGAACTGGCACAATTGGCTAAACCAATATGACATATTAGCATTGTCATATAGTGCATTAATTAAAATTGATAACAATTTGTGTTCATCAACTTTTAGCAGGGGCGTTCTCGACAGTTGACTGACACAGAGAACATTTGTGCAAAAAATCAAAAATAATGTCCCTCTCTGTAAAATTGAATTTTATCATTCTCAGGTACTCGTAATTTCTATTTAGACACAGGAAAAGTTTAGAGAACATAATTTAATTCATAATCACAATTAATAACAAACCTTCCCACACATGTTTTGCAGAGCACTTCCTGTTTATATTGCGTAGAATTAATGCGCAGTGAACTCTCGCTTTATTTCTCGCGCTTAAACCCGCTCGTGATGTCATTGTCAACCAATCAAAAATCACGAGACATTGGGCTCTTATTACAACAGGTCACAACCTATGACCTTTATTCGGAGGAATCAAACCTATAGTTATAATATTTTTAAAATACACAGGGGACTTGTCAGACAAAGGTATGTATTTATTATACAACAATAACGTTCATTTCGTGACAAAGCAGAATCGATTAAATGGGCAATAATCCATCTCCACGTTCATTCACACTGCAACCCGGATCTTCAACGCTTCGGCAGCCGCCATTTCTCGATGAACTCGTCGGAGATGACAGAAATGTTGCCCGAAAATGGCTAGAATTTAAGAATCTTGATGTATTTTGATGTTTCGGTCTGTAATTTAATTTCAACGGACTTGACAAGTCGCCCCGACGGTATGTTGTTGTTTTCATTTTGGTATGTTGTAAACATAACCCCACGGCCAGTAACACATGGGAAGAGTGCATGACCTTTCGCTACCCTGTGTTAACTACGCGGTCATCGAGTTTGTGCGTATTTTAATCATGTTAATAGCACACAAATTATACGCACAGACATCATTTTTGGTGTGAGAAGGGATTAAAGCTAAATCTTTACGTAATTATTAAAATGTCATGTTTATTTCTACAGTTTCTGCCATATTCCTTTTGCCCGACATCTGTACGACCTTTGTCCTTTTCTAAGAGAGCTTGAGACAGAACTAGGTCACGTGCATACATTATGTTAATTAGTGTCTGGATTGTGTATTGATTTTTTACTACTGAAACATCATACTAATGTATATATATGTATATAAGAACACATTCCACAAGAAGTTTTCAGTAAGCTAACATTTGCAAAGATATATACATGTATATACATTCTGATGTTATTAATAGAAGGCAGTACAGTTTAATCATATTTTAAAAGAAAAGTGGCAGAATATTGTTTTATATTTTGAGCTATACTGAAATTTATACAACCAATTCTTGCCAAGGACCATTTCTCACCAGTGCTTTGTTTGGCCATTTTTCTTAACAATGCACGAAATGGTCCTTGGCAAGAATTTGTCGTATATTCCATTATAAAAATTAAAATGATACTGATTAGATTACTACTTTTTTTAAATGATTATAATAAGAAATTGCAAATTAAATTTCATTTTTTAACAAAAAATGAGGAAAAACACACGCAAGCTTATATTTCATTGATTATTCAGCAAATGCATAAGTACAAGCAAAAAAAAAATTAAACAAAAAAAAAACAGCATGCAGTTACTGTACATGTTTATTCATACTTACATTTAACATGAAGAGAATTTCTTACCTCTGATAATTCTCTCATAGACAAATTAGTCAAATGGGGTAGAAAATGATACGACTGACTTAAAACTTTACTCATCGATGGAAATTCACATCTATTTATTTTCGTAGCTCTACCATTTGATCTCTTATTTCTCAGTAATCATTAAATCTATTTTTTTTTAAAACAGCAATATGTACCATGTACTGATCTTCAAAATTAATTTTTTTTTTTATGAAACAACCATTTGCAAGGAGAAAAAAGGTAGATTTGAGATAATAGGAAAAAATCATGAATATACTTATATAATTCCTTGCTAAAGATAAATGAATTTTTCAACTTCAAAAGGGTAAAGTGGTCGGGGAACAATTATTTGGTGTATAATCAGATTTTATTGAAAAGTATGTGTGCGTTCAATTTTTATTGTCATCAGGGAATAAAACAAGGGAAATTAATGGTTTGTCATTAAGGTTCCCACACACACCTGGGAAAAGATCTGCATACAAGCCCATTCTTCTAAATTACTTGATGACATGGATTTTTAGCATGTGTTGACCTAAAAATGACTCCCAAAAAATTCAATTTTGGGGGAAAAAATATTTTTTTTTTAAATTTTGCTGCTCTTCATGAAAATAAAGAATCCCTGCCATATTTGAATTTGGGACCTGCGGGTTGGTAGACCGAAGCTACACCCATTGTGCCACAGAGATAAAGTGTTTATCATAAACACTTGATTTTGGCAACAGAAACTGTTTTACAATCCAATAAAATCACAATGTTATGAGATACTGTCATAAAAGGTAGAAGTCACAGGGTGTAGAGAATCCTTAAGGTTGAATAAAACATCATCACAAAATGGCTGACCGCTGATCGAAACGACTTTTCGTTTTATGAAAAGAATTTTATGGACTGAAGCATATAACTTACTCCATAGCCAAGTGGATAAAGTATCATACTTGTGATCCGTACATCCCGAGTTCGAATCCGGCAGGGGCTTTTGTTGTTACTTACTGGAATAATTATTTTAGATATTCATTTTTATCCCCAGACTTCAAATTTTTTGCTTATTTGACATTTGTACAGTTTATTTATCATATATCTTTCATTATAAAAAAAAAATCCTGTTAATTTGAGTTACTTTTTTCAGGTGTGTTATTCCACCTTAAACTTTTAACTTAACTTAAACTGATAATGAAAAAGACTTGTATAAAATGAATTTCTTTGCTTCTTCAACATAAATTCAGTTAATGGCTCCTGCTATTGCTAATTCTTATGAATTTCAAAGCACTATATTGATACTACACAGAATAACATCTCGATATTTAACAGAGGGTGACCTAAACAGTAAAACTGATGGATGATTTTGAGCAAAAGAATCATTTACATGCTGATTGCATACATGTGAACAGATCAAGTGCTAATTGCTCCGTTGTTGTATCATTGCAGCTGGCTAGGCGGAAGATTTGGAAGATCAGATGAGTACAGAGGAGGGGGCTCCTGATATAACCTCAAGTATTGTGTCTCCCTCATCTTCGTCCTCGGTCTCCACTAGTCGCATCATCATGGAAGGGGGTGGAATTTCCCCAGAAAACGTCATCCATGTCATCAACCCGTCCAGCCTCGGGAGTTTGTCCAGCGTGGTTAACGCGGTTTCTTCCACGGCGGCGGGCGGTATGTCTGGCCTCCACACTATTACAATAGCGCCTGGCTCCTTCCCGATCCCTGTCAACTTTGCCTCCAATTTACAGGTAATGTGTTTAGGTGTGTTATGTGCCATTACATATCTCTCTATTACATTGAAGGCATATTGAATTTCAGGGCAAGAAGAAGTTTGTATTATAAATTATGCTTTGTGCTGTAAAAAAAATGGGAAAGGATAGGAGGGAGGGGCAAGAATGAAAGTGACAGCTTTTGAGTGGAAAATGTTAAGATACATGTCAGTTTCTGACAAAAATTTCAATTTTACCACTTTTAATCGAAACAATTTTTGTGTAATATTTTCTTTTGTTTTCCCTTGGACTAAAATGTCACACTTTCATTGGTTTAAAAATAGCACGTGATTGCCTCATATATCTCTATATTTGTTCTGTGAGAATTAATATTAGGCAATATGGCCGTCATTGGTCGACGCTTCGCTTACTCATTTCGACATTTCATAATATTTATACATAAACCGCATGCCGTAAGTTCAGTACTTGGAGTTGTTGCCCTTTGAAATTCTTTAAAATTAGAGTAGTTGCCCTTAGAATATTGACGTCACATTGTTTTGTCTGGAGCAGAACAAAATGGCAGCGTCGAAATTTGCTCAGATCTCTGCAGAGGAAAGGGAGAAAACATTTAAAATTGAATAGCAACAAAACATTGTAAGTGAACATGGGTGAAGCAAAGATTTTTAAAGAGTATTTGAAAGGTGAGATTGAAAATTTTGAAGAGTTTAAATGAGTTAAATTGGACGAGGTGTTAGGCATCTTGTACATGGCTTTGCATAGATCATCGCTATTTGTGAATAAATATGTCGCTTGATAGTCCTCGGGAAAACAAACCACTTATTAAGTTAGTTACTGACTCACTACGGAAATATATTGGGTTGATCAATCTCATAGACGGCTCGGCTTCGCCTCGCCATCTATGAGATTGATCAACCCAATATATTTCCATAGTGAGTCAGTAACTAACCTAATAGTATTGACTCCCATTTAACGATATACTCAGTATTCACAGTGGAAATTGACCAAACTTTTTCAGGCCTCCACTAGCACTGCAAGTACTAACGGCAGCAGCGGGCAACAGATCCTGATGGCCCCGCCCGAGCTAGCAGCCAAGTTAAAGGAAGGCGCCCTACCCACACAAGTTATACAGGTGCCTAATGCCAATCTGGCTTCCATAGACTGGGCTGTAAAACTGAAGGTGAGCTTGAGCTAAGGATGAGCTCAAGTTTAAAGTGAACTTGAGCTGAAAGTGAGCTTGAATTTAAAGTCAGCTTGAGAACTTGTGCTGCTACAGTCAGACTCAGTGTTAATGGAGGTTGTAGTGAAAAGGAATATGGTGTCATTCGTTAGATTATTCATGAGGCTGTTCATGCAGGTGGGTCACATGATCTAGGGTTGTTGATCTTTCCTTAAAGATCATGTGACCAGCCCACATCTGCAGATCCCATGAATGTTTAAAAATGATGCTGTATTACTTGGTTTAATTATTTGAGAGGCTATTGTTTACTAGTCTACTGAAATTCAATGCATGGCAAAACAAGTTCACTGCCTGATGATTGATATCTAGGTAAATGTGTACATCATTGATTGAGAATTCTGCTGAAGAAGTGATAGCTCTTGAACATAACCATTGTTCTTTTTCCTCTTTTTCCTTGCGTGTTATTGATGCCCAACTACCCGGGTATATAGGTATACAATTGCCTACAGTGACATTTGAATTATATTGCCTAATTTTACAATTTGGTCTAAAGTAAAGAAATTGATGAAAGTTGTGTCTTTCCTGAAAATTTGAGTTTTGTTCATAGTTATAGAAGAGTTATAGCCCTTGATTTGTGAAATAGTTTTTAGGATTTCTTTACCTTTACACCATTGTTAGATGTATCGAGCCGATTTTTGTATTTGGGATTCTCTTTTTATACTTGCTCCTTAACATGCATTTGAACTAGGTTTTGTTGAGGCGTTCATGTCATACTGACATGTCAAATTTCTCTTAGAGCAATCCTTCATCAGCTAATACATACAGACATGTCTAAACTGAAAGGCAAAGAGCAACTTTTTCTATTATATATTGCCCAATTTTAATTTTTTGCGGCGCATTTTGTCTTTTCTATGAGAAACGTCTAAGGCATTTGCAAGAATTTTGTTTTTTTGTGTAGGAACTACAACACAATCAGAGGCTGGAGCGACTGAGGGATGAACAAAACTTAATCCGAGAGAAGGTCCAGAAAGCGTCATTTGAGAGCAAGTTTGAGCCGTGTGTCGTGTGTGGAGACAAAGCCTCTGGTAAATATCTTCATCATTATCATTGCTACTCATCATCATCATCATCATTGTTATTACATTCTTCATCACATTTTTTTTCTCTCTGTCCTTTGCTTTCACTGATATTAGGTGTTGCATCTATGTGTCTTTCTTGAAGTTTGTGCCCTCTGAATTAAATTAGAAGCTGAGGTTCTCTGCAAGTTGCTAAATGTATTATGGTATACAATAATGCTGAAATACTTAAAATATCAAGGCATAGATATTAAAGTGCAATACCTTTTAATGAGTTATTATCAGTCATAATTTTCTTATACATGGAAGATTTACATGTACATACATGGAAGATTTACATGTACTTACATGTATAGTAAACACGCTTATAATGAATTGACTCTTATAATGAAGTGATTTTCATTCCTGTTGGGTTTGAAACATACTGTGAAGATGACAGAAATAACGAATAACATTTATAACTAAGCAAAATCTTCCATCCCTGGCACCATAGATGTTGATTTTCCTTTTTATCCATAGGTCGTCATTATGGCTGCACAAGTTGTGAAGGGTGTAAGGGGTTCTTCAAAAGAAGCATCAGGAAACAGCTGGGGTACGCGTGCCGTGGAAACAAAGACTGTCCGGTCAACAAACCCCACAGAAATAGGTGTCAGTACTGTCGACTCCAGAAGTGCCTGGCCGTGGGCATGAGAGCAGAATGTGAGTATATAAATATACACTGTAGTTTGTACTTTTCTACTGGGACTGGGGTTTTGTGAACCAAGGGGACTGTGAGGAACAGTTTGAAGATAAATAACTTTAGATATGGTTTGGAACAGGATAATCTTAATGTCCTATTTATTTTTTGGAACAAAGTAAACTTTGTTTGTGATGAAAAGGGTTTATGATATTATTTGGAGTACTCTTTTTGTATTACACTGCTCATTACAATATCATATGTGGTCCTTAGCTTTTACAAAAAGATATATCAGAGAATCATGTGACCTAACAGTCTGTCATGACCTTAATTTGAGGTCACTGACCAAGGTCATTCGTCCTGGCACTTATCCAAAAGAGGCCAAGCGTGGGGCAAAAGCCCTTCATTAGCATTTCTGGTTGTAATTTTTATCAAGATAGGTTTGTGATGTGCCTGTGAACATTTTCCATTTTCAGCTGTACAGCAAGAGAGGAAGCCTCCAGAGAAAGAACAGCGACCACAGTTCCCTGCGACAGTGGCCACATCTACACAGAAAATCTACATCCGCAAAGATCTCAGCAGTCCCTCGGCATCACTTCCTACATTTGCAGGCAAAGTATGTAGCCAGGTCTAGTCTTGTTTTTGATGTGCAGTGTACATGCCATTTGCTGTTTTATACAGAATAGGCAGTTGTCATTAGAATAATGTGATTCTTGCAAAAAGTTACATTTAAAGTTTCATTTGGTATAAAAAAAAAAAAAAAACTTACGATTTGAATTTCAATAGTACCACCATGGCTAATTAAAGCTATATTCCATAAAATTGCTAAATTAAAAACTGCTAAGATTTTTACATTATATAGTAAATTGACAGTACATTGTATGAGGATTTCTTAAAGAGTCCCACACAATTCATTTTACCACCGTTGTATATTCTTTTTTTTCAAAATTTGAAGCTAAGAATCAGATAGACTAAAGCCTATGTGATTATTAAGCCAGTATTGTTTCATTCATGGTATAAATGTATTGTTTCAGTTAGAAGACGCTGGTGCTCAGAGAACGGCCAGTAACTTGTTGGCGAATCTCCAGGAGAGAATTGTCCACACAGATCAGGGTAGTGTCATCATGGGAGGGGCAGTGCCCGCCTCCACCACAACAGGTAAATGTCTACCTGCAATACATGTAGCCCTCTCCAATTTTTTTCATCTAACTCTTTCTTGGTGAGGGCTTCAATTTCATGTGCAATTCCATGCACAGATTCATGTGAGGATATCAAATTTACAGTTGACAGTGTGTGTGTGTGTGTGTGTGTGTCTCTCTCTCTCTCTCTCTCTCTCTCTCTCTCTCTCTCTCTGTGGTTTCTTTGTTACAGAAAGATCTGACTGAATTATTCTTTGTGATAGATCTGAGTACATTGGCCAATGTTGTCACTACGTTAGCCACAATGAGCAAGAATGCGGAGGAGGATCAGACCCCGTCTAACGGTGACATGGGACTAGGAGGCGACACATCAAACAATGCCGCGAAGGCCTTTGACACACTGGCTAAAGCTGTCCAGCCTCAGGTACTCATCAGGAATCTTCATTCTAAACCTAAATATTTGCAAGTGAAATATTTATTTTTAAAAAATATATGTATTCCATGTATAGGAAAGTGAATGCATGTTTTTAATCGGTGGATTTGTTGTGAAGCAAACCTCTTTCACACTATGCATCACTGAGATAATAATTGATTAAGTGCTGATATTTTAACAATTACATTATAATTGATGACTGAGTGTTTAATCACCTATTTTGTACAGTCATATAATTTTTTGAACCCTTCCTTAAACCCATTCTTCAAATTCATGTGACTGGGTTTTGTTTTTTTGTTTTATCTATTTTATGAATTCAAAATGACTAATCCCAAGTTTTCATGTCTGAGTCCTTTTGATGCACATAGATGACAGATAAGTGTGTTTCATGGACTGACCTGATTACCCTCCTTTTGCAGCCCTTGGACCAGTCCTCTCTGTGTGACAGTAGTCTGGATCAGTCCTCCCTCAGCATGGATCTCGGCTCCGAGTACAACCGAGATAGCTCCATCGTAGTCGAGGTTGACGGTAAGTCACTTCTCAAGCTTCAACTGTTTTATTTGAGTCATAAGTAAAAGCAATAGCAATGACCTAGCAGTTTATCTTAACTTTGAATTTGATCTATTCCAATTTAAAAAATGCTAAACAGTGCTGAAAAGTTCAAATAACGCCAGGGGAAAGTGCTAAATAAATGTTTCATGTGGTTATACAGAGGGAGACCCTGCTCTCTAGTTTAGAGATGAATTAATGCATGCAGTATAGAATATATAGATAAGATAATTTTCTGATATTTTCAACATCTATCTCTTAAATCTTTGAATCATGAGCAAGAGAGTATAATTGTATTTATATATCACCTTTTTTTTTTTAATTCAACTTTCAAGGGTTTATATTTGTCATACATGTTTTTAGGTAGGGGTTGGTTGAGCTATTGACAGAATTGAAAAAAAGGGGGTATATTTTACCCTTCACATTTGTAAAGCATACTACAGTATTAGTCAAAAAACATTTAACAGTATGTACACAATATGAATTAATCTTCTTGATCTGTAGAATTTGTATTTGTTGCAGTGCGAATCTTTTGATAAATCAGTATATTAAGATGTATGTGTGAAATGACATGCTTTAATAGTGATATGTTGAAATTTTTGTTTCTCCAGGCCCGGTGCTGACTCAGCAGAATTTTACTTTCAACCTGACCACCCCCTCGCCCATGCCGGCGTACCTGAACGTGCATTACATCTGTGAGACTGCTTCCCGCCTCCTGTTCCTGTCCATGCACTGGACACGCTCCATTCCCGCGTTCCACGTTCTAAGGTCAGTTCTCTCACCTCTGTGTCAAATGCAGGATCAAAGGGCAAATCTTGAAAGGGGTTGGGGGGGGGGGCTGGAAGGGAGAGGGTTAAAGTGTCTTGATTACACTAGCTTGACCTCGAGAAGAACTTTTTTCTAAACATTTCTTCCATATAAATAATAATTTTCCGGTACATAACCCCTTATTTAAACTATCAAAAATTATTAATTTTTGAAGTGCAATATAATTGAATCTTCAGCTTTGCACATTGTCTGGATTCTGTGACTTGACAGTTATTTGTAAATCTTGTCTGTTTGTAGCCAAGAGGTCCAGACGATCCTAGTGAAGTCGTCCTGGAGTGAGCTGTTCACCCTGGGCCTGGCTCAGTGTGCCCAGTCCATGTCTCTGTCCACCATCCTGATGGCCATACTGAACCATCTACAGACCGCACTCCAACAAGGTAAATCTATAGCTAGTAAACATGAACAGCTGTACTGAACCACCTACACACAGCCCTCCAACAGGGTAAATCTATAGGTAGTAAACATGAACAGCTGTACTGAACCACCTACAGACAGCCCTCCAACAGGGTAAGTCTATAGCTAGTAAACATGAACAGCTGTACTGAACCACCTACAGACAGCCCTCCAACAGGGTAAATCTATAGGTAGTAAACATGAACAGCTGTACTGAACCACCTACAGACAGCCCTCCAACAAGGTAAATCTATAGCTAGTAACCATGAACCGCTGTACTGAACCACCTACAGACCGCAATCCAACAAGGTACGACCAAAAAATAATTATATTGGTTCTTTGGAATCCCAGCATTACATTTGTGTCAAATGCGGCCATTTTGATCAATTTTATTGCCACATTGAAAAGAAAAATAACTCTATTTCCAATTTTAAGTTAAAAAATGGAGATTGGGTTATTTCCCTTTGTATATCTTTCAATGAAAATAGATTTAAAATATCTGCCTGCCACATTATACATTGAATTTTTTGGCATGATTGTCAAAAGTTCAATTTTTGGGGGTCTAAGTATAAAGAGTTGGCATCAGTTGCAGAGTAGGGTCAAAATATTTGTGGTAATAGCTGTTTGACTTCAAAGGAACTATTGTTTCTAATCTTATTAAGTTCAAATTCTGCTCTTTTTGTCACATTTCATAAACTAATAAGTCACAATGTTTATAGTATACTATTTAAAAGAAAAGAATAAAACTTTTACAAATAATAGTGCAGTATTGTTAATCAAATATTCAGGTGAATCGTATTTGCACAAAAATTTTGCAAAATACACATGTTTACGGGAAGATGATTTAGCATAACTGAATGAAATGGAGTGTCAATTTGTATAGACAGTTTGTAAATTATCTCTCATTTGATGTTTGTAGACAAGAACTCGGCGGAGCGTGTGAAGCTGGTGATTGATCACATTCTGAAGCTTCAGAACTACATCCAATCACTGGAGGCCTTACAGATAGACTCAGAGGAGTTTGCCTATCTGAAGGCCCTAGTCCTGTTCTCTCCAGGTAAATGGATTACTGTAGATTCCTCATCTATCGCGAGGAATTTATATTTGCGTAAAATCGCGAGAAGTATATCTCGCAGATTTCAAAATTTTGCTTTTATTTTACGGATAGATATAAACTAAATAGAACTATGATAAAAATTTGGCGTTTGCGATTTCATATTCTCGCGATTTGATGTAAAACGGTTCAATTGCGGAATTTAGTACTCGCGTGAAATAAGGAATTTACAGTACTGTGGAGTCATTAAATTTTGTGGGACCCAAATTTCATGGATTTTAGGTTTTTTGCTTATTCATGGGGATGCATCAGTTTTCAGTTTCAATAGGAAAAATCACTCTTTCTAAATTTGAATTCGTGTTGGCTCAATATTCGTGGGGAGGGCTACACACGAATATTGAGCCAACACGAATTCAAATGGTTTTTCACAGTATTCACATTGTAGATCTGTCTATGGAAGTTCCTTGTAAACTATTTTTTAAAAATTAGTTAGTGATAAAAATGCATTTAATACATGTTTACATAGATGTTGGTAGAAGAAAATGTTACAGATAAATTTTCTTAATATTTTTTTATTGGGGAAGGGGGGGTGGGGGGGTTGTTGTTGTTTAAATAATGTTATCCCTTTACATACCGGTAGTCATGAAATATGAACTTTTTTTAATGACAATAATTTGTAATCTACATTTTTACTGGAAGAGGAAATGTTTGTTTTCAAAGTCCAAAACCTGTTTTATTGCAGATATAGGCATTATGATAAGACTTTGAAAAGATTTCAGCTGAATTTTGTCATTTACATAGAGTTATATTTCACAGATACTCCGTCTCTGCCCAATGCCCCACAGATTGAGAGGGTCCAAGATAGAGCTCAGCGGGAGTTGGCCAATCACGTTCGACAGACCCACCCCTCAAATCCTGACCGCCTAGCCAAACTATTGCTCCGCCTCCCCGCTCTTCATTCTCTCAGTCCCAGCGTAATGGAGGAACTGTTTTTCGCCGGCCTGATCGGCAGTGTTCAAATTGACAGCATAATTCCATACATTCTCAGAATGGAGACCGCCGAATACAACTCACAGATGGCGGGGCAGGGCCTGCAGGGGGCAGCTGAGGGGACAGGGTTGGACTCCACCCCCACGGGGTCCATGTTGTTTGCTTCTCCTCAGATCACGACCGCTCAGATGACTTCAGAGGCAATTTCAGCACTACAGACATCCATTGCGACGACATAACAGCAAGGTTTTTTAAATGGAGCATTTTTTTTTTACATTGACAGAGATACATGAAGGGAAGGAAGAATATTCATGAAAATCAAAAAACGAAAAAAAAATTAAGGAAGAAAAAAATTTATTTTAAAGGAGAGGAATTACATCATCCAACTGTTGTTAGAGAGTTGTTGTTTGTTATTTGTTAATTATTGAGAGTTTAAAAACATTCGAGACTCAATGTGATATGTGGACGGAAGCTTCAGTGAGTTTTCTCCTTTTGGAGATAGACTTACGGCAGTTTGGAATTTGTTGTTTTTGAAAAAAAAATGTGGTATGATGGAGAGATTGTCCCTGTATCCAACAGTGGATTTGAATTGGCCATGTTATTCTCTGATATGCATTGGCAGACACATTTGTGTAAAAAAAAATTTATTTTACATACAACATGTACAAGACATAGATGAGGTGTAATCTCTGTGGGATCCATTTCATCGTTTCTCATCATCAGCATAGATGTACCGTTTATTGCATTTCAAAATGTAACAGAATTTCACTCATCTTGAACCTGTTGGATTTATCCATGTGTAATTCATTATGGTATGCTGTTGGTTTTAATATTACATCAGTTTAGTGCTACTCATTCGTGAAATACAACACGTTTTTATCTAAAGAATTCTTTTCCTGTAAAAGACCTAGATGTGGGATGAAGAAAATTGTCTTCATTCCTGGAAAATGAAAAAAAAAATTCTTTCATCCCATCACCAAACGCTATTAAAATTTATGTACAGTTCCAATTTATTTGCTCTGTGACAAAGACCAAAAACACACAAAGAATATTTTAGTGCTTTGAAACTTTTTTTTTTTAACAGGTCATTGCATGTTTTGGATTTTGTTGAATTGAACTTTTTTTTAATTCAAATCCTATCTTTATAAACAGGACAATATTGTTTCAGTGGGAAAATCCTTTTAGAATTGTTTGAATTTTGTGTTTTTATCTTGTTCTTCGATATTTTTTTAATTTAAGACATGTTGTGATATATACGTGTGAATGTCATTGAGAACTTTGGGGGTTTTTTTTATGGCCAACTTAAGGTAGCTCGCGGGTTTACATGCTTGTGAGAAAACCTACCTCGAAAATTTGTTCACGTGATCCATAGGTTTCAGAGTTTTATTTCTAAAATTTATTTGAGATTCGTCTGCGCGGTAATAATGTTACCGTGTTTTAAATACAGTGTCATTAATAAAATCAAGCAACGCCATTTCAATGAAATATATAGTAAAATGCACATCTTAGTCGAAAAACGTATTACAAAACTATGCTCCAAACTTTTAAACGATTCAGACGAATTTAATTATACTCAACACAATAACAGAGGAGATAATTTTGAATCAATTCATAAAAAATAATCAGTATGTGTTCTCGGCCAATTTTTGGCAAAACAACTTCGAAGATTTAAAAGATTTCTCAAAACCGTATATTTTCATTACGACGTTAGCCCGACGTCATTATTTCCTTACGTCGGAGAACCCAAAAATTGAAATGCATTAACTGCCAAGACTAGCTGATTAACACATTTTGGAACATGTAAATACTAATTATACATTATTGTGAATGTTATCAAATGCACAAATGCTATTAATGTAAGGCAGTAAAGATACAGAAAATTGCTATTTTTGTTTTTATGAAACTCTGAGTCAATCAATGCAAAAAAAAAGAAATGCCAGGAAACTACTGAAATAAAAGTTTGTAATCGTATAAAATAATTAGTTCAAGCCAAAAGAATTTTAAAAATTTGATCGGTAGTTAAAATTACGGTAGTTATAATTGTAAAAAAAAAATAGCAAAGTTAATGCATACGGTTCAATTGATTTACTTGTCTATTTTAAAACATGATTCTAAATGGAAAAGTTCCAACGCACACTCATACTCATAAAACAAAAATGGAACATGTGACAATTTATGTGACATCTTTAAATTTTCAGCACTTGATGATAATAAATGTTTGTATAAACAGTAATATTTTTAACATATTTCCTTTTATGCTTCAAAATATCTCATTTGTCATTTTGAAAAAAATGTAGCCTATTATTACTATTAGTTTACTATGAAGGTCAACTTTTTACGTTGATTCCTACTGTGACGTCAGCAAACCCGCGAGCTACGTTAAGTGGAAAGATATAGATAGATTTGTTCTCTTCTCTGTGCTTTTATTTTATCTGTCTAAGCTGTTGTGTCTTATATCTGATCAGCCATATTTGAACAAAATATTCATTGTATGAAATACGACATTTTCTTGGGCCGCTTAAATTTTCAAAATTCCGCTTTTCAATCATATGAATACTTTCTTCCATATTTTCATCATTTTTAATTAATTTTTTTCTTCAATCTATCTATAGATGTAGGATTAAGATGTTTAAATGATGAGTATTTATCTTTTTATTGTTGAGAAATATGTTACTGGTTTATAGTGTGTTGTAAAAGATTATGAAGGTGCTATGACAAATTGAGACTGATTTTCCAATTGTTACGAATATCATATTTCCAATCTTTGTCATGATGTTGTACTGCAATGAAGCATTTTGTCATCCCACGAGTAATAGTCAAGCATGCATTTGGTTACGGCCCTGTAGAGTTGCCCTTCTTTTCTTGTGATTTTTAATTACCCAAAGCATCAGCTGTTGTACTGGTTAATCAAATTTTAATTTTTGTCGTACCGTTTAAATTTTTCAAACTGCATTCAGCCATATGGCATCTTGACAGTATTTTGCCCCACTACCTGTCCCCCTCTTAAAATCCCCCCCCCCCTAAAAATGTTTCAGAAAAAAAAATGGAAACAAGTTTGTTTACTGTGTTGCCATGGTTACATGTTATATCGTCATCATATATGTTTGTGTAAGTATTTCACAAGTATTAATCTGAGGCCAACTTTCTTATTTCCATTTGTGTTTTATATGTTTCGTACGTGTGTTTGTGTGTGTTTACGATCTCTGTTGTCTATGCGTACATCGGTAGAGTAGAGACGATTGTAGCTTCATGTATTCTCATCTAATGAGTATAATCTGGCCTTCTGCCTTGGAAAGAAACTGCAGGTTCGATCAATATTCATGACGTGTATTTTACTCTCTTTTTTTCATCTCATTCCACACATTTGTTTATAATTTTGTAGTATTTTTTTTCTAAGAAAAAAAAAATTATCTTGGCATACAAAGTATTTTCATATAAAACATGTCACTTGTTATTTTGAAAATTCCGTAAAACATCAGAGTTGTCTTTCCTATAAGAGAAATACTAGCCTAAAAGTAAATAGAGGAAAAAGTAAATCTTTTTATATGTTAACAATCTGACTGAAAGAAATGCAAATATATCTTATTTTTTTGTAAGTATAAGGCTTTCTCTAAAATTTAAGTTCATCAGTTAAAGGGATTTTCTGAACCTTTATATTCCGGATATTGGAGACAGAAAAAGGGGGGGGGGGGGTCGAAAAATTACAATGAATAATTTGGTTCACCAATAATTCTTGTACACACGCCTTAGTTTCTTTCCACGGAGAGTTGTTGCTTTCTATATAATTATATATGTGCATGTCTGTGAAACAGAATTTTCTTAAGAGTTTGAATTCCTTTAACTGTCTAGGTCTGTTTGACAGGCCGTTACAATGAGATAACTTATAATGGACTCGTCGCCATTGTCAAGTGGGCTTCTCCCGTTTTCTTTTTTGTTTCTTTTTTGCTTTGTTTATAGAACAAATACATGTATGTCATACCGTATAAATCAACTAGATAAAATTTGGAAAGTGGTGGTATTACTACTATATTTCTTCTTCTGTTATTTGGTGAATATTAAAAAAAGTTTGGAAACTTTGCTTGTTTTTTTTTTAAATTCTTTTTTTGCTTGTTTCATTAGCTGGCAAAGATATGTGGATTATAAACGTGTAAACATGGATTCCCGACATGGAGAAGTTCAATTATTTGCAGCTAGCATTGTACTCTTTTATTCAAGTCAAAACAGCCCCCCCCCCCTTCAATTTCAATTGCTTCTGTTGCTGACACCAGTCCTTGTCAGTCCTTTCTGGTATTTAGCCGTTTTAGTACATTAAAAAGCTTTAAATGTGTACATAATGATAATGTGCAATATTATTGGAATGAAGTAGATCGCAGAAGATAAAACATTGAACCAGAGAAATATCAATCTTAATTATAATAAAAGCTAGCTAAGACTGACCATGCAGGTCTTTATGCGTATACTGTGAAGGAAAAGTCAATTTGAACAAGTACGTCTTTTGGTACTCAACTTAGAGCCATGCTTGCTTTAAAACGCTTCGAGCACTTAGTCTTAAATTATGTACTTAACTCGTAATTTGGCCACTAAAGTCTTTAACAATTTTCCATCAAGGTCTTGAATGTTGAAAAAAAGAAATGATTACAAAGCTATAAGTGCCAAAAACGTGTTTTGGCCACCAATTGCAAAAACTTACTTGTTTTTTTTTCACTGAAGACTGGAATGTTGTAAAATAATCATATCGGGAAAAAATTCTGGAAAACGAAGGACAGAATGTCCGACGGACAGCGATTAAGACTCGAGTCCCCTCCGCCTTCACCGTAAGGAAACTAGAAAGGTGCACTTTTAATTTGACTTTTTAATGCCTTTAATTTTGTGAAACATCTGGATATTATATCAAAATTTCTTTTGGCTTTTGATTTATAATATATAAAAAAAAAAATCTTGTAACACCACTAGAAAAGACTTTGATAAATTTAGTTAGAGGACTGCATGAGGGTCGGCAAAGCATCAATACTATATAATCACACAAGTCCACATGCTGACACAACGTGTTGGACAATTAAGTTTTTAATGCTGTGTACAGTGTATATATTAAATAAGAAATCATTCTTTGAGTATATTATGAAGTGATCAAATACGGTCAGGGTGATCAAATCCATATAATGCCCGAAGGACATTATGATATATTTGATTACGTTCGACCGTATTTGATCCTTTTATTAATCATAATAGTCATTGATGAAATGTATTGGACTAAACATTACAAAATCAAGTCGTAGTGTTATCGCAGACAATTATGGCAATATGGAAAATGAACCAATTTGGTTCTTTATATCCCGCAATTTTTGTCACCACTGTCTTTAATACTTTTCATCAAGTTTGTGTCTCCAAAGTTTTGATACTGTAAAACACATCTAGCCTTCCAAATTTTATGCTATAAATGTTTTGATTTTGGTCGCCGAGGTCTTGTTTGTAACAATTGTACAACAAATATTTTATAAACTATTTATTATACAAAAAACTGAGTCTATATAACAGTTTTGCGGTGTAAATCCTTATGCCAATCAAATATTCATTTGATATTTATTTGATACACAGAAGAAGTTCGTCCATTAGATATACATGTATCTTACATATATATTCTAAATCTTAATATAAATGTGGTATCAATTTTAATTATGAATGTCTAAGGATAATTCGCTGTCAGTTCCAGACCGGTATATCTTTTGCGAAATCTAAAAAATGTCCCCATAAACATTTTAACCAAAATCACGCGCTTGTAAAAAGCGATGGTGAAAATCGTTGATATGAACGGCTAGAAGCTGTGAACAAAACGGTATAGAGATAGTGAAATCTGCATGTGCATGACGTCATGGTGTATCTCCAGCACGCGCATACAAAGCTTGTCAGATCGGTGTTGTGTTTGGTACCTTGAACACCCAACTAACAACGGACAAAGAAAACTCACCGAATCCTCCTGTTTCTGACGATTAAAGACTATTACAATGGTACGTAGGACATTTCCTTAATAATCAGTTGTAATTACGAATAAATTAAAAAGAAAATTTTGATTTTTGTAATATTTCATAAGTAAAAGTTTTTTTTGATACCTTATGCATTTGGTTAATTAGGCCTAGTCTTAAAATGATGAAATTAAAAATCGTGGATTGAAATTTGAAGAAGAGGCGTACTAAAACTATTCACATGTGTATTAATTAAAATATTTTTTTTTATTTTCATTTTCATCTTTGCGATTTTCGTGTATTGGTAATTGCTTTGCATAGTGCATTGTTTTATGAGCGTCTTGTAATCAGCAGCCGATACTGTGCACGCGCTGTGTGCAATTCAGTTCTCGTCTGTTTATATCATTGAAACAGAAGGTGAAGCTATTTCTATCAATAAAACTCAAGGAAACAGCACGAAATTTCTTGAAGAGTACGTTTTTCGTTTTACTCAAAGTTTTACCTTCCGGTAAATAAAATACAGTATGATATGAAAAATAAAATATCTTCTTTAATACGTAAGTGTAAATAACTTGAAATCTGAGTATAACGTAATGTTATTACACCGTGCACACAAAATGTAAAATTAGAAAGTGTTCGGGTCTGCATCATTCAACGTCTGCTCTTATAGAACCGTTCCCTTTCGCAATGACTCATTCAATAAAAAACATCAGTTTGTTTTACTCTTTTTTTCTGAAGATGAAAAACAGATTGAAATGAGAGAGAAAATGCTGATGATCTTAGTAAATCGCGCTGAATGGCAGATGTGAAGTTGCATAAGACTATTAAAACATCGCGGCGCGTCTTTGCTCCAATACTTCAGACTGTCTTCTATAAAAACAAAAAAAAGAGCCTAGAAGATAACGAGGATGGTGCGTCTCACTGTTCCAAACCCACGACAGCAAGTCTACATTGGGCACTCTAGTACTTCAAACCCGAGAAAGATAAATTAAACAGTGAGGCAGGGCGGTGTGCAACAATGGACGCATCTGCTTGGGTGCTGCCATTATAACAATGTAAATTATAACAGCTCCAAAGATTTGCAGGACATGACGGGTTGTGAGCAGGGTTGATGTTTTGCTTTTAATGTTGAGGGGTTTTCTTTTAGAAAGACAATGTGCAGCCTTCGATGTTACGGAACGCCGGATTTGAGATTCGGACGGGTAACTTTAATTTTGTTTGGTGTCGAGAGATTTTGTGTATTGTACCTTAGAGTGTCGCCATTCGGTACTTTTATCGGATATTTTCGCGGAATCGTTACTCTGCGGGATCGTTGCGCAAATGCGGACTGTACTGTAAACTTTTTAAGGACAATCGGGATCAAACCAATAGTCAAATTAATTGAGTCAGACTTAATTATATTTAGAAATAATTTGTTTAATTTGGAAATTTAAATGTTATTCTCTACGTTAACGGATTAGAAATGTGTAACAAAGATTAACTGCGCTGCAAAATATGTATACATTGAAACATAAATAACTTTAATTTCTTTTCGTTGTGACAGTTGGAGTAATTCATGAAATATTTTCGGAAACGCGTTGCACGAATGCGGAATAGTCCCACCGTCATCAACTTTCATCGAGTCAATGTTCAGCCTCAAGTCTGGAGTGTGACCCCATGCAAATTAATGCACTTATCTTTTAAGGATTTGAGTTGAGGACAGAGTTTAAAAGTTGTTTAAAAATTTTGGTGACGGCGAGGACATGGTTGTAGTACTGTACTTTAAATCGGCGGGTCATTTTTTTTTCTTTTTTTGTAAAAATAAGATAATTTTAAATGAGTGTATTTTCAACAATCGGGAAATTTGTTTCCAGACAAGGATAAAAAGCACACAAAATGATTCGTCGATTTAGTTTTTTATGATTGGTTTTGAATTTTTACAAATTTTAAAATCGGAAATGACTAAGTCCTCCTTACTATATCTAATGCATTTTAATGGCGGTAATTAAATTTGTTTTGCCTAAAACAATATCATTTACGAACATCTACAACAATTTCAATTTGTTTATTCTCTCAAACCATTAAAATACAATGGTACACGAGGTACAAAATAAATTGTGTTATTTGCGTTTAATTGAATTGTCAAGGGTTTAATAAATCATATATACTATTTTAATACTACACAGTAATACACGTGTAAATAAGCATAAGTCAGAGAAAAAATTGATACTGTATACAGGGAAATATTCGCCCCCGTTTTATTTTTGCCCATATTTCGCCCTCACTGTCGGCGGGCGAGTTAAAGACTGGACGAATACAAATGTCTCACATGACCTCTCTTTAAACCATACTTAGTGTGGGCGAATTCAAGCCGGGGCAAAACTGTTTGCAAACTGTCGAAAGGCGAAAATATCACTGGGCGAAAATAACCCTGTTTACAGTAATACAAATAAATTATTAAGACAGCAGACTTGCTCTAAGATTTTCAAAATAAAAGTGCTTATTTTTTCAAACATTTTTTAAAAGTTTGATGTTTGCATGATGTCATGCTTTCTGAACATTTTCCCCCCTAATCTATTATATCTGGTAGTTTATACCATAGATTATTTCTCCAGACTGTATCAAATGCTTGTTTAAAGTCACCAAAAGCAGGAGAACATATTTTTTTTTCTTTCTATTTGATAAAAATTAAAGAGATAGAATATGGTTCAGAGTCTTATGATTTTTCCTAAAACCTGATCGACTTTTTATAGTGATGAGGTTCATTTTAGATGTGTGCGTCTCTAAACGCTTGCTCCAAACACTGTACAATTTGAGGACAATCAAAACCAACCAAGGGTCAAACTCATGAAAAATATGTATCGAAAAAAAAACGTATCAAAATAATAATTTGTTAAAACGGTTGGAGTATTTTTATCGGTATTTGTTTTGTGTCGTGTGCGGAAAAATTTGATCGTACAATTTCTGTAAGACATTCAAGCACATGATCGCTGAAGAGTAATGAACTTCTAATGAGGAACTGTGGAATTCAATCTTGTTACCCCCAAACTCGATAATAAATTCATAATAGTTTTTAAGATAAGGAACTTCCACATGTAATATACCGAACGCACTGGGTTTGCGTTTGTCATATGGATATGAATGGCATTACATGTACTAATATCTGCTTGTTTTTACCCCTGATGAATTTTGGTTTCTTTTCTAGAGGGAATGCATATCTATTCACGTGGGCCAGGCTGGGGTACAGATGGGCAATGCATGCTGGGAACTTTACTGTCTGGAGCACGGAATTCACCCAAATGGTCACTTGATCTGTGACAAGCCAAACATGGTAGACAATGGCGACGAATCTTACAACACGTTCTTCAGCGAAACCAGCGCTGGGAAGCACGTGCCCCGGGCTATTTATGTGGACCTGGAGCCGAGCGTTGTGGGTATGTTTTTTTGCCAACTCTCGCCAGATGACGCAAATTCAGTCATATATAGTTGACATCGTGACATTTTGGAAGTCGCGTCTCATTCGGACGTTATTCATCATAACAGAAATAATATATATTGCAATTAGTTCATG